>NC_090646.1:643983130-644583130 GCF_040937935.1 Hyperolius riggenbachi | reverse complement strand
GTGAAATGACTAGCAGGACAGGACTTCCCTGCACTGTACATTCTGTATGTTCCTGTTTCTTCCAGACAGACATCCACTGTGAACCGAACATTGTGATGATCCGGATTATTCGACTCACAAAAAAGATCCGGATCAAATGAACGATTCGTTCATGATCCGGACAACACTAGGAGTCCCACCAGGAGTCACCACAGTGCAGGGAATATTAATTAGCCATGTGGCTAGTCACTGAGCATGTGCAACAATCTAACGCAGCTCTATAGGGGTATAACGTACAGCATGCTGCACTTTCATTTAACGTGCAGCGTTATACCCTAACGCAACGTGTGCACTGTGAACAGCACATTGATTTTACAGTGCTGTGAGTTAGGCTGCGTTACTGGCTGCTGTAACGTGGGACTTTAACGTCCCACTGTGAAACCAGCCTTAAAGTGTACCAGAGATCAGAAAGTACAAAGAATCAATACTTACCCTGGGCTAACTCCAGTCCCTCGCCGTCCTCCTGCGGTCTGCCTTTCAGCCGCGATCAGCCCCAGTAACTGGCTCAGTCAGGTTCAGTCTGGGTCTTCTGCACATGCACAGACCTCCCGCGCATTGCAGGGCTGATCGTGGCTGAACGGCAGACCACGGGAGGACAGCGAGGGACTCGCACATGTTTATGGGGCTGGAGGAAGCCCTGGGTAAGTATAGATTCTTTATACTTTCTAATCTCTGGTTTACTTTAACAGGAACCCAGAGTGAGTGGAGGCTGACATTTATTTAAAGTGCACTCGAGGCGACATGTGACATGATGAGATAAACAGGTGTATGTAGAGGGAATAACCAGTGTTGCCTGCAAATTTTTCACCAAAGTAATTTTTGCATCAAAAACCCTATTTGCAGTTTGAGAAATTTTGGGGAAATAGCTTGTATTTTCGCAGTTTTGCATTTTTTGCAAAAACACAGAAAATTAATACTTTACTGCGTAAATGAAAAAAATCTATATTTTTAACATGAAAAATTGCAAAAAGCTCTAAAAAAAAAACACAGGAAAACAATATTTTTACCGTGACTATTTTTACCACAAAATGCGCGATCAATGCGAAAGATAACAAAATAAATAAATAACAAAACGTATTTTTGATGGAATTTTCACTCAAAAATCATTTTTGCTAAAATTAATGCAAAAAGAATACTGGCATTTCCGCTCAACAGCACTGGGTCAAATAACCAGGCTCTTTTACTTGCTTTATTTTGTTGCCTGAAGGGCCTAGTGCACACCAGAGCGGTTCGGCAGCGTTTTTCGATCCGCTTGCGGATGTGGAAATGCTTGGGTAATGTATTTCAATAGACTGGTGCACACCAGAGCGGGAGGCGTTTTGCTGAAACGCATACTCCCGGGCTGCTGCAGATTTTGGATTGCGGATGCGTTTCTGCCTCCAATGTAAAGTATAGGAAAACCGCAAACCGCTCTGAAAAACGGCAGTTCAGAGCGGTTTTCAGGCGTTTTTGTTACAGAAGCTGTTCAGTAACAGCTTTACTGTAACAATATATGAAATCTACTACACCAAAAACGCTTCACAAAACCGCAAAATGCTAGCTGAAACGCTACAGAAAAATAAGAAAAAGCGTTTAAAAATCTGCTAGCATTTTGCGGATCTGCTAGCGGGTTTTGGTGTGCACCAGGCCAAAGAGTTAATTTTCAGGCATGAAGTGACAGCTTCTATCTTGTGGGTACATTGTTGGGAATTACAGCAATAAAAGTTTTCCTGGCAGAATTAAACTTCTGAGGGCGGGAAGAAATAGAAAAAGGTCAATAGTTCATGTATTTTCGCTCAGGGACACTTAAAGAAAACCTGTAACAAAAAAGAAAACCTCCCCTGGAAGGTACTCACCTTGGGTGGGGGAAGCCTCCGGATCCTATTGAGGCTTCCCCGCCCTCCTCGGTACCATGGCAGCAGCGATAAAGCTCCCCGAATAGCAGGGATATAAATATTTACCTTCCTGGCTCCAGCGCAGGCGCAGTATCGTCTCTCCGCTCGGAGATAGGCGGAAATAGCCGATTGCTGTCGGGCCGCTCTACTGCGCAGGTGCAAGTCGCCTGCGCAGTAGAGCTGACCGGACAGAGATCGGCTATTGCCGCCTATCTCCGCGCTGAGAGCCGCAACAGCACCCCCGCTGGAGCCAGGAAAGGTAAATATATCTAGCTTGTCTGGCTTGTTGAGGGAGGATTCTGGGACACTTCGGGGGAGCCAGCGCTGGATTGCCTGCCGCTACAGGGGAGGGGGAAGCCTCATTGGGACCCTGAGGCTTCCCCCTCCCGAGGTGAGTACCCCCCAGGGGAACTTTTTTTTGGTACAGGTTCTCTTTAATAGGCTGCCACTGAGCAGAGACAACAAAACATTTAATCTACTTTGTAAATGTTTAAATATAAAATAAAATCATGGGATATCTAAAAAAAATAATAATAATTTTTAAGAGTAGGAGCATAAATACAATTGTTTATTTCACCAGTTTATTTTTACCTTGGACTCACTTTAATTTTAAACAATGCAGATTTCCTGGCAGTCCTGCTGATCCTCTGCCTCAAATACTTTTATCCACAGACCCTCAACAAGCATGCAGATCAGATGTTTCTAACACAGTCTGCAAAGATTAGCTGCAGGATTGTTTCAGGTGTGCAATTCAGACACTACTGAGGCCAGAATGATTAGCAGGAGGCCAGGCAACTGGTATTGTTTGAAAGGAAATAAATATGGCCGCCTCCATATCCTTCTCACTTCAGGTTTTCTCGAATCTATACATCTGAAACGCTCTTCATTATCAATTCATCAGTTTCACTTTGCAATCTGTCTGTGAGTCTCTATGAAGTTGACTGCATGGACTGTCTGATCTTGTTATGCACTTTATTTGCCAGGAGGTCGCAATAGCAGCATAGGGGGCGATATACAGGCTGGGAACGCGAACAATCTTTCGCGTTCCCATGCCTGTCGGCCGGTGACGGCGAAACCGGAAGTGCTCGCCGGCGGGTCCTGGGACATCGGAGCGGAGCTGCGAGGGCACCGATCGTCTGCAGGGGGCTGAGGGTAGCCCCAGGTGAGTTCATCTCGTTTTTTTTTTGTGACTTTAGGTTCTCTTTAAATAAATCATAAAGGAGCAGGGGCGTAACTAGAAATCCCCGGGCCCCCCTGCAAAAAAAAATCCGGGCCCCCCACCCTAGGGCCCTCTTGGGGCCGTTTCAGGGGGCAGCAGGGGTCGCAGCATAAGAGGAGAGCGTGGCCGCAGGCCATCCCCCCCCCCCTCTCTCTCACCTTGGGCTCTCCTCTCAGCGCTCCCCTCCTGCAATCTTTAGTGACAGCGGGCAGCAGCAGCGGTGGCGGCAGGATAACACATACCTCCTTCGCCCCGGAGGTCTTCGATCAAGTAAGTGCTTCATGTCACTTCCTGTGTAAACAGGAAGTGACATGAAGCTCTTAGACATCGGAGACCTCCGGGACAAAGGAGGTATGTGTTATCCTGCCGCCACCGCTGCTGCTGCCCGCTGTCACTAAAGATTGCAGGAGGGGAGCGCTGAGAGGAGAGCCCAAGGTGAGAGAGGGGGGGGGGGATGGCCCCCCTCCCCATCGATCTGCGGCCACGCTCTCCTCTTATGCTGCGATCCCTGCTGCCCCCCAAAACGGCCCCGAGTGGGGCCCTAGGGAGGCCCAGGGCCCCCCCCCCCTCGCGGGGGCAGGGGTCGTATCCGGCTATTGTTACGCCGGTGTATAGGAGAAACACACAGTGATATTTGAAAAGTGAAATGAAGTTTATTGGATTTACAGAAAGTGTTCAATAACTGTTTAAACAAAATTAGGCAGGTGCATAACTTTGGGCACCACAAAAAAGAAATTAAATCAATATTTAGTAGATGATCTTTTGCAGAAATTACAGCCTCTAAACGCTTCCTGTAGGTTCCAATAAGAGTCTGGATTCTGGTTGAAGGTATTTTGGGCCATTCCTCTTTACAAAACATCTCGTGTTCATTCAGGTTTGATGGCTTCCGAGCATGGACCGCTCTCTTTAACTCACTCCACAGATTTTCAATTATATTCAGGTCTGGGAACTGAGATGGCCATTCCAGAACGTTGTACTTGTTCCTCTGCATGAATGCCTTAGTGGATTTTGAGCAGTGTCTAGGGTCGTTGTCTTGTTGAAAGATCCAGCCCCGGCGCAGCTTCAGCTTTGTCACTGATTCCTGGACATTGGTCTCCAGCATCTGCTGATACTGAGTGGAATCCAAGCAACCCTCCACTTTGACAAGATTCTTAGTCCCTGCACTGGCCAGACAGCTCCACAGCATGATGGAAACACCACCATATTTTACTGTAGGTAGCAGGTGTTATTTGTGGAATGCTGTGTTCTTTTTCCTCCATGCATAATGCCCCTTGTTATGCCCAAATAACTACATTTTAGTTTCATCAGTCCACAGCACCTTATTCCAAAATGAAGCTGGCTTGTCCAAATGTGCTTTAGGATACCTCAAGCAGCTCTGTTTGTGTTGTGGGCGGAGAAAAGGCTTCCTCTGCATCAGTGGCGTTCCTACTGTAGGGTGCAGGGGGGGCGTGGCGCACCGGGTGACAGACAGCTAGGGGGGTGTAGCCACGACCCCCCACAGCAGCAGAGCAGGAGGGGAAGCAGTGCTAGAAGGAGGGGCAGTGGGGGCAGCGGTGGGGAGGGGGACATATCCCCCTCTCCCTCACCTGGGACCCCTCCTTCTGCCTCTCTCCCCCTCCATAGATTACCGGCAGCAAGTGCAGGGGCGGCGAGGAGGCATGCGGATTCCTTATTAGCGGAAGCACAGTGGGCGGCATAGAAGGCGGAGACCTGTGACAACATGACGCTGTCAGCGCTTGGAACGCGGAAGTGGTGAGTAATTCTCCGCATGCTTCCTCGCCGCCCCTGCACTTGCCGCGGGTAATCTATGGAGGGGGAGAGAGGCAGAAGGAGGGGTCCCAGGTGATGGACGGGGGGATATGTCCCCCCTCCCCACCGCTGCCCCTCCTTCTAGCACTGCTTCCCCCCTCCTGGGGCATCTATACTGGGGGCAACTGTACTAGCTATACTGGTGGCAAATAAACCAGCTATACTGGGGGCAACTAAACTAGCTATACTGGGGGCAACTATACTAGCTATACTGGGGGCAACTATACTAGCTATACTGGAGGCAACTATACTAGCTATACTGGGGGCAACTAAACTAGCTATACTGGAGCAACTATACTAGCTATACTGGGGCAACTATACTAGCTATACTGGGGGCCCATTTTTTGCCGCGAAGCATGCCACAGGTTGTGGCCACGCCCATTTTTTTAGGGGGGGTGTCTTTTAATACCCAGCACCGGGTGCCAAATGCCCTAGGTACGCCACTGCTCTGCATCACTCTCACATACAGCATCTCTTTGTGTAAAGTGCGCTGAATGGTTGAACGATGCACAGTGACTCCATCTGCAGCAAGATGATATTGGAGGTCTTTGGTGCTGGTCTGTGGGTTGACTCTGACTGTTCTCACCATTTGTCGCTTCTGTCTATCCAAGATTTTTCTTGGTCTGCCACTTCGTGCCTTAACTTGAACTGAACCTGTGGTCTTCCATTTCCTCAATATGTTCCTAACTGTGGAAACAGACAGCTGAAATCTCTGAGACAGCTTCCTGTATCCTTCTCCTAAACCATGATGGTGAACAATATTTGTCTTCAGGTCATTTGAGAGTTGTTTTGAGACTCCCATGTTGCTATTCTTCAGATAAGTTAATATAGGAGGGAAACTTACAATTGACCTCAAATTCTCTTTCTCGTAATTGGATTTGCCTGTGTATGTAGGTCAGGGGTCACTGAGCTTACCAAGCCAATTTGAGTTCCAATAATTAGTTCTAAAGGTTTTGAAATCAACAAAATAACAAACATATGCACCTGCCTAATTTTATTTAAACAATTATTGCGCGCTTTCTGTAAATCCAATGAACTTCATTTCACTTCTCAAATATCACTGTTTGTGTCTGCTATATGAAATATTTAACTGACATTTTTTAACGTAACCAACGATTTACACAGGACAATCATGAAAATTAACAAGGTTGCCCAAACTTTTGCATCCCACTGTATGTTACTGGCTCCCTAAAAGAGACCAGTATCATCAGCTACCCTGGTGTGGTGTTTTGATTAAAGGATTACATTGGTAGTGAAATTCCTACAATGGTAAGGAATCATTTCTGAATTTCCTGCTGATAGGTAGATAGAACTGGACAACAGTACCAAATATGCTAGAGATATCTGGATATATACGTGCAAGGAGGGCGTGGGTCAAATACCATCTACACAATACTTTATAGGTATTTTCCTTAATTTGAACACATGAAAGAGTCCTAGTCTTCCAAAGTTATTTGTTAAGAGAAAGCTCGTTCCTTTATTGTCATATAACCATGTGAGGGAACCAGAGCATAATGCTGGGAATACACCATAAGTTTTATAAGCAGATAGATGGTTCCCTTGATAATTCCCGACAAGTCTGATTTTATTTTCTATTGTTTTTCTGATCGATTTCTCAGAGACGTGAATGGAAATTGATAAGAAAAGATAAAATCGATTGGAAAAACAATCGGAAATAAGATTGGACAGTAAATCGACTGAAAAATCTCATTGTGTATTCCGAGCATAAGATTTGGTGCCAGTCGGCACAGAAGCAGTCCGGCCAGGTGTCGCTATCTATTTCTTGGTTGCACAAGTGGCGCCCCTGTTGAGATGCAAAGTATTTTGCGTGGGGTAACTCCTGCACGATACAGCAGTGAGGTCGTTTTAGATCGAGCACATTCTGGTAAGCAGATGCAATTTGCAAATGCTATGCCATTTTAATTAGTCAATAGACATGAGGCAGCCAGTATATAAGCCAGGTGACACCTGGTCTGAGCACACACCCCTTTTAGTCTTCTCGGTTTCAATACATACAGCCAGGGGCGTAGCTAGAAATCCCCTGCCCCCCTGCAAAAAAAAAAAATTCCTAGGGCCCGCTCAGGGACTTTTGTGGGGTAGGAGGGGTCGCAGCATAAGAGGAGAGCATGGCCGCAGATCGGTGGGGAGGGGGGACATTCCCCCCCCCTCCCTCACCTCGGGCTCTTCTCTCAGCGCTCCCCTCCTGCAATCATTGGTGGCTAGAGTTGAGCTGAAATTTTCGTAATTTCGCATTACTATAATTACGCATGCGAAATTTGCGATTACGATGCGAAATTAGCGTAGCGAAATTGCCATTAAAATCGTAATTGAAAATACCGTAAGCGTAATTTTCAATGCGAAATTTCGCGTTTCGTTCATGCCGTAATTTCGCATTAAACGCTACCGTAATTTCGCGTTAAACCGTAACGCTCCGTATAATATAAAAAAGCCGCCGACTTTAAGGGTTAATAGCAAAGCCCCCTTAAATGCTAAGAGCCTCAAATTTGGAGAATATATTAAGGAGATCAGGAGGAATAAGAGGAAAAAAATTTTTTTCAAAAAGACCTTATAGTTTTTGAGAAAATCGATGTTAAAGTTTCAAAGTAAAAATGTATACATTTAAAAACCCGCCGACTTTAACGGTTAATAGCAAAGCCTGCTTAAAGTTTAGGAACACCAAATTCCTAGGGTATATTAAGGGGATCAGTGGGAATAAGAGGAAAAAAAAATTTTCAAAAACACCTTATAGTTTTTGAGAAAATCGATTTTTAAGTTTCAAGGGCAAAAATGTTTTTTTTGCACAGGTAACAATAGTGTATTATTTTGATAGATTCCCCCAAGTGGGAAGAGTTTTACTTACTTCGTTCTGAGTGTGGGAAATATAAAAAAAAAACGACGTGGGGTCCCCCCTCCCAGACCTCTTTAACCCCTTGTCCCCCATGCAGGCTGGGATAGCCAGAATGCGGAGCACCGGCCGCGTGGGGCTCCGCACCCTGACTATACCAGCCCGCATGGTCCATGGATTGGGGGGTCTCGGAAGGGGAGGGGCATCCAAGCTTTCCCCTCCCCCTCCGAGCCCTTGTCCAATCCAAGGACAAGGGGCTCTTCTCCACCTCCGATGGGCGGTGGAGGCCGCGATTTCCTGGGTGGGGGGTTCATGGTGGAATCTGGGAGCCCCCTTTAAAAAGGGGTCCCCCAGATGCCCACCCCCCTCCCAGGAGAAATGAGTATAGAGGTACTTGTAGTACCCCTTACCCATTTCCTTTAAGAGTTAAAAGTAAATAAACACACAAACACATAGAAAAAGTATTTTAATTGAACAAAAAACATAACCACGAAAAAAGTCCTTTAATATTCTTAATTAACCATTAATACTTACCTGTCCCTTTAAATAAATGATCCCACGCAATATCCTCGGAAATGTTCTATCAGTTACAATGTAACAAAGTTATTACAATATAACAACTTTGTTACATTGTAACTACGCCGCACCCGACGTCACTCACCGCCGCCGCCGCCGCCGCCGCGTCTGCGCTGCAGGACCCGACAGAGCTCTGAGCTATAGCTCAGAGCTCTCAAAAGCATCTTTGTATTTGGGCTCCAAGGAGCCCCATTGGTCCTTAGCAGACCAATGGGGTTCCTTCTGATTTGAAGGAACCCCATTGGTCTGCTAAGGACCAATGGGGCTCCTTGGAGCCCAAATACAAAGATGCTTCTCAGAGCTCTGAGCTATATAGCTTAGAGCTCTGTCGGGTCCGTGCAGGACGCTAAGTCCCCGCCGGCTCCGCTGTCCTCCCCGCCTCTCCCACATGTCACCCACATGTGGGTGACATGTGGGTGACAGATGTGGGCGGGGTGGACAGCGGGAGCTGCGGGGACTTAGCGTCCTGCACGGACGCGTATGCGGCGGCTGAGCGGCGAGTGGCGTCGGGTGCGGCGTAGTTACAATGTAACAAAGTTGTTACATAATAACTTTGTTACATTGTAACTGATAGAACATTTCCGAGGATATTGCGTGGGATCATTTATTTAAAGGGACAGGTAAGTATTAATGGTTAATTAAGAATATTAAAGGACTTTTTTCGTGGTTATGTTTTTTGTTCAATTAAAATACTTTTTCTATGTGTTTGTGTGTTTATTTACTTTTAACTCTTAAAGGAAATGGGTAAGGGGTACTACAAGTACCTCTATACTCATTTCTCCTGGGAGGGGGGTGGGCATCTGGGGGACCCCTTTTTAAAGGGGACTCCCAGATTCCACCATGAACCCCCCACCCAGGAAATCGCGGCCTCCACCTCCACCGCCCATCGGAGGTGGAGAAGAGCCCCTTGTCCTTGGATTGGACAAGGGCTCGGAGGGGGAGGGGAAAGCTTGGCTGCCCCTCCCCTTCCGAGACCCCCCAATCCATGGACCATGCGGGCTGGTATAGTCAGGGTGCGGAGCCCCACGCGGCCGGTGCTCCGCATTCTGGCTATCCCAGCCTGCATGGGGGACAAGGGGTTAAAGAGGTCTGGGAGGGGGGACCCCACGTCGTTTTTTTTTTATATTTCCCACACTCAGAACGAAGTAAGTAAAACTCTTCCCACTTGGGGGAATCTATGAAAATAATACACTATTGTTACCTGTGCAAAAAAAACTGACATTTTCCGCATTTAAAAGACATTTTCGCCCTTGAAACTTAAAAATCGATTTTCTCAAAAACTATAAGGTCTTTTTGAAAAAAAAATTTTTCCTCTTATTCCCACTGATCCCCTTAATATACCCTGGGAATTTGGTGTTCCTAAACTGTAAGCAGGCTTTGCTATTAACCGTTAAAGTCGGCGGGTTTTTAAATGTTTACATTTTTCCTTTGAAACTTTAACATCGATTTTCTCAAAAACTATAAGGTCTTTTTGAAAAAAAAAATTTTCCTCTTATTCCTCCTGATCTCCTTAATATATTCTCCAAATTTGAGGCTCTTAGCATTTAAGGGGGCTTTGCTATTAACCCTTAAAGTCGGCGGCTTTTTTATATTATACGGAGCGTTACGGTTTAACGCGAAATTACGGTAGCGTTTAATGCGAAATTACGGCATGATACGACTGTAATGCGAAAATTACGCGAAAATTACGCTTACGCGAAATTTCGCGAAATCCTTCTTCATTACGATTATGTACTTACGGCCATGATCGTAATTACACTAATTACGCAAAATTTCGCAAAATCGTAATTAGGTCATTACGCTCATCTCTATTGGTGGCAGCGGGCAGGCAGCGGCGGCGGCAGGCTGAACAGATTACCTCCTTCTCGCCGGAGGTCTTCCAATCTCTAAGAGCTTCTTGCAACTTCCTGTGTAAACAGGAAGTTACTCTTAGAGATCGGAAGACCTCCGGCGAGAAGGAGGTCTGTGTTATCCTGCTGCCGCCACTGCTGCCCGCTGCCACCAATGATTGCAGGAGGGGAGCGCTGAGAGGAGTGCCCGAGGTGAGGGGGGGGGGGGGGATGTCCCCCCTCTCCACCGATCTGCAGCCACGCTCTTCTCTTATGCTGTAATCCCTCCTGCCCAACAAAAGTCCCTGAGCGGGCCCTAGAGGGGCCCAGGGCCCCCTGGCGGCAGCAGGGCAGGGGTCGCATCCCCTATTGTTACAGCCTGCTTCGGACGTATTGGTCCTCAAGTCTAAACTGCTTAAACAGCCACAAGCACGGCATAAATTTAACTACACACAGTCCCCAAGTGGTTAATTCATTAATTTTCTCTTGCTTTGTTTCCATACTTTTCCACCCACTTTTTTTACAATGTCTTAATTAACCTGTTTTGTATTGGTAAAATTTGTTTTTGAAGCCTTAAGTCCCAGACTTACACAGGGTTGAATAATGAACCACTCAATGGAATTTTATTGTGACCCTCCAGAGTGTGGGCAGACCATTGTATTGGGTCCATTGCTGGAACCCATTAAAACCCATTAAAATCTCAAAGGTTGCTTTTCGGAAGCAGTTGAGGCCAGGACATGTATTATTTGTATGATGGCTGATTTCAATAGGAAAATTAAATGTTCTTTAGATCAGTGATTCCCAACCGCTGTGCCGCGGCACACTAGTGTGCCGCGGCATGGTGCCAGGTGTGCCGTCCAGTACGCTGGAGGGGGGAAGCAGCGCTAGAAGGAGGGGTAGAAGGAGGGGCAGTGGAGGCAGCGGTGGGGAGGGGGGAAATATCCCCCCCCCCCTCCCTCACCTGGGACCCCTCCTTCTGCCTCTCTCCCCCTCCATTTAGCGGTGGCAAGTGCAGGGCGGCTCGGCGGCGGGGAGACATGCGCAGACTTACCTGATTAGCGGAAGAGCAGTGGGCGGCATTGAAGGCGGAGATCTGACGACATGACGCTGCCGGCGCTTGGAACGCAGAAGTGGTAAGTCTGCGCATGTCTCCCCGCCGCCGAGCCGCCCTGCACTTGCCACCGCTAAATGGAGGGGGAGAGAGGCAGAAGGAGGGGTCCCAGGTGAGGGAGGGGGGGGGATATTTCCCCCCTCCCCACCGCTGCCTCCACTGCCCCTCCTTCTAGCGCTGCTTCCCCCCCTCCTGGGCATCTATACTGGGGGCAACTAAACTAGCTTTACTGGGGGCAACTAAACTAGCTTTACTGGGGGCAACTAAACTAGCTTTACTGGGGGCAACTAAACTAGCTTTACTGGGGGCAACTAAACTAGCTATACTGGGGGCAACTAAACTAGCTACACTGGGGGCAACTATACTAGCTATACTGGGCACTACCTACCTATGCTAGCTATGCTGGGCACTATGCTAGGTATGCTGGGCACTATACTAGCTATACTGGGTACCATACTAGCTATCTGGGCACTATACTAGCTATACTGGGGCACTATACTGGGGTAACTATACTAACCATACTGGGGCAACTAAACTCCCTATACTGGGGCAACTATGCTAGCTATGCAGCCGCAGAACCCCAGACCCCCCCCCCCCATAGCCTGCTACACACGGCACTGTCCACTAGGTCGCGCAAACACCCGCGCGCCCCCCGCCGTTCCCCGGAGAAAAATATGGTCAGAAAGTGTTCCCCGGGCCGGAAAAGGTTGGGAATCACTGCTTTAGATTGTTTCACAGCCGCACTTTATTCAAGGTGAACCGCTAAATCCTCACCTCCTGTCTGTTCTCACTGTTCTCTGACGTTCATATTGATCCTAAATGTTTCTCCTCCATTATTATGCTAAATGCCACCTTTTAAAAAACGGAAAACACTTTGTTTCGTATTGCGCCCTAAACAGCCGAGAAGGAATTTGAACTCTGGATCATTGTTGTGAAGCGACTTTATGGAACAAGGATTTAAGCATTTGAATGTTAATAATTCTGCATGCATTACCTGCCACTGTAGTTATGTACAGGAGATGGGCAAATTACTGTATCCTTGTTATTATTATTAAGTACTGGTATAGCACCAACATCTTCCGCAGCACTGTACAGAGTCTATAGTCTTGTCCTTTAGAGCAGGGGTCCCCAACCTTTTTAAGCCCGGGTCCCACTATCCCGACCAAACTTTTCTCTGGGGCCCCCCGGGGGGAGGGGGGGCGTGGTTAGTGGCGGCGGCAGCCCCCCCTCTTTTCCCTGATTTTGAGTGTAGTATATAGGTAAGTAGTTATCTAGGTAAGTAGGTATCTAGGTATAGTTGCCCCCAGTATAGGTAGCTAACACAGTTGCCCCTGTATAAGGACTATAGTTGCCTCAGTATAGTTAGTTAGGTAGTATAGTTACCCCAATATAGTCAGTATAGTTACCCCAGTATAGTTAGTACAGTTACCCCAGTATAGCAAGTACAGTTACCACACTATAGCAAGTACAGTTACCACAGTATAGCAAGTACAGTTATCACACTATAGCAAGTACAGTTACCACAGTATAGCTAGTACAGGTACCACAGTATAGCTAGTACAGTTACCACAGCTACCACAGTATAACAAGTACAGTTGCCACAGTATAGCAAGTACAGTTACCACAGTATAGCAAGTACAGTTAGCCCAGTATAGCAAGTACAGTTACCACAGTACAGCAAGTACAGTTACCACACTATAGCAAGTACAGTTACCACAGTATAGCTAGTACAGGTACCGCAGTATAGCTAGTACAGTTACCACAGTATAGCAAGTACAGTTGCCACAGTATAGCAAGTACAGTTACCACAGTATAGCAAGTACAGTTACCACAGTATAGCAAGTACAGTTAGCCCAGTATAGCAAGTACAGTTGCCACAGTATAGCAAGTACAGTTAGCCCAGTATAGCAAGTACAGTTAGCCCAGTATAGCAAGTGCAGTTACCACAGTATAGCAAGTACAGTTACCACAGTATAGCAAGTACAGTTACCACACTATAGCAAGTACAGTTACCACAGTATAGCTAGTACAGGTACCACAGTATAGCTAGTACAGTTACCACAGTATAGCAAGTACAGTTGCCACAGTATAGCAAGTACAGTTACCACAGTATAGCTAGTACAGGCAGGGCCGGATTTACAGGTCAGAAGCCCATAGGCACGGAACTTATGGCGCCCTAAACTCCGCCCCTCTGTTCAGGCCACACCCCCAAATTACACACACTTTTCATGGGAGTGTGGTCTCTTCCCCCCATCTGAATAGCAGAGCAGCGGAGCACAAATACCATTGGAAATCCAGGTTCTCTGGTCTCCTCTGCACTGCAGCCATTCAGCATGCAGCAGTGTTCCTACAGAGGCTCCCAATGTTGCATGACATGCACCCTGATGGAGGAACACTGCTGCATGCTAAAAGGCAGGAGTGAAGAAGAGACAGGGGGACCCAGAGCCGAAGTTGGAATTCCTGCTCCGCTTTTCAGATGGTGGGAGAGAGATGTGCTCCCTTAAGTCCCCAGGCCCTTCTGCAGTCACAGGAGTACTGGGAGGCTATCGTTACACCCTTGGCTGCCTGCAGCCTAGATTAACTCTTCCCCTTATAATGCCTGACTGTGGCCTAGACCCACTGCCCTGCCTTTATGAAGTACAGGGTGGTGCACGAAAGACTGGCCCAGCTGCCTGTAAGGAATGCAAGTATACAGGCAAATGCTGCCTGGTTTGTCCTCATGTGCCTCTTTCTCTATCCCTGCTGTGTGCCCTCTCCAGCTTTACTGAAGCCTGTATTGCCTTCTCTTACACATACAGCAACAAATACAAGCAACACAGACTTTATTAAAGCCGGAGGCGGCACACACAGATTGAGGAAGAAGTGTATGGGGGACCAGCACCTACACTGTAAACCTGCCCTAAAGGCCCATACACACCTGACTTAAGTTGGCTGAGGTGGCCAATAACAACCACCTCAGCCGATAATTAGACATGTGTACGGCAGCACCTGGCCCCCAACCTGCGAGTAATCCCCCTAGCAGATCTACTCACCTCCAATCATGCCAATCCCCCGCTGATCCCATTGATCGTGCCATATCGTACATACACACACTCTTTACACACACTCACAATACACATACATACACACGTAGAGTACACATACATATACACACACACACAGACACACACACACACCCCACACAAAGACACAGAGAATACACACAGACACACAAAGACACACAGAATACACACACACACACCTCACTCCCCCACCAGACATTCAGGCAGCAAGTTAAAAGGGGGGAAAAAAAACCTTCTTCACCACAGCCTTGTCATGTCCGTGCTCCACAGCTGTGAGTGACAGCATCACACTCCCTCTTCGGTTCCAGCCTTTCAGGCAGTGGCTCTCACTCATGCTGCAATACACATGTCCCCTGCCCTTCTCCTCCCCCATTTCGTTGCAGCCAGGTGTCCCAAGAATGACCCCCTCTCAGCTCAGATTACTGCCGTGTTGTCACTCTACTAGATTGCAGGGCCCGTTCTATGGAGAAGTGTAGTGAAGTGTTCTGCTCCTCTCCCTCCCTCAGATCATGTAAGATGCAGGGGCAGCGGCACTTACTTCCTCCCCAATTCAGCGGCTTTGAACTGCATTTTACCGGCAGCATCCTCCTGTATTGAAAGGGTCCTCTCCTGATGACCTCATCAAGCGAGGGCCCTTAAAGACTAGAGATGGGAAGTTCGGATCTTTTCAATGATCCGGATGATTCGAATCGGATCATTGAAGAGATCCGGATCTTTGATCCGAATCTCGGATCATTTTACTACCGGAAGCATTCGGGGGTGAAATGAACAGCAGGACAGGTCTGTGGACAGGAGAAGGGGAGGGGAGTGGACACACAGAGAAGGGGAGAAGATGGACAGAGGGCAGGGAGTGGACAGAGAAGGGAGGAGGGACGAGCAGAGAGCAGAAATGTTTGCACGTAATACCCACATGCTGAAGTCATATGCTTTACATATATTTCACCTATATGTTCATCTGTACACTTTGAAAGAAAAGGTCGCACAGTGAAAGAAAGCATTCCCAGAAGATAAGTGCAGCTGTTTAGTGCCGAGTGCAGGAGGATTATATTGCCTTTCAATCACACTGTCTGCAAAGTTACTGAGCTGTGCTGAGCCAAAAGCTTCCAATGTGATCACTGTGCAGCACTACGGAACAGCCAGCCTATAATGGGCAGCACGTTATAGCCAGTATGTGTGCTCTACACATATCTGGCAGTGGCACCCATGTCCCCTCTCTCTCATCTACCTGTCTCCCTGCAAGGCTGCCTCCCTTCCAACAGAGCAATCCATCTCTGCTCTGCTTCCAAGACCCCGCTGCCCGCTGAGAGGGGGCGTGTCGCTCCTGGCCCCGCCCCTTTTGTGATCCGAATCACTCATTTTGATGATTCGGATGATCGACTCATAAAATAGATTCGGATCAAAGATCCGAATCGTTCATGATCCGGACAACACTATTAAAGACACAGAACAGAAGGACACTGCCGGTAAAGTGCAAAGAACAGCCGCCGCCAGCGGGACGGGGAGGAAGTAAGTTTCGCTGCCTCTGCCTCTGCATCTGAGGGAGAGAGGGAGAGGAGCGGACCAGACCAGACAGGAGCGGAGCAGCACTCCTGCACAGGGACAGAAGTAAAGCGCATCTTTAGTTGCCACAGGCAAGGGGTACATTCTTGGGGTGCGTGGGGTGCCGCCTCTCGCCAGCAAGGCGCCTGTAGGCACGTGCCTACTGTGCCTTATGGTAAATCCGGCCCTGAGTACAGGTACCACAGTATAGCTAGTACAGTTACCACAGTTACCACAGTATAGCAAGTACAGTTGCCACAGTATAGCAAGTACAGTTACCACAGTATAGCAAGTACAGTTACCACAGTATAGCAAGTACAGTTAGCCCAGTATAGCAAGTACAGTTACCACAGTATAGCAAGTACAGTTACCACACTATAGCAAGTACAGTTACCACAGTATAGCGAGTACAGGTACCACAGTATAGCTAGTACAGTTACCACAGTATAGCAAGTACAGTTGCCACAGTATAGCAAGTACAGTTACCACAGTATAGCAAGTACAGTTACCACAGTATAGCAAGTACAGTTACCACAGAATAGCAAGTACAGTTAGCCCAGTATAGCAAGTACAGTTACCACAGTATAGCAAGTACAGTTACCACAGTATAGCAAGTACAGTTAGCCCAGTATAGCAAGTACAGTTACCACAGTATAGCAAGTACAGTTACCACAGTATAGCAAGTACAGTTACCACAGTATAGCTAGTACAGGTACCACAGTATAGCTAGTACAGTTACCACAGTATAGCAAGTACAGTTGCCACAGTATAGCAAGTACAGTTACCACAGTATAGCAAGTACAGTTACCACAGTATAGCAAGTACAGTTACCACAGTATAGCAAGTACAGTTACCACAGTATAGCAAGTACAGTTACCACAGTATAGCAAGTACAGTTAGCCCAGTATAGCAAGTACAGTTGCCACAGTATAGCAAGTACAGTTAGCCCAGTATAGCAAGTACAGTAAGCCCAGTATAGCAAGTACAGTTACCACAGTATAGCAAGTACAGTTACCACACTATAGCAAGTACAGTTACCACAGTATAGCTAGTACAGGTACCACAGTATAGCTAGTACAGTTACCACAGTATAGCAAGTACAGTTGCCACAGTATAGCAAGTACAGTTACCACAGTATAGCAAGTACAGTTACCACAGTATAGCAAGTACAGTTACCACAGTATAGCAAGTACAGTTACCACAGTATAGCAAGTACAGTTAGCCCAGTATAGCAAGTACAGTTGCCACAGTATAGCAAGTACAGTTAGCCCAGTATAGCAAGTACAGTAAGCCCAGTATAGCAAGTACAGTTACCACAGTATAGCAAGTACAGTTACCACACTATAGCAAGTACAGTTACCCCAGTATAGCTAGTACAGGTACCACAGTATAGCTAGTACAGTTACCACAGTATAGCAAGTACAGTTGCCACAGTATAGCAAGTACAGTTAGCACAGTATAGCTAGTACAGGTACCACAGTATAGCTAGTACAGTTACCACAGTTACCACAGTATAGCAAGTACAGTTGCCACAGTATAGCAAGTACAGTTACCACAGTATGGCAAGTACAGTTAGCCAAGTATAGCAAGTACAGTTACCACAGTATAGCAAGTACAGTTACCACAGTATAGCAAGTACAGTTAGCCCAGTATAGCAAGTACAGTTACCACAGTATAGCAAGTACAGTTACCACAGTATAGCAAGTACAGTTGCCACAGTATAGCAAGTACAGTTACCACAGTATAGCAAGTACAGTTACCACAGTATAGCAAGTACAGTTACCACAGTATAGCAAGTACAGTTAGCCCAGTATAGCAAGTACAGTTAGCCCAGTATAGCAAGTACAGTTAGCCCAGTATAGCTAGTACAGTTGCCACAGTATAGCAAGTACAGTTAGCCCAGTATAGCAAGTACAGTTAGCCCAGTATAGCAAGTACAGTTACCACAGTATAGCAAGTACAGTTACCACACTATAGCAAGTACAGTTACCACAGTATAGCTAGTACAGGTACCACAGTAAAGCTAGTACAGTTACCACAGTATAGCAAGTACAGTTGCCACAGTATAGCAAGTACAGTTACCACAGTATAGCAAGTACAGTTACCACAGTATAGCAAGTACAGTTAGCCCAGTATAGCAAGTACAGTTATCACAGTATAGCAAGTACAGTTAGCCCAGTATAGCAAGTACAGTTACCACAGTATAGCTAGTACAGGTACCACAGTATAGCTAGTACAGTTACCACAGCTACCACAGTAGAACAAGTACAGTTGCCACAGTATAGCAAGTACAGTTACCACAGTATAGCAAGTACAGTTAGCCCAGTATAGCAAGTACAGTTACCACACTATAGCAAGTACAGTTATCACAGTATAGCAAGTACAGTTACCACAGTATAGCAAGTACAGTTGCCCCAGTATAGGGAGTATAGTTGCCACAGTATAGCAAGTACAGTTAGCCCAGTATAGCAAGTACAGTTACCACAGTATAGCAAGTACAGTTACCACAGTATAGCAAGTACAGTTGCCCCAGTATAGGGAGTATAGTTGCCACAGTATAGCAAGTACAGTTACCACAGTATAGCAAGTACAGTTGCCCCAGTATAGGGAGTATAGTTGCCACAGTATAGCAAGTACAGTTAGCCCAGTATAGCAAGTACAGTTACCACAGTATAGCAAGTACAGTTACCACAGTATAGCAAGTACAGTTGCCCCAGTATAGGGAGTATAGTTGCCACAGTATAGCAAGTACAGTTAGCCCAGTATAGCAAGTATAGTTAGCCCAGTATAGCAAGTACAGTTACCACAGTATAGCAAGTACAGTTGCCCCAGTATAGGGAGTATAGTTGCCACAGTATAGCAAGTACAGTTAGCCCAGTATAGCAAGTACAGTTACCACAGTATAGCTAGTACAGGTACCACAGTATAGCAAGTACAGTTACCACAGTATAGCAAGTACAGTTGCCCCAGTATAGGGAGTATAGTTGCCACAGTATAGCAAGTACAGTTAGCCCAGTATAGCAAGTACAGTTACCACAGTATAGCAAGTACAGTTACCACAGTATAGCAAGTACAGTTGCCCCAGTATAGGGAGTATAGTTGCCACAGTATAGCAAGTACAGTTAGCCCAGTATAGCAAGTATAGTTAGCCCAGTATAGCAAGTACAGTTAGCCCAGTATACCTAGTACAGTTAGCCCAGTGTAGCCAGTACAGTTAGCCCAGTAGTTACCCCAGTATAGCTGCCCCAGTGTAGCTAGCAGAGGTGCCCTCTCCCCCCCGCGGCCGCCGCTCCTGTTACCTTATGAGCAGGCGTCCGCTTCCTTCCTTATATTCCTCCAGCCTCGGCTCTCCTCTTAGCAGCATGTCGTATTACAGCAGCGCTTCCTGCGCGGCTGCTGTAAGGAGGGAAGGAGGTGGGGTAGCGGCTTCCTGTAGCGGCGATACGCATCACCGTTACCATGGGAACCGCTGTCCTGGCTCCCTTGGCTCCTTACAGCAGCCGTGCAGGAAGCGCTGCTGTAATACGACATGCTGCGAAGAGGAGAGCCGCGGCTGAAAGAATATAAGGAAGGAAGCGGCCGCCCGCTCATAAGGTAACAGGAGCGGCGGCCGCGGGGGGAGAGGAAGAAGCCGCGGCCCCCCAGAAATCTGCCCAAGGACCCCCAGGGGACCCATGCTTTAGAGAAGCTCACAATTTAATCCTTACCATAGTCATGTGTCCATCATAGTCTAAGGTCAATATTACAGGGAAGCCAACTAAGTTATCTGTATGGTTTTAGGATGTTGGAGGAAACCGGAGTGCCCGGAGAAAACCCATACAGACACGGGGAGAATATACACAAGCCCTGTGCTGATTGAGCCTTGGCAGGGATTTGGACCCTGGTACTGTAACATCTGAGAAGGATATATTTGAGTTGGTGTTGATTGTAATGGATAATTTAACTTTTGTTAATTTTTCTGTCATTTTTGCAAATGCGATTCTAATCGCAATTTTGATTTCGTACTGTAGGTAGTTCATGTAATTTTGCATAATTTTTGCAAGTTACATTCAAGGAAGCCACAAGCATGTAGGCATAAGAACTCATTTTGGCACGTCAGAGAACATATTTGGCACAAATTCGCAATGGGCAAGATAAAACACATTTTTGCTCCTATGAATTGAAGTCTACGGGGATGGGAAAACATATTTTCACATTTTTGCACAATCGCGACAGGCAATGAACGTGCAGACTGTGCCCATGTTTTCTTATGAGCCTTTCAACACACGTCTATAACATGGCGGTAGCCTTTAGGACCGCATAGTATCCACAATACTTTGCACTGTCGTGTCAGAGGTAGCACCATCCACAGACAATCTCTCCATTGGAAAATGCATTGTTACATTTTAAAAAAGAGCAGCAAGGAACTGCGATGCATAAGTGTCAGGCTTGGCAGACTATTTCCCACAGATCAGCTCCAATGCCCCAATCTAACACCACCGTCTTCACCTTATGTGGCGTGTCCCCGCTTGAACAGGAGGTAAGGTGACAACACCTACCCTACTTTGGTTGCACCCAGGCCTTAAAGGAATACTATCGATGTATGCATTTATTTTTAAATTCTGTATGTTGTAGCACACATTAGGACAAGTACTAGGAGCAATTTGATTCCTCACACAGCTGTTCCTCTCAGCTGTAAAATCCTCCGTCAGTTTTGGCGTTAGTTTTGAATACAAAATGTATCTAAATACTGGGCTCCCAGAGGGCTAGACCATGTCTCTGCACAGGGGAGTTGCTATCAACTCCTCAGTTTATAGTTTAATTATCACCTTGCTGAAAGAATCTTATTGATATGGTGGTAAGGGGTTAAAGATTCTATCAATGTGTGTTTATTATCTTTGCTTCTCTTGACTGATAACGATACTAATAATGCTAATTGTAAACAGTGGTCTGCCCCTCTCAGCAGCTTGTAAAGTGGATGCAGCCTGGTGTTAATCACCACAAGCAGGCAGCCAGGCAACCAGTCTGAGTGTAAACAGACTAGTGTTATAGCTAGTTATATTCCATCAATATTACAGCTCATTTAGTTACCTGTTACCACCTCAGATCAGCCTATTTCTCCTCATGTCTCCTGCATGCTGTGAGTGACACAGTGAAATATATTTGTGAGCTGTGTGAGAAATTAATTTTTAAGCAGAAATAGAGGGAGAGAGACCTGGGTGAATAAATAAAGTGCCCCTAGCACTAGTGGTAATGTGTACACTAATATAGAGTATTAAAAAAAAGTCGTTTCAATCGATAGTATTCCTTTAAGGGTGCAAGGTATTGGAGCTGAACGTAGTGCAAGCAATAGACCACAGAGTCAAACAGGAGACAGAACAAATCTAGTAACAATCTGAGGTCATACACAAAGGCCAGAGTTCGCAGTACAAAAGGGCTAAGCAAAATCAGGTCAAAAGGCAATCCGAGGTCGGTTCAGGCAGCAATAATCATAATGATGAAACAGGCAACGGTCAGTCCAGGCAGCAAATATGTATTGTCAATAACAGGCAAATGTCAAATCCAAGATCAAATAAAGAGCAATTGCATCAGCAACACAGAGCACCCAGCAGCTAGCAAGCTAACGCTATCACAGGCAATGTGTGACCTTAAATACACACATTGCACCAATCAGTGGCCGGCCACTCACACAGCAACCGATCATGCACCAGTATCCCTGCCTATGTGTAAGCTGATAGAAGGTCAGCTGACACTATTGCTTACCTCCCCTGAGCGAGTACAGCGGCTGGGAGGAATAAGGCACCCGCCCACTAACAGCGGAAGATGACACTGGATGTTCCGCAGGTGCGCGCATGTGTGGAGAGTGAGGCCGTATTTTATTACAATAAATTTAACACTCGTCTCACACAGAACCCTCCCCATTTCGATGCCTAACCCTAAAACACCCCTTCCTGATGCCTAACCCTAAGACCCCACTTCCTGATGCCGAACCCTATAACCTCCCTTCCTGATGCCTAACCCTAACACCCCCCTTCCTGATTCCTAACCATAAACCCCACTTCCTGATGCCTAACCCTATAACCTCCCTTCCTGCTGCCTGATCCCAACCCCCCCCCTTCCTGACGCCTAACCCTAAAACTCCCCTTCCTGACGCCTAACCCTAACCCTAAGACCCTCCTTCCTGACACCTAACCCTAAGACCCTTCTTACTGACACCTAACCCTAAGACCCCCCCCCTTCCTTATGCCTAACCCTAAATCCCACTTTCTGATGCCTAACCCTATAACCTCTCTTCCTGATGCCTGACCCCAAACCCCCCCTTCCTGACGCCTAACCCTAAACCCTAAACTTCCCTTCCTGATGCCTTACCCTAACCCCCCCCCCCCCTTTCCTGATGCCTAACCCTAAAAATCCCATTTTCTGACGCCTAACCCTAAACTTCCCTTCCAGATGCTGAACCATAAAAACCCCCTTCCTGATGCCTAACCTTAAACCCCCCCTTCCTCCCGTGCGAATATCGTACATTAAAAAATTATACATTCTGAAAAATACATTTAAAAATTATAATTTAAAATATGATAGTTCTCAAAATGAATTTCAAAATGATAATTTTTAACCTCCTCGGCGTTCTATTGAGATCGCCAGGGAGGCTGCGGGAGGGTTTTTTTTTAATTTAAAAAAAACTATTTCATGCAGCCAACTGAAAGTTGGCTGCATGAAAGCCCACTAGAGGGCGCTCCGGAGGCGTTCTTCCGATCGCCTCCGGCGCCCATAATAAACAAGGAAGGCCGCAATGAGCGGCCTTCCTTGTTTTGCTTAGATCGTCGCCATGGCGACGAGCGGAGTGACGTCATGGACGTCAGCCGACGTCCTGACGTCAGCCGCCTCCGATCCAGCCCTTAGCGCTGGCCGGAACTTTTTGTTCCGGCTGCGCAGGGCTCAGGCGGCTAGGGGGGCCCTCTTTCGCCGCTGCTCGCGGCGAATCGCCGCAGAGCGGCGGCGATCAGGCAGCACACGCGGCTGGCAAAGTGCCGGCTGCGTGTGCTGCACTTTATTTGATAAAAATCGGCCCAGCAGGGCCTGAGCGGCAGCCTCCGGCGGTGATGGACGAGCTGAGCTCGTCCATACCGCTCAGGAGGTTAAACTGATAATTTTCAAAACAAAAAATTTCGGTTGGATGGGCCGCGCCTGCTATGTATCGAGCACACAAATTTCTGCTTGTGGCACCCAATAGCCGATATTTGTGCCTTAGCGCCTATGGGGCACCCAAATAGTCCATTTGCTACAGGCACCCACATTTCCTGCTTCTCTGGAAATGGAACATATGCAGATTAAAATAGTGGAAAAGTTGATTGGTACCCACTTTGTCGTTTTTTTGTGGAATTTAATCAGCTTTATCTTGGTGTGGAGGCACAATCATTCCAGCAATGCAATTTTAATCCATCAAGTTGTATCTCAATCACCCTACTGAGTGTGAAGGTAACCAGCTTCTTTCAAAACACTGATGTCATAGCAGTATGATCACTCATTATTCTCTTTGGCTTCATATTTTTTTGCGGAGGACAAGAAGAGACGTACGTGTAAAAAAGGTTCCCAGTAAAAAGGGCACGGAAGATAGCCGCTAGTGCCTAACCTGCCCAGACTTAAAGGGATTCCGAGGCGTGCCCAAATTTAAAAGAATACACTTACCTAGTGCTTCTTCCAGCTCAGGGTAGGCAGCGAGGTCCCGCGGCGTCCTCCTGGCTTGAAGCGGCCGGTGTGATGACACATTGCGTCATTAATCAAGAAGAGCCGGCCGACACCAGGCCCGGGTGTCGCCGGGTTACGCTGAAAACCGGGGGCCGGCGGAGGCTGAAGGAGATGAGCCAGGAGGACGCAGCAGGACCTCGCCGCCTACCCTCAGCTGGAAGAAGCCCCAGGTAAGTGTATTCTTTTAAATTTGGGCACTCCTCGGAGTTCCTTTAACGCTTAAAGTGAATGTGTACCGCTTTAAAAATAAAAAAGTCAGATACTCACCTAAGGAGAGGGAAGGCTCGGTCCTAATGAGCCTTCCCTGTCCTCTCCCGGTGCCTGGTCCCGCGCAGGATCCCCCGTAGCAGTATTCGACCAGTTCGGTCAAATACTGCCACTTTCGCTGCCGAAGGGATGTTTCGGAAGCCTTCGGGAGCACTCGGGCTCCCGAAGATGGGCGGCTCCATACTATGTATGTGCGAGCGCCCTCTATGACGCAATCGCGCGTGCGTAGTATGGAGCGGTCCATCTTCGGAAGCCCGAGTGCTCCCGGAGACCTCCGAAGTCCCTGCGGCGGCGGACGCGAACGGGGGAGCCAGCGCAGCACCGAGGGCACCGGGAGAGGAGAGGAAAGTCTCATTAGGACCGAGCCTTCCCTCTCCTTAGGTGAGTATCTGACTTTTTTATTTTTACAGCGGTACCCATTGGCTTTAAATACCCCCCAACACACTTCTAACATTTAACACCCTCGCCTCCTAACCCTGACTCCCAATATTTTCTTCAACTTGGAAGCCTGTGGTTAGTGGCTATAAATGGTTAATAGCGACTATAAACAGCTAAATAACAGCTATAAGCGGCTATGTACATTAATAAAGGCCAGAAGCCGCTATTTTATTGGGTGCCTCCGGTGCCCAAGTTACCGTTTATAGCCACTATTCTTGGTTTAACATTGCATTGGACTCTATGGAGAAGGTGGTTTGAAAGGGCCCATTGTAGGCCATCTACTCCACTAAATATGTAGCATACTGCTATTGAATATTTTCAACAATAAGATCGGCTTCCTGCGTTGCTCAGAGCTGCAGAACACAAACCAAACAGGTATGTTAATGGAGCAAGTGGGAACCAAGCTTTCACAGAGATGCTCCCTGGCTTTTGTACATAAACCGAATACTGTGATATTCAAAGAAAATGTCACTTTTATCTGAACACAAACAGCAACACAAATCATCACCAGCAAGATGTCAGCTTCGGGACTCCAATAATGTCACATTAACTTAAAGTACATCTTTCATAAAAAAACAGAAGATGACCACAGCATATCAGAAGTACTTTTTTTTTTATTTTTTTTTTATTTTTTACATTGATCAGCTTTCAGCACATTTTTAATATAGATTTGCTTTAGCGGGATTGTCAGTCATAAAATGAAATTCCATTAACCCACTGCTCTGTGTTTATTATGTAGTAGTCTACATCCTAACCCTGCATTGCAAGCATTCCCATATAATCATAAATGTTTCTGCTGTAATGAATCTTATCTCAGTCAGCCTGGCTCTATTTTGGTACATTCCCGGGAGAGGGAAGCTTGTTATCTCCCCTCCCACATTCCTGCTGCTCACTGATTAGCTGAGGACAGTTCAGTGTGACACAAGGCTGAGAAGGGAAACACACATCACTCCTCTGCAGAAGCTGCTGGGTTCACATCTGTTTACAAAGCAAGCTAAATATGACAGTACAGGTTCAACAGAGCTCAGTGGGAAGGGAGGCTGGCAATGTATACACCGTTTCAGGCAGCGGAAAACAATAGTAAGGGAGGAAATTACATCAGGATTGGCTTCAGTCAGAGGGAGTAAAGATGGAAAATGTCTCGAACAGTTTTCTTTTTATTTACTAAATAGAATTTACTGAAATCAAAATGGGGACAGTGCAATACATGTGTTATGTAAGTAGAACAAGTATTTATCTACTTATCTATGTGGTATTTTCCCTGGGATAGTACGACTGTCCCTGCTGTTTTAGGGCCGTTTCACGCTGGTATGATGCAGCAAAATTGTTACTACCGAAGCCTGATGTATCCCTATGGGGGAGTTCACACTCCCCAAGTTGCGGTACACTGCACCGGAAGTGCTGGATCTAACGATAACGTAAATCTACGTTACCACGTATATTCTGCTGCGACCTGCGCCAGCCCGGAAGTCATGTTAGTCTATGGCAATGCAGGGTTGTTTAAATAGTTGACAATGAGACGTCGTGGGGTCCCAGGGCCCGTGCGCAGAAGGGTATTTTTACAATACGCTTCTGTGCACTTCCGCATACCCTGAAGCAGGAAGTTACCGCAAGTGCACGTCACTTCCTGCTTGGCTGGTGGCCAGGTAGGGAACACCTGGTACTGTTGTTCCCTGAAGGCCTGGTTTTGGTTGACGCTGGATTACAGTGTGAAACCGGCCTTAACGTCTTAGGAAGTGATATAACAGTTCCAACTTGTACAGGGTTCAGGCGCCCACAGTGGTGTAGCAATAGGGGGTGCAGAGGTAGCGACTGCATCGGGCCCTTGGGCTATTGGGGCCCTGAAGGGTCCACCCTCTGTCACTGTATTATCTCTCTATTGGTCCTGTGCTGGTAATAATCACTTCTATAGATACTTTGAATAGTAGTGATCACTAGCAAGCTGTTCCCCATCCCCTTCATGCACCCCTGCCATTGGCAAGTTTTGGTGCACCATATCAGTTGTTATGTATAGAGTGCTTGGGGGGCCCCAATGTAAAACTTGCACCGGGGCTCATAGCTCCTTAGCTACGCCACTGGGTGCTTATCTGAAGATCTGCTTTTTAAGAAAGGAAGAAGTTTGCGTTGATTTTTTTTAAATTCCGCTCATAAACTTTGTTCACTGATGTGAAGTGACTGATGACTCGCTTAGTCCTTTCAGCGCTGTGCTGTCAGGAGTAAGGAAAATCACAGGTTCATGGCAATTACGTAACATAATCAACATTTGGAAAGTTATGCAGAGTTCAGATGTTGGCGAGAGCTTGTCTTCCCTCATTAGTAAATGTTGTCTGACATTATTTGCTGCTTATGCCAGAAATAGGAAGCAGGCACAAGCAAACACGCCACGGAAGTGCTGGCCTTTCGCGAGGAACCCGGCGGGGTGATGTGACGTGTCCTGACAGGGCGCAAATGATGAACCTAACAGCTTGAGTCAGGTGATGAGCGTGCAGCATAACTTTAAACAGCTGCAGAGCAAGCTAGCGGATATAACCACACGCTGGACTAACCCTTCAGCAGCCAAGTAAAGCTTTTATTTGGCAGTAGGGCCGCATTTTTCCCGCCATTGGTGAAAAGTGCTTTCCCCAGCCTGGCAGGGTATGTGGCAGCAGGAAGCTCTCATACATACCTGTCTGGACGGCTGGATCGGCTTCTTCTTTCGCCACCATGGTGACAAATGTACACCCAGCAGGTCTTCTCTGTTCCAATCACATGATATGACATGTGATCGGGATCCAGGAGACCGTGTCAGTGTTACAGCGTCACCAGGTGGTGGAAGATGGGTGTTGGACAAGACTCTTCCATCACCCCTCTTCCACCACCAGGTGGTGCTGTAACGCTGACATGGTTTCTTGGATCCCGATCACATGTCATATCATGTGATTGGATGTGATTGGGAAACAGAAGAGTTCAGAGCCGCCGGTGGAGGAAGAGAAGAAGCCGTCCAGAACAGGTAACTATTTATTTATTTAAGTATTTATAAAGCACCCACATATTACGCAGCGCTGTACAAAGTACATTGTCTTGTCACTGTCCCTCAGAAGGGCTCACAATCTAATCCCTACCATAGTCCTATGTCTATGCATGTATCATATAGTGCATGTATCGTATTCTAGGGCCAATTTAGGGGGAAGCCAATGAACTTATCTGTATGTTTTTGGAATGTGGGAGGAAACCGGAGTGCCCAAAGGAAACCCATGCAGACACGGGGAGAACATACAAACATACACCTGGCTGGGATTCAAACCGGGTACCCAGCACTGCAAGGCGAGAGCACTAACCACTATGCTACCGTGCTTACCGTGCTTACCTAGTGAAGTTACTCTCCTGGCTTCACTAGGCAACCAACCGAGATATGCCGACATTGGCTGTCACTGCACAAACAGCTTCAAACGAAGAATCTCATTTGAAGCTGCCATTGAGTTAAAGGGACTATGAAGTCTCTTTTTTTTACCTTCTTTTGTTTAACAATCCTCTTCAGCTTTAATGCCAGAGTTAAATAGCCGCATTGCCGTGGCAGAGAGAGGAGTGATTTATTACCTAGTAAACTACATGCAAAGTTCTACGACTTTGCAGATCGCAGATCATGCTGCCCTGACACGCAGGGCTTCTCTTCCTGGAGAGGCTGAGCTTTGAGCTGTAGCTCAGCCTCTCCGCAATCAATCTCTGCAGATCTCCGCCTCCTCCCCATCCCTCTCAGTGAAAGAAGACTGAGAGGGGCAGGGAAAGGCGGCAATCCGCAGAGATTGGCTGCAGAGGAGGCAGAGCTACAGTGTAAAGCTCAGCCTCTTCGAGGAAGTAAAGCCCTGCAGAACCCGGGAGCTTTTCAGGGCTTATCTCTAGTAATAAATCACTCCTCTGCCGCTGGGATACTAGCTATCTATAAATGAGTATAATAGAAGTGTTCAGGAGGTGTTTAGGAAAATGTGGACTGCAGCTATTCTTACACTGTAAAGGCACGTACTCAAGTGCGTACACACGCCATAACGCCGCAAACGACGGGTCCGTCGGCATACTGATAAGGCTGTTTCTGAACGATCGTGCTACTGTCGGGCTGAACGTCCGCCCAGTGGGAGGGTCTGACGGACCCGTCGTTTGTGGCGGTATGGCATGTGTACGCGCCTTAAGTGGCAGGGTTCTTAAACTTTGCACAGTTGGACACTGGGTGACTGGGATAAATATTCAGAAGTGGGTGAAGCCTACAAAAGCCAATCAAAATTCACCTATTCATTTTCAAGGGGAATATTTAAATTTCTGTCATTCTTGCACTGTTAATGGTACAAGCCTCAAACCTGGTATAGTCAGTCATTGGGTGACTGGGGTTCAAATTCAGAAAAAGGGGTGGAGCCACAAACAGCCAATCAGATTTGTTTAATTTCAAAGGGAAAATACAAATTATTGATGCCAAGGACCCCAAAGCTCACAAACTTGGTCATTGAGTGTTTGTGTGTTAGGGTTAGAAAAAGTGGATGGAGCCAACAGCAGTCAAATACATACCCGGGCAACGCCGGGTCATCAGCTAGTAGTAAATAAAACAGACATGACAAAATCATCACACATTCCAGCAAGTGTGCAATGAGCCTAAAAAGAAATATTAATGGCAGCCTTCATATACCTCTTACATCAAGTGCCCTTTAAAACCCCATTTCACAAACAGATTTTTTATTTCCTCTATTCCATAAAATAAAACCACAAGGAACTGTGAAACCTTTTGTTGAACTCAGCTGGAAAATACAAAATGGTATTATTGCAGTACAAATTTCAGAATGTCATGTCTATGTCCCTTTTGTGGGGACTCCGCTATTAATTTCGGCAAGAAAAAAAAAAGGAGACATAGTTTGGCAAGAGAGCTCCGTGTCTGATCTGAATTTATTCAAATGAACAAAAAACAGCATAATGATATTTCCTGGCTGCTCAGAATCTACTCTGTTTAACATCAAAGGTTTCAATCAACGACCTTTGCCCCAGGAAGAGGTTAACCCACGATATCCTGGCGGGCGGCACAGAAAAGGAGAGCGCCTCGTATGAGGAGAGAGAGGGCTGAAAACACTGAATATGCAATTAACCTTTGGAGTTTTGTTCTCTCGTCCTAACATCACAGCTCTCAAGACTTCATCTGTGTTATGTTAAATTGTCTCTGATCCCATGAGAGGCTGCCAGTTGGCACCTCAACGTGTCATTCGCAGCCTTTTGTACCCTCCTGTACATACAAGACTGGTCCTCAGGTACTACAACCTTCCAAAACCACCAGGGAAATTAAAATTGACGTACTCTTGCTTGTTCGAGAAAACATCACGCATCACTGATTCCACAAACTCTTTAGCTACACTGGAATAAAAAAAATAAAAAATAAATACAAAAAAGTTAAACACACCAGAAACGAAACAGTTGGAGGACACGAAAACGTTTTAGACAGGTTTTTTTTGTTTGTTTTTCTTAAAACTTAGTACGAGGCATCTCGTTTGATCTTCTTCAAATTAGCCGTCTCCCCGGCGAATATCACAGCTGTTTTCTCATTAAAAATGTCACTCAAGTGGCAAGTTGTATAAATTACATGTTTTTCTGACTATCTGCCATTTCAAAGTGACAGATTGATGACATAGAGGTCAATATCTTTTCAAGCTGGGGACATCTCGGGTGCTAAATGTACCGGCTCTGAGAAAATGGTTGATTTTAAAATTCTAACTGGCGAATGGTGATGGACGTTTTGCCGTTATTGTGCAAATGGGAAATAACAATAAAGAAATCTTTATATATTTATGGTGACATGTAGAATGATTGATCAGCACAAGCGCACAGGATGCCGATACAGACGTGGAGCAGTTACTCGGAGCAACCAATGAGTTTTCATTGTTTGAATAAAATCAAGGATTTCGATTGGTTGATTTTTCCAATGATTACACCTTTGATCTAGATTTCTGTGCCACTTTCTTTATAAAGTAGCCCCCAGTGGCATGGCTAGAGAGCTAGGGGCCTGAGTGTGACTTTAACATGGGTTCCCCAAGCACTCTATTGAGCCCAAAAACCTACCAAGGACATCTTTAGTATAAGAGGTGTAATCAGAGAAGAGAAACCATTTATTATCACAATTTTAGGAGGAGCTTTAAGACAGTTGGACTTCATCTTAATAATAATTCCAGTATTCGTATAGTGCTCTTCTCTTGTCAGACTTCGCTTGCAAGGCAGCCGCTAGAGCACACTCAGTAGCTTTGTTAGGGAGTCTAGCCCAAGGACTCCTTACTGAATAATTGCGTGCTTACTGAATAGGAAGAGCTGATATTTGAACCCAGGTCTATTATGTCAGAGGCAGAGCACTTAAAGAGAACTTGTAACAAAAAAACGTTCCCCTGGGGGATACTCACCTCGGGAGGGGGAAGTCTCAAGGTCCCAATGAGACTTCCCCATCCCTGTAGCTGCAGGCAGTCCAGCACTGGCTCTCCCAAAGTTTCCGGCAATTCTCCCTCGACAAGCCTGATAAGTGCTACTTTACCTAACTTTCCTGGCTCCAGCAGGGTCGCTGTTGCAGCTCTCCGCACGGAGATAGGCGAAAATAGCCGATCTCTGTCGGGTCCGCTCTACTACGCAGGCACAGGAGACTTGCGCCTGCGCAGTAGAGCAGGCCGACAGCGATCGGCTATTTTCACCCATCTCAGAGCGGAGAGTCGATAATGCGTCTGCGCTGGAGCCGGGAAGGTAAATAATTACATCCCCGCTGCTTTATAGCCACGCCTTGGGACCGAGGAGGACGGGGGAAGCCTCAATAGGATCCGGAGGCTTCCCCCACCCCAGGTGAGTACCCCCTAGGGGAGGTTTTTTTTGTTACAGGTTTTCTTTAACCATTACACTATCCAGCCATATAGTTGACACCTCCTTTCCCACAATAAATCTTTACCTTTTCTCAAACAGATCATTAGGGGCATCTGTGTATATTTATATACAAACCTTTTAGCTTTTTAGCCTATCACATTGTTAGTAGGCATGTTTTTAGATAATGGGAGTTGGTTCTGTCCATTTTTTTTTCATGTCTGCCAGTAGTAAAGATGAGGACCTGCAGCCTCACATGGATCAAACAACATGAATGAATTACACTGCAAGTATCAATCCTTTCTTGATCGATCTTCTATTTTTAACTTCTTACTTTGCAATATCTTGTTTTATTTTTTTCCTTACTACTTTCTTTCGGTATAGTTCCTCCTTAATGCACATATACAGATAACCATTACCAGCGAAGCATGAATGAAAAGCTAAGAGGATGGATGATGGATATTATACTCACACTTCCTCACTCTTGCGCTGGTGTCCTCTACATGAGCGCGCCACTGACCCCAGTTTGATGACTGTGGCCGGGGGCGTGTGCAGCACAGCATAGGGCTATGTGCAGAGTATAAAGGGCTAGCTCTCCCCTAGGTAACCTGCTATTTGTTCTGACAGCTTATGTGTATGGCGGATTGTACCTGTATCTGGCTAACCTTGTCATTAACTTGTTCTGACCCGGCCTGCCTCCTGATCTGCATCCTCTAGTTTGACCTCCACTTGTGACCTTTGCATGCGCCTGTCACTGCCTGCCCTGAGCTATTCCCGGGATATCGACTACGCTTATCATTGCCTATCCTGACCTCTCGTCTGGATACCAATTACGATTATCTCTGCTCTTTCCTGCTGGAGCCAGACTACCAGATACTTAAACTGACGGTTAGTTTACCTGAGGAGGCTTCCCCTATGCTGTATTTCTACTTGCAGAAGTCCGTCAGCATTTAGTGCCTGGGCTGACGCTACAGGACGTAGTGATATGTAAGTATTTAAAGGTACATGCAAGAAAATGAAAATAATTACACTCTGAAGCTTCTGTATCATTGATGTAACTACTATGGGGGTGATTAAAAATTAAGTGTTTCACTGTAGTGGTTGTTTAATAATTCCCTCCATCTCTATAAGGCTGCTTACATAGCAAGGGGATGCCCATCCAACTTCCAAAAGGTGTGGAGGCCGTGGACCTCTAACAAAGACGTAATTCTATATGTATAGGTCCTGCTGATCTCTGATCAGACGGGAAACCCTCGTCCTCTAACTACACACTCTGAACTAATTGCCGGTCTCCTTCTTGTAAATACACAATTACCAGTTCTTACCCTGATCTTGTTTTGATAGTTGGAAATATTTTTTGGCTCCTGACACTTGTATAACTATTATAAGTAGCAGTAGGGTATTGTACCGTGACGTATTTATGTTTGAAAAAAATATCTGTTTTCCCTTTTGATGTTGCATGTATATAAGCTGTCTGTACCATCAGCTTGCAAACTAACAGGATGTAAACCTGACGAAGGCTGCAAGGCCGAAAGCTTGTTTATTCTTATTCATTTGTAGTTAGCCAATAAATGGTATCATCCTGATTTAAAACTTCTTGCTTTAACTATTATAAGTGATCAGCAACCGGATCTGCATCTAATACTTCTGGTTCCCAACGGCACACTTCTCACTGTAATAATATGTGATATGTAGAATTATTGCTCACACTTTCTTGTGCTGTTCTACTCCCCTGTCTCCTAACCTGCGTGTTTTGGCGATTTATATTTAACTTTGAAAAGTGTCATAAAAAGAATAATAAAAAAAAAAAAAAACAACATTCATAGACTCTTGTAATGGCTGCCACCCATAGCGATCAGATGCGATCAGGGACCCACGCTGTAAAGATACATTGCTGCGCTGTTCCCAAACTGCGCACCCTACTGATTGCATCCAGTCGCTACAGACGCACAGACTGGCAATAATGGTACACTAAATGCCAAACTAGGGATGAAATATGGCAAGTATGGTATCATTTTAATCAAGACGAGCCAAATAATGTGTTTTGAAGAGTTTGCTTTTTAATGGTAGCACTTGTCATGTAAAATTTGAGAAAAGTGGAAAATTAAAAAAATGTTTTTTTTTAGCATTTACACATATTTTTCCCCTGTAAAATGATAATCAAATTAAAAATTCTTGAAAAAATATTACCCCAAGAGAGCCTAGACTGTCCTGAAAAAAAAATAAATAAAAAAAATTATATATATATATACTAGCTGATTGCCCGGCGTTGCCCGGGTATGTATTTGGCTGGTGTTGGCTCCGCCCATTTTTTCTAGCCCTAACACACAATTACTCAATGACCAAGTTTGTGAGCTTTGCGGTCTTTGGTATCAATAATTTGCATTGAAATTAAAAAATATGATTGGCTGTTTGTGGCTCCACACCCTTTTCTGAATTTGAACCCCAGTCACCCAATGACCAACTGTACCAGGTTTGAGGCCTGAGCCATTAACAGTGCAAGAAAGGTAGCAATTAAATATTCCCCTTGAAAAGCAATAGGTGAAGTTTGATTCACTTTTGTAGGCTCCACCCACTTTTCTGAATATTAATCTCAGTCACCCAGTGACCAACTGTGCAAAGTTTGAGAACCCTGCCATTAACAGTGTAAGAATGGCTGCAGTTTACATTTTGCCAGGGAAATTTGTATTTGTCTCCACCCACTGATGACCCGGCGTTGCCTGTGTATGTATTTGACTGTTGTTGGCTCCGCCTACTTTCTAGCCCTAATGCACAAACACTCAATGACCGAGTTTGTGAGCTTTGGGGTCCTTGGCATCAATAATTTGTATATTCCCATGAAATGAAACAAATCAGATTGGCTGTTTGCGGCTTCACCCCCTCTCCAGCATTTGAACTCCAGTCACCCAATGATCAACTGTAGCAGGTTTGAAGCATCTGCTATTGGCAGTGTATAAATGGCAGCAATTTAAATATTCCCCTTGAAAATCAACAGGTGAATTTTTATTGGCTATTATAGGCTCCACCCACTTCCCTGAATATTAATCTCAGTCACCCAGTGACCATCTGGGCAAAGTTTGAGAACCCTGCCATTAACAGTGTAAGAATGGCTGCAGTTTATATTTTCCCAGTGAAATTTGGTTTTGGTTCCGCTCACTTTTTGTAACCTGGGCACACAGTCACTCAATGACCAATTTTGTGAGCTTTGGGGTCCTTGGCATCGATAATGTGTACTTTCCCATGAAATGAAACAAATCTGATTGACTGTTTGTGGCTCTGTCCCCTTTTCTGAATTTGAACCCCAGTGACCCAATGACCAACTGTACCAGGTTTGAGGCTTGTGCCATTAACAGTGCAAGAATGGCAGCAATTTTAATATTCTCCTTGAAAAGCAATAAGTGATTTTTGATTGGCATTTTTAGGCTCCACCCACTTTTCTGAATATTAATCCCAGTCACCCAGTAACCAGCTGTGCAAAGTTTGAGAACCCTGCCATTAACAGTGAGGAAAGGCTGCAGTTTACAATTTCCCTGAAAAATCTTTTTGTAGCCTTGACACACAGTCACTCAATGATCCAGTTTGTGAGCTTTTGGGTTCCTGGCATCAAAATTCTGCTAATGGAAGCAGTTTATCCAGCAAAGAAATCTGATTGGCAGTGTTTGGCTCCACCCCTTTACTGAATTTGAACCCCAGACACTTAATGACCGACTGTAGCAGGTTTGAGGCCTCTGCCATTAACAGTGTAAGAATGGCTGCAGTTTCAATATTCCCCTTGAAAATCAATAGGTGAATTTTGATTGGCTCTTGTAGGCTCCACCTACTTTTCAGAATATTAATCCCAGTCACCCAGTGACCAACTATGTGAAGTTTGAGAACCCTGCCATTAACAGTGTAAGAAAAGCTGCAGTTTATATTTTCCAATGTAAAAAGTTAGTTGTTTTTGGCTCCGCCCACTATTTCTAACCTTAACCACTTGAGGACCCAGCCTTTACCCCCCCCTTAAGGACCAGCACTGTTTACAGAGATCTGTGCTGGGTGGGCTCTACAGCCCCCAGCACAGATCAACCGTTAGGCAGAGCGACCAGATCGCCCCCCTTTTTTCCCCACTAGGGGGATGATGTGCTGGGGGGGTCTGATCGCTCCTGCCTGCGTGTGGCTGGGGGGGGGGCAGGATTCCTCCTCTCCCTCTCCTCCCTCCCTGCCCCGGAGATCGGAGGCTGCACAGGAACGAATCTGTCCTGTGCAGCCTCTAACAGGCTCCTGCCTGTCATGTGACAGCGATCCCCGCCCGCTGATTGGCCAGGGATCGCTGATCTGGTACAACGCTGCTACTGTTAGCAGCGTTGTACAAATGTAAACAAAGCGGATTATTTCCGCTTGTGCTTACATTTAGCCTGCGAGCCGCGATCGGCTGCCCGCAGGCTATTCACGGAGCCCCCCGCCGTGAATTGACAGGAAGCAGCCGCTCGCGCAAGCGGCTGCTTCCTGATTAATTAGCCTGCAGCCAGCGACGCAGATGTGCGTCCCTGGTCCTGCAGCTACCACTTTGCCGACGCGCGTTATGAGTGCGCGGTCGGCAAGTGGTTAACATACAGTCACTCAATGACCAAGTTTATGAGCTTTGGGGTCCTTGGCATAAATAAGTTGCATTTTACCATTGAAATTAAACAAATCTGATTGGCTGTATTTGGCCCGCTCCCTTCAGAATTTAAACCCCAGTCTCCCAGTGACTGACTGTACCAGATTTGAGGCCTCTGCCATTAAGAGTGTATGAATGGCAGCAATATAAATATTCCCCTTGAAAATCAAAAGGCGAATTTTGATTGGCTGCTGTAGGCTCCACCCACTTTCCTGAATATTAGTCCCAGTCACCTAGTGGCCAACTGTGTCACGTTTGAGAACCCTGCCAATAAGAGACCGGCTGAAATCAATCTAACAAATCTGATTGGCTGTTTGTGGCTTTAGTAAATTTGGACCCCAGTCACCCAATGACTGACTGTATCAGGTTTGAGGCCTCTGCCATTAACAGTGTAAGAATGGTAGCAATGTAAATATTCCCCTTGAAAATCAATAGGTCAATTTTGATTGGCGCTGTAGGCTCCACCCACATTTCTGAATATTCATCCCAGTCACCCAGTGGCTAATTGTGTAAAGTTTGGGAACCCTGCCATGTGAAAAAGTTAGTTGTTGGCACCGGCCACTTTTTCTAACCTTGACATACAGTCACTCAGTTATCAAATGTATCAGCTTTGGGGTCCTTGGTATCAATACTTTGTATATTCCCATTGAAAAATAAACAAATATGGCTGTTTGTGGCTCCGCCCCCTTTCTTAATTTGAACCCTAGTCACCCAATGGGCCTGATTCACAAAGCGGTGCAAAGTGTTTGCACGCGAGTGAAAACCCCTTCATCACGCTTAAACTCAGTTTAGGCATGATAAGAAGAAACTCGCGCGAAGCTCCCATTAAGCCCTATGGGACTATGGGACTTTGCGCGCGCATGTACGCACGTACGCGCGCGGCGCGGTAGCTTCGCGCGAGTTAGAGCACAAAGCGGTGATAACTTTGCTAGTGCAAAGGTTATCACGCCTAAAGTCTTTTAGGCGTGATAACTGAGTTATCACCGCTTTGTGAATCAGGCCCAATGACTGACTGTATCAGGTTTGAGGCATTTGCTATTAACAGTATAAGAATGGTAGCAGCTTAAATTTTTCCATTGAAAATCAAAAGGTGATTTTTTTATTGGCTGTTGTAGACTCCACCCACCTTCCAAAATCTTAATCTCATTCACCCAGTGACCAACTGTGCAAAGTTTGAGAGCCCTGCCATTAACAGTGTAAGAATGGCTGCAGTTTATATTTTGCAGTGAAATTAGTTTTTAGCTCCGCCCACTTTTTGTAACCTTGACACACAGTCACCCAGTGACCAAGTTTGTGAGCTTTCAGGTTCCTGGCATCAAAAATGTGTGAATGGAAGCAGTTTATCCACCAAGGAAATCTGATTGGCTGTAGGTGGCCCCGCCCTTTTAGTGAATTTGGACCCCAGTCACCCAATGACCAACTGTAGCAGGTTTGAAGCCTCTGCCATTAACAGTGTAAGAATAGCAGCAGTTTAAATATTCCCCTTGAAAATCAATAGGTTAATTTTGATTGGCTGTTGTAGGCTCCTCCCATTTTCTTGAAACTTAATCGCATTCACCCTGTGATCAACTGTGGCAAGTTTGAGAACCCTGCGATTAACAGTCTAAGAATGGCTGCAGTTTACATTTTCCCATTTAAAATGAATGGCTGAAATTTGATTGGCTGTGTTATGCTCCTCCCACTTTTCCTGGATTCGTAACCTCGGTCACCAAGTGACCAACTGTGCCAAGTGTGGGGACTCTGTGCTTTTGAAAATAAATATATCCCTGAGAACCCCCTATAAAGAGATGGAGTAGTCCAGAACATGTCACTTCGGTCAGATTTCTACTACCTACTGAAAGTGACAGCAACATAGGAGAAAAGTAATTTATGGCTCATTTTACTCTGAAAAATTTTTTACTTCTTATTTGTATATGTTTGCACATATTTTACATTTTACAGTTTTTCGCTGCAGTGCCCCTTTAAGAGGGAAGTAATATTAATATTTCCCAAGAATCAGTCACTATAATGGACTGCCATTAATGCTTCCCTGGGGTATATATAGATAAAAAAGAAGTGGTGTAATGTGAATTTGCTTACAATTTCACGGACACACACACAACCAGTATCATGTATATACACATTATGCATCCAGAGCCACATATACATGTATATGTGGCATGTGGGTCCGCCCACCAATGGCCATACCCCACAGCCACACATACCTGTAGTTCACAATCAAATCTTCCATTATATTATTTATAAACGAGGGAGGGAGGGAGGGAGGGAGGGAGGGAGGGAAGGGGAAAAATAAAAGAGAGAGGGAAGAGGGAAAGAAAGTGGGAAAAAGAGGGGTTAGGGGAGAAAGACGGGAATGGGAGGGTAAAAAGGGGAATAAAAAAAGGAACGAGAACAGTGACATTTTCTTCAAATACAAAATGTATGCATTTATATACTACAGTGGCTTGCAAAAGTATTCGGCCCCCTTGAAATTTTCCACATTTTGTCACATAACTGCCACAAACATGCATCAATTTTATTGGAATTCCACATGAAAGATTAACACAAAGTGGTGTACATGTGAGAAGTGGAACCAAAGTCATACATGATTCCAAACATTTTTTACAAATAAATAACTGCAAAGTGGGGTGTGCGTAATTATTTGGCCCCTTTTGGTCTGAGTGCAGTCAGTTGCCCATAGACATTGCCTGATGAGTGCTAATGACTAAATAGAGTGCACCTGTGTGTAATCTAATGTCAGTACAAATACATCTGCTCTGTGACAGGCTGAGGGGTTGTCTAAGAGAATATTGGGAGCAACAACACCATAAAGTCCAAAGAACACACCAGACAGGTCAGGGATAAAGTTATCGAGAAATTTAAAGTAGACTTAGACTACAAAAAGGTTTCCAAAGCCTTGAACATCCCACAGAGCACTGTTCAAGCGATCATTCAGAAATGGAAAGGGTATGGCACAACTGTAAACCTACCAAGACAAGGCCATCCACCTAAATTTACAGGTCGAACAAGGAGAGTGCTGATCAGAAATGCAGTCAAGAGGCCCATGGTGACTCAGGACGAGCTAAAGAGATCTACAGCTCAGGTGGGGGAATCTGTCCATAGGACAACTATTAGTCGTGCACTGCACAAAGTTGGCCTTTATGGAAGAGTGGCAAGAAGAAAGGCTTTGTTAACAGAAAGCATAAGAAGTCCCATTTGCAGTTTGCCACAAGCCATGTGGGGGACACAGCAACCATGTGGAAGAAGGTGCTCTGGTCAGATGAGACCAAATTGGAACTTTTTGGCCGAAATGCAAAACGCTATGTGTGAAACACTGCACATCTCTCTGAACACACCATCCCCACTGTCAAAAATGGTGGTGGTAGCATCAGGCTCTGGGGGTGCATCTCTTCAGCAGGGACAGGGAAGCTGGTCAGAGTTGATAGGAAGATAAATGGAGCCATATACAGGGCGATCTTGGAAGAAAACCTCTTGAATTCTGCAAAAGACTTGAGACTGGGGCATACGTTCACCTTCCAGCAGGACAACAACCCTAAACATAAATCCAGGGCAACAATGGAATGGTTTAAAACAAAACATATCCATGTGTTAGAATGGCCCAGTCAAAGTCCAGATCTAATTCCAATCGAGAATCTGTGGCAAGATCTGAAAACTGCTGTTCGCAAACGCTGTCCATCTAATCTGACTGAGCTGGAGCTGTTTTGCAAAGAAGAAAGGGCAAGGATTTCAGTCTCTAGATGTGCAAAGCTGGTAGAGACATACCCTAAAAGACTGGCAGCTGTACTTGCAGCAAAAGGTGGTTCTAAAAAATAATTGACTCAGGGGGCCAAATAATTACGCACACCCCACTTTGCAGTTATTTATTTGTAAAAAATGTTTGGAATCATGTATGATTTTCGTTCCACTTCTCATGTGTACACCACTTTGTATTTGTCTTTCACATGGAATTCCAATAACATTGATTCATGTTTGTGGCAGTAATGTGACAAAATGTGGAAAACTTCAAGGGGGCCGAATACTTTTGCAAGCCACTGTATATCCCTATTAAGGAATGTTGCTATTCATTATTATTTAATAATGAATAGCAACATAATGTCCCAGCTAGTCTATACCTCATAATTTTTTTCCTCTAAGAATTCATTAAAGCCATCTGGTTCCAGTGTCCCCAATGTGAGTATCCAATAGGATTCCCTCCTACATAAGGTGCAAAATCTTTCATGTTTATTGGCCATAGGAATTTGTTCTATAATTGTAGCTTTTTGAAGGTTATAATTTTTTCCATAAACCAATAAAACGTGATTTGAAACTCTATGCCTTCTCTCCCCCTTTTTTATATTGGATCGGTGTTTATTGAGCCGAGTTTGACATTTTTGGGAATTCCTTCCTATGTAGAACAAATTGCAAGGACAAGTTAGTAAATCGATGACGTAAGTGCTCTGACATGGTATATAAGATTTGATTGCATAATGTGCAGATCCTGAGGTAGAGAAGGTCTTAGCTCCATCTACTCTTTTTACAACATAAGCATCGTCGGGACCGGCATGCATAACATCCTATTTTATTCAGAGCTTTTAATACATTTGTTGATGGATAGTTGAGATTTCAATGTGCTAGGTGCAATGTATCCTCTTACCACATCTAAAGACCACATTTGGTTTCTCGGGTAGAGTAGTTTTAAGAATAGGGTCACTGAGCAAAATTGGCCTGAAACGGTTAAATATATCCTGACATTCCAATGACAGGCCGGAATAGTTAATAATAATAGGTCATTTCTTTTTATTTGTATCAGCCTGTCTTAAGTCGCTGCTGCAATCATCACCCTTAATACAATCACGTTGGGAAAATGTAGCCGCTTTTTTATATGCTGCTTCGATGAATTTTGGTGGATAGTGTTTCTCGGTAAATTGAGTTTTAAGGATCTCCGACAGGCGAAACATACCGGTAGTCCTCCTTATGTGTACAGTTACGTCAAATGCGTTTGAATTGTCCAAAGGGGACATTTTTTAGCCCCGGTTTATAGTGAGCACTATTGAAATCGAGATATTCATTTCGATCAGTGGGTTTGAAGTAATTTGTTGGTGACAACTGCAGCAGAAACCGGATCAATTTTAATTTCTAGATCTAAAAAGTGGATCTCAGTTGAATGAATATCCATGGTGAACGTTAATCCTTATGCTCCTCTGCCAGTAACAAAACCTGCTCCACCATCTGTTTTGCTTCACTGACTCACATATAAGACGAGGAGGTAACTTTTCAGCACATTTTTAAATGCTGAAAAATTAGGCTTATACTCGGGTATATACAATAGTTGTTTTCAGTTGACGCACACTGCGTAACATTTCATTGTGTGTTTTTCTTCTTTGTGGTTCTGAACATATAGCATCCATATTTCAATTGGACTTACATTACATAAGAAATATGAATCTATCAATTAGAAGGATTTTTATTCAGCAAATGCAGCCAAACTGTTAATTATCTTGAGGCAGCCCTTCAGATAACAAAGTGAAAATGTTTTATTTTTCCTTACTGAGAGAGAAACAGCATGATACGACCTTTTGTTCCCCAAGTGTTTCTCAAATTCTATTTCAGTTCATTTATAACTTTCTTTCTGAGTTGAAAACAATGTCACATTTTTATTTCTATTTTCTGACACATCTACACTTAGCTATAAACAATGTTATTTTTCTGTCTCACTTTAATGTAAAAATAAATTAGGCATTCCAAATTCTTTTCAGCACTCCTTTTTTATTTTGTATTGCTTGGGTACAAAGAAGTACTGTATCTGTAGACTGCAATATGTAAATTGTTTAGAACTTTCAAACTTTAACTGAAGAAACCTTGGTTGAAATTTGATTTGTTAAAACCAGTTCACCTTCTACCAGAGGTAGAGGAACTGTAACCAAGGATTGAACCTCATTCCAATCATAGCTGATACCCCCTTTCCCAAGAGAAATCTTTACATTTTCGCTAATAGATCTTGGGGGGTGGTCTGTATGGCTGATATTCTGGGGAAACCGCTCCCACAGTGTGATGTCATGACCATGGTCCGGACAGTTTGCTGTTTGTGAACCTTGTTGCATTGTGGGAAATAACAGATTTTTTCAACTGCCAAGCAAGCAATAGCTCCCTATGTGCATAGAACTCTCAGTAATGAACATTCCGTACAGATTACCTGGCAGGAAAAGATATGTCACCACAAGTGATACATTTCAGAATGTAAATCAGGGAGTGATAAGAATTTACAATGGACAAACACTGACTAAATACTCTATAAGTGAATATTGTAAATAATGAGCAATTTTATTCACTGTTTTTTTTTTTCATTACAGTTCCTCTTTAACTCTTAGGCTTCTAACAAAGCTATAGTACCACAAAACAGCTGTCAGGTCATTGCTCCTTCTGTACCCCCACCCTTAGAAGAGTTCACAATCTAATCCCTACCATTGTCATAGGGTTATGTCCTACCATGTAATTATTACCGGTACGTATTTATACTGAAATCTGCAGCACTTTACAGAGTACACAGTCATGCCATTGACTATTCCTTGAAGAGCTCACAATCTAATCCTACTATAGTCATAGTTAAATGTCGCTATCATTGTTTAAAGAGACACAGTGGATGAGGTGTCGGGACATCCTGGAAAGAAGAGACAAAACAAAAATCGGGAGCCAAAATGGTATAGTATGTCAGTAACACTGAAAACAATATAATGATAAAAGGGCTACTCACAACGGTGGGTTGCTGGGGGCAACCGACCACACGAAGCAGGTGGAGATAATGACTGGGACTGGTGGTGGTCGCTCCTTCTTTAAAAGACAATAACGGCTTCAAACATGGTCCGTTTTTGAACCCCAGCCACAAAAGGTGTGTGGGGGGAGGTGACTAAGCACAATGAGGGTAAAGAAGCGCCCAGGGGTTTATAAAACTGAGTTAAAAACAACAGTAAAAATGATAAATGAGGTGGCTTATCTCAATAAGGACATTCTCATAGGAAAAAAGAGAATGTTATTTTTGCACATGCAATGCATTTCACGGGTCTAAGCCCGCTTCCTCAGGCCAATGAGAGTGCCAGAGTATGTAGAGCCAGCATGCAAGGAGCGCTCAATTGATGGGTGATTAGGGGGTTGATTGGGTGCAAACAGTGGTCTGAGGGGTGGGCAGGGGGGTCTGAGGGGTGCTGTGGGTGATCAGGGGGCGGGGGCAGATCAGTGTGCTTGGGTGCAGACAGGGAGGGCGGCAGCCTGCCCTGGTGGTCGCTCGATCACTGGGACTACCAGGGCAGGAGGCAGCCTGTATAATACGCTTTGTATACATTACAAAGCGTATTATACGCTTCAATTGCGGCGATTGAGGGGTTAACAGCCTGCGGCGCTTCCGAACAGCCGGCGGGTTGACGTCGCGGGTGGGCAGAGCCTATTGCTGCCGGATGCGTGCGCATCACAGTGCGTGATCCCCGGCAAGATAGAGTCCCAGGACCCAACGCCCATCAGCGTTACGTGGTCCTGGGCATGCCACTTTGCCGCTGCCCATAGGTAGTGGGCGGTCGGCAAGTGGTTAACAGTCAGGATGTGTATTGTTTACAGACAATGTTGGGAGATTTTAATTGTATCATGTTTTTAAAAATGTTTAAAGGGTTATGTTCCTAATGAATTGATATTATTTTCGGAGATTTGATTGGATTGATTATTCATTTACCTTTACAGTTATAGGGTTTGACACCTTCAACCCATGTAAGGCAGTCTCTTTTTTTGTGTATACATAGTAGTGGTTTTCTGCCTAGGTTGTGCACCAATTTAATGGACAGTACTTTGCTCTATACTTTTGTGTAGTACAGCAGTCACTGTCCATGGTACTGATACCAACATCAGCTAGTACTGCAATCACTGTCCATGGTACTGATTCCAACATCAGCTATTAAAGCAGTCACTATCCATGGTACTGATACCAACATCAGCTAGTACAGCAGTCACTATCCATGGTACTGATACCAACATCAGCTATTACAGCAGTCTGTCCATGGTACTGATACCAACATCAGCTAGTACAGCAGTCTCTGTCCATGGTGCTGATGCCAACATCAGCTAGTACAGGTAGTCCTCGGTTAACGAACGAGATAGGGACTGTCATCTCATTCTTAACCTGAATCTGTCCTTAAGTCGGGACAGCGCCGTATTTCTGTGATTTAAACGTTTTTAAGTAGTTTAACATTGACTTAAAGACACCGTGTGTGTGGGGAGGTGAGCAGCTACACCTCCGTATCATTACAGAGATCCGCGTCCTCTGACCCGGATACTGTTACTGCTCTGCGCATGCGCAGTATGCTGGTTCACCTCCCGGCCTGCGTCAGAGGACGCGGATCTCTGTAATGATGCGGAGGTGTTTAGTAGAGGCAGAGGGTGACGCCAGGGCACGGGAGGTGTGCGGTATGTAGCTGCTCACCTCCTCACACACACACATGGCGTCTTTAGGTCAATTTTAAACTACTTAAAAACATGTAAATCATAGAAATCCGGCGCTCGCGGTGACGTCATCGACGGGGTGGAGCTATCGGCGGGCCATTCGTATCGGCGGGGCGCTCGTAAAGCGGGCGTACGTAACCCGAGGACTACCTGTACAGCAGTCTCTGTCCATGGTACTGATACCAACATCAGCCAGTACAGCAGTCACTGTCCATAATACCAACATCAGCTAGTACAGCAATCACTGTCCATGGTACTGATACCAACATCAGCTATTACAGCAGTCACTATCTGTCAGGAGCCTGAATGGAGAAACAGGGTTTGACCACAGTTTGCAGTATACAGACACTGGAACCAGGAATTAAGGTGCAAAATAATGATTTATTGCGAATGCAATAATGCAAGCATACATGCAAGCATAATGCAAATATCACACAAACATATGCACAGCACACAATATATACAAATAACCCGGGAAGCAGTGACAAATATATACAACACCTGACTATCTATCTAACTAAGTGCATAATTATATATACAGGAAATATATACACAATCGCAGTACAAAAGGGATTAGGCAGAATATCAGAGTCAGCAGGAGAGCAAGGTCAGCAACAGGTAATCAGAAAAGCACGGTACCAGGGATTAGACAAAAGCAAGGTCTCAGACAGAATAAACAGGTTTGGCAACAGGAAGGCATACAAAGGAATCAGGGCAGGGAACAGGAACCAGGGTGTCCAGAAACTCAGACCTGGAAACTTAAAGTTCTGGCAATTAGCAAGGGGAAAAGGCAGTCCTTAAATAGTCCAAGTGATCAGCAACCACAGGATGCAGCTGGTGGTGAACAGTTTTAATGAGAGCTCCCATGAAGCCATCCAGAGGCCAAACAGGGAACTGCAAGTCTTTGTGAAGGCAGTAACAGGCCACCTGCTGGTGGATGGTGGAGGTTCAGGATAAGGCAAAGTCCTTAGAGCCCTCTGCTGGTGGAGCAATGAATGTCCAGGGCAGTCCAAGCTACTACCACCAACAGGCAGCAGGAAATGACAGGAGACAGTTCGTGACATAGCCCCCCCCTTAAGGAGCGGCCTCAGGACGCTCCACCATGACCTTACAAACCCACCACCAGGGTCCCAGGAGACGGCAGGCAAAACAATTTTAAATAGGGTTCGTAGTGGATACCATGGCTGGGTGATCAGGGAAGTAAACAAAAAATTAAATTTTGCAACTGTGTTTTTAGAAAACAGGAACGCATCATGAAGATCACCAGGCAGGGAAACAGGTTGGATGAAAAACAGTATAGCATCAGGCAGGACCCAGAAAAAAGCAAAAAGTACTGAAAACAGCAAATGCCAGACCTGGGTGGGCAGGGAGGGAAACAATGCCAACCAAAATATGACCAGAATTCTTTGAACAGCCAGCAATGTTGGAAACTGGACCTCAGGAAGCTGGAACACACACCGGAAACCATCAAGCAGTGAAACAGGAAACTGGCAGGCATCAGGCTTGATAACAGGTTGGCAGGTTTCAGGCAGAGCAGGAAACTGGCACGCATCATCAGGCTTGGTAGAAGACAGGACAGGATCAGACTTAACAGGAGATTGGCAGACATCAGGCAGGACAGGAGACTGGACAGGATCATCAGGCTTAGCAGGAAACTGGGCAAGATCAGGCTGAACAGGAGATTGGCAGGCACCAAGAGGCTTGACAGGAGACTGGCATGCATCATCAGGCTGAGCAGGAGACTGGCAGGCATGAGGCTTGGCAGGATCAGGCTGAACAGGAGACTGGCGGGTACTAACAGGCTTGGCAGGAGACTGGCATGCATCACCAGGCTGAGCAGGAGACTGGACAGGATCATCAGGCTTGGCAGGAGACTGGACAACAGGTTGGCAGGTCTCAGGCAGAGCAGGGAACTGGCAGACATCAGGCGATGCAGCAGGCTTGGTACCAACAGGGCAGACAGTAGTTTTGGCACCATCAGGAGCGTTGGCAGCAGGAGTCTCTAGCAGCTGGGCAGCAGCAGAAACCTGTGACGGCTGGGCAGCAGCAGAAGTCTGTGGAGGCTGGGCAGCAGCAGAAGTCTGTGGAGGCTGGGCAGCAGCAGAAGTCTGTGGAGGCTGGGCAGCGGCAGAAGTCTGTGACAGCTGGGCAGCAGATTGCATAACATCAGGTGAAACAGAAGGCAGGAAAACTTCAGACAGGTTAACAGGCTCAGTAGTTACAGGCAGGGCAACAGACTGTATAACTTCATGGATCTGGACCTTTGGCTTAGCATTTGGCTGGGCCGTTGGCTGAGCGCATGGCTGAACCGTTGGCTGAGCACTTGACTGGACCTTTGGCTGAGACCCTGATACAGTTTGTGTGAGCTGGCACTGAGACTGTGTGGGCAAGATACTAGGTTCTGTAGGCTGTATGCAGTTTTCTGTATCTTGAGGCAAAGTCTCTACCAGCAGAGGGCGAGATTCTGCAGACTGAGGGCTACATTCTGCAGGCTGGGTGCAGGTTTCTGCAGACTGGATGCAAACTTTTGCAAATTGGATCAAAGTCTCTGCAGGCTGGAAGTGAGGTTCTGCAGACTGAGGCAAAGTCCCTGCAGGCTGGAGGCAATATTCTGCAGACTGGGAACAAGGTTCTGCAGACTGGATGCAAAGCTCTGCAGACTGTGAGCAGGATTCTGCAGGTTGATTTGAAGTCTCTGCAGACTGGAAATGAGGTTTTGCAGACTGAGCACAAGGCTCTGGAGACGGAGGCAAAGTCTCTGCAGGCTGGAGACAAGGCTTTGTAGACAAATAAACGGCAGGACTGGATTCTGGAGCATACAAAGTCTGCAAGAGTTGTGAGAGGAAGGCAAGAGTCTGTATAACAAGTGTCACAGGAACATTAACTGGAGGCTGCACCAAACAGGAGTTAGATGGAGGCTGCACAGGAGGCGAGATGACTGGAGGCTCCACAGGAGGCTGCACAGGAGGCGAGATGACTGGAGGCTGCACAGGAGGCGAGATGACTGGAGGCTGCATAGGAGGCGAGATGACTGGAGGCTGCACAGAAGGCGAGATGACTGGAGGCTGCACGGAAGGCGAGATGACTGGAGGCTGCACGGAAGGCGAGATGACTGGAGGCTGCACGGAAGGTGAGATGACTGGAGTAATGGAAGCTGTAGGAAAGTATTTGCGTCTGGTTTTAGTGACCACTCTGGAAACTGGAACAGCAGGTTCTCTTGATATAACTGGATACTGCCAGGACCAAGGTGTGGATCTGATAGCGGTTTGTAATGTTGCTGTTTTTACAGGTTTTTTAACTATTGCAGGTTCTGAGTTCTGGGCACAAGAAGAGATACATGGAGAATGAGCAGAAGGAGGAGAGTGGAAACAGGAAGAAAGGATTTCACGCCAGGCAGTAATCAACATAGAAGCAAATTCACACTTACAGAGCTTATGTAGCATCAATGACTCAGTTGCACGAACACAGGCAGACACATACAATTCCCCCTTCTCAAAGTAAGATTCATAAAACCCTTGTTTGTCTCTCTTTAAATAACCATATAAGTGATCAATCTGATCAGAGTTAAAAATGAAATCAAATTGTTTTGTAATGGGCGATTGGCATTTAAGCTGTTTAGTAGCTGTGGGCTGAGGATTCTGAATGTGACAGACATTCGGAGGGTTACTTGAAGAATTTATTACTTGCAGGACTTCTAAATAGGCAGCAATTAAGGCAGAAGCGGATTCATACTTGCAAAGCCTATGCGCAATCAATGTCTCAGTTGCTCGTATACAGGCAGACACAAAACCTTCACTTTTGTCACAGTAATACTTAATAAATCCTTCTCTAGCCTTTCTCAGAAAATCAAACAAATCATCAATCAGTTCAGAGTCAAAAATAAAATTAAATTCTTCTTTGCTGGGAGACTGACTTTGCAGCTCTTTAACTGCAGTGGGCTGGGAGTGAGTGGCATTCAGAGGGTTAACAGGAGGTGTGCATAATGACAAGATTTCTGAATATGCATTGATCAAAGCATGGGCTAACTCAGGCTTACATTTTCTGTCAGACAATAGACTCTCAACCGCACATTTACATCCAGAAACAAATGCAAAGCTTTGCTTAATGTAAAAGTCAAAAAATGCTTTTCTGTCTGTCTTCAAATAACTATAGTACATGTTAACTTGTTCAGAAGTAAAATCAACCTAGACAGGACTTATAACAGGTAAGGCAGGAGCTGTGGAACCTGCAGAGATAATTCTCTGCCATGCATTTAGCAAAAGGGAGGCTTTCCCATACTTGCATATTCCCTGAGTGATCAGGGACTGGAGGGAATCTATGCAAGCCTGCACGGTCTGTTTACCTTTGTTTGAGTAATGATCAAGAAAATATTCCCTGTCATCTTCAAACAAGTTAATCAGAGCTTCTATGGCATAATTGTCAAACGGTGGATCATAATCACTGACTACACCTTGGTCAGAATCAGGTTGCATGCAAATATTTGTCATTTTGGGGTATGCAAGATCATTCCAGATCCTGGCTAAATTTTCAATATCTTCTGTACGAATTATTCCTAATTTGACATAACTATATGTCTGGCTAATCAACTGCTGCAATTCAGCTTTAGAGAAATCAGCAAAATCTGCACGACACTCAGCTTCATCCTCATCAGCAAGCAATGCATAATAATCAATTTGTTGCAGATCCATTTTTGGACATAACAGCCAGGTATCAGTGTGCAGTATAGCTGCAGTGGTCAGTGTATATATGGCCAGAACTTTCTGTCAGGAGCCTGAATGGAGAAACAGGGTTTGACCACAGTTTGCAGTATACAGACACTGGAACCAGGAATTAAGGTGCAAAATAATGATTTATTGCGAATGCAATAATGCAAGCATACATGCAAGCATAATGTAAATATCACACAAACATATGCACAGCACACAATATATACAAATAACCCGGGAAGCAGTGACAAATATATACAACACCTGACTATCTATCTAACTAAGTGCATAATTATATATACAGGAAATATATACACAATCGCAGTACAAAAGGGATTAGGCAGAATATCAGAGTCAGCAGGAGAGCAAGGTCAGCAACAGGTAATCAGAAAAGCACGGTACCAGGGATTAGACAAAAGCAAGGTCTCAGACAGAATAAACAGGTTTGGCAACAGGAAGGCATACAAAGGAATCAGGGCAGGGAACAGGAACCAGGGTGTCCAGAAACTCAGACCTGGAAACTTAAAGTTCTGGCAATTAGCAAGGGGAAAAGGCAGTCCTTAAATAGTCCAAGTGATCAGCAACCACAGGATGCAGCTGGTGGTGAACAGTTTTAATGAGAGCTCCCATGAAGCCATCCAGAGGCCAAACAGGGAACTGCAAGTCTTTGTGAAGGCAGTAACAGGCCACCTGCTGGTGGATGGTGGAGGTTCAGGATAAGGCAAAGTCCTTAGAGCCCTCTGCTGGTGGAGCAATGAATGTCCAGGGCAGTCCAAGCTACTACCACCAACAGGCAGCAGGAAATGACAGGAGACAGTTCGTGACACTATCCATGGTACTGAAAGCAACACCAGCCAGTCCAGCAGTCACTAATTATGGAGATTAACCACTTCAGGATTCTGCGTACGCATAAGTACGCCCCTGAATCCTGAAGTGGATTCCATGGAAACTTACGAGCGGCCGTTCCATGTCAGTTCACGGAGGGTGTCTCCATGAACACCCTGCGAGCCGCCGATCGCGGCTCGCAGGGTAAATGTAAACACACGGGGAAAATCTTCCCCGGTGTTTACATATATACGGCGCTGCTGCGCAGCAGCACCGTGACGGAGATCGGCGATCCCCGGCCTCTGATTGGCCGGGGATCGCCGGCATCTGATAGGCAGAAGCCTATCCTATCAGGCGCAGGACGGAATTCCGTCCTGCGCCGCTCACAGGGGGAGGGAGAGGGAGGGAAGGGGAAAGAGGCTAGGAAGCGCTACGGAGGGGGGCTTTGAAGAGCCTCCCCCCGCAAGCGCAAGCAGCCGGCGGCGAACAGACCCCCCCCAGCAGGACATCCCCCTAGTGGGGAAAAAAGGGGGGAAGTCTGATCGCCCTGGCTGCTATCTGATCGGTGCTGCGGGCTGGAGAGCCCACACAGCACCGATCAGCAAAACCACCCCCTGGTACAGAAGTGGTTAAAATCCGATGATTTGTCAATTGATTCCAACATCAGCTGCCATTCTTACACTGTTAGTGGTAGAGGCTTCAAACCTGGTACAGTTGGTCATTGGGTGACTGGGGTTCAAATCAGAAAAGAGGGTGGAGCCACAGCCAATCAGATTTGTTTCATTTCAATGCAAATTATTGATGCCAAACAATGCAAAGCTCACAAACTAGGTCATTGAGTCATTGTGTGTTAGGGTTAGAAAAGTGGGCGGAGCCAACATCAACCAAATACATACCCAGGCAACGCCTAGTCACTGATAAAAAGAGTGGCACTTCAGCTTGAGAAAAGGCTGGAGACCTGAAACAGCGGGCTGTCGCCGCATAGCCACATGTTTTTACTGCAATTTCAATAAACAGCCTATAAATACTGTAGTGCCGGCCTCCATCATCTGCATAATACTGATACCAACATCAGCTATTACACCGATCACTGTCCATGGTAGTGATACTAACAACAGCTAGTACAACAGTCTCTGTCCATGGTACTGATACTACCATCAGCCAGTACAGCAGTCTCTGTCCATGGTACTGAAAGCAACACCAGCCAGTCCAAAACTCTAGTACAGCAATTTATAGTATTGAACCGGCATTATTTAGTACAGCAATTGCTGTCTATGCTACTGGCATCATGGGTAATAGATGATGGCAATGGCAGATGTATAACTGAAATAAAATTCATTTAAAAATATTAGTTATTAGCAGTGAAAGTCCTGTGTCATCTTTTGAGTGTTTCGGATAGATGCTGAAAGTGGGTGCTGCTGACAGTAGGCCATTATCTCTGCTGAACATGGCAGCTGCTGTGTTTTGCAGAGATAGTAACAGCTGTGCTGTGTGCAAACCATAAACATTTCTCAAAAATCAAATGAGGACTATACAGCTAAAAATCCTGCTTGAAAATGTTGTCTTTTGACCAGGACTAGTCCATCTAAAATAGTTAACAGCTGAAGGTGTAGGCAGGGCTTTTGGCTGACTGGACACCATCATGTTGCTCAGTCTGCAAGAGAGCTGTCTGAGATAATCAAAGCCTGCTGCTCTGCCGGTCTGCGCTGTAAGAAATAAGTGGTAGAGCGCAGTAGTGAAAACATCACTTTATTGAAAAAAAAACCTGTCCTTTGTGATTGCCCGTACATAGCAGCGTGCATTCCTTTAAATGCCAGCTGCTGCTGTGGAGTATTGCAATACTTCACTAAAACGGACACTACTAGGTTAATGAACATAGTTACTTTGTAATTATCATAGTAACTATGTTAATTAAAGAGAATCTGTAATGTAAAATTCTTACAATAAAAAGCATACCATTCTATTCATTATGTTCTCCTGGGCACCTCTGTGCTGTTTCTGCCACTCTCTGCTGCAATCCTGGCTTGTAATTGCCATTTTTATGCAGTGTTTACAAACAAAAGACATAGCAAGTGATAGGCTGAGAGTAGCTCAGTGTGTTAGTCATACAGAGTATGCAGGGGGCCTGGAGAGGGTGTGTATAGCTTCTATCCAATCACAAGCAGCACAGCACATTCCAGCCTGACTGCCTGAGCCTGTCAGAGCCGACAGAAAAGAGAAGATTAGATCATATAACAGAGATAACACAGCTACTGTGCAACTAGGAAAGGCTGCAGTAAGACAGAGCACATTAGAACAGCTATAGGAACTTATAGGATAGAAGAAATAAGGCTCAAAATTTTGTTACAGAGTCTCTTTAACATAGTAGTGGGTGGGCTAGTGAAGTACCGCGGTCGCAATACTTCACAGCAGCGGCCGGCATTTAAAGGAACGTGCGTTGCTATGTAAGCAATGCGCGTTACTAAGGTAGGCAAGCTAGGCTGCAGGCGCGAGCGCAGTGTGCAGCCCAGGATTTTGGTCTTGCTGTTGGTCATGGAGTTTGCGCTGCTATAGTGGCGCAGCTTCATGAATCGGTCCCCATGTTCCTGACTAGGGATGATGAATGATATGCAAATACTTCTGAAATTATGCCATTTTTTTGCAAATATATGCAGTTTGAAAACTGACCAATCAGTTTAAACCAAGGTTTAAACTGATTGGTCCATTTTGAAGCAGCATATATTTACATAAACATTTGCATAAATTTGCATCAATTCAGAAGAATTTACATCTCTTTGATCATCCTTATTCCTGACCACGACAGGACCTCCTGACCTTCAGGCCGGTTTCACACCAGAAACCAGCGTTAGAGATGGAGTGCACCGTGCCCAACGCACCGCCAAAAACAGGCCTTCAGGGAACACCACGCTATTGGACTAGCCCATCTCCTCATGGGGGATTCTTGGAGTTTTCTTTATTTCAAAAGCACTTACTGAATGGCAGTTAGTCAGTCCTAAAAACCTTCCAAAATAGATTGCAAACAGGTAGGGGGGCATCTGACATCTTTGTATAGATCTCTTCCAGGGAGTACTTTTGTAAAAAATAAACAAAAAAACGAATGCCCCATGAGGAGATGGACTAGTCCAACACGTCAGTTCTGTCAGATTTCTACTACTGACTGTAAGTAACAGCAACATAGGAGAAAAGTAATTTATAACTCGATCCACTCTGGGAGAAATGTACTTCTTATTTGAATGTTCTTACATGTATTTTGCATTTTACAATTTTTCGTAGTAGTGGCCCTTTAAATGTTCCTACAATGCACAGTCCTTTTTCCTGGAAATTGAACTTCTTTCGCAGTGCACTGGCACAACATTTGCTCCTAAAGAAGATCAGATGTTTCCTTTCACATAAACGTTCCGATTAAATTTATGCTGCTTTATTTCCCTTCTGTCTTCTTGGCTCAGTTCCCTAGCCTACAACAAAACGGAAACTTTTTATTTTTTCAGCAGATGCAACATTTGAGAATATACATATGTTGCCGAAGATAAAAAAGGAGTACTGGTGGTTTAATTGGCCCACAGAACAATAAATACCATTGCCGCTAATCAAAACAATTGTCCTGAACAAATGTAAATAAACACGGGCGTAAAATTATGATCAGCTCAGATAAAAAAGAGTCTAGTTTCTTCAGTAAATCAAGTTAATTCAAAAGGAATCCTCTCCCAATAAACTCAACATCGAAGTTTGGCCTCCATTGGGCCATTTGTGAGGTCCCTCACTAGGGGATTTATTCACAAAGCGGTGCTAACTGTTAGCACGCTTGTGAAAGGCCCCTCTTCACGCCTAAAATCAGTTTGGTCGCGCTAATTAGAGCTCGCACGCAAAGTCCCGCGTGCAAAACTTTGCGCAAGCCACTTTATAGGTGCACGGGACTTTGCGAGTGATCTAAATTCCACTGGTGCGTGCTAAGTACTTAGCACACTAGTTAGCATGCCCAAAGCCTTTAGGCGGGCTAACTAGGTTAGCACCGTGTAGTGAATCAAGCCCAAGGACTAACCATTTAAGTCGCCCGGATGCGATCCTCATGTCCAGGCGGCTGCTCTGATGCAGAGGCGCGCTTCGGCGTGCTCCCGCGCACGATCGCGGACGCGCCCCCATGTCCCCGTGCTGTCCCCCGGTACCCTGGGATCAGTGAACGGGAACGTGGTTCCCGTTCACCGATCTAAGTTGCAGGCAGAAAAAAACGACGGTTACTTATGAGAGACCGCAGTTTTTCTAAAAAAAGAATGTCCCCCGTCCTCCTTGTGCTTCCGGTAAGGAGAAAAAAAAACCTCAAGGTGGCCATCTTGTGGCCAAATAGTAAAACTACATCTACATACATTTTTCATGCCAATTTACACATATTATAACAATAAAAATTAACTGTTTATTTCCCAACACCAAAAAAATTACCCAAATAAGTTTTTTTATGAAATTACAATAATACCAGTGATATAAAAAGCTTCACATAGCTTTCATCTTTTTACAGAAGATTGGGGGCATAGCTTTTTTGTTTTAAAACCAGTCAAACAATAAAGCTATGCCCCCAATCTTCTGTAAAAAGCTCCTTTGGGTCCCAGTCTGGGGAGGACATGCATGACATCTGTTCCTTGTCCCTTTGTTGGTATAGTGTTCTCTGAATTCTGTAGTTACCAATAGTCAATATACTGTTAGGTTGGCTTAACCCAAAATAAACTCCAGACTTTGGAAGGGATATTAGCTTAAAGAGAAACCGTAACCAGCAATTGAAATTCATCCCAATGAATAGCTGATACCCCTTTTCCCATGAGAAATCTTTTGCCTTTTCTTAAACGGATCATCAGTGAGCTCTGTATGGCTAATATTGGGGTGAAACCCCTCCCACAGTGTGATGTCAGGATCATGGTCCTTAAAGTTTCCTGTTTGTGAACCTCATTGCATTGTGGGAAATAGCTGTTTACAGCTGCTTCCAACTGCCAAAAAAGCAAGCAGCATCTCCTTCCACTGACACCACCTGCCAGCAGTAAAAAATGTCACTATGTAATAAATGTCAGAATGTAAATCAGGGAGAGGAAAGATTTTACAATGGGCAAACACTGACTGAGGAAACTCACTTCAAGTTGGATAAGTACTTAAGTAGAAGGAAGCCTCTGGATAGCATAGAGCCTTCTTCCCTTTCCTCCATCCGGCCCATCATTCCAGAGCCATCCCTGGTTGTAGCTATTCCACCAAACAGCCGATCGGAACACCCCAGGAGATCTCCAGAACGCCGAGTGCATCCGTACTGAGCAGCATATGCAAATTCATACTTGTGCATGCGCATGTACGAATTTGCATATGCTCAGTACAGATGCACTCAACCTGGGAACTGCTAGAGGAGTTCCAAAGAGCTTGTTGCCTAAGCAGGTTGAATAGCTACACCCGGGGACAGAGCTGCAACGATGTGGCAGATAGAGGAACAGGAAGGCTCCATACTATTCAGAACCTTCCCTCTACTTAGGTAAGAATCAAACCTGAAGTTAGTTTCCTTTCTTCAGGTTTAATTTAGGAGCTTCAGCGAAAGGCAGTTAGTGAAGCAAATCTGCTTGATGTATTCTGTACAGCATTCTGGAAATTGCTCCAGCAGTATGAAAAAAACATAGCAAAAAAAGTGTTTCCTTCAGGAAGGAAGGACTTCAACAATTTTTAAAAACAGTGTGAACAGTAGAGCATTGTACTGTGTTAGCCATTAGTAAGGCACCGTTTACACTTGCGTTGAAGTGGCAAACTGATCCATGAGAACAGATCTAGAGTTAGACCACCGAACGATCGGATCCATTGCCACTCTTTTTTCGCTCCGCTGCTTCCATTCCGTTTCCCCTCTCGCTTCTCGGCCCCCCACCCCCAAAGTGGATTTTTCTGTTTAGAACAGTACTTTCTTCACTAGTGGGAAGAAACGTTAAGTTTTCTCATTACATCCAATGCAGCTCCTCAGCTTCCATTTCCATTACGCTGGGCTCAGCGCCCTGGAAAAATTGGTGCAGCAGGAAACTTGCGGTCCGTTCAGCGGATTGTGCAGAATGGATCTGTTTGAACAGAGGGATGTGAACAGATCCCTGGGGGTGACATTGGATCCATTCGCATCCGTTCCGATCCATTCCCTTCCATTCTGGGAATGGACTGTATTTTAACTCTAATGTGGACCAGAAGAAGTTTTGTATCAGGATGATAATATTTATTGGCTAACTGTGAGGAAACGCGGAAAAGCCGCCGTCTCTCGAGGTGAGGCGGCTGTTTCCGCGTCCAGCATGGCGTCACAACGCGGAAAAAACGCCGCATGCCGCATGGGCAGTGCGGCGGAATCCGCATTGGTAACGGCGGAATCCGCATCAGAGGCGGCCCCCGCACTAGATACATTGCATGACAGTACTGGTGTGGCTGGGACTGATAGTCCACCAGGATTCAGACTTACACGCGCGCGAGCACAGAGGCAGAGTTTAAATAGCAGTTAGAAGGGTGTCGGCTGACCAGCTGGGTCAGCTGACAAATTCCACTGCTCTCATTGGACCAGCAATTAGGGAGGTCCTGGAAAGGTCCTAGAGTATATATACTGCTGGTTGTTCACTTGCTCTTTGTCTGGCGTGCGATCACATATGTGGGAGCACTCAGACCTGTAGTCAGATCCTTAAGTGTGCCGGGACCAGCTGGAGCTGTAATCCTACACTTAGCTAGATTCTGTTGATAGCTAAAGTACTAGTTTGATTGTGATTATATGTTATGACTTTTGCCTGCTTTGACTATCCTCCTGAACTCTGATCTTGTACCTCGATATTTCTGATACTCTGTTGCCGAACCCCGGCTCGTTCCTTGACTCTGTTTCTGCCTCCTGATTTTGTACCCCGATATATCTGATACCTCGTTGCTGAACCCTGCCTGTACTTTGACTCCGCCTTTGCCTCCTGATCTTGTACTTTATCTGTCCGTGTGTGTACGACCTGGCTTGTCCGACCTCGAGAACCGACCTTACCGTTAGAGGCGGTTCCTCGCTCTGTTAGCGATCCTTCCTCCTGAGGGTCACTTTCAGATATCCCTTCCTACTGTCAGTCTGACTCCTCCCGTCTTGGAGAGCTCAGGTCTGCGGAAGGAATCTGTGCAGTACTCCTTGCTGCATTGAGGCCTTGTCCTCTAAGTGTTACTGTTACACCAAACACTACACTCTACTCAGGTGAACAGAGGTTAGTTTGTATATCGGATTATCGGTGAGACTGCAGATCACTTATAATCTGGTATATATCTGTATTTCCGGTGATACTGCAGATCACCGGTAATCAGATACTCTCTGCGCCCACCGATCGTTACAGAACGCCAGACCAAAATACAAAATGGACGCAAACACTGATTGTCTGGGTGTACTTGCCGCTTCGGTGGACAACATCAATCAAGTACTGGGCACTCACATAACTCTTATTGATGCCCTATCAGGGTCTGTACAAACCCTCCAGACATCAGTGGATCATGTGCGATCCTCTCCTAGCTCTGACATACGTATGCCTGTACCTGAAAGCTTTTCCGGCCACAGATCTGACTTCCGGAATTTTAGGAGTAGGGTGTTGTCCTATTTTGAGTTGAGACCCCAATCTTCGGGTACTGAGACCCAGAGGGTCACGTTTATTAAAACTTTGTTGTCCGGCGACTCCCAGTCTTGGGCGTATAGCCTGCCCGCTGGAGACAAAGCTCTTACCTCTGTAGAGGAATTTTTTAAAGCTATGGCGGTAATTTACGACGATCCGGACCTTGCCTCGACTTCTGAGCGGAAGCTCAAGCTTTTGCGTCAAGGCGAAGGTCCGGTCGAAGATTACGCGGCCGAGTTTAGGAGGTGGTCAGTTACGGCCAGGTGGGACACCTATGCCCTATTAGATCATTTCTTGTCAGGGCTGTCCGATGAGGTCTCTGATTTGATGTTAAGCCAGCCCGAGCCCAGAACAGTCGATGAGGCCATCTCAGCGGCCATCCGAATCGACCGCAGGCTGCGCTACCAAAAACAGACCAGGGGTAGTTCCCGTCTCAGAGGGGTATCTTACACCACGGTCCCAGTGACTCCACCTACTACTATTTCACCTTCTCCTGTCGTGCCTCCTTCCGAGCCGATGCAGATTGCTCGGTCAAAATTAACCCAGGTAGAGCGAAGACGGAGAATGACCAAACAGCTGTGTTTGTACTGCGGTGAAGGGGGGCATATAGTACAGAACTGCCCCAATAAGCCGGGAAAACGCTGCCGCTTAGGAGTGGTGGGGGGTAACACCCTGGGCGTCCGACTTTTACCCCTAGAAGAAAAACGATTGCTTCTTCCCTGTACCGTTACATGGGAAGATAAGACTGAGGTCACGGAAGCCTTTATCGATTCAGGCTCCGCGGCAAATTTTATGGATTCGGAGTTTGCTAAGAGATTGTGTATTCCGCTCACACCAGTACAACCACCCATCCAGGTTACGGCAGTGGATGACTCTCCTCTGCAAGGGAATCACCCACTGTCTCAGACACCAGAGGTGGGGGTCACCATAGGGGTACTGCACTGGGAAAAGTTACAGTTCTTTGTGTTGCATATGACAACCTCCACCATTATACTCGGCATGCCATGGTTGCACCTTCATTCTCCACACATTGATTGGGCCACCGGCCAACTAATTTCTTGGTCAGCACACTGCTTTCAGCGATGTTTAGGGAAGGTGACATTGGGCCAAACCAGGGTTCATGTTCAGGGGGTACCTGAGCAATATGTGGAATATTCTGATGTATTCTGTCCCAAGGCTGCAGACAAGTTACCCCCACATCGCTCTTTCGATTGCCCCATTGATATACGTTCAGGTTGTATGCCCCCTCGGGGTCATTTGTACAATTTATCTGGGCCAGAGAAATTGGCTATGAAGGAATATATCCGTGACAATTTAGCCGAAGGCTTCATCCGGCCGTCCCGATCGCCTGCTGGAGCAGGTTTCTTTTTCGTTAAAAAGAAAGACGGGGGCCTGCGGCCCTGTATTGATTACCGGGGACTAAATAAGATCACGGTAAAGAATCGCTATCCGTTACCCCTGATAGACGATTTATTTACGCAGGTCACCGATGCTAAGATCTTCTCAAAGCTGGATTTACGGGGCGCGTACAACCTGGTGCGCATTAGAAAGGGCGATGAGTGGAAAACGGCCTTTAACACGCCAGACGGGCATTACGAGTATCTGGTGATGCCCTTTGGGTTATGTAATGCCCCGGCCGTTTTCCAGGAACTCATCAACGAGGTCTTCAGAGAGGTGTTGGGGAGATTTGTGCTGGTCTATCTAGACGATATACTTGTTTTCTCCAACAACCTCTCTGAGCACAGAATACATGTGAAATTTGTACTCAACAAATTAAGACAAAACTCACTTTATGCTAAGATTGAGAAGTGTATTTTTGAAGTCACATCTGTCGCCTTTCTGGGGTACATAATTTCCACCACGGGCCTGTCTATGGACCCCGCCAAAGTCTCCGCTGTTTTGGAATGGCCTCAGCCGGTTGGGTTGAAGTCTTTACAGCGGTTTTTAGGCTTTGCGAATTATTATAGAAGGTTCATAAAGGGGTATTCCACGGTTATCGCACCCCTCACCTGTCTTACGAAAAAAGGGGCAGATACCACCCACTGGTCTCCTGATGCATTAAGTGCTTTCTCCACTTTAAAAGATTTGTTTTGTTCCGCACCCATCCTGAGACATGTAGACACCTCTTATCCTTTTATTGTTGAGGTAGACGCCTCGGAGGTTGGGGTAGGGGCTGTGCTGTCTCAGCGGTCAGGCTTGCAGGGAAGGCTACACCCTTGTGCGTATTTCTCTCGTAGGTTCTCTCCGGCAGAGAGAAACTACGATATAGGCAACAGAGAGCTCTTAGCCATTAAACTTGCCTTTGAGGAGTGGCGTCACTGGCTGGAAGGAGCAGAACATACAATTACTGTATACACGGATCACAAGAATCTAGAATACATCGAGGGGGCTAAGAGATTAAGTCCCCGTCAGGCTCGATGGTCTTTGTTTTTTTCGAGGTTCAGGTTCATAATTACGTATACCCCGGGTAGCAAGAACATTAAGGCAGATGCCCTGTCCAGATGCTTTGAGTTGGAGACAGCACAGCCTTCTGCCCCAGAGACCATTGTCCCACAAAATTTGGTGCTGGCCGTAACAGAGACTTGGGAAGACTGGACAGAGACCTTGAGTCCTTTTCAGCAGGATGTCCCTGAGGGGAAGCCTGAGGGGGTTTTATTTGTGCCTCTGCCATTCCGTCTCCGGGTGCTACAGATATTCCATTCACACAAGAATGCGGGACATCCTGGGGCATCTAGAACGCAGGATCTTGTGGCCAGGTGCGCTTGGTGGCCGTCTCTGGCAGCCGACTGCAAAGAATTTGTTAAGGATTGTGCGGTATGTGCCAAAAGCAAACCCTCCCGGCTGGCACCTGTAGGGAGGTTGCAGCCTTTACCCACCCCGAATGAACCATGGACCCACTTGTCCATGGATTTTGTGGGTGAGCTTCCCAGATCAGAGGGCATGTCGGTCATTTGGGTGGTAGTCGACCGCTTCAGCAAGATGGCCCATTTTGTGCCCTTGAAAGGACTCCCCTCGGCCCAGGAATTGGCCGACTTGTTTATCAAACACGTGTTCCGGTTACACGGCATTCCGGAAAACATAGTGTCCGATCGGGGAGTCCAATTCGTATCTAAATTCTGGAGGGCATTCTGTCATCAAATGGGCATGAAGCTGTCGTTTTCATCGGGCTACCACCCACAGACCAACGGTCAGACGGAGAGGGTCAACCAGCAGTTTTTGAGATGCTACGTTGCAGAGGCGCAGAATGACTGGGTCAAATTTCTGCCCTTTGCAGAATTTGCACAAAACAATTTGAAAAGTTCTTCCACTGGATTTTCTCCGTTCCAGGTTGTGTCTGGAAGATTGCCCAAATTTTCACCGTTACCAGTGGCCTCCACTCCGTTTCCAGCTCTGGAGGCTTGGCAAAGGTCTTTTAAAGACATTTGGCGGACGGTGAGAGACAGTTTGGAAAAGGCGTTTCTGAGTCAGAAGGGTCAAGCTGACAAGAAACGGTCTTTGGAGTGGAGATTCCAACCAGGAGACTTGGTTTGGGTATCCACACGTCACTTGGCCCTGAAACAGCCCTCAGACAAGTTGGGTCCCAGGTTTGTCGGGCCTTTCCCGATAGCCAGAAGGATCAACAACGTCACTTACGCTGTTGATCTTCCCGCTAGCATGCGTGGGGTAAGGTCCTTCCACGTATCCCTGCTTAAACCAGCAGTCCATGTGGGTCCCACTCCTCCTCCTCCTGTGTTGGTGGATGACCAACCTGAGTACGAGGTAGAAAAGATTTTAGATTCACGCGTTGTACAAAACTCGGTACAATATCTCGTACATTGGAAAGGGTACGGCATTGAGGAGAGACAATGGGTACCGGGGAGTCGCATGCATGCGGACGAATTAAGGAGGGAATTTCACGCCTTACATCCCGAGAAACCTGGTAGGAGTTGTCCGGAGTCCACTCCTTGGGAGGGGGGTACTGTGAGGAAACGCGGAAAAGCCGCCGTCTCTCGAGGTGAGGCGGCTGTTTCCGCGTCCAGCATGGCGTCACAACGCGGAAAAAACGCTGCATGCCGCATGGGCAGTGCGGCGGAATCCGCATTGGTAACGGCGGAATCCGCATCAGAGGCGGCCCCCGCACTAGATACATTGCATGACAGTACTGGTGTGGCTGGGACTGATAGTCCACCAGGATTCAGACTTACACGCGCGCGAGCACAGAGGCAGAGTTTAAATAGCAGTTAGAAGGGTGTCGGCTGACCAGCTGGGTCAGCTGACAAATTCCACTGCTCTCATTGGACCAGCAATTAGGGAGGTCCTGGAAAGGTCCTAGAGTATATATACTGCTGGTTGTTCACTTGCTCTTTGTCTGGCGTGCGATCACATATGTGGGAGCACTCAGACCTGTAGTCAGATCCTTAAGTGTGCCGGGACCAGCTGGAGCTGTAATCCTACACTTAGCTAGATTCTGTTGATAGCTAAAGTACTAGTTTGATTGTGATTATATGTTATGACTTTTGCCTGCTTTGACTATCCTCCTGAACTCTGATCTTGTACCTCGATATTTCTGATACTCTGTTGCCGAACCCCGGCTCGTTCCTTGACTCTGTTTCTGCCTCCTGATTTTGTACCCCGATATATCTGATACCTCGTTGCTGAACCCTGCCTGTACTTTGACTCCGCCTTTGCCTCCTGATCTTGTACTTTATCTGTCCGTGTGTGTACGACCTGGCTTGTCCGACCTCGAGAACCGACCTTACCGTTAGAGGCGGTTCCTCGCTCTGTTAGCGATCCTTCCTCCTGAGGGTCACTTTCAGATATCCCTTCCTACTGTCAGTCTGACTCCTCCCGTCTTGGAGAGCTCAGGTCTGCGGAAGGAATCTGTGCAGTACTCCTTGCTGCATTGAGGCCTTGTCCTCTAAGTGTTACTGTTACACCAAACACTACACTCTACTCAGGTGAACAGAGGTTAGTTTGTATATCGGATTATCGGTGAGACTGCAGATCACTTATAATCTGGTATATATCTGTATTTCCGGTGATACTGCAGATCACCGGTAATCAGATACTCTCTGCGCCCACCGATCGTTACACTAACTTAGAGGAAAACAAAAAGTAAGCTTTCAGCTAATAAGCCTTCTTCCGACTTAATTCCTGTATATTAACAAAATGTAAAACACAGCTTTTATACACTGCTGGACATTCGGAGGAGAAACATTCTTTTGAAGACATAAATTAATGTCATTAGATGCCTTAATTATTACTTCAGGAGGATCTCACAGGGATGCTAGCTAACTTATGACAAATAGATAAAACCACTTGTTTGCTAATAGAGATGGCCCGAACCGTTCATCGAAGAACAGTATTCTGCGAACATCTGCTGTTCGCATTTGCGGTGAACAGCGAACATTTGGCGTGTTTGATTCGCCCCCTATACAGCATCATTGAGCTACACTTTGACTCCTTACCTCACAGTCAGCAGACACATGGCAGCCAATCAGCTAGCACCTCCTCCTGGACCCCCCACCCCCTATCAAAAAGCAGCTGCGGTGGCCATATTGGATTCATTCTCTGCTGGCTGCTGACTGTTAGTGAGAGCAGGGTCAGACTTGCTGCAGATAGGTCAGGAAAGCATTAGCTAGGCCTGTGTCCTAGTTCCTCACTTGCTGTGAAAGCACCTCAAACAGCCCTTTTGAGGGCTTGCACACCGGTCTCCTGTGGTTTTTTGTGTGCGACACCCCACAGCCCACTGACACCCAGAGCTGTATGCACACTACTGCTGTTGCCTCATTAATTTGCAGCCACAGAACCACTCACAGAGAAATATTATTTAACTGTATTCTGATAGTACTATTGCATTTCTCTGTGTGTGACTCTCCACAGCCCACTGACACCCAGAGCTGTGCATAATGTGATTCCTGCCCTTTAGGGATTAAAGCCCGATTTTGCGTTAACGTAATTTTTGGTGAGACTTTTGGCATGGATCCCCCTCTGGCATGCCACAGTTCAGGTGTTAGACCCCCCTTAAACAATTTTTCCATCAATTTTGTGGCCAGAAACAGTCTTTGTAGGTTTTAAAATTCACCTGCTCATTGAAGTCTATGGCGATTTGCCAGATTCACCTGTTCGCGAACATTTTCGGAGGTTCACGAACGGAAAATTCTATGTTCGCGACATCTCTATTTGCTAAAACATCACATATCACAAACTGATGGTGAGACATCGTAAATCCAGAGTTCAGACGTCACTTGGCAGAGCACACACACTATTTGCTATAAGCTAAAAAGAATTGTTGCATTTAAAATCCATCTTACCAGCATATGAGATACAAAAAAAAAAAATTAGGAAATAAAAACAATGTACAGAGTGAAGTGCCAGAACTTTTGGCCAGCAGGAATTAGCAAAGCAATCTATTCGGATATCGGGGCCCACCCTGAACATTTCTGTCCAATAGACTAAAAATCTGCAGTGCCACCTACTGGCAGTGGCAAATTGTGGTGGATTGGTCAATAGTATTTATTTTGAGCTTCACCTAACTGGTGGACTTTTTAAAGAGACACTGAAGCGAAAAAAAAATATGATATAGTGAATTGGTTGTGTACTATGAATAATTACTAGAAGATTAGCAGCAAAGAAAATATTCTCATACTTTTATTTTCAGGTATATAGTGTTTTTTCTAACATTGCATCATTCTATAATATGTGCAGATTACACAACACTCAGCATTCAAAATGATTCTTTCAGAGCAGTCTGTGAAGTAATGACCTCTCCTCTAGCAGAGGAAAAGTAAATAGTCCAGGAACAGTTGAGATAATTGAAGTCAGATAACAGCCCTCTCCACGCTTGTTTGCATAGAGATAACAACTGGAGTTTCTCAACTCTTCCTGTACTGGAAACAATTACACTGATGTATCTGATCTTAATGTTTTATTTCTTAGCTGTGCTACACATACAAATCATAATATCATCATTTTTTTTTCGCTTCAGTGTCTCTTTAAGAACGTGAAAGGTCTTGGTTTAGTGTAGTTTAAAAACAAGGTTATTCCAAGGAGAACAGTTGGACCTAGTAGTGAACCACCAAGTCTAGGGACTTTGCATTTGTAATGTTAGAGACATTGTAATGTTATGTATGCTTTTTTTTTTTTTTTTTTTTTAGGTCAGGATGTTTTGCTGTTGCTTGCAACATCTGAACAATTAATCCCTTCCTCCAATCAAGTCTATGAAAAAAGAGCAGAGATTAGATTTCAGTAGACTCTGGTATGCAATGAAATAGCCAAAAATGTGTACATTTGGATTGTGATTATGTAGAGGAGAGTTAATAACTACAGATCAAAACAAACTATCTGTCAACTTTTTTTTTAAAGGTGATAAGTAAAACTTTACGATTCCCCCTTGTAAAACAGTTCATTTGTAATATTTCATATCTTTGTAACTTTGTGAATTATTTTAAAAATTTAACATTTTTGGTGCAAAACACAAACAATGAATAAAACAAATATGCTAAAAAAAAACCCACCATACTTTGGCTATCACGATTATTATTATTATGTGTCTGTTAACTGCTGAAGGAAGAGAAGAATAGTTTATTTAGGTTGTTTTGTTGTTGACTTGATTTATTCCCGTATAGTGAGCTTTCCCTCCGCTGATGAATTATTAATGGGATCACTCTCCAATAAGTTAACATGTCAGCGGGCAAAAGTCTTGGCTAATGTGTTACTTTGAAAGCTGTTTATAAAGAGTAGCCCTGCCAATCTGCCTTAGTGAAACTCCAGAGAAATAAGAGCACTTTGAACTGCTTATGAACCTATGCGGAGAGCGACTGTTACAGTTTAGTGTGACTCTGCAACAGTCATGTTTTTACTGCTGTGTCCCTGTTGGAGGGAATTTTCCACGCTTCTTGGGTGAATAGCGAAAAACAAAAACATAAGACATAAATAAATAAAATGACAAGGTTGGAAAAGAGAGAGAAGCCCTGGCTCAGGATTATTGAAATACCTCAAATTCCGCTGTAGGTACCCCCCCCCCCTCCCTTCCCATGGTATTAAAGAGAAACCGTAACCAAGAATTGAGCTTCATCCCAATCAGTAGCTGATACCCCCTTTTCCATGAGAAATATTTTCCTTTTCACAAATGAATCATCAGGGGGCTCTGTATGGCTGATATTGTGGTGAAACCCCTCCCACAGTGTGATGTCAGGACCATGATGCTGACTGTGGGAGCCTTGTTGCATTGTGGGAAATAACAGCTGTTTCCAACTTCAAAAAAAGCAAGCAGCATCTCCTTCCAGTGACATCACCTGTAAAAATGTCACCATGTGATAAATGCCAGAATGCAAATCAGGGAGAGGAAAGATTTTACAATGGACAAACACTGACTAAATCATTTATACAAAATTATTGTAAAAATGAAGCACTTTTTTATTAAATTATTTTCACTGGAACTCCTCTTTAAAGAGACTCTGAATTCTCTAAAAAAAATCTATTTTTTATTACAAAATCCACTTTAAGAAACCATCACTAGATCCTGATTCTGTAACCAACTACATACCTGTGGCGAACTTACCATTCCTATCAAAAGTTATCGAGAAAGCAGTCGCCAACCAGCTGGAAGCCAGGCTTACAGATAACAACATCTTTGATACTTTTCAGTCAGGATTCAGGAAAAGGCACAGCACTGAAACGGCATTAGTCCGAGTAATGAATGATCTACTTACTGCAAGGGACAAGGGTGATTGCTCAATTCTGATTCTTCTTGACTTGTCTGCAGCATTTGATACTGTGGATCATGAAATACTAATCCAGCGACTGAAGAATTACTGTGGCCTAAGGGGTACTGTTCTTAGCTGGCTTCAGACCTTCCTATCTGGCAGGAAACAGCAAGTATGTCTGGGTTCTGTGCCCCTTACAGCTAGTACAGAATGCTGCAGCCAGACTCCTAGCTAATCCCCCTCCGCAGCTCACACATCACCCCAGTACTGCAAACTCTTCACTGGTTACCAGTAAAATGGAGAATCAATTTTAAGATCTGCCTGCTGACATTCAAGGCTCTACACCACATGGGACCCAAATACATAGCGGATCTACTGGAACGTTATGCCCCTCCATGCACCCTCCGCTCTGCCAACAAGATGAAGCTGGTTATTCCCAGGATACACTTAACATTTGGTGCTCGGGCCTTTTCCTACGCAGCCCCTACTCTATAGAACTCACTTCCACAATCAGTACGAGAGGCTCCTTCTCTGGACAGCTTTAAAAAAAAGGCTAAAAACTTACCTCTTTTCCCGAGCCTTTGAGACTGCATAATGCAGGGTCACAGCACTTTGAGTCCCCAGGGAGAAAAGCGCTATATAAATATTATTGTTATTGTTAATATATTAGTCCTACCTAAACCACCGCATCCCCACCGCTCTAATGTAACTAAATCCCCCTAAACTCCCCGGGGGGCAATCCGGGCAGAGCTTCCGTGTGAGGCAGAGCTATGAGCCGCAGCTCTGCCTCTCAGCGCGTCTGTCAGCGGTGGATCTCCGCCTCTCCCCCGCCCCTCTCAGTCTTCCTTCACTGAGAGGGGCGGGGGAGAGGCGGAAATACGCGCTGACAGACGTGTGTGAGGCAGGGCTGCAGCTCATAGCTCTGCCTCACACGGAAGAGTAGAAGGCAGCAAAATCCATGACCAAGGAAGTTGTGGATTTTGCAGGGGAGAGGGAGGGCGAGTTAGAAGGGATTTAGATTACAACTGCTAGGATGCAGCGGTTTAGGTAGGGCTAATATGTTAAAGAGGATTTTGTTATAAAAAAAATGAATTTTTAAGAGACTTCAGTGTCTCTTTAAGAGGAGTTGGGTTGCTATAAGTCAGTGGCTAAAGACTGAGGGTCACAGCTGTTGTAATGTAATGGCCTCTGTGCATCATAAACTCCTCCTGATGCCTAACCCTAACCTCATCCTCAGCATGAACCCCTTCCTGATGCCCAACTCTAACCTCATCCCTAACATCAACCCCTTCCTGAAGACTAACCCTAACCTCATCCTAAGCATTAACCTCTTCCTGATACCCAACTCTAATCTCATCCCTAACATCAACCCCTTCCTGAAAACTAACCCTAACCTCATCCTCAACATTAACCCTTTCCTGATGCCCAACTCTAACCTCATCCTCAACATTAACCCCTTCCTGATGCCCAACTCTAACCTCATCCCTAACATCAACCCCTTCCTGAAGACTAACCCTAACCTCATCCTAAGCATTAACCCCTTCCTGATACCCAACTCTAATCTCATCCCTAACATCAACCCCTTCCTGAAGACTAACCCTAACCTCATCCTAAGCATTAACCCCTTCCTGATACCCAACTCTAATCTCATCCCTAACATCAACCCCTTCCTGAAAACTAACCCTAACCTCATCCTCAACATTAACCCTTTCCTGATGCCCAACTCTAACCTCATCCTCAACATTAACCCCTTCCTGATGCCCAACTCTAACCTCATCCCTAACATCAACCCCTTCCTGAAGACTAACCCTAACCTCATTCCTAACATTAACCCCTTCCTGAAGACTAACCCTAACCTCATCCTCAACATTAACCCCTTCCTGAAGACTAACCCTAACCTCATCCTCAACATTAACCCTTTCCTGATGCCCAACTCTAACCTCATCCTCAACATTAACCCCTTCCTGAAGACTAACCCTAACCTCATCCTCAACATTAACCCTTTCCTGAAGCCCAACTCTAACCTCATCCCTAACATCAACCCCTTCCTGAAGACTAACCCTAACCTCATCCTCAACATTAACCCTTTCCTGATGCCCAACTCTAACCTCATCCTCAACATTAACCCCTTCCTGATGCCCAACTCTAACCTCATCCCCAACATCAACCCCTTCCTGAAGACTAACCCTACCCTCATCCTCAACATTAATCCCTTTCCTGATACCCAACTCTAACCTCATCCTCAACATTAACCCCTTCCTGATGCCCAACTCTAACCTCATCCCTAACATCAACCCCTTCCTGAAGACTAACCCTAACCTCATCCTAAACATTAACCCCTTCCTGATACCCAACTCTAATCTCATCCCTAACATCAACCCCTTCCTGAAAACTAACCCTAACCTCATCCTCAACATTAACCCTTTCCTGATGCCCAACTCTAACCTCATCCTCAACATTAACCCCTTCCTGATGCCCAACTCTAACCTCATCCCTAAGATCAACCCCTTCCTGAAGACTAACCCTAACCTCGTCCTCAACATTAACCCTTTTCTGATGCCCAACTCTAACCTCATCCTCAACATTAACCCCTTCCTGAAGACTAAACCTAACCTCATCCTCAACATTAACCCTCTCCTGATGCCCAACTCTAACCTCATCCTCAACATCAACCCCTTCCTGATGCCCAACTCTAACCTCATCCCTAACATCAACCCCTTCCTGATGCCCAACTCTAACCTCATCCCTAACATCAACCCCTTCCTGAAAACTAACCCTAACCTCATCCTCAACATTAACCCTTTCCTGATACCCAACTCTAACCTCATCCTCAACATTAACCCCTTCCTGATGCCCAACTCTAACCTCATCCCTAACATCAACCCCTTCCTGAAGACTAACTCTAACCTCATCCTCAATATTAACCCCTTCCTGATGCCGAACTCTAACCTCATCCCTAACATCAAGCCCTTCCTGATGCCCAACTCTAACCTCATTCTCAACATCAACCCCTTTCTGATGCCCCACTCTAACCCCATCCCTAACATCAACCCCTTCCTGATTAGAGTTGGGCCGAACCTCCGATTTTAGGTTCGCGAACCGGGTTCGCGAACTTCCGCGGAAGGTTCGGTTCGCGTTAAAGTTCGCGAACCGCAATAGACTTCAATGGGGATGCGAACTTTGAAAAAAAAAAATTATGCTGGCCACAAAAGTGATGGAAAAGATGTTTCAAGGGGTCTAACACCTGGAGGGGGGCATGGCGGAGTGGGATACACGCCAAAAGTCCCCGGGAAAAATCTGGATTTGACGCAAAGCAGCGTTTTAAGGGCAGAAATCACATTGAATGCTAAATGACAGGCCTAAAGTGCTTTAAAACATCTTGCATGTGTATACATCAATCAGGTAGTGTAATTAAGGTACTGCTTCACACTGACACACCAAACTCACCGTGTAACGCACCGCAAACAGCTGTTTGTGTAGTGACGGCCATGCAGTGGCGGGTTCACTGAAACACAACAGGTATGCAGTGGCGGGTTCACTAAACAGAACAGGTATGCAGTGGCGGGTTCACTGAACACAACAGGTATGCAGTGGCGGGTTCACTGAACAGGTATACAGTGGCGGGTTCACTGAACAGAACAGGTATGCAGTGGCGGGTTCACTGAACAGAACAGGTATGCAGTGGCGGGTTCACTGAACACAACAGGTATGCAGTGGCGTGTTCACTGAACAGGTATACAGTGGTGGGTTCACTGAACAGAACAGGTATGCAGTGGCGGGTTCACTGAACACAACAGGTATGCAGTGGCGGGTTCACTGAACAGAACAGGTATGCAGTGGTGGGTTTACTGAACAGGTATGCAGTGGTGGGTTCACTGAACAGGTATGCAGTGGTGGGTTCACAGAACAGGTATGCAGTGGTGGGTTCACAGAACAGGTATGCAGTGGCAGGTTCACTGAACAGGTATGCAGTGGTGGGTTCACTGAACAGGTATGCAGTGGTGGGTTCACAGAACAGGTATGCAGTGGTGGGTTCACTGAACAGGTATGCAGTGGTGGGTTCACAGAACAGGTATGCAGTGGTGGGTTCACAGAACAGGTATGCAGTGGCAGGTTCACTAAACAGGTATGCATTGGTGGGTTCACAGTACAGGTATGCAGTGGCAGGTTCACTGAACAGGTATGCAGTGGTGGGTTCACAGTACAGGTATGCAGTGGTGGGTTCACAGTACAGGTATGCAGTGGTGGGTTCACAGTACAGGTATGCAGTGGTGGGTTCACAGAACAGAACAGGTATGCAGCCAGGAACAAGCTAAGCCTAACTAATCTTTCCCTATGAGAGACAGTCTGCAGCAGCTCGCCCTACTCTCACTAACGCAGGCACACGAGTGACCGTAATGGCCGCCGCTGCCTGCCTTTTATAAGGGGGGGAAAGGCTCCAGGGGCTAGTGTAGCCTAATTGGCTACACTGGGCCTGCTGACTGTGATGTAGAGGGTCAAAGTTGACCCTCATGGTGCATTATGGGGCGAACCGAACTTCCGCAAAAGTTCGCCTGCGGGACGCGAACGCGAACCACTGAAGTTCGCATGGAACCGTTCGCAGGCGAACCGTTCGGCCCAACTCTATTCCTGATGCCCAACTCTAACCCCATCCCTAACATCAACCCCTTCCTGATCCCCAACTCTAACCTCATCCCTAACATCAACCCCTTCCTGATGCCCAACTCTAACCTCATCCCTAACATCAACCCCTTCCTGATGCCCAACTCTAACCTCATCCCTAACATCAACCCTTTCCCGATGCCTAACTCTAACCTCATTCTCAACATCAACCCCTTTCTGATGCCCCACTCTAACCCCATCCCTAACATCAACCCCTTCCTGATGCCCAACTCTAACCTCATTCTCAACATCAACCCCTTCCTGATTCCCAACTCTAACCTCATCCTCAACATCAACATCCTTCTGATGCCCAACTCTAACCTCATCCCTAACATCAACCCCTTCCTGATGCCCTACACTATCCTCATCCCTAACATCAACCCCTTCCTGATGCCCAACTCTAACCTCATCCCTAACATCAACCCATGTAGTCTATCAGCTCCCTCTGTGTCTGTCCTGTCCTCTCTGTTCTGTGTGATCTACTGCGCATACGCAGCCCCAGCATGCACTTCCTGGATTGCACTCCCATTGCCAGGAGTGTAGATGAACTTAGTAAATGCACAGAAGTAGTTATCTGCATTTAAAAGAGGTTTGGATGCTTTCCTTGCAATAAAGGACATCCGCGGCTATAATTACCAGTTAATTCCTAGCAAAGTTGATCCAGGGATTTTATATGACTGCCACCTGGAGTTGTAATGGTTCATTGGCCCAAGCCTTGTAAGGATTTTTTGTATCTTACCTTGGATCAACTGTAATATGTGAGGGTGCAGGAGAGAAAAGGTACGTAATGCTTTCTTAATTATTAATTTGCTTTTGGTGTATATGCAGAGCTTCCGTTTGGGTTCAAGGTGCGTTTGCAGTTTCTGGGGGGGGCTCAGCGCACCTCTGATTCGAGGCCATTCGTAGGTGGCCTGGTGATGCGCTGATCCACCTTTTGCACAGTTTTCAATTTTCGAATTTACTTGATTAGCCGCACCCAGGCTATTCATATACATAGGTTAGGATTTAGTTAGTGTTAGGTCCCCTCCCATGGAGGATTGACTTCTTCGCAGTGGGAGGGACGAGTACTTAATAGGTTGCATGCAAGCTGTTACAGGAAACCAACATCCTCCAGTGGTAGACAGGTTATGTGTATGCTAGGTGTGTATTTTATCCCACAAGTGGGGCTTGCACTCTTTTGCAGGTAGGCACTTGTCTGTTTTTAAGTAGCGCTGTTCATTTCCTTGCCATGTATTAATTATTAATTTGTTTATCTAATTGGGCTTGATGTACAAATGTCTTTTTTCAGCCAAACTGACTATGCGATGATCTGACAGTTTGAATCTTTCGCCAATGCATTGGGTCTGCTGCACACACTCCAGATTCTTAGAAGGGCCAAATTTAAGGCAAGGCCACATAGGCCATGGTCTAGTGGCACCACAGGATCAAGGGCGGGTGGGCAGGAAGCTATATTGGGGGGAAAGGGTCACCTGGTTACCTATACTGGAGGGAGGGGAGTCATCAGGCTATCTATATGGAAGGGGGGAGGGTCATCTGGCTTTTTATACTAGCTGGAAGGGGTCATCAGGCTACCTATACTGAAGGGGGTGGCTGCTGACAGTGGCCTTGGGCAGTAAATGTACAAAACCAGCCCTCTTTCTTAGCAGAGGCGGTCCCAACCATCCGTCTTGGTGAAGAACCATCTACCATGTTCATAAACCCTTAGGCCGGCTTCACACTGCAGATTGGTGACCGCACCGCCAAAAAACAGGCCTTCTGTGATTACCACGTTAGTATGCGGTAATCCCCTTATGGCTGAGATCCAAACAGGAAGTGATGCTCATGGTCACTTCTTGTTTCAGAAATACGGAAGTGCGCTCCCCGCACATGCGCGACCAGTAAAACTGTGGCAGGTTTACACATTGACATGCATCGGCATACACTTACATTACTTCCAGTCCGCGCACTTCACCATAAGTCGACCCATAGTCGCGTTGTAATGTAAGTCTATCCGAGCGTCAGGGATGTGGCAAAAAGTCACTTTTATTGCATCGTACCATCCCACATCAGTATGAATGGCCCCATAGACTTTTATTGCCCTGTGGTGGGGTGCAATAAAATTACCGCACCCCATGTGTGGGTGGTAAAAATGTGTTGCATTTTAACCACCCGCAAGCTGTGTCTGTTCTCTGCTAATAGAGGAAAGCAAGAAACAATCTTGAACTATTTTCCAGCACAAGTGGAAACATTCACAAAGAAAAGGTTAAGTGATAACATGAAATTGTGAATGCTTTTATAAAGGGCTTCTCAGATCTGCGCTGGACTGAAAGATGTTATTTAAATAGATCTTTTCATACATAGATGTACTTTCCTCCTATATAAATCACAATGAATATGCAAACAAGCCTCCACTTGCCACGATGTGCAGAGCGAACTCGATGTCTTACAAAACACCAACAAAAACAATTGCTCAAAAGGATTTTTTTCCCACCAGCAATCTATTAGAGAGACAGGCCCTCCGAACATGTAGCTCAGACGCAATTAAATAAAGGTATTTACCAATACAAAGCATCCTTTTATAGTACATTTAAAGTGTGGTATGATTAAAACAAGCCTACAGCGGCGCAAACGTGGGCAGAGCAACCTTGCGTTGGCAATTAATTGCAGCGCCTAATGGCTGGAGTGGAAGGCTGTGTGCAAGGGGAATGCACCCCTGAGTGCAGAGCTATCACGCTTAATGGGAAAGTGACTGATTTGGGCATTTGGAGTTTGTAATTCCGGCATCAATTTATTAGCTTGCTGTAAGCAAATAACGGGTTCTGCCCAGCAATCAAAAGGCAATTACAGCGGATACACAGGATGTGGATACACGCTGATTTTATTGATTTCCTTGATACAGTCTCAGAGCGGAGATCCCTGCCAGTCCTGGTTTCCACCTGCACCAGTCTTAGGAACCCACCAATCCTGCTTCCCCCCCTTCCCCAGGCATGATATCCTGCCACACACGCCCTCAATCAGACATGAGAGTCCGCGTACGTTAAAAAGGGGCGCTGGGAAAAAAGGGCGCCGGGTTTTTAACGATAAGCATGGATAACGTTTAAAAATGTATTGTACTGTATTTTGTTTAAAATTAATGTTTTATAAAGTTATAAATCATTAAATAATGTGCATTAAATCGGCAATTGTAAAAACGTTAATCTTTCGTTTAAATAGTGAAACGTATAATAACGTTTAAAAAAAAAAATTACTAAGTAACCCTCCCTGTACCTACCCCTAACCCCTAGACCCCCCTGTTGATGCCTAAACCTAAGACCCCCCCTGTTGGTGCCTAAGTAACCCTCCCTGTACCTACCCCTAACCCCTAGACCCCCCTGTTAGTGCCTAAACCTAAGACCCCCCTGTTGGTGCCTAAACCTAAGACCCCCCTGTTAGTGCCTAAACCTAAGACCCCCCTGTTGGTGCCTAAACCTAAGACCCCCCTGTTGGTGCCTAAACCTAAGACCCCCTGTTGGTGCCTAAACCTAAGACCCCCCTGTTGGTGCCTAAACCTAAGACCCCCCTTTTGGTGCCTAAACCTAAGACCCCCTGTTGGTGCCTAAACCTAAGACCCCCCTGTTGGTGCCTAAACCTAAGACCCCCCTGTTGGTTTTTTCGTTTAAAAATAATGTAAAAAAAAAAAAAAAAAATTTACTGTTTTTCGTTTAAAAATAATGTTTTAAAAAAATATTGTACTGTTTTTCGTTTAAAAATAAAATTAAAAAATGTATAAATCATTAAATAATGTGTAATCATGAGAAACAGTAATAAAACATTAAGTCTCCGGGCGCCGCTTTTAAAACGTTATTTTTCTCCGGCGCCCTTTTTTCCTATCGGGCGCCCATTAAACGATATTTATTATAGGAGTGAATGGCGGCGCCCGATTTGTCCACTAGCCTCAGGCGCCCGAATTTACTGTTACCTGAGAGTCCTGCCAGTCCTGCATCTCCCTGCTCAGAAATTAGATCCCTGCCAGTCCTGGTTTTTCACCTGCTCAGATCACAGATCCCTGCCAGAGTGCCCGTCCTGGTTCTACCATGCTCAGATCACAGCTCCCTGCCAGTCCTGGTTCTACCCGGCTCAGATCACAGCTCCCTGCCAGTACTGGTTCTACCCGGCTCAGATCACAGCTCCCTTCCAGTCCTGGTTCTACCCTGCTCAGATCACAGCTCCCTGCCAGTCCTTGTTCTCCCTGCTCAGATCACAGCTCCCTGCCAGTCCTGGTTTTCCCTGCTCAGATCAGAGATTGCTGCTGCCAGTCCTGGTTCTCCCCTGCTTAGATCAGAGATCCCTGCAAGACCTGGTTTTACCCTGCTCAGAAATCAGATCCCTGCCAGTCCTGACTCTCTCCTGCTCAGATCACAGCTCCCTGCCAGAGTGCCATTCCTGGTTCTCCCTGCTCAGGTCACAGCTCCCTGCCAGTCCTGGTTCTACCCTGCTCAGATCACAGCTCCCTGCCAGTCCTTGTTCTCACTGCTCAGATCAGAGATCGCTGCCAGTCCTGGTTCTCCCTGCTCAGATCAGAGATCGCTGCCAGTCCTGGTTCTACCCTGCTCAGATCATAGCTCCCTGCCAGTCCTGGTTTTCCCTGCTCAGATCAGAGATCGCTGCTGCCAGTCCTGGTTCTCCCCTGCTTAGATCAGAGATCCCTGCCAGACCTGGTTTTACCCTGTTTAGAAATCAGATCCCTGCCAGTCCTGGCTCTCTCCTGCTCAGATCACAACTCCCTGCCAGAGTGCCATTCCCGGTTCTCCCTGCTCAGGTCACAGCTCCCTGCCAGTCCTGGTTCTCCCATGCTTAGAAATTAGATCCTGGCAGTCCTAGTTCTACCCAGCTCAGATCCCAGATCCCTGCCAGAGTGCCAGTCATGGTTCTCCCTGCTCAGATCAGCGATCGCAGCCAGTCCTGGCTCTCCCCTGCTCAGAAATCAGATCCCTGCCTGTCCTGGCTCTTTCATGCTCAGATCAGAGTTCACTGCCAGTCCTGGTTCTTCCCTGCTTAGAAATTAGATCCCTTCTATTCCTGGCTCTCCCTGCTCAGATCAGAGATTGCTGCCAGTCCTGGTACTCCCCTACTCAGAAATCAGATCCCTGCCAGTGAGTCCTGGCTCTCCCATGCTCAGATTAAAGATCCCTGCCAGTCCTGGTTCTCCCCTGCTTAGAAATCAGATCCCTGACAGTCCTGCTCAGATCAAAAATCCCTGTGTGAGTCCTGGTTCTACCCTGCTCAAAAATCAGCTTGCTCCTTGCTGATTCTTATTGCTAAAAAAAAGCACCCCTCAACGGCTATTTTGAGAGCTAATCTTGTTCTTGTGATCTATTTCATTTTTTGTGTGTGGCCCACTTGCATTATATACAGCCCTGTCAGTCAGTCGCAGCTGGCCTTTGGTGTAATTGCTACTGTGCCACTGCCTGGCCCAGCACATTCAGTGACTACCTGTGTGTGTGACAGGCAGCTGCACATTTGTAATCCCATCCCAATCACTGCACCTGTTCACTGTTCAGTGCACCTACCTACCTACGTGAGCGCACACATTGTTAATACCACTAGTCATTGCACCTGTTCACGGCGGTACCTCTGTGTGTGTGTGTGTGACAGTTGCACATTTGTAATACCCATCACTGCATATACCTACCTGTTGTTCACTGTGCACCGACCTTCCTACGTGAGTGCACGCAGTGTCACTGTGCCTGTCCGGTACCTGTGTGTGTGTGACAGGTGCACATTTGTAATACCAGCCATTGCATAATTGTTCACAGTACCTGTGTGACCGAACGCTGTGTAATATACCACTCCGAGCATACCTGTTAACTGCACCTGTGTGACAGCTGCACATTGTATTGTAATACCAGTCACTGCATACCTTTCACTGCATCTGTGACTGCACATTGTATTATACCTGGCAGTCAGTGCATACCTTTCACTTGAATGGATGGCAGACTTGCCCTCCATAACAGATTCTCATTATAGGTAGTAAAGTCGATTAGTGTCATATACAGCAGGGCCTCGAAAGTCCTCCTGTATTGTTATTTTTTGTCACTACCTCGGGACTTGCATGCCATGCCCGCTGCCTTCCTTGGATGTGTGGTGGTAGCCGTTTCTCAGGCTTCAACTCCGGACCGGAATCGAACCCTGACTCCCCGGCCGTACGCTTTCTTTAACAATGATAGAGAAAGAACCATCGACAGTATGAGCAGCGATGGACTACTGGGTGCACAGGCTTGACCTGTGGCCAGAGCTTTCCCAATTTGCCATCCAACTTCTGTCTTGCCATGCCGCAAGCGTCCTGTCAGAAAGGACCTTCAGCGCAGCTGGAGGCATTGTCACTGAGAAGAGAAGTCGCCTAAGTCACAAAAGTGTTCAGTACCTCACCTTTATCAAAATGAATGAGGCATGGATCCCGGAGGGCTACTGCCCGCCCAAAGACGAAGTCAGTCCCCACACACAGCATCTCTGCCTGCACGCTGTGTGACTGACTGTCCCAAGACTAAGTCGCTCCCCACACAGCACCTCTGCCCGCAGGCCGCTTGACTGCCTTCTCCGCCACCACCAATAGGGTCCAGGACTCCAGGTGGATTCCTGAATTTATAAGGCCACTGCTAGCAGCGGCCACTATAATCATTTTTCTGGTGCGTGTACATGCCTGCCTAATTTATCTGGCTGCAACAACAAAACAAAAGGCATGAAAATGTGCCAATTCCCCTTCGTGATCATTACCTTGCTGTGGTGAAGGGGCTTGCGTATCACAATGAAGCAATGACCGCCGGCTATATGAGTGTCTCGGGGGGGGGGGACACACCCAAGATAATAAGGTCATTGCTTCATTGTGGACAGACCAAATTTGATCAGCTGGACAGTCACTGTTGTTCTATCATTGAGCTACCACAGCCCGGCGACCATATGGGCTTGAAAACCGCCACGGCCTACACTCTGGCCATGGTGCGCACCAGTCCAGCACGGCCGCCACTACACAAACAGCTGTTTGCGGTGCGTTACACAGTGAGTTTGGTGTGTCAGTGTGAAGCAGTACTCTAATTACACTCCCTGATTGATGTATACACATGCAAGATGTTTTAAAGCACTTTAGGTCTCCAATTTAGCATTCAATGTGATTTCTGCCCTTAAAACGCTGCTTTGCGTCAAATACAGATTTTTCCCCGGGGACTTTGGCATGTATCCCACTCATCCATGCAAAAACTCAGATGTTAGACCCCTTGAAACATCTCTTCCATCACTTTTGTGGCCAGCATAAATGTCTCTAGTTTTTAAAGTTCACCTCCCCATTGAAGTCTATTGCGGTTCGCAAAAGTTCGCAAGTTCGTGAACGTTTGCGGAGGTTCGCGAACCTAAAATCGGAGGTTTGGTCCATCTCTATTGCCTGGCAGCATTGCTGATCTATTTGGCTGCAGCAGTGTCTAAAACACACCAGAAACAAGCATATAGCTATCAATAAACACCTAACCTCCTGCATGCTTGTTCAGGGTTTATAGCTAAAAGTATTAGAGGCAGAGGATCAGCAGGATATCCAGGCAACTGATATTGCTAAAAAGGAAATAGGTATGGCAGCCTTCATCCCTCTTGCTTCTTTTGTCCTTTAACTTCTTCAAATCTGAGAACCCTACCAGTTCTGGTTTCAACTTGCTAAGATCAATGAACCCTACCAGTCCTTGCTTCTACCTGCTAAGGTAAGAGAAAGCTACAAGTAATGGTTCATGTAACCTGCCCTTCCTGGTTCTTGTATGAAACATATTGCTCCACTCAATGCCTCTGGACAGGTGTGAGTAGCTTCATTGGTTGAATTGAGTGCCGCTAGCAATATGCCACCCATCCAGCGCGAAAGACTAAATCGACTTATTTTTTACAGAAATTGGTGAGTCGGGAATCATTTGCAACAGTGATTCCTAGCAGATGTAATCAAATGATCGAATCGGCTGGATATCGATGAAAAAAATCTGTAAGTGTATGGCCACCTTAACGGTGGTAGCAGGCTTTATAGATTAGCCATGTGTTGACGAAGTAACAGTAAGTCAAGGAAATAATTCCACTTAAAAAACAAACACCAGTAACATCCTGATTCTATGTACCGTATTTACTCGTGTATAAGCCGTCCCGTATGTAATGCAAAGTGAAGCCTGCTTCCGGGGTGTATGTATGTTATGATGCAGTGCATGTAAGTTCAGCAGAGAGCATGTACTGTATTTTTCGGACTATAAGATGCTCCTAGCATAAGACGCACCTAGGTGTAGAGGACAAAAACCAGGGAAAAAATATACTAAACAGTGCATCCATGGTGAAGAGACATCTTGTGGATTATGCCCCCTTTGTACCTTATGCCTCCTTGTACCTCTTGTGTCTCCCTGTGTCCTCCTCCGTCCCACTAGTGTCCTCCTGTGTCCCCCATATGTCCGCCTCTGTCCTCCTTGTGTCCTCCTCTATGGCCCTTTGTGTTTCTCTGTATCCTCCATTTGTCCTGCTGTGTCCTCCTCTGCATGGCCACAGTACAGGGAGTCTCCGACACTGCGGCGGGTTGGAGGTTGGTATTGGCAGGCGTTCACAAGTCAAGAACTCCCCGCATTTGGACTATAAGACGCAGTGACTCCCCCCCCCCCCACACACACTCTTGTGGGGAAGAAAAAATGAGTCTTATAGTAAAAAAATACAGTGGGCTCGATTCACAAAGCGGTGCAAAGTGTTTGCACGCGAGTGAAAACCCCTTTATCACGCCTAAACTCAGTTTAGGCATGATAAGAAGAAACTCGCGTGAATTTTCCAGCGCGCAGGCGCGCGCGCAGCACCCGGCGCTTCGCGCGAAGCTCCCATTAAGCCCTATGGGACTTTGCGCGCGTACGCGTGGTAGCTTCACGCGAGTTAGAGCACAAAGCGGTGATAACTTTGCTAGTGCAAAGGTTATAACGCCTAAAGTCTTTTAGGCGTGATACCTGAGTTATCACCGCTTTGTGAATCAAGGCCCGTATGTGATGATGCAACATATGTATGTTCAGCAGAGTTTATGTATGTGATGATGTATGTATGTTGAGCAGAGTGTATGTGATGCAGAGTGCTGTGTAGTGTACACATAGCTACTTCTCCTGTCTTCCTTGCAGCTCTGTACTTGCTACAGATCCAGGCAGGCTTCAGTGTCTTCTGGTCTCTGGGAAGCCATCTTCTCATCACCCTAGCAGCTTTGTTCTTGCTGCTTAAATCTGGTGGCCCCTGAAAGGGAAACAGGAAGTGGTTCCCTGGGAGGAGAAGAAAGTGAAACTTGGACATCTAGCAAGGAGAGCTGCACGGGAGATGCTGCCAGGAAGAAGGAGTGGTAACTACCCTCACACACCCCTCACACATGACTCGCATATAAGCCAACCCTCCCACTTTTTGGGCACATTTTTTTGCCCCCAAAATTTGGCTTATATGCGAGTATATACCGTACTATCCAAACATACAGGAATAATTTGGGTTAGAGTTCTCCTCTAAACTCTCTTTTACTTTGTTTGTAAGTGGTTACCCTTCCAGAACCACATTGATCTAGACAGACACGAAGAACTGAGCTTCGCTGGAGCTGGCACTAGTATTTGCTATTAATTTGCGCTTGTAGGCCCCCTGTGCCCCTGAATCCACGGCGACTATTTTATGTGTCTCCTTAAGATTAAAAGATTATGTATGTGATGATGTATGTATGTTGAGCAGCGTGTATGTGATGCAGAGTGCTGTGTAGTGTACACATAGCTACTTCTCCTGTCTTCCTTGCAGCTCTGTACTTGCTACAGATCCAGGCAGGCTTCAGTGTCTTCTGGTCTCTGGGCAGCCATCTTCTCATCACTCTAGCAGCTTTGTACTTGCTGCTGACATCTGGTGGCCCCTGAAAGGGAAACAGGAAGTGGTTCCCTGGGAGGAGAAGAAAGTGAAACTTGGACATCTAGCAAGGAGAGCTGCACGGGAGATGCTGCCAGGAAGAAGGAGCGGTAACTACCCTCACACACCCCTCACACATGACTCGCATATAAGCCAACCCTCCTACTTTTTGGGCACATTTTTTTGCCCCCAAAATTTGGCTTATATGCGAGTATATACCGTACTATCCAAACATACAGGAATCATTTGGGTTAGAGTTCTCCTCTAAACTCTGTTTTACTTTGTTTGTAAGTGGTTACCCTTCCAGAACTACATTGATCTAGACAGACACGAAGAACTGAGCTTCGCTGGAGCTGGCACTAGTATTTGCTATTAATTTGCGCTTGTAGGCCCCCTGTGCCCCTGAATCCACGGCGACTATTTCATGTGTCTCCTTAAGATTAAAAGCAGCCTAATGGTTGTGCAGTGCCGAACCCTGGATGGTCTAAGCAGATGTTTTATAAGGCCTGTCTGCCGATAAACTCGTTGCCAAATGTTCCGTCTTCCTCTCGATTTCCTCCCAGAGGAGTCACCGTCTCCAACCGCAATGCTGATTCATTTAAAACACTTAAAAGTCTATTAAAACAATATATTTTTCATAAGCCTGCCTGAAATACGCCAGAACGTGATCTGCTATAACCGTGCATAAATTATGTTCTCAATAAAAGCTCTTCAGATATTTACACTACCTCGGTGCTGCAGAATTGAGAGTAAAGTACTTTCTGGATTACTCACGTCCTGTTTATTGTTGTTTTGATGTTTTTTTCTTCTCCCTGCTGGCATTCTGTTTTATTGGCAATCTCTGTAGCCTCATTTTAACCTACATCTGCGTAACACTCCTCTCCTGTCTGTATGCCACAAAGGGGACTCTCTCTTGTACTGCTGCACAACTGTAGAATTATATTGTATACTGTGGCTGGTTAGTGTAATGGTTAAAAGGACTTCTGTGGCAAAAGATCTAATCTATTTTTTACTCACCTGGGGCTTCTTCCGGCCCCTTGCAGCCATCTCAGTCCCTCGCAGCAGCCCGGGTCCTTCCCGGTGTCCCCCTCTGGCCAGCCGTAATGATCACGACCCGCTGGCGGAGTCGGTTCTTCTTCTACTATGCATGTCCACCTCATTTGGCGCGTATTGTGCCTGTGCAGTAGTTGCATGGAGGTGCAGTACGTGCCGGATGACATGGACGCGTGGGCATGAGTGTCCTTGCAGGCACAGAGGAGTCGACCCCACCAGCGGGTCGCAATCATCATGGCCGGCCAGCGGGATGAGGGACTGAGACGGCTGCAAGGGGCTGGAAGAAGACCCAGGTGAGTAAAAAATAGATTAGATCTTTCACCTCAGAAGTCTTTTAAAGTGGACCTGAACTCTTGTACAGGATACGAGGAAATCAGAGAGAAGTGCACCCTGTGTGTTTTTAGAGAGAAGAGTGTACTTTGATCTCCCTCCCTCTGGAATGCCCTTCCACAACACATCCATACAGCCCCCATACAGTATATCTATGCCCCCTTAAACTTTACTTCCGCTGCTGGGGCATAGATATATGTACCCCCGCCGCTGTTAGCGCTCCCACACGCTCATGCGCACGCTCCCGCGCTCATTCATGCCACCGCCCGCTTGCCCGGAGATCAATGAATAGGAACGCAGTTCCCATTCATTGATCTAAGTCCCCATAGCAATGATCGCCGGCTTCTATGAGAAGCCGCACGATCATTCTGAAAAAAAAAGTTTCCCATCCTCAGTACACTGACTTCCTGTAAGAGTACATAGTACTCTTACAGAACACATTAAAAAAATAAATACTTAGGACATCTTGTGGCCAAATAGTAAAACTACATCTAAAAGCATTTTTTTTTAAATACAAAGACCTATTTTTACATTTTATATTAACCCCTTACCTCCCACACTCCCCAAAAATTATCAAAACATTTTTTTTGTAAAATAAAAATAAAAATAAAACATTTACAATTAAAAAAAAATAGTTTCCTCAGGGACTGAACTTTTTTTTTTTTAATATGTATATCAAGAGGGTATATTACTGTTACTTTATAAATTATGGGCTTGTAATTAGGGATGGACGCAAAACTGAAAAAAATTTACCTTTATTTCCAAATAAAATATTGGAGCCAGACATTGTGATAGGGACATAATTTAAACAGTGTAATAACCGGTACAAATGGGCAAATACATTGCGTGGATTTTAATTACGGTAGCATGCATTATTTAAAAATATAATGGCCGAAAACTGAAAAATGATTTTTTTTTTCCAATTGTTTTCTTAATTTCCCATTAATTTTTTTTAGAATAAAATAATTATTGGCATAATGTACCACCCAAAGAAAGCCTAATTGGTGGCAAAAAAAAAAAAACATGATATAGTTCATTTCATTGTGATAAGTAGTGATAAAGTTATTGGCGAATGAATGGAAGGAGCGCTGAAAGGTGAAAATTGCTCTGGCGCTCACGGGGTAAAACCCCCTCAGTTGTGAAGTGGTTAAACGCTTTCTCAAAACTCACTTTTTCCGTCAAGCATACGCTCTACCTTAGGCCAGTTTCACTTTGTCCTGAGTAGAGATGTGGCAAACTGTTCGCTCGGCGAACATCTCTGGGGGTTTTTAGTACGCCTGCGCTGCCCGGCGGAGCGCGTTCTAGATTGCGCTCCTGTTGACGGGCACTCTATGCGCATGAGCGTGACGTTGTTCATGACGTCAAGCACATGTGCAGAAAGTGCCCGGCAACAGGAGCGCGATCTAGGACGCGCTCTGCCGGGCAGCGCAGGCGTACTACTCCGGGTCAGAGCGACCCGGAAGTAGTAAAACCCCCATGGATTCAGAGATGTTCGCCGGCGAACGGTACGGGAACCGTTCGCCACATCTCTAGTCCTGACTGAGGCCAAGCTTCACTCCTACTAAATATTCTAAAACACACTTCCTCTAGGTATGTTTACTGTATACTAACCCACCTCTTGTTCCCCCCTATTCTTCTAGATAGTAAGCTGGCAAGGGCAGGGCTCTCTCACCCGTTTGTGTCTTGGAATTCATTATACATTTTATTAATCATGTGACTTTTGTCACTGTCATTATTAATTCTGTATTTTGTCACCAATTCTGTCTTTTGTATATTGGTGTATACCACTATCTGTATAAATATGTACCCCATGAGTACCGTGATCAGGTGCTCGCCTGATCTCCCTGCATTGCAGCATTTGCAAGCTTGCAAATGCTGCACCAGTTTAGCCTGCTGCTTTGGTGCTCTTGCTCCTGTGGTGCCCTAGGCCATGGCCTAGGTGGCCTTGGCTTAAAGGGAACCAGAGAGGAATGGAGCATGAAAATAGAAAAAGCTTTTATACATACCTGGGGCTTCTTCCAGCCCCATAAGCCTGGATCGCTCCCACGCCACCATTCTCCACTTCCTCTATCGCCGCTACCGGGTCCCGTCACTTCCGGCGGACGCGGCCAATTGTCCGCATCACAGGGGCTCCCTCCATACCCTTACGCATTGCGGCTGCGCAGTAGGCAGCAGCAAGCGTAAGTGTATGGAGGGAGCCCCTGTGATGCGGACAATTGGCCGCGTTCGCCGGCCGACTGGCCGACTGGCGGTAATGACGGGACTTGGTACCGGTGGATCCAGGCAGCGGAGGACGGCGGCGTGGGAGCGATCTGTGCGTATGGGGCTGGAGGAAGCCCCAGGTATGTATAAAAGCTTTTCTGTCCTCCTCTCTGGTTCTCTTTAAATCCAGCCCTGGTTGTCCTTTGGGGTCCTCCGCCACTGCTCCAGCCATCCATCTCGGTCCCCACATGGAAGAAATGCCGTTATACTGATCCATGTCCCATTAGGCTCTCATCAATTTGCATCATGGGAATTGTCCCTCCCTACAGAGGATTCTCATTGGTTCACCGAGTAGCAGACCAATAAAAATCCTCCCTGGTGCTCTCATAGATGATTTACATTGATCTTTTGCAAACTGGTGGTATCCTGATGCTTCTGCAGGGGCTCTGGGATTGGTATGCCTGTATTTCCAGCATACAGAGGACTCGAACTGTGGTGGCAATGGAGGAAGTAGAATGTGATGGTGGCAGGCACCGAGAGAGTGGCAATGCGAAAATGGAATGGACGGAACTGGAATAAAAAATTTACGCCTCTGTAAGAAACACTGATCCATTTAAATGGAAAATAGATCAGCTTTTGCTGGATCATTTTTATCATGGAACCACACTGTGCTGGATAAAAAAAGTTAAAACTTACAGTTTTGTACACAGGGCAGTTTCTAGGCTAAATTGCACCGAGGGCAAGGGTGTAAAATCACCCCCGCCCCCCACAAACGTGGAGACAGGTATAGGTGCCTGCAGTATAGGTAAGCCAGGTCCCAGCATAGGTAGCCAGCTATAGGTCCCCCCAGTATAGGTAGCCCGTATAGTTGCCCCTAGTATAGGTTAGATAGGTAGGTGCCCGCAGTATAGGTTAGATAGGTGCCCGCAGTATAGGTTAGCTAGGTAGGTTCCCTCAGTATAGGTTAGATAGGTAGGTGCCACCAGTATAGGTTAGATAGGTAGGTGCCAGCAGTATAGGTTAGATAGGTAGGCGCCCTCAGTATAGGTTAGATAGGTAGGTGCAACCAGTGTACGTTAGATAGGTAGGTGCCCGCTGTATAGGTTAGCTAGGTAGGTGCCCTCAGTATAGGTTAGCTAGGTAGGGGCCACCAGTATAGGTTAGATAGGTATGCGCCCTCAGTATGGGTTAAATAGATAGGTGCCCTCAGTATTGGTTAGATAGGTAGGGGCCACCAGTATAGGTTAGGTAGGTAAGTGCCCTCAGTATAGGTTAGATAAGTAGGTGCCCTCTGTATAGGTTAGCTAGGTAGGTGCCCTCAGTATAGGTTAGCTAGGTAGGGGCCACCAGTATAGGTTAGATAGGTATGCACCCTCAGTATGGGTTAGATAGGTAGGTGCCCTAAGTATAGGTTAGATAGGTAGGGGCCACCAGTATAGGTTAGATAGGTAGGTGCCCTCAGTATAGATTAGATAAGTAGGTGCCCTCAGTATACGTTAGCTAGGTAGATGCCCTCAGTATAGGTTAGATAGGTAGGGGCCACTAGTATAGGTTAGATAGGTAGGTGCCCTCAGTAGAGGTTAGATAGGTAGGTGCCCTCAGTATAGGGTAGGTAGGTAGGTGCCCTCAGTATAGGTTAGATAGGTAGGTGCCCTCAGTATAGGTTAGATAGGTAGGTGCCCTCAGTATAGTTTAGATAGGTAGGGGCTACCAGTATAGGTTAGATAGGTAGGTGCCCCGCAACAGCGGGGGGAGCAGGCATAAAAGTTCCAGCTCACCTTCCTTGATTCCCGCATGCAGCCTCTATCTTCTTCCTGCCCCTGCATCTGTCGCATTAGTAAGAGCGCCCCCTGTGATGACATGCAGTCACATGCGCTGTTACCAATGCTACAGACGCCGGGACAGGAAGAAGATAAAGACGGCGTGCGTGCAGGTATCAAGGAAGGTGAGTTGTAGCGATATGCTCGCTCTCCTCCGCCCTCCGTTCCCCCACCTGCTGCTTCGCCCGGCACTCAGGGCAGTCGCACTGTCCCCACGGGCTTGGAAATGGGCCTGTTTTTACACGGTATAGAGGAATGGCAGCACATCTAAGCCAAGCTGCACCTGACTGAAAATATCTGCCTAGAGCTAAAAGGCCTCTTAAAAACACAAGTGCACTTATTACAGCGGAGACAGGTGCTAAACACCTATACTAATGGAGGATGTTTGCTCTCAAAATGTTTTGCATGCAAAGGAAGAATGCTCCCACCAATGGGAGCACGGTGGGATAGGCGGGCGTGCATGGCCGGGCAGCGCATGCGCAGTACGCTTGACTGGCGGGTACGGGGGGATCCAGGAGGCTTTGAGGATGACAAGGGAGCAATCTGCGCAAAAGAGACTAGAGGAAGGTATGTATAAAACTTTTATTTCCAGGTACAATTTAACCTGGGAGCAGCTAGCCATTACAAGGGAAGGGAGGGGTGCAGTGTGGGCCGCGCACACCCCTCCAGGTTCTTTGCAAAATAAAAAGGTAGAACAACCTTCAATTATTTACACAGTAGAGAGGATTGGCAGCACATCTAAAAGCGGCCACTAATGATAAAAATTGCTGAACGATTGTTTACGAACGATTATTCATATGAATGATTGGAAAAGATCATTTGGGACCACTAACGAACTAAAATCTCCTAATTCATCTGATCAGATTGACGGGATTGATCTGAAAATTCGATCAATTTCATAAATCTAATTTTTGTAATATTTTACTATGGTTAAACCTAACCCTATTCTTGCTTGAACACTCCCTCTATGGGTGCCTAACCCTAACCAACCCCCACTGCCACAATGCATTCCCGGCTAAAAACCCATCTGGTAATATCTGCTCCACCTTAAAACAATATTTATTGGGCACCACCGCTACCCAAATTACCCCCTGGGCTGGGCACCGCTGTATCTAATTGGTGCCCATTTTACCGTAGCGCTGCAGGAACCCAAATGATCTGCTTCGGTTGGACTGAGAAACTAACATTCTGTCAGAGCAAATATATTTATTGCAAAAAAGTATATAGATAAAGAAAGCAAAAAAAATCCCATAAATACATTGTGCCTTGCCAATTAATGTAAATTTAGCATCATATTCATTAAAGAACAAGTGACACCCATGCTAACCTAGAAATAAAAAACACATACATAAGTAGATAAATACTAGTTCGACTTACATAACAGATGTATTGCACTGTCCACGTAATGATTCCTGTGAATTTTATAAAGGAAAAGCAGAAAATCCTATTCTAGGCAGTGGCCATCTTGCCAAGCTAATGCTGACATCATATCCTCCCTGACTCTTGTTTCCCCCCCCTCCCTTCTCTTGCTCATTGTGTATTCATTAGCTGCCCTGTTCCCAGAGGCTTTTTTTTATTTACACATCCAATCACTGAGTCACCTCAGCCTTGCTTGTAAACACAAGTGATCAGCTAGGCAGGGAAATAAAAGGAAGAGGAGGAATATGTTATAGACAAAAAGAACTCCCGGCATTCAAAAGAACTCCCAGCATTCAACTCTTTGGCACTGTTTGGCACTATTTCTCCTATAGTATGTAATAACTCCAAACCATAACAGCAAAAAAAGTTTTGAATGCAGGATTAGCATCTTTATCACTTAATACACTCAGACCAGTTGCTGTTGAAATTTGATTTTTATGGTGACAATACCGCTTTAAAAGAGGTTAGGCTAAACTAGGACTTTAAAGTGTACCTGTGACATGATGAGATAAACATGTGTATGTACAGTACTAAACATATTAATAACCAGGCTGTTTCACTTGTTTTATTTTGATGCCTGAAAGAGTTCATTTCTAGGCATGGAAGTGACAGCTTCTATCTTGTCAGGAGCTTGTCGGGAATATAGTAGACATCACCAAAAAGCAAATTACAGCCATAAAAATTTTCCTGGCAGAATACAACTTCTGAGAGCAGGGATGGATATAAAAAGGTCAATAGTTCATATATTTTTAATCAGAGACACTTAATAGGCTGCCAATGAGCAGAGGCAACAAAACATTCAACCTACTTTGTAAATGTCTAAAAATAAAATCATGAGATATCTAAATGGTCATTTTTAGGAGTAGGAGGATACATACAATTGTTAATCTCATCTGTTTATTTTCACCTCGGGTTCATTTTAAAGGGAACCTGAACTGAGTAAAATTATTTAAAATAAACACATGATGTAGCTGCAAATAAATATTACATACTTACCTCACTGTCGGTTCCTCTCAGAAGCTCACCATTTTCTTCTTACAGTGATCCCTTCCAGTTCTGACAACATTTTGTCAGAACTGAAATATAGCAGCTGCCTTCAGTTACTGAATGTGCAATGTAATGTCCATGTTTCCATATGTCTCAAGTGGATGCTATTACAGTATAACAGTGCTGACCAGGAAGCTGTTATGTGGTAATGACCATTTTCAAAATGGAGGATGGAGAATTCCATCAATCACAGTGGACAAATTAGACACAGGAAAGGAGAAAAAGATTGAGGAGTAGACTACACAGGAGGTAAGTATGACGTGTTTATGTTTATTTTGACTTTTCATTTTCAGTTCAGTTCCCCTTTAAGCAATGGCAGCCTACATATTATTCAAACTTCAGGTTTACTTTCTACAGATTAAAATTGCTGCTCATGTTTAAATCTCTAGCAAAAAAAAAAAGCCCCACATTTAGGTTGGAGCTCTATTCATCTATAGAGTGCGGATCTAATTGAATCCTCTATCAGCTATCTCATGGTAGCATTCTCAATTTCCAGTCTATGAATAATGGTTTTATATCTTCAACTTCAACTGTGTTCTGTTCAGGCTAAAAGCAGCCATGAATCAACTAGAATTCCCCCTATCTCTACGATACAGGCCTTAAATTCACCACCAGAGCTACAAGTCCAATCCACTGCTGCCGCTAATTGGGAGCATATGTTAAGTGAAGGATTACGAGATTTGCAAAGTGTTTAAAAAATGTTGAAACTCGCCACTGGGCAGCTTATTAAACTCGGCATGAATTATCACACCCTAGAGGTGTGACATCCCGCTAATATGGAAGGTGATTCAGAGTCGCCTCCAAGACACAAAGACAAGAGACATATTCTTAAAACGTTAGGATAATGATCTGGCAAAATGTGCAGACCATTTTTTTTAATACTCAAAGTGGGATAAAACTCTGACTTAACATTAAATAAAAATATGTTTTCCTACTTTTTATAACCCATACAGTTACCATATTTGCTTTTTTACACAAGTAATATTGTCTGTGCACAAATTACAAGGTCGCAAAGTTCAGTTTATCTGCTCTGAAAGCTGCCATTGCATTTTATTACATAGCTGCTGTATTTATATATTGAAATCTATCTAGTAATCACTTCTCAACTGCACACATCATAAAAGCAAAGAGAGCTCAGTTTCAGCACTTTGATAATGTTTACATTCCTTTGTCAGATACATTTAGTAAACAAAAGAAAATGTTATCACCTCTTTGGATGTGGCCAGAAGCTATTCACTGAAACAAGGAACTTTCCACAGAAGAACAAAGTACTGCTTCTAAAGGGAACTTGAAGATACAAAAAAAAATCACTTACCTGCAGCCAGAGCCGGGACAAGGTCCTCCAGCACCCAAGGCTTAGACACCAAAGTGCGCCCCTCCATCCCTCCCACCCCAGCTGTCACACACTGATTGCTATTAGACTAAGAGGCACCCCAGGGCACCCAACACCTTAATCTCTAGTTATCTGGCTTGTAGTCACTTCCATGTATCTCCTTTTCTTATTTCTTTCTGCTTCAAACACAATTAGGAATGACAGCTGAATGAAATGTGCGCCCCCTCCTACACTGCGCCCTGAGGCTGGAGCCTCTCCAGCCTATGCCTCGGCCCGGCCCTGCCTGCAGCCATCCTGTGGCCACGCTGCTCCTCAACAATTCCCCGGTCCCCCACCATGCTGCAGTTTCAGTATCGCCAACTTGTAAATTGATGGCCTCTGCACCTGCACGGACCTGGCCGCGTGTGTCCTCGTTCGCGCTCTTGGCGCCAGGAGCATACTGCCCAGGTGCAGTACGAGAGAATTTCTAGTGCGTTGTGCAGGAGAGAATGCACATGGCCAGGACCGCACAGGCGCAGTGGATGGCAACTCAACAAAGCAAAACTGAGCCACTGCGGGGGACCACCAGAGGATCATTGATCAGGAAGGGAAAGGACCAGGGGTGTAACTAAGACCCACTGGCCCCCCCTGCAGAAATTTTAAGCGGGACCCCCCCCACCCGCTCAGGGCCGTTTTGGGGGGCTAGAAGGTTCGCAGCCTGAGGGAAAAGCTATGGCCACACTCGACGGGGAGGGGGGACGGTCCCCCCCTCGCTCAACTCGGGCTCCCCTCCAGCTTCAATAACCATATGTGTGCAGCGGCGGGCAGCGGCAGACAAACATACCTTCCGTGCGCTCAAGCGCGACCGTTTCTCTCTCTAGTGTCTGACGTGACTTCTTGTTTATACAGGAAGTCCCCTCAGAGGCTAGAGAGAGAAGCGTCCATGCTGGAGCGCACGGAAGGTATGTAGCTGCCGCTGCCCGCCGCTGCACACATATGGTTATTGAAGCTTGAGGAGAGCGCAGAGCCTGAGGTGAGGGAGGGGGGGACCATCCCCCCTCCCTGCTGAGTGTGGCCATAGTTTTTCCCTCATGCTGTGTCCCCTCCAGCCCCCAAAACGGCCCTGAGCGGGCCCCAGGGGGGGCTGGGCCCCCCACGGGCGCATGGGCTGCAGCCCCTATTGTTACGACAGGACGGCTGCAGGGGGCTGGCAGAAGGTAAGTGAAACTCGTGTTTTTTTGTATTTTCAGGTTTCCTTTAACTGTTTGAATGCTGTTCTGCTACAATTCTTTTTGTGGTAGTAGGTTTAAGGCTGTAAATAATTTTTTTAGAGCAAAGAAGAAATGTTGAGTTCCATACCACTTTAATAGCAGGGGTGTAACTACAGGAGAGCGGCCCCTGCAACCAGAGCTCTAATGGGGACCCCATCTACTTCTTCACTCTCTCTGATTAAGGGGTCCATGCTTCAGGTCAGGTGTTTTTGTGGCTACACTTGTTATGGGTGTGAAGATTATGCTGTCTTGGCGAATTGACATTTTCCTAAGTGCTCTGTAAATTCAGCAGTTTTTAGCATTACCGAGTGCAGTAATACTTGGTGAATGACATAGTACAGTGGGATGTGAAGGTTTGGGCAACCTTGTTAATCGTCATGATTTTCCTGTATAAATGATTGTTACGATAAAAAAAAGTCAGTTATATATATTATATAGGAGACACACACAGTGATATTTGAGAAGTTTAATGAAGTTTATTGGATTAACAGAAATAATTGTTTAAACAAAATTAGGCAGGTGCATACATTTGGGCACCACAAAAAAGAAATGAAATCAATATTTAGTAGATCCTCCTTTTGCAGAAATTACAGCCTCTAAATGCTTCCTGTAGGTTCCAATGAGAGTCTGGATTCTGGCTGAAGGTATTTTGGACCATTCCTCTTTACAAAACCTCTCTAGTTCATCCAGGTTTGATGGCTTCCCTAGCATGGACAGCTCTCTTTAACTCACACCACAGATTTTCATTTATTTTCACGTCTGGGGACTGAGATGGCCATTCCAGAACATTGTTCTTGTTCCTCTGCATGAATGCCTTAGTGGATTTTGAGCAGTGTTTAGGGTCGTTGTCTTGTTGAAAGATCCAGCCCCAGTGCAGCTTCAGCTTTGTCACGGATTCCTGGACACTGGTCTCCAGAATCTGCTGATACTGAGTGGAATCCAAGCGACCCTCCACTTTGACAAGATTCCCAGTCCCTGCACTGGCCACACAGTCTCACAGCATGATGGAACCACCACCATATTTTACTGTAGGTAGCAGGTGTTTTTCTTGGAATGCTGTGTTCTTTTTCCTCCATGCATAACACCCCTTGTTATGCCCAAATAACGTAATTTTAGTTTCACAGCACCTTATTCCAAAATGAAGCTGGCTTGTCCAAATGTGCTTTAGCATACCTCAAGTGGATCTGTTTGTGCTGTGGGCAGAGAAAAGGCTTCCTCTGCATCACTTTGGCATACAGCATCTCCTTGTGTAAAGTGTGCTGAATGGTTGAACAATGCACAGTGACTCCATCTGCAGCAAGATGATGTTGTAGGTCTTTGGTGCTGGTCTGTAGATTGACTCTGACTGTTCTCACCATTCGTCTCTTCTGTTTAGCCGAGATTTTTCTTGGTCTGCCACTTTGAGCCTTAACTTGAACTGAGCCTGTGGTCTTCCATTTCCTCAGTATATGTTCCTAACTGTGGAAACAGACAGCTGAAATCTCTGAGACAGCTTTCTGTACCCTTCCCCTAAACCCCCCTAAACCATGATGGTGAACAATCTTTGTCTTCACGTCATTTGATAGTTGTTTTGAGACTCCCATGCTGCTACTCTTCAGAGAAAGGGAAAGGAGAAGGGAAACTTACAATTGACCCCCTTAAATACTCTTTCTCATAATTGGATTCACCTGTGTATGTAGGTCAGTGGTAATTGAGCTTACCAAGCCTTTACTAAAGGTTTTGGAATCAATAAAATGACAACAGTGCCCACATTTATGCACCTGCCTAATTTTATTTAAACAATTATTGTGCACTTTCTGTAAATCCAATAAACTTTATTTGATGTCTTAAATATCACTGTGTGTGTCTCCTATATGATATATTTAACTGACATTTTTGATCGTAACAACCAAGGATTTATACAGGAAAATCATGACGATTAACAAGATTTACCAAACTTTCGCATCCCACTGTATATGTTTGACTCAAAAACTCCCTAACAGCTGCCAAAATCACCTCAACCTCATATGTGACAACAATTAAGAACCTAAACACATTACTTTAACAGAACCCAAAATGGACTTTATATGAAAATGAGCTAGACAATTTATTAAAACTTTTATTCCAAGTTTCATATGGAATACTAACAATATACTTTAAAGATTAATTAAGGAGAAAAAAAGCAAAAAATAGCGACCTCTGAAGTTTTCTAGTAGATGTGCATGAATTGGAATGAGCAGCAGTGCACAGCAACGGCAGAATAGCAGCTTTTCAGGTTAAGGTTCCAATTCAAACTGCAGATAGCAACAGAGTGTATCCAAGGTAAATCTGCTAGTACATGTCAGTTCAAGGGGTTGTCTTGTTATACTAGCATTCCTGTATGAACTGAACTGAATTGCACTAACATCTTTGCCTTGGAAATACTTTGTCATTATCTGATGTTTGAATCAGTAACACTGAAGCGAGCAAAAGAAAAAAAGTTAGATACTTACCTGTGGAGTGGGAAGGCTCTGGATCAGTGGCATAGCTGAACTTTCATGGGGCCATCAAACGCAGGCACTCTTAAAGGACCACTGTCACAAATATCTTAAAATGTAAAATATTTGTAAACATATACAAATAAGAAATGCATTACTCGGAGAGTAAAATGAGCCATGAATTACTTTTCTCCTATGTTGCTGTCACTCACAGTAGGTAGTAGAAATCTGACATTACCGACAGGTTTTGGACTAGTCCATCTATCCACTGGGTTTTCTCAGGGATTTCTTTATTTTCAAAAGCACTTAGTGAATGGCAGTTGCTCCATCCAACTTCCAAAAAAGTGTGCAGTGAGCAGGGAGGTTGGCCAGCATCTTTGTATAAATATTTTTCAGGGAGTGTCTTTATAAAGAATAAAGACCATGCTGAGAATCCCTCTATGAAGAGATGGACTAGCTCAAAACCTGTCAGTAATGGCAGATTTCCACTACTTATTGTAAGTGACAGCAACATAGGAGAAAAGTACTTGGAGGTACATGGAAGAAACATACTTCTTATTTGCATGTGTTTATATATATTTTAAATTTTAAGCTTTTTGCGATAGAGGTCCTTTAAGCAATACGACCGGCCGTTACCCGATAAATACGACTTAATTGGGCAATTTACATTCTTTATGCAATCAACACTGTACATTTCATAGACACTGAGACAAAGTTTGAGGGTGGAGGAACAAAAGTTAATGGTGAATACCTAAAGTACCACCTGGGCCCCCTATGCTCCGGGGCTCCATATCACCTGCTACGGCTGCTATGGCTATTGCTACGCCCCTGCTCTGAATCCCATAGAACCTCTTTAGTCCTCACTGCTCCACTTTGGAACAGCTTGGTTGAATATGTATTTGTCCCTCCTCTGACAGCCTTCAGAAATACCTGCGTCCCTCAGTACTTCTAAACACGAGGTCTTCTGAACTACCGTGGACTCACATGTGTGCAGTGTGGAGCCATTTGTATACAGAAATACTTGGGGACCCAGGTGCTTCAGAAGCCATCTAATGAGTCCTGAAGGAGCAACATTTGAATGGGAACAGCAGTGGAGAGGATTGGGAGGGCTATGAGATCAAGACGTAGTATGGATACAGAGGTGCCAGAAGGATACAAAGATTTAAAACATTTAAAAATTAGGAGTTAGTGGTAGACTTACCTCCTCTGTGTAAACACAAGAAAATGCAGATCAATTTTCAGCAAAACTATTTATATACTCCAGTAAAATACAATGCATTTCGCGGGAGTGACCCGCTTCCTCAGGCAATAGGATGCAGCATATACAAAACAGGTCTAGTACTATGTGCACAGAGGCGCTTGGCATAGTACCAGACCTGTTTTGTCTATGCTGCACATACTCTTTCCACACACCTTCATTTACCAGTGCATACTACACTATATTGGGCTCTCAGTGTCCCTCTTTTTGTTTCTCTTGGATGAAATCAAGAGCCTTCCCTCTTCATTAGGCATTGTCAGAAATGGCGATTCCAATTTCGTGGAAATTCCGATTTTCTGATTTCAGAGGAGTCTTTTTTTCTTGTGATTTTTTTGCATACTCTGATTGGTTAACTACCTCTGAGTTGACTCAGCAGTATTGGTCCAATCAGAGAATGCAGAATTTTAGGGCAATCACAAGAATACTTAGTAGTATCAGAGTCTTGTGATTGGTCGAAAATTGCCACGATAATCCGATTTTCACAGAAAAAAATCTGCATTCTCTGATTGGTCCCAAGCTCCCGAGTTTTGTGATTGGGCTAAAATTTCCGATCGGAAATTTAACCTTTTGGGGACCGACGTAGTTTGGATCTACTTCCAGCAGGTGGTGCTGCCGCCCTGACTGGACATTGATTCAACGTCCGTAACGAACTGTCCCGATGCGATCGTGCGCATCGGAGAGGGGGAGATTAAGCTGTCATATGACAGCTGACATCTCCCCTCAGTGATCATGAGCCATCGTGCTTGGCTCCTGATCACGTGATCACTATAATCGCCGGTGGATCATAGTGATCACTTATAGAGCTGCAGCAGTAGGGGGGAAAGAAGAGGATCCACTCACCTTCCTAACATTCCCCCAACGATCGGCGCTCCCCTCCGCTCTGGTCGGCATCCCTGCTGTATCGACACTAAGTGCCGGGTCGTGACGCCATCAAGCAGGGACCTGGCAATTAGCGTCAGTACGAGCCGGGAAGCCAGCGAGAGCGGAGGTGTCTACAGCAGCTCATCGCTGGAGCCTGGGTGGTGAGTAAAGGCTGCCAGCAATACGTGGGACACCTGGCCACCCAGGGGGGACCATACCTACGTGCCAACAGTAGGGATCCGGCTGCCTGACCCCCCGGAAACCCCCCCCCCCCCCCGCATGTAAAATGCCTGGTCCTTAAGGGGGGTAGGCAGCCGGTCCCAAAGGGGTTACATTCCACAAAATCCGAATTTTTCTTTTTCTTAGCTCACCTCACATTTGCTTTTAAGCACCCCTGAATTGAGATGTATATGGAGGCTGCCATATTTCTTTCATTTTAAACAGTTGCTTGGCTGTCCTGCTGATCTTTCTGGCATCACTAGTGTCTGAATCACACACCTGGCTAAAAGTATTAGAGGCATGTGATCAGTAGGACAGCCAGGCAATGTGCATTGTTTAAAAGTAAATAAATATTTCAGCTATTTTAACGTTACTTTGCAAGGTCGCTTGAGAACTACTGTATTTTTCGGACCCTAAGACACACTTTTTCTTCCCCATAAGTGGGGGGAAAAGTCAATGCATCTTATGGTCTGAACACAACAATTCAGACCACTGTCCCCCCACATCGCGAACGCGCGTACCGCGATCATGAACATGCATACTCGCTGCTCCTGTGTCCTCAGACATATAGATAGAGGGGGGGGGCAAAAAAGGAAGGGGGCATGCAGCGCGCAAAAATTGGGCGTGGCCATGGACCCAGATGTGGGTGTGGTCACAGCTGGAGACAAATTTACAAGAACTTAGGAAGGGTGAGACATTAGACTAGGCCAATAGTAAGAATTAGATTGCAAGCGCCTCCAACACAGGTGCCCCCAGTTTAGGTAGTGACAGGTAGTGCTGCTCGGATACCTCTTTTCAAAATCCGAAGTGATCCGGATCCGGATACCCAGATATCCGGATCCGAACTTTTTAGTATCCGAGTAAATTCGGATATCCGAACCCAATACCCGTCCTGATTCAGATATCCGGATAGAAAGCCGGAAGTGACTTGAAAATGGCTTAAAATGCTTTCAAAGGTCTCTTCAAATGTCCAAAATCCCTTTCGGAGGTCTCTCTCTCTCTCTCTCTCTCTCTCTCTCTCTCTCTCTCTCTCTCCTGCTCGTATACCTGAACTAACTATCCACCCGGATTTCGGATTTCAGATGGGAAATCTGAGTTTGTCAGATAGTCTATTCGGATTTAAAAAAAATATCTGAATTGCTGTACAAAGTTCGGATAGTGGAAAAAGTTCGGGTTATCTGGGTAGTTCGGATATCCGGAATCCGGGTGAGCACCACTGGTGACAAGGACCCTCAGTTTAGGTAGTGACAGGGACCCCCAGTTTAGGTAGTGACAGGGACCCTCAGTGTTGCAGAAGATGTCAGTGTTGTATAAATACATAATAATAATAATATGATGATGATAGGACATTAGAATGACTATGGTAGAATTAGATTGTGAGCTCCTCTGAGGACAGTCAGTGACATGACTATGCACTCTGTTAAGCGCTGCAGAAGATGTCAATGTTGTATAAATACATAATAATAATAATAATATATAATAATAATATGTCAGGACATTAGAATGGCTATGGTAGGGATTAGATTGTGTGCTCCTCTGAGGACAGCCAGTGACATGACTATGTACTTTTTAAACTCAGCGTTATGTATTTAGCACTATATAAATGCATAATAATAATAATAATATGACAGGACATTAGGCTATGACTATGGTAGAAGGTGGGAGGACACAGCAGGTTTATTGAGAGAAATGTTGGACAGAGGGTCATAGATGGTGAGGATGGACAGAGAGTGCTAGAGTGAAACTGGGCAGATAACGATAAAACGGGTGTCCAGACAAACAGTGAAAGAGGAGGACAGGGATTTTTTTGGGTTTTCAAAAGAAAATAAAGTTGATAGAGACATTGGTAGGAATAGGAACAGAAACCAAGAGAGAAGTAAGGGAGAGGAGGGGGTTAGAACACAAGAGTGTGGACAGGGAGCAAGAGAGAGGGTGGAAAAAGACAGAGGGTGGACAGAGAAGGTGAAGGAAGTGAGTGAACTAAGAAAGATGGAACATTATGCTCTTATACAATTAACAGCCAGTCACAGTTGAGCTGCACAATATGAAATGTACACAAATTACTCTGCAAACACTCTGCCTGCCTGTACAATGTGCTCCCAATAACAACACTGATAGAAAAGAAAAGCCTACATCCTCCCCCAATGTATTTATTTATCACCTCAAATGCCGTCTCTTCTGCATTCTGTAGGGAAGGCTGAGCTGCAGTCTATGCAGGAGAAGATCAGCTTGAGGATTGGACAGCCTGTGTCAGGCATTTACTGTGACAAGTCTGACATTACTCAGAGCAGACGCTGCCTGCAAAGTTTTTTGTGATTTCTTTCACATGACTGCACAGGATGCACAAAACTCTTCAGGACAGCCCCAAATGTAAACTTATGTGTATATTTACAGGCAGCTAATCTGCAAACAAGTAGCTGCCTTCTTCCCTGTTGTGCAGAGCTGGCAAAAGAGTGGGGCTGATGTAACATAGCCGTCCCAGCGCTGGCAGTGCTGTCTTCCCTGCCTTCTCCTCCTCACGTGACACGCTCTCCTCTGATCTCCTCTTCACAAACGTGATGCAGAGTGTAGGGGCGGGACTCGGAAGTAATGCGAGCACGGAGAAACCCAGCGCTGGAGGGCCATGTAATAGCCCTTGGCTGCCGACACCAGTGGGGTGGCCGGGTGGGTTGATAAACAGGGGCAGCTGGCGGCCAGGGGAGGGCAAATGCCCTATTTTGCCTAACGCCCATGGCAGCTGACCAGGCTGAGGGCGGCACGGGCAGGCTTCAATTGGCAAGAGCAGCAGCTGACCAGGCTGAGAGTGGCATAAGCAGGCTTCGGATTGGCAAGAGCGGCAGCTGACCAGGCTGAGAGCCACATCGGGCAGGCTACACATTGGCAAGAATGGCAGCTGGCTAGGGTGAGGGCGGCATCGCGCAGGCTTCAGATTGGCAAGAGTGGCAGCTGACCAGGCTGAGGGCATCAGGCAGGCTGCGGATTGGCAAGAGCGGCAGCTGACAAGGCTGAGAGTGGCATGAGCAGCAGGCTTCGGATTGGCAAGAGCGGCAGCTGACCAGGCTGAGGGTGGCATCAGGCAGGCTGCGGATTGGCAGGAGCGGCAGCTGGCAAGGCTGAGGGCAGCATCGGGCAGGCTGCGGATTGGCAAGAGTGGCAGCTGGCCAGGCTGAGGGCAGCATTGGCCAGGCTACAGATTGGCAAGAGCCTCAGCTGACCAGGCTGAGAGTGGCATCGTGCAGGCTACAGATTGGCAAGACCAGGCTGAGGGCGGGATCGGGCAGGATACGGATTGGAAAGAGCTGCAGCTGACCAGGCTGGGGGCGGCATCGAGCAGGCTACAGATTGGCAAGAGCTGCAGCTGACCAGGCTGAGGGCAGTATCGGGCACCCTGCGGATAGGCAAGAGCGGCAGCTGACCAGGCTGAGGGCGGTATCGAGCAGGCTACACATTGGCAAGAGCGGCAGCTGACCAGGCTAAGAGCGGTATTGGGCAGGCTACACATTGGCAAGAGCGGCAGCTGACCAGGCTGAGAGCAGCATCGGGCAGCCTGTGGATTGGCAAGAGCGGATCCCAAGGAGAGCCGGAGGAGAGAGGCTCCCGGCATGGCTGCTGCTGAGTGGTATGCACCCCTGTCAATCATGGTTGCCTGCTTAGTTACTGGCGCTGATGGTCTTGCGGGCGGGACCATGGCGCCGTCATTGGGCAAATCACTGTACTAGCTTAGTTACTATTTTTTCCCATGTACGTAGTGGCGCATGCCTGCGCTTAGATGAAATAAACAATTCAACCTTGCTGGATGAAAGGTGCTATATACATAAATAGATACATATTTAAGCATACATATTTACATTTAAATATATAGTATACACACATACAAATGAGAGAGGTAAGAGATATCAGGATGGTGCTAACAATATGCCCAGACTTACAAGTCATCATAATGGGCAATCATGTAATCAGTACAGCGCAGATCTAATACATCAAGCTGGCAATATTACTCCATTCGCAGTAATGTTTCCCCATTAGTATAAAGTACCAATTTTCCTCAAAATGTAATCACACATAAATACATATGAGCGACAATCTCATTTATATCTACTGCATTTTATGTTATATGGCTCTCTGATGGGAATCATCATCTTAAGCACCCTATTTCTGTCTTTATGCGATTTAAAGGCGGTTACTTAACATTAGGTATACGTACCACTCTAACAAAGTAATAAAAATAAATGATTTCCATTTTAGTCCGCAGCCAGACACAAATGTCTATTGTTTGAAATCTCAAACAGCATTTTTTTTCCAACCACTTTTTTGAAGTACCGTACTTTTTTTTAGGGCACAGACTACCCCAAAACTAAATATTCAGTTAGTAGCACACAGTAGGAAGCTCTGCAACCCGGCGTGCTGATAGAAGCAGAAGGATAGTGTGGGTCCAATTGAATAAGTGGTTATGCTGGAGACTGATGGTAATTGGTGCACATGGTCTTGTGGGCGGGACCATGGCTCCATCATTGGGGGCCAGTCACTGCACTCGCTCAGTAGCGGAGCTCTCTGCTTTTATCAACACAGCGTCTGCAGCTTATCAGCTGCTGTATACAATGTGTATAACACTGGTTCCGTGGGCTTGGGCATGCTGTACTTGCCATCGTTTTTGTTACAGGTATTTCCTTATGCCATAGTCTTTCTAAAAAAAGGGTGTCAAGAGGCGAGGAGAATGCCTACACAAGGGGAACAGAGGAGGACACAATGGGACAGAGGAGGGCACCAGGAGGACAGAGGAGGAAGCAGGGGGATAGAGGAGGACACAATGGGACAGAGGAGGACACCAGGTGGACAGAGGAGGAAGCAGGGGGAAAGAGGAGGACACAATGGGACAGAGGAGGACACAAGGGGACAGAGGAGGAAGCAGTGGGATAGAGGAGGACACAATGGGACAGAGGAGGAAGCAGGGGGATAGAGGAGGACACAATGGGTCAGAGGAGGACATCAGGAGGACAGAGGAGGAAGCAATTGGATAGCGGAGGAAGCAGGGGGATAGAGGAGGACACAATGGGACAGAGGAGGAAGCAGGGGGATAGAGGAGGACACAATGGGACAGAGGAGGAAGCAGGGGGATAGAGGAGGACACAATGGGTCAGAGGAGGACATCAGGAGGACAGAGGAGGAAGCAAGGGGATAGCGGAGGACACAATGGGACAGAGGAGGACAGAGAAGGAAGCAGGGGGACAGAGGAGGACACCAGGAGGGCAGAGGAGGAAGCAAGGGGATAGCGGAGGACACAATGGGACAGAGGAGGACACCAGGAGGGCAGAAGAGGACACAGTGGGACACTAAAGGTAGAAGGGGACAAAGAGGCAAACAATAGGTACAAAGGGGGCACAAGGGGTACTGCATACTAGGGGGACACAAAACGGTACAAGGGGGAAACAATAGGTACAAGGGGGACATAATGATTGGGGGGCGGGGGGGGGGGGAGAAGACCTACAAGATGCCCCTGCACCATGGATGCACCAGGGTTAGTATTTTTTTTTCCTGGTTTTTGTCCTCTAAACCGAGGTGCATCTTATTATCAGGAGTGTCTTATGGTCTGACACATACGGTATGTTATCACTCAGTGCTCATACTGATTATATACAAGCTGCAGAATGTACTGATCTTTGCTTAGTTAGTGTGCTTGAAACAGCCCCGTTTCTAGGGGTGGGCCAAGTGCGCGACCACCGTGAGCACTATGAGGAGGAAGGGCGCTCTACTGGAGGGGGAGCCGCGACATACAGAGAATCTGCTGTGTGGAGGGAAGCCCGACTTCTCCATCCCTTCCTCTCCCCGGGGCTCCCCCTTGTGCTCACCCCACCTATACCTAGCTAACCTATACCTAGCTAACCTATACCGACTGCACTTATACTTAGCAACCTATACTGAAGGCACCTATACCTAGTTAACCTACACTAACTGCACCTATACCTAGCTAACCTATACTGAAGGCACCTCTATACCTAGCTAACCTATTGTAACGATTGGTGTCAGCAAGAGGCACAAATATCTGATTAAGTGGTGATATACAGAATCACCACTAATGCAGATATGTTAGAGTGAAATAGTAAGTATCTTCCTGATGGTAAATCAGCGGAAGGCTCACTAACACGGTAAGTGCCTGAAATGATCTACTCAGACCAGTGTCACACCCCGAACCTTGATTATTGGGGATCCGCAGTATCGCCAATAATACAAGGATAGACCCGATTATATAGCAATCTGCGGAATTGCTAATAATGCGGGTAGATGTAAAGCAGTGGACACACGAACAACATGAAAATATACAAAGCAGTAAATATTCACAAAGTTGTGGAAATATCCACCACACGGCAATTCCTCAGAGGTGTGGTTACCTCTGAATGGGAACCCCGTGTGTGAGATCCCCCAAAGTGGCAGTGGAGGAATCTCGGCCTCTGGCAGTAACGGTCTGCTAGGGCCGGCGTCTCAGGGAGGCAAGCCTCAGATAATAACCCAACAGTAGGAGACGTTCCACTGAAGGGAGCAAGGTCAGACAGAAAGAGGTTCGGCAACAGTACAGGCGGCAACAGTACAGAGACGTGAGACGAGAGAATAGTCAGGAACCAAGCCAATAGTCGTTAACGGTACGGGCTGGCAGAGTACAGAATCAGGAAGCAGAAGAGAAGTCAAGACAGGCACAGAATCATACACAGAGAATCAATAACAATAATAATAATCTCCTAGTCTAGGTGTGAAGTCCTTGGTTTCAACACCTGGGATCTAGTCTAAGGTCTGAGTGCTGACACAGGGTATCGCAAACACAGACAAAGTGTGACTGAAAAGCACTTCCTTATATACTGCCTGGGAGAGAAGTCTCCACCCCAGGCAGCAACCAATCAGAGCAGGCTAAAATGTCAGCTGACCTCCAGGTCAGCTGACACGCTTTCTAAGAGTATAAAGGCGTGTCTGGTGTGCGGCCGCACCCCCTAGAGGCAAGATGGCAGAACCCTGGTGAACAGCATGTTGGTGAGTTTGGAGCAGAGTGCTCGGACGGGTGTGCGCAGCGGATGCGGACGAATTTCCGCATCCCGCGTTGGAAGGTCCGCTTGCCGGACTGGATGCGACCATATTTCCGCAATCCATCCGGCGTTGCAGATTTTTCGTTACAGTACCCCTCCCTCTAGGCGTGGACTCCGGACACGTCCCACCTGGCCTGTCAGGATGGAGCTCATGGAACCGTCTCCTAAGTTTATCAGCATGTAAATCACCTGCTTTGACCCAGGATCTTTCCTCTAGACCGTACCCTCTCCAATGCACCAAATACTGCACTGAACCCTGAACTCGTCTGGAGTCCAAGATCTCCTCAACCTCCCATTCAGGCTCACCATCAACCATGACAGGGTGAGGAGGGGGGGAATCCACCTGAACAGCTGGTTTCAGGAGTGACACATGAAAGGCTTTCCCCACCTTTAGAGACTGCGGTAACCTGACTCTGTAAGTAACACGATTAACCCTTTCGGAAATTGGATATGGTCCAATATACCTGGGCCCCAGTTTCGCGGATGGCTGCCTCAGAGCTATATGACGAGTTGATATCCAAACTCTGTCTCCTGGTTTAAACTCCCACTCCGCAGACCGTCTCTTATCTGCCTGCCTCTTCTGTATGATGAAAGCCTTTTTTAAATTTTCTCCGACATTAGCCCAAATCCTCTTGAAAGATTCCTGCCACTCCTCCAGGACAGGGAATGGAGAGGTCGACACTGGCAAAGGAGAAAATTTGGGAGATTTCCCATTGACAATTTGAAAAGGCGCATAACCAGAGGACTCATTCCTGAGATTGTTATGTGCGAACTCAGCAAATGGTAGAAACTCCGCCCACTGGTGTTGGGCGTCCGCCACATAACATCTCAGGAACTGTTCCAAAGATTGATTGGTCCTCTCTGTCTGGCCGTTGGTCTGTGGATGGTAACCTGATGAAAAGGACAACGACATACCCATCCCCTTACAGAAGGCCCGCCAGAACCTAGAGACAAACTGGACCCCTCTGTCTGAGACAACATTCTCTGGAATGCCGTGTAATTTAAAGATATTTTGAATAAAAAGATCTGCTAATTTTTGAGCAGTAGGGAAACCACTCAAAGGCACAAAGTGGGCCATCTTACTGAATCTGTCTGTGACCACCCATATGACAGTCTTTCCATTGGAATCTGGAAGTTCTCCCACGAAGTCCATGGAAATATGTGTCCATGGCTCCTGAGGGGAGGGCAGAGACTGCAAAGTTCCAACTGGAGCCAGTCGGGAGGGTTTGCTCCTGGCACAGACGGTACAGGTCTTAACAAATTCCTTGCAATCTTGTTGTAGAGATGGCCACCAGACAGATCTACACAACAATTCTTGGGTTCGGGTAATGCCAGGGTGTCCAGCATTCTTGTGTCCATGAAACAACTGCAGCACTTTGGGACGTAAAGTACAAGGGACATAAAGAACCCCTCTTGGTTTCCCTTCTGGCACTTCTAATTGAAAAGGACTTAAGAGGCTAGGAAGGTCTTCAACTATCTCAGTGGCTGCCAGGATGATCTCTTTCGACAGAATACTTTCTGAGGAAGGAGATGGAGCAGTTTCAGGTTCAAAACAACGAGAAAGGGCGTCCGCTTTAACGTTCTTACTCCCTGGTGTGAATGTAATTATAAAATTAAAACGGCAGAAAAAGAGAGCCCATCTAGCCTGTCTGGGGGTGAGTCTTTTAGCTTTTTCAATGTACTGTAAATTTTTATGATCCGTGTACACAGTAATTACATGCTCCGCCCCCTCTAACCAGTGGCGCCACTCCTCAAAAGCAAGCTTGATGGCTAATAATTCCCTGTTTCCAACATCATAATTTCTCTGGGCAGGAGAGAATTTTCTGGAAAAAAAAGCACAGGGATGAAGCTTGCCCTGAAGTCCTGAACGTTGAGACAATACTGCTCCTACTCCAACCTCCGAGGCATCCACCTCCACTATAAATGGGTAAGCAACATCTACATGACGTAATATGGGAGCAGAACAGAATGCCTCTTTCAGAGAGGAAAATGCCACAACTGCTTCTTCTGACCAATGAGTGGCATCAGCCCCTTTTTTTGTCAAATTAGTAAGCGGAGACACCACCGAAGAGAACCCCTTGATACATTTTCTATAATAATTTGCGAATCCCAAGAATCTCTGTAGTGCTTTAAGCCCAGATGGTTGTGGCCAATCCCTTACAGCAGAGACCTTTTTGGGATCCATGGACAACCCTGATGTAGAGATAATGTAACCAAGAAAGGCAATCTCCTTTACCTCAAAAACACATTTCTCTAATTTCGCAAACAATTGATTCTCCCTGAGTCTTTGTAACACATACTTCACATGTTGGCGGTGTTCCGTGATATTTTTAGAAAATATTAAGATATCATCTAAGTAGACGATTACAAATCGACCGAGTACCTCCCTAAAAATCTCGTTGACGAACTCCTGAAAAACTGCAGGAGCGTTACACAACCCAAAGGGCATCACCAAGTATTCGTAATGCCCCTTGGGAGTGTTGAATGCCGTCTTCCATTCATCTTCCTCCCTGATACGGATCAAATTGTAGGCCCCCCTTAGATCTAACTTAGTGAAAACAGAAGCCCCGGGAACCTGTGTAAATAAATCGTCGATTAGCGGTAGTGGATACCGATTCTTAATCGTGATCTTATTTAGACCCCTGTAGTCAATACAGGGGCGCAAACCACCATCTTTTTTCTGAACGAAAAAGAATCCCGCTCCTGCAGGAGATCTTGAAGGGCGGATGAAACCCTTCTGCAAATTCTCCTGAATGTACTCGTCCATGGCCAATTTTTCCGGGGACGAGAGGTTGTATAGGTGGCCCCTGGGTGGCATGGTTCCTGGTTTCAAATCTATTGGGCAATCAAAAGGTCTATGGGGGGGTAATTGATCTGCTGCCCTAGGACAAAAGACATCAGCATATTCCTGATATTGTGGAGGTACTCCTTCCACTTGAATCTTAGTAGAACACAAAACTACATTCTGTAAACAATGTTGTGTACAATAAGGCGACCAAGTAGTCAACTGCCCATTCCCCCAATCAAACTGAGGAGAATGTAATCGTAACCAGGGCAACCCTAGTATCACCGTAGAGGTAGACATCTTTAAAACGAAAAACTGTATGACCTCCCTGTGCAGAGCTCCCACTTGCAGCGAGAGGGGAGGTGTCTGACACAGTGGGGACTTTCCTTGCAAAGGAGTGTCATCAATCGCTGTAACATATAAATGTCTTCCTACCGGAAGTACAGGGATATTTAAACTTAAAGCAAAGCTTAAATCTAAAAAGTTAGCTGTTGACCCGGAATCTACAAATGCTGTGGTAGGAAAGTTCTTCCCTTCCCAATTTAGGGAACAGGGCAATAAAATTTTTTCTTGTTTTGGAGGTAAAAAAATTCCGCTTAGGGTGGTACCCCCTACCACACCTAAGCCGAGGAGTTTCCCGACTTCCTACCACAGTTTTGTGCAATGTGGCCCTTTTCCCCGCAGTACATGCAAAGACCCTCTCTGCGTCTTCTTGACCTTTCCGCCTCCGTGAGGCGCCCGTGGCCTAACTGCATCGGCTCCTCAGTCTCAACTGCTGCCGAGCTACTGGCCCCAGAAGTCCTAGAGTACATGGGGTACCTGCCCTTCTTGTTGTACCTCAGACGCCTATCTATTTTAATAGACAGCGTAATAGCCTCATCTAGATCTTTGGGTTCCGGATGACTAACCATCACGTCAGTTACTGCTTCTGACAACCCATCTAGGTATCTATCCAAGAGTGCATATCGCTCCCATCTAGAGGACACAGCCCACTTCCTAAACTCTGACGCATACTCCTCAGCAGTACTGCGTCCTTGTCTAAGGTTTTTGAGCTTACGTTCGGCCGTGGCGGCACTATCTGGATCATCGTAGATGACCGCCATGGCCTTAAAAAACTCCTGGACAGAAGACAGAGCAGGATGCTCATCAGGTAAGCCATAAGCCCACGTCTGGGAATCTGCATGCAATAGAGTCTTGATAAGAGTGACCTTCTGAGCCTCGGTTCCCGAGGACACAGGTTTCATCTCAAAGTAAGACAGCACTCTGTGACGGAAATTCTGGAAATCTGACCTTGTGCCTGAAAATTTCTCAGGAATGTTCATTTTAGGCTCGCTAAGAGCCGGGGGAGGTAGAACGTTAAGTGGTGATTGCAACCTTTGGACAGTCTCATTTAACTGAGTAATCTGAGCCTGCTGTGCAGTTACAGTAATCTTCAGCTGTTCTAACTCTGCCCTTACAGTCTGAAGCTGGTTTATCACCCCCTCCATCTTACTTCTTTATGGTCTGTGTTTCTGTAACGATTGGTGTCAGCAAGAGGCACAAATATCTGATTAAGTGGTGATATACAGAATCACCACTAATGCAGATATGTTAGAGTGAAATAGTAAGTATCTTCCTGATGGTAAATCAGCGGAAGGCTCACTAACACAGTAAGTGCCTGAAATGATCTACTCAGACCAGTGTCACACCCCGAACCTTGATTATTGGGGATCCGCAGTATCGCCAATAATACAAGGATAGACCCGATTATATAGCAATCTGCGGAATTGCTAATAATGCGGGTAGATGTAAAGCAGTGGACACACGAACAACATGAAAATATACAAAGCAGTAAATATTCACAAAGTTGTGGAAATATCCACCACACGGCAATTCCTCAGAGGTGTGGTTACCTCTGAATGGGAACCCCGTGTGTGAGATCCCCCAAAGTGGCAGTGGAGGAATCTCGGCCTCTGGCAGTAACGGTCTGCTAGGGCCGGCGTCTCAGGGAGGCAAGCCTCAGATAATAACCCAACAGTAGGAGACGTTCCACTGAAGGGAGCAAGGTCAGACAGAAAGAGGTTCGGCAACAGTACAGGCGGCAACAGTACAGAGACGTGAGACGAGAGAATAGTCAGGAACCAAGCCAATAGTCGTTAACGGTACGGGCTGGCAGAGTACAGAATCAGGAAGCAGAAGAGAAGTCAAGACAGGCACAGAATCATACACAGAGAATCAATAACAATAATAATAATCTCCTAGTCTAGGTGTGAAGTCCTTGGTTTCAACACCTGGGATCTAGTCTAAGGTCTGAGTGCTGACACAGGGTATCGCAAACACAGACAAAGTGTGACTGAAAAGCACTTCCTTATATACTGCCTGGGAGAGAAGTCTCCACCCCAGGCAGCAACCAATCAGAGCAGGCTAAAATGTCAGCTGACCTCCAGGTCAGCTGACACGCTTTCTAAGAGTATAAAGGCGTGTCTGGTGTGCGGCCGCACCCCCTAGAGGCAAGATGGCAGAACCCTGGTGAACAGCATGTTGGTGAGTTTGGAGCAGAGTGCTCGGACGGGTGTGCGCAGCGGATGCGGACGAATTTCCGCATCCCGCGTTGGAAGGTCCGCTTGCCGGACTGGATGCGACCATATTTCCGCAATCCATCCGGCGTTGCAGATTTTTCGTTACACCTATACTAACTGCACCGATACCTAGCTAACCTATACTGAAGGCACCTCTATACCTAGCTAACCTATACCGAAGGCACCTCTATACCTAGCTAACCTATACTGGCAGCACCTATACCTAGCTAACCTATACTAACTGCACCTATACCTAGCTAACCTATACTGGCAGCACCTATACCTAGCTAACCTATACTAGCCACACCTATACCTAGCTAACCTATACTGGCGGCACCTATACCTAGCAAACCTATACTGGTGACACCTATACCTAGCTAACCTATACTGGCAGCACCTATACCTAGCTAACCTATACTGGCAGCACCTATACCTAGCTAACCTATACTAGCCACACCTATACCTAGTTAACCTATACTAGCAACACCTATACCTAGCGAACCTATACTAACTGCACCTATACCTAGCTAACCTATACTAGCCACACCTATACCTAGCTAACCTATACTGGTGGCACCTATACCTAGCCAACCTATATTGGCGGCACCTATACCTAGCTAACCTATACTAGCCACACCTATACCTAGCTAACCTATACTAACTGCACCTATACCTAGCTAACCTATACTGGCAGCACCTATACCTAGCTAACCTATACTAGCCACACCTATACCTAGCTAACCTATACTGGCGGCACCTATACCTAGCTAACCTATACTGGCGACACCTATACCTAGCTAACCTATACTGGCAGCACCTATACCTAGCTAACCTATACTGGCAGCACCTATACCTAGCTAACCTATACTGGCAGCACCTATACCTAGCTAACCTATACTGGCAGCACCTATACCTAGCTAACCTATACTGGCAGCACCTATACCTAGCTAACCTATACTGGCAGCACCTATACCGAGCTAACCTATACTGGCAGCACCTATACCTCGCTAACCTATACTGGCAGCACCTATACCTAGCTAACCTATACTGGCAGCACCTATACCTAGCCAACCTATACTGGCAGCACCTATACCTAGCCAACCTATACTGGCAGCACCTATACCTAGCTAACCTATACTGGCAGCACCTATACCTAGCTAACCTATACTGGCAGCACCTATACCGAGCTAACCTATACTGGCAGCACCTATACCTCGCTAACCTATACTGGCAGCACCTATACCTAGCTAACCTATACTGGCAGCACCTATACCTAGCCAACCTATACTGGCAGCACCTATACCTAGCTAACCTATACTGGCAGCACCTACACCTAGCTAACCTATACTAGGATCACCTTTTAGCTAGCTACCTATACTGGGGGCACCTATGCCTGTCTACCTATACTGGGGGCATAGTATGGGTTCACGAGTCCAGGGGGGAGCACAATTTTTACACAGTCGCCCTGGGTGCACTTTAGCCTAGAAACTGCCCTGGCTTGAAAGCTGGTCCACTTGCTTCTGCATAGTTACATTCGTGGACAGATGTAGAGATAGCACACTGAAAACTAAGTGGAAACTAGTAAGAGTTACCTGTGATTCACTATTGGAGAACAGCAACAAAGCTAGCTGACATCTTGCTCAATTAATGTAGCAACTAGTGTTGGGCGAACAGTGTTCGCCACTGTTCGGGTTCTGCAGAACATCACCCTGTTCGGGTGATGTTCGCCCCGAACTACTAAATGGCCGCCGAACAGGGCCGAACAGGGCCCCTGTTCGGCCGAACAGGGCCCTGTTCGGCCGAATACTGCCCCCCTATAGGGTCGCAGGCCTAAGGGGGGAGCATGCCCCGATCGCGGGGGGGGGGGGGGGGGTCGGCAGTAGTACCGTACTACTGCTGAACCGCCCGCTGCCCGGCCTCCCTCAACGCGTCACTCTCCGGACTCCTCCTCCTCAGTCACTCACTTCACAGTGCCGCCCACTGCCAGCCACCCACTACCACCGGACCGGTACTTCCTGAAACTTTTGTATGGGGAAGCGGGCAGAGGGGGGAGCGCTAGCGGAGGGGGTGGGGGGAATTTCCGACCCCCCCCCCCCCCCCCCGCGATCGGGGCATGCTCCCCCCTTATGCCTGCGACCCCATAGGTAGTGTTGGGCGAACATCTAGATGTTCGGGTTCGGGCCGAACAGGCCGAACATGGCCGCGATGTTCGGGTGTTCGACCCGAACTCCGAACATAATGGAAGTCAATGGGGACCCGAACTTTTGTGGTTTGTAAAGCCTCCTTACATGCTACATACCCCAAATTTACAGGGTATGTGCACCTTGGGAGTGGGTACAAGAGGAAAAAAAAATAGCAAAAAGAGCTTATAGTTTTTGAGAAAATCGATTTTAAAGTTTCAAAGGGAAAACTGTCTTTTAAATGCGGGAAATGTCTGTTTTCTTTGCACAGGTAACATGTTTTTTGTCGGCATGCAGTCATAAATGTAATACATATAAGAGGTTCCAGGAAAAGGGACCGGTAACGCTAACCCAGCAGCAGCACACGTGATGGAACAGGAGGAGGGTGGCGCAGGAGGAGGAGAAGGCCACGCTTTGTGAGACACAACAACCCAGGCCTTGCATGAGGGCAAGAAGCGTGCGGATAGCATGCTTTGTACCGCCATGCAGTCATAAATGTAATAAAGATAAGTGGTTCAATAAACAGGGACCACGCGGCAACGCTAACCCAGCAGCAGCAGACGTGATGGAACAGGAGGAGGCGCAGGAGGAGAAGGCCACGCTTTGTGAGACACAACAACCCAGGCCTTGCATGAGGGCAAGAAGCGTGCGGATAGCATGCTTTGTACCGCCATGCAGTCATAAATGTAATAAAGATAAGTGGTTCAATAAACAGGGACCACGCGGCAACGCTAACCCAGCAGCAGCAGACGTGATGGAACAGGAGCAGGCGCAGGAGGAGAAGGCCACGCTTTGTGAGACACAACAACCCAGGCCTTGCATGAGGGCAAGAAGCGTGCGGATAGCATGCTTTGTACCGCCATGCAGTCATAAATGTAATAAAGATAAGTGGTTCAATAAACAGGGACCACGCGGCAACGCTAACCCAGCAGCAGCAGACGTGATGGAACAGGAGCAGGCGCAGGAGGAGAAGGCCACGCTTTGTGAGACACAACAACCCAGGCCTTGCATGAGGGCAAGAAGCGTGCGGATAGCATGCTTTGTACCGCCATGCAGTCATAAATGTAATAAAGATAAGTGGTTCAATAAACAGGGACCACGCGGCAACGCTAACCCAGCAGCAGCAGACGTGATGGAACAGGAGCAGGCGCAGGAGGAGAAGGCCACGCTTTGTGAGACACAACAACCCAGGCCTTGCATGTGGACAAAAAGCGTGCGGATATAGCAGCAATGCTTTTTGCCGCCATGCAGTCATAAATGTAATACAGATGAGAGGTTCAATAAACAGGGCCCGGAAACGCAACACCATCCCAGATGTTCATTGGTCATGTTACTTGGTTGGGGTCCTGGAGTGTTGCGTAGTCATTTCCAATCCAGGATTGATTCATTTTAATTTGAGTCAGACGGTCTGCATTTTCTGTAGAGAGGCGGATACGCCGATCTGTGACGATGCCTCCGGCAGCACTGAAACAGCGTTCCGACATAACGCTGGCTGCCGGGCAAGCCAGCACCTCTATTGCGTACATTGCCAGTTCGTGCCAGGTGTCTAGCTTCGATACCCAATAGTTGAAGGGTGCAGATGGATGGTTCGACACAGCTACGCCATCTGACATGTAGTCCTTGACCATCTTCTCCAGGCGATCGGTGTTGGAGGTGGATCTGCACGCTTGCTGTTCAGTGGGCTGCGGCTGCATGGGTGTCAGAAAATTTTCCCACTCCAAGGACACTGCCGATACCATTCCCTTTTGGGTACTAGCTGCGGCTTGCGTTGTTTGCTGCCCTCCTGGTCGTCCTGGGTTTGCGGAAGTCAGTCTGTCTGCGTACAACTGGCTAGAGGAGGGGGAGGATGTCAATCTCCTCTCTAAAGTCTCCACAAGGGCCTGCTGGTATTCTTCCATTTTGACCTGTCTGACTCTTTCTTCAAGCAGTTTTGGAACATTGTGTTTGTACCGTGGATCCAGAAGGGTATAAACCCAGTAATTGGTGTTGTCCAGAATGCGCACAATGCGTGGGTCACGTTCAATGCAGTCTAGCATGAATTGAGCCATGTGTGCCAGAGTCCTACCAGAATCCTCATCATCCTCTTGTGAGCGTTGTGATAGTTGTTGTGATGCATCATAGTCGTCACCTTCCTCCTGGTCTGCTTCTGCTGACCATTCGCGTTGAATTGTGGAAGTCCAACGTGCACCGCTCTGGCCCTCGTCAGTGGTGGCATGAAATTCCTGCTCCAACTCCAGCTGTTCCTCCTCCTCTTCTTCGTCATAGCTGCTGGGGCCAGCGTTCCCTGAGGCGGATGGCCTGATGTTGGTACCATCACGCTGATCGTTTTCTCCTTCAGATTCCCCCAGTTGCATCATGACAGCTGTTTCCTTGATTTTTAACATCGACCTCTTCAGTAAACACAGCAGTGGTATGGTAATGCTGACTGAAGAGTTGTCACTGCTCACAAGCAACGTGGATTGCTCAAAATTTTGGAGGACTTGGCAGAGATCCAACATGTTGGCCCAATCGGATCCACAGAAGCTTGGCAGCTGGCCGGATGCGCCTCGGTACTGCGCCGTCATGTACTGGACCACTGCACTCTTCTGCTCGCAAAAGCGGGCTAGCATGTGCAGCGTAGAATTCCAGCGCGTAGGGACATCACACAGCAAGCGATGGTGGGGGAGATTGAAGCGCTCCTGCATCTTGGCGAGTGCCCCCGAAGCAGTACTGGAATTTCGACAATGTTTGGACACTCGACGCACCTTCAACAGCAGATCGGGCACGCCTGGGTATGTCCTCAGGAACCGCTGAACTACTAGGTTCATCACGTGCGCCAGGCAAGGGATGTGTGTCAGCTTAGCCAACCTTAAAGCGCGAATGAGATTACTCCCATTATCACACACAACCATGCCCGGTTTCAGGTCCAGCGGTGCCAGCCACAAATCCGTCTGTTCCTTTATTCCCCTCCAAATTTCCTCCCCTGTGTGCTGCTTATCCCCAAGGCAGATTAGCTTCAGCAACGCTTGCTGACGCATGCCAACAGCTGTGCTGCACTGCTTCCACGATCCTACTGCTGCTGGGTTAGCGTTTCCGGATGAGGTACAGCTTTGAGATGCGTTGGAGGAGAAGGAGTCAGAGAGGTAGGTGCTGCTGTTATCCAGTGGGAGGGACGGCGGTGCAGCTGTTTGTGGCGTGGGCAACACCCGTGCCGTAGCAGGTGAGGAATCGCTGCCAGGCTCCACAAGGTTCACCCAGTGCGCGGTAAGGGAGATGTATCGACCCTGGCCGAACGCACTCGTCCAGGTGTCAGTGGTGAGGTGAACCTTGCAGGCAACGGCATTCTTCAAGCTTCGGGTTATTTTGCTGACCACGTGCTCATGCAACTCAGGCACTGCAGAGCGTGCAAAGTGGTAGCGGCTGGGAACCACGTAACGTGGGATGGCCACTGACATCATGCCCTTGAAGCTGTTTGTCTCCACCAATCGATATGGCAGCATTTCGCAGGCCAGAAGCTTGGCTATGCTGGCTGTTACTGCCACGGCCCGGGGGTCATTTGCTGGCAATTTCCTCTTGCGCTCAAACATCTCCGACACAGACAACTGAACCGTAGCGCTGCACACGGAAGGGCTGTTGGTTGTTGTGTTTGATGAACACTGGGAGACCTCAAGAGCACTACTCCGGAAAGTGACAGTGTCAGCGTCGTCTGATGTTTGTGAATGTTGTGAACCACGCAATGGCTGGGCTACTGCTGCTGCTGAGGCGGGTCTGGTGGTGAGTCTGGTGAACCCAAGGGAGGCAGTGTTGTTTCTGGTACCCTGTCCTGACGCGTTTGCCCAAAGAGTGGGATGTTTGGATAGCATGTGACGGCTCATGCTGGTGGTGGAGAGGTTGTTAATATTTTTCCCCCTGCTCAGGCGGGTCTTGCACACCTTGCAAATCGCCATGGTAACATCCTCAGTGCAGTCTTCAAAGAAAGCCCAGACTTTGGAGCACCTGCCTCCTTGCTGGCGATTTCTGTTTGCTCCTCTTTTGCCTCTCACTTGAACTTCCACGCTTGTGGTGCCTGAAATTGCGCGCCGCCTACCTTGTGGCACAAGGCGAACTCGTGCAGCAGTGTGTTCTTCAACAGACTCATCTGTGCTGCTGCTACGACGGCGATGTTCTCGTTCACAAACAAAATCTGGGTCTCTGTCCACATTGTCCATACCCTCCTCTTCCATCTCCTCAAACTCGTCATATGTCATTGTGTGCCACCGCCGTGGAGTAGAGCTCCCCACAACAACCTCTGCGCAGCACACTCCAACGTCGTCTTCCAGATCTTGTCGGCCGACCTCCTGCAATTGCAACCCCTCCTGCCCAAATTGCTCTGGGATTTGGGTTTCCGAGTCCTCTTCGGACTCGCCTTGTATTTCAGTGCGCGGTGCATTTCCCACAGTTAACGGTTGTGAATCCAGGCACAACATTTCTGGCTGTTCCTCCATTGACCTTTGAAAGGTGGAAGTTTGTTGGGCTGGGAATAGCTCCTGCGAATACCCCATTGTGTCCTGAGGTAATTCATCGGACTGGTTATCTGGCAGTTGTGTGCGTGGTGTCGCTGCCGGTTGTGTCAGCTTTGTGCCCACTGGCTCCTTGTAACTGGCTGAGGACTCGGACCTCGTGCGTGATGTGCTGGTGCTGCTTAACCCACTGCTGGACGCTTGAGAGGTCATCCAAGTAATTATCTGGTCCTGTTCTTTTGGATTTGTGAGGGTTGTTGTCCTGGACAACATGGGCGGTATTGAGTGGGTTTTCTTGGGTGCTCCCCTGTGGCCTGTACGTGAACCGTCAGGGGAAACACCTCTTCCCTTGCCCCTCCCTCTTTCACCGGATTTCTTCCTCATTTCACTTATCCTTACAGTACACGCTGACTGGCAGCAGTACAGTGGCAGTACAGAAATGCTATACAGTACCACTATTCCCAGCAGCGACACAGAGCACAATGCTATACAGTGACGGGTGAGCGGTGTACCACTATTCCCAGCAGCGACACAGAGCACAATGCTATACAGTGACGGGTGAGCGGTGTACCACTATTCCCAGCAGCGACACAGAGCACAATGCTATACAGTGGCGAACGAGCGGTGTACCACTATTCCCAGCAGACACAGAACAGTACACAGAATGCTATATAGTGTGGCTGAACGAGCGGTGTACTACTGTTCCCAGCAGACACAGAACAGTACACAGAATGCTATATAGTGTGGCTGAACGAGCGGTGTACTACTGTTCCCAGCAGACACAGAACAGTACACAGAATGCTATATAGTGTGGCTGAACGAGCGGTGTACTACTGTTCCCAGCAGACACAGAACAGTACACAGAATGCTATATAGTGTGGCTGAACGAGCGGTGTACTACTGTTCCCAGCAGACACAGAACAGTACACAGAATGCTATATAGTGTGGCTGAACGAGCGGTGTACCACTATTCCCAGCAGACACAGAACAGTACACAGAATGCTATATAGTGTGGCTGAACGAGCGGTGTACTACTGTTCCCAGCAGACACAGAACAGTACACAGAATGCTATATAGTGTGGCTGAACGAGCGGTGTACCACTATTCCCAGCAGACACAGAACAGTACACAGAATGCTATATAGTGTGGCTGAACGAGCGGTGTACTACTGTTCCCAGCAGACACAGAACAGTACACAGAATGCTATATAGTGTGGCTGAACGAGCGGTGTACTACTGTTCCCAGCAGACACAGAACAGTACACAGAATGCTATATAGTGTGGCTGAACGAGCGGTGTACTACTGTTCCCAGCAGACACAGAACAGTACACAGAATGCTATATAGTGTGGCTGAACGAGCGGTGTACTACTGTTCCCAGCAGACACAGAACAGTACACAGAATGCTATATAGTGTGGCTGAACGAGCGGTGTACTACTGTTCCCAGCAGACACAGAACAGTACACAGAATGCTATATAGTGTGGCTGAACGAGCGGTGTACCACTGTTCCCAGCAGACACAGAACAGTACACAGAATGCTATATAGTGTGGCTGAACGAGCGGTGTACTACTGTTCCCAGCAGACACAGAACAGTACACAGAATGCTATATAGTGTGGCTGAACGAGCGGTGTACTACTGTTCCCAGCAGACACAGAACAGTACACAGAATGCTATATAGTGTGGCTGAACGAGCGGTGTACTACTGTTCCCAGCAGACACAGAACAGTACACAGAATGCTATATAGTGTGGCTGAACGAGCGGTGTACTACTGTTCCCAGCAGTGACACACAATGACTGGGGGGGACCCTGGCTAGCGTGGCTGGAGCGCGAACTACCCTGCCTGCCTACCCAAAGCTAAACCCACAGACAAATGGCGGAGATATGACGTGGTTCGGGTATTTATTTACCCGAACCACGTGACAGTTCGGCCAATCAGAGCGCGTTCGGGTCCGAACCACGTGACCCGTTCGGCCAATCACAGCGCTAGCCGAACGTTCGGGGAACGTTCGGCCATGCGCTCTTAGTTCGGCCATATGGCCGAACGGTTTGGCCGAGCACCGTCAGGTGTTCGGCCGAACTCGAACATCACCCGAACAGGGTGATGTTCTGCAGAACCCGAACAGTGGCGAACACTGTTCGCCCAACACTACCCATAGGGCCCCCAAAAGCGGGATGTTCGGGGAGTTCGGGGTTCGGCCCGAACATGCCGAACATTGCGGCCATGTTCGGCGAACTTTCTCGAACCTGAACATCCAGGTGTTCGCCCAACACTAGTAGCAACCAAAAGACTACAATACAGGAGAGAGGCACAGTAGTGTACTTATAAAATGCACACTGCCATCTTGTGGCCATTTAGTATAAACACAGTCTCAGCATGAAGGTTGCTGCATACTCCAACAAAACACCCTCTGAAGGCATGAGCTTATCTCTGTTTTCTCTAAACAGGAGAATAGGCTCATTTGTGTAATGTAAACCAAACCTGGCAGGAAATAAGGCATAACTCCCAACTTTTTGAGATGAGAAAGATGGAAACTTAAGCTACGCCCCTGCCACACCCCTGATCACTCCTCGTCACACTCATAGTCATGCATACCATAACGATTTCATAAGAAAAATATGTTGCTTTAAATTCAAACCACACTGGTCCTTTCTATCCTGGTTCATTTTCCTTCGTATTAACATTTTAAAATTAGTCATTTATCAATTCAAAGGAAGAGAATAAAGTTAAGAGTCAATCAAACACTTTTTTGGTAGAGAAATATATATATTCACATAGAAAGAGGGACAAAGTCCTGAAATAGGGACACATGAGGAGGACAGAGGGACAGGGCTCCCAAAGAGGGACTGTCCCTCCAAAAGAGGGACAGTTGGGAGCTATGAAAGGTTGTATTTTACAAGACTGAAAAACAGTAATTCAAGTATACAGTATGGCATTATTAATCAGAGCCTTATTTGATATTTTTTTTAACAACACTTAAGCATAAGTACCTGCACCTGGAAAGGTTTCTTTGCAAATATAATTAATAAAAATTAAAAGTAATTTTCAAAAATAAATTAGCCATTCTATAAAAAAAAAGGATCTCTGTTGCAAAAAAAATAAACAAAAATAAAGAAGCTTGTCTCAATCTTTGAGAAATCATCTACTACTATGCTACTACTGCCTGAAATAATTTTGCTGAAAAAAATGCACTATAAATGTGTTTTTTTTGCATGTAGCTCTGACTGGCTGATTTTGAACTAGTCCATCTCCTCACGGGGTATTGTATGACTTTCCTTTATTTTCAAAATCATTCCCAGAGTGGGAGTAGTACAGTCCATGAGTCCAACTGTCCAAACAGCGGCATACAAGCAGACAGGCTGGCCAGTATCTTTGTAAACATTCTTACCAAGGGGTGCTTTTGAAAAGAATAAAGGGAACTTTGAGAATCCCTCATTAATAACTGTACCTCTCAGACCTTTCAGATTATGAATACGTACTTTAAGTGACATAAGAAAAATAGCTTGGATTGATTTTAATCTGAGAGAGAAAAATACATTGTATATGTATGTTTTACCTTGCATTTAATTTTTTTTTGAGAACTACTTACTGCACCAAGTGCAGTACAATTAAGCCCTGGGAAACTTCACTTGAAGTCCCAGGACTGTAAATAGTCATCTTCAGCTGCGGATGGCAGATGCGCGCTCTTGCACACTCCGCCCGTTAGTGGGGTGATGAATGAATGGGAATGCAGTTCATTAATCTAAGTCCCTGTGTCAATGATCGCAAGCATCAATGAGATATCTTCCAGAGTAACATGTCCACGCATTACTTCCTGTTTAGCGTACTTATAGTACGCGAATAGGAGATGATGCATGAGGACATCTTGTGGCCAAATAGTAAATTTACACCTAAATACATTTATTTTAATAAAAATACCCACACTTGCATTTAAAATTAACTCCTTCCCTCCCACACTCTCCCATAGTACCCCAACAATTTGTTTGCATAAAAAAAATGACAATTAAAAAAAAAACATTTTTAAATGATGGGCTTGTAATTAGTGATGGACACAATACTGAAAAAATGCACCTTTATTTCCAAATAAAATACATTGTACTAGGGAACTATTTTAAACTTTGCAATAACTGGGATAAATGAGCAAATAAAATGTGTGGGTTTTATCCACAGTAGAATGTTCTATTTTAAAACTATAATGGCTGGAAACTGAGAAATATTTTTTTCCCATTTTTTTCTTATTATCCCCATTAAAATGCATTAAGAATAAAGTAATTCTTAGCATAATGTAATGTACCAGCCAAAGAAAGATATACAGTGGCTTGCAAAAGTATTCGGCCCCCTTGAAGTTTTCCACATTTTGTCACATTACTGCCACAAACATGAATCAATTTTATTGGAATTCCACATGAAAGACCAATACAAAGTGGTGTACACGTGAGAAGTGGAACGAAAATCATACATGATTCCAAACATTTTTTTACAAATCAATAACTGCAAAGTGGGGTGTGCATAATTATTCAGCCCCCATTGGTCTGAGTGCAGTCAGTTGCCCATAGACATTGCCTGATGAGTGCTAATGACTAAATAGAGTGCACCTGTGTGTAATCTAATGTCAGTACAAATACAGATGCTCTGTTACGACCTCAGAGGTTGTCTAAGAGAATATTGGGAGCAACAACACAATGAAGTCCAAAGAACACACCAGACAGGTCAGGGATACAGTTATTGAGAAATTTAAAGCAGGCTTAGGCTGCAAAAAGATTTCCAAAGCCTTGAACATCCCACGGAGCAGTTCAAACGATCATTCAGAAAAGGAAGGAGTATGGCACAACTGTAAACCTACCAAGACAAGGCTGTCCACCTAAACTCACAGGCTGAACAAGAAGAGTGCTGATCAGAAATACAGTCAAAAGGCCCATGGTGACTCTGGACGAACTGCAGAAGTCTACAGCTCAGGTGGGGGAATCTGTCCATAGGACAACTATTAGTCATGCACTGCACAAAATTGGCCTTTATGGAAGAGTGACAAGAAGAAAGCCATTGTTAACAGAAAAGCATAAGAAGTCCCATTTGCAGATTGCCACAAGCCATGTGGGGGACACAGCAAACATGTGGAAGAAGGTGCTCTGGTCAGAGGAGACCAAAATGCAAAACGCTATGTGTGGCGGAAAACTAACACTGCACATCACTCTGAACACACCATCCCCACTGTCGAATATGGTGGTGGCAGCATCATGCTCGGGGGGTGCATCTCTTCAGCAGGGACAGGGAAGCTGGTCAGAGTTGATGGGAAGATGGATGGAGCCAAATACAGGGCAATCTTGGAAGAAAACCTCTTGGAGACTGCAAAAGACTTGAGACTGGGGCGGAGGTTCACCTTCCAGCAGGACAACAACCCTAAACATAAAGCCAGGACAACAATGGAATGGTTTTAAAAAAAAAACATATCCATGTGTTAGAATGGTCCAGTCAAAGTCCAGATCTAAATCCAATCGAGAATCTGTGGCAAAATCTGAAAACTGCTGTTTACAAACACTGTCCATCTAATCTGACTGAGCTGGAGCTGTTTTGCAAAGAAGAATGGGCAAGGATTTTAGTCTCTAGATGTGCAAAGCTGGTAGAGACATACCCTAAAAGACTGGCAGCTGTAATTGCAGCAAAATGGGGTTCTACAAAGTATTGATTCGGGGGGGGGCTGAATAATTACGCACACCCCACTTTGCAGTTATTTATTTGTAAAAAATGTTTGGAATCATGTATGATTTTCGTTCCACTTCTCACGTGTCCACCACTTTGTATTGGTCTTTCATGTGGAATTCCAATAAAATTGATTCATGTTTGTGGCAGTAATGTGACAAAATGTGTAAAACTTCAAGGGGGCCGAATACTTTTGCAAGTCACTGTAGATAATTTAGTTGTGATTAGTAGTGATTAAAGGATACCCCAACTGAAATGTGACATGATGATATAGACATGTGTATGTACAGTGCCTAGCACACAGATAACTATGCTGTGTTCCTTTTTTTCTTTCTCTGCCTGAAAGCGTTAAATATCAGGTATGTAAGTGGCTGACTCAGTCCTGACTCAGACAGGAAGTGACTACAGTGTGACCCTCACTGATAAGAAATTCCAACTATAAAACACTTTCCTAGCAGAAAATGGCCTCTGAGAGCAAGAAAGAGGTAAAAAAGGGGAATTTCTTATTAGTGAGGGGTCACACTGTAGTCACTTCCTGTCTGAGTCAGGACTGAGTCAGCCACTTACATAGCTGATATTTAACGCTTTCAGGCAGAGAAAGAAAAAAAGGAACACACCATAGTTATCTGTGTGCTAGGCACTGTACATACACATGTCTATCTCATCATGTCACGTTTCAGTTGGGGTATCCTTTAAGTTATTGGTGATTGAAAAGGAGGAGTGCTGAAAAGTGAAAATTGCTCTGGTCCTAACGGGTAAAAACCCCTCATTGGTCAAGTGGTTACATTTCCATTAAACTCTAAAAAAAAATCCCAAAAAACCCACTGTATTTAGTTATTTAAAGTAATATATTCAAAACACTTCTGCACAATCACTTTTTCTTATTGTTTAAAAGTAAAACATTTTATACTGTACACTCTCTACTGGGGTTTTTTTTTTATTTTGCTGTGGAGGCTGTTAATTGTGCTGCTGATAAGATATAATTACTGTCACTGCAGAGAGGAAGGAGCTTCAACCAGGACCAGCCTGATAAATCTTTTAAGGGCTCGTTTCCACTATAGCGAATCCGCATGCGGGCACTGCATGCGGATTCGCATAGTCAATGTAAGTGGATGGGGCTGTTTCCACTTGTGCGGCGGCGGGAGCGTTTTTCGGTGCGGCAGAATTCTGCACGGCAGAGCCGTCAGATTTCGCGTGCGGGAGGAATGCGGGCAAATCGCCGCTAATGCATTTAATAAGGAAATCGCATGCGGCTTTGTCATGCGGATTTCCCCGTGATTTCGCGTGCGATTTCGCATGGTTTGCTATGGAGCTTTACTCAGGCAGTGACATGGTTAAATTCGCCTGGCTCCTTGCCATGCGAAATCGTGGCTAAATCCGCATGCGGAAATGCAGCCGCATGCGATTTCTTCTGCGGTGGAATCCAGCAAATTCCGCACCGCAACAGTGGAAACGAGCCCTCAGTGGGCAGAACTCAGAAGGAAGTTTGAAAACATCACCAATTTGCTCCTTTCTCCATGCAGTGACTGTAATTATTTCTTATCAGCAGCAAAATTTAGATAACAGCCTCTTCAGCAAAGGCAAAAAATAACCAGTGTAAAATGTACAATATACAATGTTTTTGTTTTTTTTTTACACTTGAACAATCTAAAAAGTGATTGTAAGGCAGAGTGTTATAGATATTACTTTAACACAACACGGTGCTTATTTTAGAGTTTAATTTTCTTAGAGTTTAATACCACTTTAAGGCGTCTTTCCCATAGACCATTGACCTGGGTAAGAGTTCTGCAACCTTGGCACTCCAGCTGTTAAAGGGAAGGTTCAGGGACTAGCTAAAAAAAATAAAAATCCATTTCCACTTACCTGGGGCTTCCTCCAGCCCGTGGCAGGCAGGAGGTGCCCTCGGCGCCGCTCCGCAGGCTCCCGGTGGTCTCCGGTGGCCGACCCGACCTGGCCAGGCCGGCGGCCAGGTCGGGCCTCTTCTGCGCTCCATGGTGCGTTCCACGCCGGCGCGCTGACGTCATCGGACGTCCTCCGGGTTGTACTGCGCAGGCTCAGAACTACTGAGCCTGCGCAGTACAGCCCGGAGGACGTCCGATGACGTCAGTGCGCCGGCGTGAAACGCACCATGGAGCGCAGAAGAGGCCCGACCTAGCCGCCGGCCTGGCCAGGTCGGGTCGGCCACCGGAGACCACCGGGAGCCTGCGGAGCGGCGCCGAGGGCACCTCCTGCCTGCCACGGGCTGGAGGAAGCCCCAGGTAAGTGGAAATGGATTTTTATTTTTTTTAGCTAATCCCTGAACCTTCCCTTTAAGGAACTACAAGTCCCACAATGCATTTGCCTTTATGAATCATGACTGTGGGGCTGTCAGACTCCCACAATGCATTGTGGGACTTGTAGTAGTTCCTTAACAGCTGGAGAGCCAAGTTTGCAGATCACTGACCTGGGTGATTTCCCCTGAGCTGCTGAGCAACAGCACCATCTGGCTGCAGTATACTGCAGTGTAATGACAGCACTCAGCCTCACCTAAGGCAGAAAACAATCTAGAACTGCCCATGCTGCGCATGCGCTTCTCAAAAATGAGTACAGACCACTCCTGGCTGTGTCTCTCGCTGCATGTACCTAGAGAAAAACACAACGCCCACGTTACAGGCCACTAATGGTGCTCGGAATGGGTCAATTACGATTATGTGAAACTTAACGCATAATTTTTCACAATTACGCATTGCGTAATTGCAATTACATTATGTACAGCATACTACATTTGTGAATTGAAATTACGCCTGTAATTACTCAATTGTGTATAATTCAGATTTAATGCGTAAAAAAATATTTGCATGTATTCGCCAGTGTGCTGCACATGCAAGGCTATTAGTTAAATATTCAATGCGAAAAATGCAGTTGTATGCAAAAAAAATCGCATTCATCAGCCAGTATACTGCACACGCGCAGCTATTAGTTAAAGGGACTCTGTAACAAAAATGTCATTGTGTTTTCTACCATCCTACAGGTTCCTAAACCTATTACAATGTGCTCTGGCTTACTGCAGCACTTTCTACCATCATTATCTCTGTAATAAATCAGCTTATCTTTCCCCTGTCGGACTTGTCCTCCTGTGTCTGGAAGGCTGCCAACTCTTCAGTGTGATCTGCTATGCATGCCCCCACTGCAGGCCCCCTCTATGCACACTCCCCTGTGTGTGTGTGTTATTTACATTAGCCAGCTTTTCTCTGCTCTCTTATCTTTTACAAGCTGGATAAATCCTCTGTTCACATACTGATGAGTCACATACTGCAGAATTACAGACAACCAGGTAGAGCTGTCTGTAAGAAGAAACAAACAATCAGCTTGTAACTCTTCAGTGAGCTGCAGGGGGGAAAAAAACACACAAATGATCTCTTGAGATTCAAAAGGAAGGCTGTATACGGCCTGCTTGTGTATGGATGTATTTTCTATGTGTGGACATACTGTACATCAACCCACTTCCTGTTTTGGTGGCCATTTTGTTTGTTTACAAACAAACTTTTTAAAACTGTTTTTAACTACTTTTCATGCGGCGGGGAGCGGCGAAATCGTGACAGAGGGGAATAGGAGATGTCCCCTAACACACTGGTATGTTTACTTTTGTGTGATTTTAACAATACAGATTCTCTTTAATGCAAAAAATGCATTCGCATGCAAAAAAACGTTTGCGTCCGAAATTACATGAAAATTACGCTAACATGCGTTATTAGGTTTAGCGAATATGTTTACATGCAAAAAATTTACACGGAATCCGGAAATTTTGCATTACGATTACGATGCGTACCTACGAATTATGTTGCGTACTTACGCATAGGCGTCATTTCTGCTCATGACTACTGGCCACACTGCTGACCTGTTAGTAGTTGCACTCATTTCAAAATTTATTTTTCCTGGCAAAGCATAAGCTTGTATAAAAAAACGGTATAAAAGTCTTAAAAAAATGAGTACATCTTTATAAACCAGTAATAATGAGCAACATAAACTTCTTATTAAACTTGCCAGAGTTTTTACACAGTGCGTCATATTATCCCATCATTTACTCACTAAGCAAAAAAAAAGCATTGAAAACTATTAAGTGCATTTTTTATCTATTAATCTTTCATTTAGTTAACAGCCTGTGTCTTTCTTCCTCACGCCTCTATAGATTTTATCCTGCTTTGTCTGTGATTTGGTATTCCGCCAGATCTTTCGGAGGAGATTTCGGAGCTTGGCAGGGATGCGGGCGCTATAGATTTGCTGTACGTCTAATTGCTTGCTCAGTTGTTTTGGAATACGGCATGAATAGCAATTAGCAGACAATATCAAACACTAAAAATGTGACACCAGGGGCAGACTACCTGAGGCCTCTCAACTTATCTTCCTGTTCTTCCGTCCACTGACATCCAAGGAGGCTAGCAGAAGAGCTGAGAGAAGCGGGAAGCAGTACTGGTCCAGTGGCGTATCCACAATTCATGCCCTCTCCCTGTGAAACTTTGATGGAGCCCCCCCAATGGTCAGCCCCCCGCCCTTCCATGTCACAAGGGTCCTAAAACAAGTGTGGTCATTCTGATCTTCACACCCATAACAACCGTAGCCATAACAACATGTGATCTGAAGTATAGTCTCCTGTATCGGAGGAAGGAAATTTTAGTAGTTGGGGCCCCCCACAACTCTGGGACCCAGGGGCGTAACAATAGACCCTGCAAGGTATGCAGCCGCAGGGGGGCCCAGAAGCCACAGGGGGCCCCGTCCTGAGAGACTGACAACTAAGGGCACTGAGAGGAAAAACTTTCTGCTCTCTGCACAGTTAAAGACTAAAGACTGCATCTGCTCAGCCACTGATAAAGAATCATGCAAAGTTTTGCAGTCAAAGATTTGTAGACAGTCCCTATTCACTGTTCAGTGGGGTCTTGTGTACAGCTCTGTTCTACCCCCAACCTCTCTACCTCCCCAAGTTCTGTGTCCTGTAGTGATGCATGAGGAGTCTGAGCACAAAGAGAAACAGCTTTCTGCTCTCTGCACAATTTTTCTAATGACTGCATCTGCTCAGCCACTGATAACAAATCATACACAGTTTTGTAGACAAAGATTTGTAGACAGTCCCTATTCAGTGTGCAGGAAGGGGGGGGGGGGAGGTTGGTTGGTGGGAGGGGGCCCCTTCCAAAGTTTTGCAGGGGGCCCTGTGATTTCTAGTTACGCCCCTGCTGGGACCAACTGCAATTGCAGGGGCCGCTCCTCTCTAGTTATGCCTCTGCATTGGTCTCTCACGGAGGGCTTCATACCCAAAAGCGAGGACCCCTAAAGGTTTTGGGGAGTGATGTTCCCCAACTTTGGATTATTGTAGGTCTAAGAGTGTGTATTGCGAAAACTAGAAAAACAAAATCACTTTTTCTGTTATGACTTAAGTGTTGAATAATATAATTATCAAGGAAAAGTCTTACACAATATTCTATGAGTGGTACTTGATCCCTAAAAAGATATTTTTTTCAACCTCGACTAGTCAGTGCTTTCACTGTACCTCACCTAAAGCCAACACTTAACTTTGTTGGTGGTCTTAAAGTCATTCAGAACTTTTGAGATTCCTGCTTTGATCAGATTTTAACTATCCTTAATGCTGGGATTACACGATACGTTTTTTTGCGTTCGATTCGGCGCACGATCTATTAGCCATTCGATCTTCTGCTTCATTCTCTTATCTTTCACTCGATTTTCTTATCTTTTTTCCATTGACTTCTATAAGAAATCGAGCGGAAACGAATCGAGCGGAACATCGGACATGTCGGAATTTTATCATCGAAGGCATCTATCGGAACGATTCTTACAAAAAAACATATTGTGCAATCCCAGCATGAGACTTCGGTCCAGAAAGATATAGGTGTTGCTCTAAAACTGACCATTGCTTAATAAATATCAGAATACATTTGTTGATTTAGTGTATGTCTCCATCACTAAAAGAATTACATTAGCACGCCACCATAATTATTATGAGTATGTATCTAGCATAGTCATAGTCTAATGCAGCCTTTCTGAACCTTTTTTACCCTGGAGGAACCCTGCAAATAGCTTTTGGATCTCAAGGAACTCCTGCAAACAATGCTTTGATCTGGAGGAACCCCTGCATTTATTTTGCAGGAAGCATGGTCTTTTCTTTAGAAGTAGGTGAGGCTGTTTATTTCACTACCCCCTATTACACTGCCACTCATGTCTCCTTATCCTAGTGCTTTTTATTAATGTACTCATTATTATTCTGACCCCCAATTTAGTGCTTATTTTTACAGTCCCTCCTATTATAATCAGGGATGGTCGTAGTCAGCCAACTTCGCTACGCTGGAACTACGAGTAGTTTTACGCAATTACGCTTAGCCAAACTACAGCTTCGAAATCAAATATTCACTTCTTATGCATTTCATAGACTTACGGCCCATATGCAATTCCCTTTTTCACCTGAGTTTTCTCCTAGGAGATAATCTTTCATTTTCAATTTACAATAACTTTCCAGCACTTTTCAACTTAAAAAGTACCAAAAAGTAAGTGAGGAAGTACTATTAAAATTAATTTGAGCATTTTCTTGCTTGCTGGTGGCTTAAAAGAAATTTTCTTGGCAAGTTTAAAATTATCACCTGGGAGAAAACTCAGGTGAAAAAGTGAATTGCATATGGGCCTACGTGTTAAAATGTTATGCATTCATTCCTCTGTGAATGCTTCTAATGGTAACTCTTCTATGAGCACATTCCCCTTTCCAATGCGTAAATTTGTAAGCATGCAATCGCACGCGGAAAATTAGACGCGAGTAACGCACTCGTAGTTCACTATGCAATACACATGTTAACTACGCATAGTGGGCGTAAGCTACGCGCACCGGTACTTCGCTACGTGTAAATTCGTAAGCGCAGTTTTGAAACTACGAACTCCGATGCGTATATTCGCACTGGCGTAGTTTCTGCTCATCCCTGATTATAATTTGCTCTTTTATACTTCCCCACCCACGATCGGGGGAAATGCCAAGGAACCCCTGCAGACTACTCAAGGAACTCTGGTTGAGAAAGACTGGTCTAATGTCCTATCATATTAATATTATGTATTTATATAGCACTGACATCTCCTGCAGCACTTTACAGAGTACATAGTCATGTCACTGACTGTCCTCAGAACAGCTCACAATCCAATCCCTACCATAGCCATGGTCTAATGTCCTATCATATTATTATTATGTAGTTATATAGTACTGGCATCTTCTACAGCACTTTACAGAGTACATAGTCATGTCACTGACTGTCCTCAGAGGAGCTAACAAACCAATCCCATCATAGTCATATGTCCATCTAGGGCCAATTTAGGGGAAGCCAATTAACCTAGCTGTATGTTTTTGGTATGTGGGAGGAAACCCACGCAGATACAGGGAGAACATACAAACTTCATGCAGATGGTGCCCTAATTGAGATACAAATCAGGGGCCCAGCGGTGATTGGTGTGAATGCTATCCACTACGCCACCATGCTGCCATATATAGACCTGAACTGAACGGACTGCCTTTTTCTCGTGGTATTATCCATTTAAATCAGTGGCCACTCCCACTAATGATTGTATCACCTATAGGAAGGCTGTTTAGATAAACAAGGGGTATACTGAGGTTTATTACAGCAAATGGAGTTAGCAGGTCATTAGAAGGTTAACTTATCCCCAAGACAACTGCAAACCGAAACACTAAATATGCAATATGCGTTTCCAAATGGAATTAGGATAATCTATCCAACTCGTAGACGGTGCACTTCGTAAGCCCCATCGGGGGATGGAAGCCTCTCTTAATATTTAAAGATGTCTTTTCACATTATGTACAATATGTTTAGCGAACTTTTTTTTTTTAAAAAAGTATTCCTTTTCCACATCTTAAACAAGAGCTTTTCTCAAACTGAGCTCTGTTTTCAACACCGAACATTAAATTCACACTTTAAAAATTAATTCACCAAGAATCATTTCATAAAACATTTAACGCATTGTAATTCCCTGTTCAGCCAATGCCTGAAACGTAAGACTATCAGATTTGGCTGTTAAAAACTTTGCCTTATGTAACTTTTTAAAGTTCTTAAAAGGAGCCATCTTGTTGAGCATCACAAAGAAAGCTTTACACTCTTACGCTTAGTCGGTACTCACACTTTAAAGGATTACTGTATAGGGCAAAGGGGAAAAAGAGTAGCAGGAAAAAAGGGCGCCGGCTGAGGGTGGACAAAAAGGGTACCGCCATAGACTCTAATGCAATTGTTTTTAATACTGCGAAAAAAGATGAGAAAAGGGTGCCACGATAAATATCGTTATCAACATTATAGCATTAAAGTTTTTGAAGTATGTTATAATTTTATTTTATATTATCAAAGATATACTATTCTATACGTAAAAGGGTGTTTCTGCAGAGGGAGTGGTTAGGGTTAGGCACCACCAGAGGGAGTGGCTTAGGGTCAAGCACCACCCAGGCAGTGGTTAGTTTTAGGAAACACCAGGGGGAGTAGTTAGGGTAAGGCACCACTGCAGGGGTTAGGGTTAGGCACCACCAGGGAAATGGTTAGTTTTAGGCACCACCAGGGGAGCGTTGGGCACCACCAGGGTAGGGTTGGGTTAAGCTGTATTGTTGTATTAGGTAACGATTTTTAACGTTAATATTTTCTTTATTATTTCCCGTCTGTTTTTATGATATTTATCATTAACCAACCTTGATAATGATGTTTATCGTTATCAGATTTTATTATCCACCGGCGCCATTTCATTATCCAGACACAGGCGCAGTAAAGCGCAGTGGTTTTTCGACTTTAAAGTCGCAAATTCCAAAGGTAACCGGCAGCAAGGACTGGAGCATCGGCGAGTGGCTGCGCGGGCACAGGACGTCTGCGGGGGACCATTTGAAGCCCCGGGTTAGTACAAGTCTTTTCCCCCTTTGCCCCATACAATAATCTTTAACAACTTGAGGACGGCCCCCAGCCAATGGGTGGCAGCAAAGGCTGGGCCTAAACGACCACAATACGCCCATCGGCGGTGGGTTCTCATGTGGCTACTGGCCGGGGATCGCGCGCTGTTATGCGCGCGCATCCTCCGGCAATAGGCTCCGCCCACCCGCGTCATCAACCCGACGGCCAATCGGAAGCACCGGCGGGTTGTTAACCCGACGATCGCCACATGGGAAGCGTATAATACGCGTTGTAATGTATACAAAGCGTATTATACAGGCTGCCTCCTGCCCTGGTGGTCCCAGTGTCCGAGGGACCACCAGAGCAGGCTGCAGCCACCCTAGTCATCACCCAAACACACTGATTCCCCCCCCTTCCCTCTGATCGCCCACAGCACTTCTCAGACCCCCCCCCCCCCTGCCCGCTCCCCAGACCACTGTTTGCACCCAATCACCCCCCTAATCACCCATCAATCACTCCCTGTCACTATCTGTCAACGCTATTTTTTTATGCCCTAAACTGCCCCCTGCTCCCTCCTGATCACCCCCCCACCCCTCAGACTATCCCCAGACAACACCCCCCCTCCCGTGTACTGTACGCCTTTATCCCCCCTGTAATAACCCACTGATCACCTGTCAATCTCCTGTCAATCACCTGTCAAACACCCATCAATCACCCCCTGTCACTGCCACCCATCAATCAGGCCCCTAACATGCCCCTTGCGGGCTATCTGATCACCCACCCACACCATCAGATCGCCCGCAGACCCGACGTCAGATCACCTCCCAAGTGCATTGTTTACATCTGTTTTCTCCTCTAAACACCCACTAATTACCCATTAATCATCCATCAATCACACCCTATCACCACCTGTCACTGTTACCCATCAGATTAGACCCTAATCTGCCCCTTGCGGGCACCCAATCACCCGCCCACACGTTCAGATTGCCCTCAGACCCCCCCTTATCAATTCGCCAGTGCATTATTTACATCTGTTCTTCCCTGTAATAACCCACTGATCACCTGTCAATCACCTATCAATCACCCCCTGTCACTGCCACCCATTAATCAGCCCCGAACCTGCCCCTTGCGGGCAATCTGATCACCCACCCACACCATCAGATCGCCCGCAGAGCCGACGTCAGATCACCTCCCAAGTGCATTGTTTACATCTGTTCTCTCCTCTAAACACCCACTAATTACCCATCCATCACCCATCAATCACCCCCTGTCACCACCTGTCACTGCTACCCATCAGATTAGACCCCTATCTGCCCCTAGGGCACCCAATCACCCACCCACACCCTCAGAACGCCCTCAGACCCCAGCCCTGATCACCTCGCCAGTGCATTGCTTGCATCTATTCCCCCCTCTAATCACACCTTGAGACACCCATCAATCACCTTCTGTCACCACCTGTCACCCCCTAGCACACCTACCCACCAGATCAGGCCTTAATTTGCCCCGTGTGGGCTCCTGATCACTCGGCCAAACCCTCAGATCCCCTCAGACCCCCTTCCGATCACCTCCCCAGTGCATTGATTGCATCTATTTTTCCCTATAACCACCCTTTGAGACACCCATAAATCACCGCCTGTCACCCCCCTAGCACTCCTATCCATCAGATCAGGCCCAATACAACCTGTCATCTAAGAGGCCACCCTGCTTATGACCGGTTCCACAAAATTCGCCCCCTCATAGACCACCTGTCATCAAAATTTGCAGATCCTGAGTACGGCGGTACCACATGTGTGGTACTTTTTTGCACCCTAACTGCGCTAAGGGGCCCAAAGTCCAATGAGTACCTTTAGGATTTCACAGGTCATTTTGCGACATTTGGTTTCAAGACTCCTCCTCACGGTTTAGGGCCCCTAAAATGCCAGGGCAGTATAGGAACCCCACAAATGACCCCATTTTAGAAAGAAGACACCCCAAGTTATTCTGTTAGGAGTATGGTGAGTTCATAGAAGATTTTATTTTTTGTCACAAGTTAGCGGAAAATGACACTTTGTGAAAAAAAAAACAATTAAAAGTCAATTTCCGCTAACTTGTGACAAAAAATAAAATCTTCTATGAACTCACCATACTCCTAACGGAATACCTTGGGGTGTCTTCTTTCTAAAATGGGATCACTTGTGGGGTTCCTATACTGCCCTGGCATTTTAGAGGCCCTAAACCGTGAGGAGTAGTCTACAATCCAAATGCCTCAAAATTACCTGTGAATAGGACGTTAGGCCCCTTAGCGCACCTAGGTTGCAAAAAAGTGTCACACATGTGGTATCGCCGTACTCAGGAGAAGTAATATAATGTGTTTTGGGGTGTATTTTTACACATACCCATGCTGGGTGGGAGAAATCTCTCTGTAAATGGACAATTGTGTGTAAAAAAAATCAAAAAATTGTCATTTACAGAGATATTTCTCCCACCCAGCATGGGTATGTGTAAATATACACCACAAAACACATTATACTACTTCACGTGAGTACAGCGGTACCACATGTGTGGCACTTCTTTGCAACCTAAGTGCGCTAAGGGGTCCAAAGTCCAATGAGTACCTTTAGAATTTCACAGGTCATTTTGCGACATTTGGTTTCAAGACTACTCCTCACAGTATAGGAACCCCACAAATGACCCCATTTTAAAAAGAAGACACCCCAAGGTATTCTGTTAGGAGTATGGTGAGTTCATAGAATATTTTTTTTTTTGTCACAAGTTAGCGGAAAATGACACTTTGTGAAAAAAAAACAATTAAAATCATTTTCCGCTAACTTGTGACAAAAAATAAAATCTTCTATGAACTCACCATACTCCTAACGGAATACCTTGTGGTGTCTTCTTTCTAAAATGGGGTCATTTGTGGGGTTCCTATACTGCCCTGGCATTTTAGGGGCCCTAAACCGTGAGGAGTAGTGTCACGATCGGTGTAGCAGAGAGAGGGTCTGATTACCGGTGAACTGCAGTATCACCGAAAATGCAGAATATACCCGATTATCGATGATCTGCAGTATCACCGATAATCCGATATAACGCTAACCTCTGAACACCTGAGTAGTGTAAGTGCTTGGTGCAACAGTAATACCTCGAGGACTAAGCCTCAGAAACAAGTGCCGTACAGTATGAAGTACTGCAGCAATACAGATTCCTTCCGAAGGCCTGGACTCTCCCGGGGGAGGAGTCAGGCGGAGCGTAGGAAGGACAGAACGTGAGTGACACCTAGGAGAGAGTGTCACTAACAGATCTGGGAACTGCCTCTAACAGTAAGGTCAGTTCTCGAAGTCAGGCAAGCCAGGTTGTAACACACGGACAAATACAGTACAGATTCAAAACGCAGAGGCGGAGACTAATAAACAAGCAGGGTTCGGCAACAGGGTATCAGAAATATCGGGGTACAGAATCAGGAGTCAGATGCAGAGTCTAAGAGCGAGCCGAGGTTCGGCAACAGGGTATCAGAATGACAAGGTACAAGATCAGAATACAGAAGAATAGTAACAAGCTTGAGGAACCTGAGGAGCAGGTTCCCAATGAATACAGGATGGGCCCTGGGGCAGTAAATACAGAGCTGGCCCTGTGGAGCAGGTGCCCAGCAAATACAGCGCTGGCCCTAGGGAGCAGGTGCCCAGCAAATACAGAGCTGGCCCTGGGGAGCAGGTGCCCAGCAAATACAGAGCTGGCCCTGGGGAGCAGGTACCCAGTAAATACAGAGCTGGCCCTGTGGAGCAGGTGCCCAGCACATACAGTGCTGGCCCTGAGGAGCAGGTGCCCAGCAAATACAGCGCTGGCCCTGAAGAGCAGGTGCCCAGCAAATACAGAGCTGGCCCTATGGAGCAGGTGCCCAGCACATACAGTGCTGGCCCTGAGAAGCAGGTGCCCAGCAAATACAGCGCTGGCCCTGAGGAGCAGGTGCCCAGCAAATACAGAGCTGGCCCTGAGGAGCAGGTGCCCAGCAAATACAGAGCTGGCCCTGTGGAGCAGGTGCCCAGTAAATACAGAGCTGGCCCTATGGAGCAGGTGCCCAGCACATACAGAGCTGGCCCTGTGAAGGAGGTGCCCAGCACATACAGGCATGAACTATCTCCCAGCGATAGAGATAGTTCTCAGGGTCGGGAAGGCCAAGTCGGCAACTCACAGACAAACAAAGTACAGGATCAGAAGACAGAGGCAGTGTAGTCAGACAGGCAGAAAGTCATAACAGATAATCACAATCAAACTAGTACTTTAGACTATCAAGAGAATCTAGCTAAGTGTAGGATTACAGCTCCAGCTGGTCCCGGCACACTTTCGGATCTGACTAAGGGTCTGCGTGCTACCACGAAGTGATTGCAACGACAGGCAACCAGCAACTGACTAAGCAGCAGAATATATAGTTGCAGGACTCTGCTGCCCCGCCCGAACCATTCAGCCAATCATGAGTCCTGCAGGAATCAGCTGACCTTCCTGATCAGCTGACACTTCCTCTGCAGGTATAAAGGTCCTGAATTCAGGCCCGCGCGAGCATAGCTCTCCATCTGCCTAGATGCACTAACAGACCCAGCCACACCAAGCACATGCTGCTGCAAGCAAACAGCCGCTTTGCTGTCAGGACATGCGGCGGCTTTTCCGCGTTCCACCACACAACCAGACGCGTGCAAACCGCCGCGTAGGACGCGGAGTCAGCCGCCTGCCTCTTGGCACACGCGGCGGCTTTTCCACGTTTCCTCACAAGTAGTCTTGAAACCAAATGTCGCAAAATGACCTGTGAAATCCTAAAGGTACTCATTGGACTTTGGGCCCCTTAGCACAGTTAGGGTGCAAAAAAGTACCACACATGTGGTATCGCCGTACTCAGGAGAAGTAGTATAATGTGTTTTGGGGTGTATTTTTACACATACCCATGCTGAGTGGGAGAAATATCTCTGTAAATGGACAATTGTGTGTAAAAAAAATTGTCATTTACAGAGATATTTCTCCCACCCAGCATGGGTATGTGTAAAAATACACCCCAAAACACATTATACTACTTCTCCTGAGTATGGCAATACCACATGTGTGGCACTTTTTTGCAGCCTAACTGCGCTAAGGGGCCCAAAGTCCAATGAGCACCTTTAGGCTTTACGGGGGTGCTTACTATTAGGCACCCCCCCAAAATGCCAGGACAGTAAACACACCCCACAAATGACCACATTTTGGAAAGTAGACACTTCAAGGTATTGAAAGAGGAGCATAGTGAGTCCGTGGCAGATTTCATTTTTTTTTTGTCGCAAGTTAGAACAAATGGAAACTTTTTTTTTTTGTCACAAAGTGTCATTTTCCACTAACTTGTGACAAAAAATAAAATCTTCTAGGAACTCACCATGCCTCTCAGTGAATACTTTGGGATGTCTTCTTTCCAAAATGGGGTCATTTGGGGGGGGTATTTATACTATCCTGGAATTTTAGCACCTCATGAAACATGACAGGTGGTCAGAAAAGTCAGAGATACTTCAAAATGGGAAAATTCACTTTTGGCACCATAGTTTGTTAACGCTATAACTTTTACCCAAACCAAAAATATACACTGAATGGATTATTTTTTATTAAAGACATGTAGCACAATACATTTGGACAAACATGTATACAGAAATTTTACTTTATTTGAAAAATCTCAGCACAGAAAGTAAAAAAAATCATTTTTTTGAAAAAAATCATGACTTTTTTGATGAGTATAATAAAAACTAAAACTCGCAGCAGCAATCAAAGAGCACCAAAAGAAAGCTGTATTAGTGACAAGAAAAGGAGGTAAAATTCATGTAGGTGGTAGGATGTATGACTGAGCAATAAACCGTGAAAGCTGCAGTGGTCTGAATGGAAAAAAAAAGGCTCTGGTCCTTAAGGGGCGAAAAGACTGTGGTCCTCAAGTGGTTAAACTCCGAAGCAGGAAATTTGGGCGCTTGCTAGCAGCGGAAGTTTGGGTGCTGTCATAGAGGCCCATTGTGTTTATCGTTAAGGAGATGCCCAAATTCCCTCTCCTTACCGATAAATACAATGGGCCCCATTGATACATTTTGCATGGTTCTTTCTTTTACTGGGGGCATGGATGGTTGTGGTTAGTGGTAGTGTTGGGCGAACATCTAGATGTTCGGGTTCGGGCCGAACAGGCCGAACATGTCCGCGATGTTCGGGTGTTCGACCCGAACTCCGAACATAATGGAAGTCAATGGGGACCCGAACTTTTGTGCTTTGTAAAGCCTCCTTACATGCTACATACCCCAAATTTACAGGGTATGTGCACCTTGGGAGTGGGTACAAGAGGAAAAAAAAATTTAGCAAAAAGAGCTTATAGTTTTTGAGAAAATCGATTTTAAAGTTTCAAAGGGAAAACTGTCTTTTAAATGCGGGAAATGTCTGTTTTCTTTGCACAGGTAACATGCTTTTTGTCGGCATGCAGTCATAAATGTAATACATATAAGAGGTTCCAGGAAAAGGGACCGGTAATGCTAACCCAGCAGCAGCACACGTGATGGAACAGGAGGAGGGTGGCGCAGGAGGAGAAGGCCACGCTTTGAGACACAACAACCCAGGCCTTGCATGAGGACAAGAAGCGTGCGGATAGCATGCTTTGTACCACCATGCAGTCATAAATGTAATAAAGATAAGTGGTTCAATAAACAGGGACCACGCGGCAACGCTAACCCAGCAGCAGCACACGTGATGGAACAGGAGGAGGCGCAGGAGGAGAAGGCCACGCTTTGTGAGACACAACAACCCAGGCCTTGCATGAGGACAAAAAGCGTGCGGATAGCATGCTTTGTACCGCCATGTAGTCATAAATGTAATAAAGATAAGAGGTTCCATAAACAGGGACCACGCGGCAACGGTAACCCAGCAGCAGCAGCAGCAGCAGCAGCACACGTGATGGAACAGGAGGAGGCGCAGGAGGAGAAGGCCACGCTTTGTGAGACACAACAACCCAGGCCTTGCATGAGGACAAAAAGCGTGCGGATATAGCAGCAATGCTTTTTGCCGCCATGCAGTCATAAATGTAATACAGATGAGAGGTTCAATAAACAGGGACCGGAAACGCTAAACCATCCCAGATGTTCATCGGTCATGTTACTTGGTTGGGGTCCAGGAGTGTTGCGTAGTCGTTTCCAATCCAGGATTGATTCATTTTAATTTGAGTCAGACGGTCTGCATTTTCTGTGGAGAGGCGGATACGCCGATCTGTGATGATGCCTCCGGCAGCACTGAAACAGCGTTCTGACATAACGCTGGCTGCCGGGCAAGCCAGCACCTCTATTGCGTACATTGCCAGTTCGTGCCAGGTGTCTAGCTTCATGCCCGGTTTCAGGTCCAGCGGTGCCAGCCACAAATCCGTCTGTTCCTTTATTCCCCTCCAAATTTCCTCCCCTGTGTGCTGCTTATCCCCAAGGCAGATCAGCTTCAGCAACGCTTGCTGACGCATGCCAACAGCTGTGCTGCACTGCTTCCACGATCCTACTGCTGCTGGTGCTGGGTTAGCATTTCCGGATGAGGTACAGCTTTGAGATGCGTTGGAGGAGAAGGAGTCAGAGAGGTAGGTGCTGCTGTTGTTATCCAGCTGTTTGCGGCGTGGGCAACACCCGCGCCGTAGCAGGTGAGGAATCGCTGCCAGGCTCCACAAGGTTCACCCAGTGCGCGGTAAGGGAGATGTATCGACCCTGGCCGAACGCACTCGTCCAGGTGTCAGTGGTGAGGTGAACCTTGCAGGCAACGGCATTCTTCAAGCTTCGGGTTATTTAGCTGACCACGTGCTCATGCAACTCAGGCACTGCAGAGCGCGCAAAGTGGTAGCGGCTGGGAACAACGTAACGTGGGATGGCCACTGACATCATGCCCTTGAAGCTGTTTGTCTCCACCACTCGATATGGCAGCATTTCGCAGGCCAGAAGCTTGGCTATGCTGGCTGGCTGTTACTGCCACGGCCCGGGGGTCATTTGCTGGCAATTTCCTCTTGTGCTCAAACATCTCAGAGACAGACAACTCAACCGTAGCGCTGCACACCGAAGGGCTGTTGGTTGTTGTGTTTGATGAACACTGGGAGACCTCAAGAGCACTAGTCCGGAAAGTGACAGTGTCAGCATCGTCTGATGTTTGTGAATGTTGTGAACCACGCAATGGCTGGGCTACTGCTGCTGCTGAGGCGGGTCTGGTGGTGAGTCTGGTGAACCCAAGGGAGGCAGTGTTGCTGGTGGTACCCTGTCCTGCCGCGTTTGCCCACAGAGTGGGATGTTTGGATAGAATGTGGCGGCTCATGCTGGTGGTGGAGAGGTTGTTAATACTTTTCCCCCTGCTCAGGCGGGTCTTGCACACCTTGCAAATCGCCATGGTAACATCCTCAGTGCAGTCTTCAAAGAAAGCCCAGACTTTAACTGGCTGAGGACTCGGACCTCGTGCGTGATGTGCTGGTGCTGCTTAACCCACTGCTGGACGCTTGAGAGGTCATCCAAGTAATTATCTGGTCCTGTTCTTTTGGATCTGTGAGGGTTGTTGTCCTGGACAACATGGGCAGTATTGAGTGGGTTTTCTTGGGTGCTCCCCTGTGGCCTGTACGTGAACCGTCAGGGGAAACACCTCTTCCCTTGCCCCTCCCTCTTTCACCGGATTTCTTCCTCATTTCACTTATCCTTAAAGTACACGCTGACTGGCAGCAGTACAGTGGCAGTACAGAAATGCTATACAGTGGTGGGTGAGCGGTGTACCACTATTGTCAGCAGTGACACAGAGCACAATGCTATACAGTGGCGGGTGAGCGGTGTACTACTGTTCCCAGCAGACACAGAGTGGAAGTAAACACAATGCTATATAGTGTGGCTGAGCCGTGTACACAGAGTGGCATTAAACACAATGCTATATAGTCTGCTATATAGTCACCCCGAACAGGGTGATGTTCTGCAGAACCCGAACAGTGGCAAACACTGTTCGCCCAACACTACTGGGAGGGAACGCAGATTTTAGTACCTAAACACACGATACAACATGTTTTCCGGGGTCGGACTCTGAGGCACATACAGATGGTCCCGATCATCATCCTCATCATACAACTCTTCTCCTGAGTCTGACCCACCCACCACCTCTGCCACCCCAACATCCCCAGACACAGACCCCTCATCGTCCTCAACATTAACTTGGGATGCTGGCCTGAGCCAGACCTCCTCCTCCACATCAGGCCCCATCATCTCCTCAATGGCAGCCCTCATTAATCGCTCTGGCGACGGACTGATGGACACAACGTTCTCCTCCGGGGAGGGCTGCTGCTGACCACTGGCTGCTGGGGTGGATGTTATAGCTTGCGTGGGGCGTTGGCTGTTGCTGTTGTTGGGAGTGCTGCTCACAGCGGAGGTCTCTGGGGAACTCATGTTGAGCTCATATAGTGGTTGACGGTGAGTGGAGTATTACTGATCCCAGCAATATACACACTGACTGGCAGAGTACGCAATGCTATATAGTGTGGCTGAGCGGTGTACACAGAGTGGCAGTAAACACAATGCTATATAGTCTGGCTGAGCGAGCGGTGTACTACTGTTCCCAGCAGAATCAGAGTGGCAGTAAACAATGGTATATAGTCTGGCTGAGCGGTGTACATAGAGTGTCAGTAAACAATGGTATATAGTCTGGCTGAGCGAGCGGTGTACTACTGTTCCCAGCAGAATCAGAGTGGCAGTAAACAATGGTATATAGTCTGGCTGAGCGGTGTACACAGAGTGTCAGTAAACAATGGTATATAGTCTGGCTGAGCGAGCGGTGTACTACTGTTCCCAGCAGAATCAGAGTGGCAGTAAACAATGGTATATAGTCTGGCTGAGCGGTGTACACAGAGTGTCAGTAAACAATGGTATATAGTCTGGCTGAGCGGTGTACACACAATGCTATATAGTCTGCTATATAGTGTCAGTAAACAATGGTATATAGTCTGGCTGAGCGAGCGGTGTACTACTGTTCCCAGCAGAATCAGAGTGGCAGTAAACAATGGTATATAGTCTGGCTGAGCGGTGTACACAGAGTGTCAGTAAACAATGGTATATAGTCTGGCTGAGCGAGCGGTGTACTACTGTTCCCAGCAGAATCAGAGTGGCAGTAAACAATGGTATATAGTCTGGCTGAGCGGTGTACACAGAGTGTCAGTAAACAATGGTATATAGTCTGGCTGAGCGAGCGGTGTACTACTGTTCCCAGCAGAATCAGAGTGGCAGTAAACAATGGTATATAGTCTGGCTGAGCGGTGTACACAGAGTGTCAGTAAACAATGGTATATAGTCTGGCTGAGCGAGCGGTGTACTACTGTTCCCAGCAGAATCAGAGTGGCAGTAAACAATGGTATATAGTCTGGCTGAGCGGTGTACACAGAGTGTCAGTAAACAATGGTATATAGTCTGGCTGAGCGAGCGGTGTACTACTGTTCCCAGCAGAATCAGAGTGGCAGTAAACAATGGTATATAGTCTGGCTGAGCGGTGTACACAGAGTGTCAGTAAACAATGGTATATAGTCTGGCTGAGCGGTGTACACACAATGCTATATAGTCTGCTATATAGTGTCAGTAAACAATGGTATATAGTCTGGCTGAGCGAGCGGTGTACTACTGTTCCCAGCAGAATCAGAGTGGCAGTAAACAATGGTATATAGTCTGGCTGAGCGGTGTACACAGAGTTTCAGTAAACAATGGTATATAGTCTGGCTGAGCGGTGTACACAGAGTGTCAGTAAACAATGGTATATAGTCTGGCTGAGCGGTGTACACAGAGTGGCAGTAAACACAATGCTATATAGTCTGGCTGAGCGAGCGGTGTACTACTGTTCCCAGCAGAATCAGAGTGGCAGTAAACAATGGTATATAGTCTGGCTGAGCGGTGTACACAGAGTGTCAGTAAACAATGGTATATAGTCTGGCTGAGCGGTGTACACAGAGTGTCAGTAAACAATGGTATATAGTCTGGCTGAGCGGTGTACACAGAGTGGCAGTAAACACAATGCTATATACTCTGGCTGAGCGAGCGGTGTACTACTGTTCCCAGCAGACACAGAACAGTGAACAGAATGCTATATAGTGTGGCTGAGCGAGCGGTGTACCACTATTCCCAGCAGACACAGAACAGTGAACAGAATGCTATATAGTGTGGCTGAGCGGGCGGTGTACCACTATTCCCAGCAGACACAGAACAGTGAACAGAATGCTATATAGTGTGGATGAGCGAGCGGTGTACCACTATTCCCAGCAGACACAGAACAGTAAACAGAATGCTATATAGTGTGGCTGAGCGAGCGGTGTACCACTATTCCCAGCAGACACAGAACAGTGAACAGAATGCTATATAGTGTGGCTGAGCGGGCGGTGTACCACTATTCCCAGCAGACACAGAACAGTGAACAGAATGCTATATAGTGTGGATGAGCGAGCGGTGTACCACTATTCCCAGCAGACACAGAACAGTAAACAGAATGCTATATAGTGTGGCTGAGCGAGCGGTGTACCACTATTCCAAGCAGACACAGAACAGTGAACAGAATGCTATATAGTGTGGCTGAGCGAGCGGTGTACCACTATTCCCAGCAGACACAGAGTGGCAGTAAACAGAATGCTATATAGTGTGGCTGAGCGAGGTACACAGAGTGGCAGTAAACAGAATGCTATATAGTGTGGCTGAGCAAGCGGTGTACTACTATTCCCAGCAGACACAGAGTGGCAGTAAACAGAATGCTATATAGTGTGGCTGAGCGAGGTACACAGAGTGGCAGTAAACAGAATGCTATATAGTGTGGCTGAGCAAGCGGTGTACTACTGTTCCCAGCAGTGACACAATGACAGGGGGGACCCTGGCTAGCGTGGCTGGAGCGCGAACTACCCTGCCTGCCTACCCAAAGCTAAACCCACAGACAAATGGCGGAGATATGACGTGGTTCGGGTATTTATTTACCCGAACCACGTGACCGTTCGGCCAATCAGAGCGCGTTCGGGTCCGAACCACGTGACCCGTTCGGCCAATCACAGCGCTAGCCGAACGTTCGGGGAACGTTCGGCCATGCGCTCTTAGTTCGGCCATATGGCCGAACGGTTTGGCCGAGCACCGTCAGGTGTTCGGCCGAACTCGAACATCACCCGAACAGGGTGATGTTCTGCAGAACCCGAACAGTGGCGAACACTGTTCGCCCAACACTAGTTAGTGGTTGGTAAGAAAGGAATAAGGCTACCTGGGGGAGGTGGGTGCAGCAACGCTTAAGGTTAGCCATGGGGGAGGAAGGGTTAAGGTTAGTTATGGGGAGGAAGGGTTAAGGTTACCCATGGGGAGGAAGGGTTAAGGTTAGCCATGGGAGAGAAGGGTTAAGGATAGCCATGTGGGGGGAGGTGTGTTAGGGTTAGGCATGGGGAGGAAGGGTTAAGGTTACCCATGGGGTAGGAAGGGTTATGATTAGCCATGGGGGAATAAGGGTTAAGGTTAGCCATGGGGGAGGAAGGGTTAAGGTTATCCATGAGGGAAGAAGGGTTAAGGTTAGCCATGGGGAGGAAGGGTTAAGGTTACCCATGGAGGAAGAACGGTTGTTACCCATGGGGAAAGAAGGGTTAAGGTAAGCCATGGGGGAGGAAGGGATAAGGTTACTCATGGGGAGGAAGGGTTAAGGTTAGCCATGTGGAGGGGAGTTGTGTTAGGGTTAGCCATGGGGAGGAATGGTTAAGGTTACCCATGGGGAGGAAGGGTTAAGGTTAGCCATGGGGGAGGAAGGGTTAAGGTTAGCCATGGGGGAGGAAGGGTTAAGGTTAGCCATGTGGAGGAAGGGTTAAGGTTACCCATGGGGGAGGAAGGATTAAGGTTAGCCATGTGGGGGGAGTTGTGTTAGGGTTAGCCATGGGGAGGAATAGTTAAGGTTACCCATGGGAAGGAAGGGTTAAGGTTAGCCATGGGGGAGGAAGGGTTAAGGTTAGCCATGGGGGAGGAAGGGTTAAGGTTAGCCATGGGGGAGGAAGGGTTAAGGTTAGCCATGTGGAGGAAGGGTTAAGGTTACCCATGGGGGAGGAAGGATTAAGGTTAGCCATGTGGGGGGAGTTGTGTTAGGGTTAGCCATGGGGAGGAATGGTTAAGGTTACCCATGGGGAGGAAGGGTTAAGGTTAGCCATGGGGGAGGAAGGGTTAAGGTTAGCCATGGGAGAGGAAGGGTTAAGGTTAGCCATGTGGAGGAAGGGTTAAGGTTACCCATGGGGGAGGAAGGATTACGGTTAGCCATGTGGGGGGAGTTGTGTTAGGGTTAGCCATGGGGAGGAATAGTTAAGGTTACCCATGGGGAGGAAGGGTTAAGGTTAGCCATGGGGGAGGAAGGGTTAAGGTTAGCCATGGGGGAGCAAGGGTTAAGGTTAGCCCTGGGGGAGGAAGGGTTAAGGTTAGCCATGGGGAAAAAGGGTTAATGTTAGCCATGGGGGAGGAAGGGTTAAGGTTACCCATGGGAAGAAAGGGTTATGGTTAGCCGTGTGAGGGGAGGTGTGTTAGGGTTAGCCATGGGGAGGAAGGGTTAAGGTTAGCCATGGGGAGGAAGGGTTAAGGTTAGCCATGGGGAGGAAGGGTTAAGGTTAGCCTTGGGGAGGAAGGGTTAAGGTTAGCCATGGGGGGAGAGGTGTGTTAGGGTTAGGCATCGTAGTGGGAGGGTTTAGTGTGAGAAAAGGCTTAGAATTAGCTATAGTAAAATATCCATATTTAATACTGATATTTTACAATTTGTTTTATACTTTAAAAGTAAAATTTCCTGATATTCGACTGTCAGTTTTCCAGGGCGCTCAAATTTCCAGGCGCCCTTTTCTGACGTTGCTCATTAACACATTCTTACAGACAGTTAAAGGACAAATATTATGTTGATCAGTAGCCATGGGTGAACTTATTGCAGTGAGGTTCATCGATTGAACATGATAGGCAAACTTCTAGTATTGCGGTTCAACAGCCAACATAGCGTTTGTCGGCTTGGGAAGCAACAGATTTTAATGTAAATGTGGGATGGCTGAATCGCACCCCATGACTTCACCTATCACTGGGCATCCTCCTTCTCCTTGACCCCTCTGCCCCTTCCCCTGACCATTGTGCCCACTCACTCCCCTTGCATGTAGCTGGGCTGACATCACCATCGAGGGAATATAAACAGCTGGATGGGTGAGCTGGATGGGCAGTGTGTAGACAAGTAGTCCTCCATTTGATGGTAACTTTGGGAATTGGGAACTGGAATGGGCAAAATTGACACGGAATGGCGGGCCTGAAAATGAGCATTCAGAGACGTGGGTTCAGGAACACACAATTCCCAAAAATTAACATTTTCACCTCAAAGACCTGCGAACACTAGCATTAAGAATCCAATCACTGTACCAAGGCCACACTTATACTTTTTTCTGCCCTTAGGCCTAATTTTTTGTGGTTCCTCTTCCATATACAGCAGCCCATCTCCTACCTGTACAGTAGCAGCTGACCTCTTCCATATATTGATCTCCATTTATAGCTTCTCTATTCTATTTCTAGCCACTTTCTCCATCTAATGTAAAGTAAGTCCGCTCATACTCCTGTATTTGTTAGGAGGTAGTGCCAGACCTCATGGCCGTAAGACTGAAAGGCCATGCTGTAAAAGAAAATATAGGTTTGCACAATGCCTAAAAATACAATTGTATTAAATCTTCACAGCAAGTAAGCAGCTGATGTTTCAGTGTTGGCCAGGATGAAGTATACCATCTGTATTTAAAAAGGTATGGAACCCAGCATTTCTTTTTTTTTTTACCTAAATGATTAATTACAGCACAAAACATATTACCACCAAAAAAAAGGTAGCAGAACAGCATTCAAACAGTTAAACACAGCACTTTCTACAGTTCAAAGCTTGTTGCCGAAACCGAAGGGGTGATAACATTATATTTTGTTTACATTCCTTTGTCAGATACAATTAGCTGGCTAATTCAATCTGAATTGGCTGGCTTAAAATAACTGAATATCAATAAGCGGAGATCCGGAAAAAAAACGCATTATTGCATTACCTGATTGGCTAAATCATTCCAATTTTCTGAGTCTTCTAATTGGCTTACCATTACCAAATATCGGTAATACGGATTTTCTGCCCCCATTTTTGCCTAAAATCCACATTTTCTGATTGGTTTATTCTGAGTCTTCTGATTGACTCAAAATTACTGCATATCAGTAAAGGGAATTTCTGCGTACATTTTTGCGTTTCCGTGAAAATCTTTGTTCCACATGAGTATTTCCATGTTACGCATTCCGATGCGGTAATACGGATTTCTAATTGGAATTGCGGAAATTGCAATTCCACAGAATTAGCATGAACATCCCTATCTAAAACATGTGAGCTGATTACTTTGATGCTATGAAGAGCTAATAAAATGTTGGTATTTTTCGGCATTTTTAGGCAATTACATAATGCGCTTCATAAAATGGGTAAAGCCAAGCAAAATATAACCAAGGTTTTCTGAACATGCCCCAATGTGAAAGAATACAAAACACAGTCTTTCAATGTTTATTTCGTTTATTAAGGACAAACGCTCATAAATACCCAATTTCCCCATGTGAACAGTAATTGCCGCCCATCAAGTAATGATCGTAATTTCAATGATAATAGATAAAATTGCACGAGACACACAACAGCTTGATTGCTGACAGCCCCTATTGAAGCTAAATATCACTTAAACAGATTGATTATTCTATCCATGGGGAACTGCAAGGAAAAAGAACAGCTAAAGGAGATGAATATCATGGCTTGCCTAATAGGGATGGCCCTGATTAGGGGAAATGGAGAAGCATGTGATCAGTTTGATCAGCTGATAGATTTGTAAGGCCCTGATTTGCTGTGCTGACTTCCTGGTTTAACACATGAGCAGGACCAGCAAATCAGAACCTTACAAATCTATCAGCTGATCAAACTGGTCACATGCTTCTCCATTTCTCCTAAGCAGGGCCATCCCTATTGTCTAACATCTGACAAAAAAATAAAGAAAAATCTGATCACCCTCAAAGTTTCTAAAATAATTTTTTAGGTGGTGGACTAAAACATTTTGGAAAAATACAGTAGGTCCCATTAAAATTGGTGTAACATACAGCTTACAAAATAGACACCTACTGTGAAACATGGTGGTGGTATTGGGACGGTGTAGAGGATGGTTAACTGCTTCAGGACCTGGGTGATGTACTATAATTGTGGGAAGAGTGAATTCAGTGGATAAACAGAAAGGATTAAAAGAAATTGTCCACTCAACAGAGTAAGATCTTGAACTCAAACTTAAGCTCACTTTGCTTATGCAGCAAGGCAATGATCCAAAACTCAAGAGGAAGTTAACCTCTAAATGGTCAAAAGTGAAGGTCCAGTGATGTGAACATTGAAGAAAAGAAGAAGAATATGGTTAATAGAATGGAGATTGCATACAGGGCGGTATCTGTAGACAAGTGTAGTTAAAGTAAACCAGTAGGGGAAAAAAACTGCCCTGGGTGTACTTACCTCGGGAGAGGAAAGCCTCTGGATCCTAATGAGGCTTCCCCCATCTCCCATCGATCCAGCGCTGGCAGCCCGGAGCACAAACAGACAATAATATTTACTTTTGACTGCCGCCACAGCCCAGGCCTCTCCGCTCAGGCTCCAGCGGAAATAGCTGAACCCGATCGGGTCCGATCGGATATCCGACCTTTTTTCAGCTATCCGACTTGGATTCAGATTCCGGGTTTCTGTGGAAATCCGGATAGCTATCTGCAGATAGTTGGCTGGCAATGCGGATATCCGTGGATATCTGCAGTTATCCGACTATTGAGATACTGTGACTAAGTAGATGACATCCAGGACATCATTGAGCCAATCAGAGGGCTCCCAGCAGAAGCCCTAGCAACCAATCACAGAGGGGAACCCTGGCCAGCCCCACCTGACCTCATTGAGCCAATCAGAGGGCTCCCAGCCTAAGCCCTGGCACCCAATCACAGAAAGGAACCCTGGCCAGGCCCCCCTGTATAATAAGAAGGGCTGCCATGATGAGAAATATCGTCCTTGCTTGTGAATGCTTACTGAGAGACATGATCCAGTGCTGCTGGCCTAGCAAGTGCTGTACACAGTGATAAACCTAAAGCTGTTCAGTGATTAACCCCTTCACTATCACTACACTATTGCTGTATTGTTAATTAGCTTGATTTCATTGTGTGACAGTCAGAGTGTGTGCTGCAGGGCTGCTACAGCTGCTATGTGTCTGTGTGTGTGCTGTGCACAGACCAGGCCAGCTGCTGCCTGCTGGCCAGCTAATAGCCTTAGCTAGCTACAGTACAGGTTAGTTAGGTTAGGGATTAGGGAATAGGATTACTGTGTTATTGTGTAGTTAGTACTGTAGTACTGCAGTCAGTGCTAGTAGTTGTTAGAGTAGTAGTATTACTGTGTTAGCTTACTACAGAACTGCTGTGCTGCTGAGCAGTGCCAGTGTGACAGTTAGTGTCTTCTCCTCTGCTGTCTGACTGTCACTCGGCACATGGCACTTGGCATGTGGCCCTTGGCATGTGTAATGTGGCACTTGGCACTTTGCACTTTGCATGTGGCACTTGGCACGTGGCATTTGGCACTTGGCACGTGGCACTTGGCATGTGGCACTTGGCACTTTGCATGAGGCACTTTGCACGTGGCAGGTGGCACTTGGCACATGTCACATGCAAAGTGCCATGTGCAAAGAGCCACGTGCAAAGTGCCACGTGCCAAGTTCTAAGTGCCATGTGCCAAGTGCCACGTGCCAAGTGGCAAGTGCCACGTGCCAAGTGCCACTGCCAAGTGCCGCGTCCGGCACGGTCCTGGCAGACCTTACATCAGCTGCTGTGTCCAAGTTGATGACCAAGTTGATGAGCTTTGGAGTCTTTGGTATCAATAAGATGCATTTTTTCATTGAAATTAAACAAATCTGATTGGCTGTTTGTAGCCCACCCCCTTTCTGAATTTTAACCCCAGTCACCCAGTGACCAACTGTACCGGGTTTGAGGCATCTGCTATTAACAATATAAGAATAGTAGCAGTTTAAATATTCCCTTTGAAAATCAAAAGGTGAATTTTTAATGGCTGTTATAGGCTCCACCCACTTTCCAAAACCTTAATCTTATTCACCCAGTGACCAACTGTGCAAAGTTTGAGAACCATGCCATTAACAGTGTAAGATTGGCTGCAGTTTATATTTTCCTAGTAAAATTTGTTTTTGGATCCGCTCACTTTTTGTAGCCTGGACACACAGCCACTCAATGACCAAGTTTGTGAGCTTTCAGGTTCCTGGCATCAAAAATGTGTATTGAATGTGAATGGAAGCAGTTTATCCAGCAAGGAAATCTGATTGGCTGTTTGTGGCCCCACCCCTTTAGTGAATTTGGACCCCAGTCACCCAATGACCGACTGTAGCAAGTTTGAAGCCTCTGCCATTAAGAGTGTAAGAATGGCTGCAGTTTACATTTTCCCATTTAAAATGAATGGCTGAAATTTGATTGGCTGTTTTATGCCCCACCCACTTTTCCTGAATTTGTAACCTCGTCACCAAGTGACCAACTGTGCCAAGTGTGGGGACTCTGGATTGATTACTGTGAGAATGTCAGCTTTCTATTTTTTTTTTCCATTGACATGAATGGGTGGAATATTGGCTGTTTGTAGCTCCGCCCAGGTGTGCAAGGGGGCTGCAAGACCCCCAGAACATATCATCCCAGGTACTAAGGGATCTGTATACCAAGTTTTGTTCAAATTGGTGAAGGCTTTTTCAAGTGATCGCGGCACATACACACACACACACACACACACATATGTATAGAGCGATAAATATATATAAATAAACGCCATGGCTCTGTGGGCATCCCATTGGTGCCAATGTCAATAGCATCTATAAAAATAAATTTATAAAAAGCTAATAAAATGGTGTCCTGCAGAAATGCAGTGAGGTTTGGTATGGTGCAGGGATGGAGTAAGGTTTGGTGTCCTGCAGAGATGCAGTAAGGTTTGGTATGGTGCAGAGATGCAGTAAGGTTTGGTATCCTGCAGAGATGCAGTAAGGTTTGGTATGGTGCAGCGATGCAGTAAGGTTTGGTATGACGCAGGGATGCAGTAAGGTTTGGTATGGTGCAGCGATGCAGTAAGGTTTGGTATCCTGCAGAGATGCAGTAAGGTTTGGTATGGTGCAGCGATGCAGTAAGGTTTGGTATGATGCAGGGATGCAGTAAGGTTTGGTGTCCTGCAGAGATGCAGTAAGGTTTGGTATGGTGCAGAGATGCAGTAAGGTTTGGTATCCTGCAGAGATGCAGTAAGGTTTGGTATGGTGCAGCGATGCAGTAAGGTTTGGTATGATGCAGGGATGCAGTAAGGTTTGGTGTCCTGCAGAGATGCAGTAAGTTTTGGTATGGTGCAGAGATGCAGTAATGTTTGGTATGATGCAGGGATGCAGTAAGGTTTGGTATGATGCAGAGATGCAGTAAGGTTTGGTGTCCTGCAGAGATGCAGTAAGGTTTGGTGTCCTGCAGAGATGCAGTAAGGTTTGGTATGATGCAGGGATGCAGTAAGGTTTGGTATGATGCAGAGATGCAGTAAGGTTTGGTATGATGCAGGGATGCAGTAAGGTTTGGTATGCTGCAGAGATGCAGTAAGGTTTGGTGTCCTGCAGAGATGCAGTAAGTTTTGGTATGGTGCAGAGATGCAGTAATGTTTGGTATGATGCAGGGATGCAGTAAGGTTTGGTATGATGCAGAGATGCAGTAAGGTTTGGTGTCCTGCAGAGATGCAGTAAGGTTTGGTGTCCTGCAGAGATGCAGTAAAGTTTGGTATGATGCAGGAATGCAGTGGGTTTGGTATGCTGCAGAGATGCAGTAAGGTTTGGTATCCTGCAGGGATGCAGTAAGGTTTGGTATGGCGCAGAGATGCAGTAAGGTTTGGTATGATGCAGAGATGCAGTAATGTTTGGTATGATGCAAGGATGCAGTAAGGTTTGGTATGATGCAGAGATGCAGTAAGGTTTGGTGTCCTGCAGAGATGCAGTAAGGTTTGGTATGATGCAGGGATGCAGTAAGGTTTGGTATGATGCAGAGATGCAGTAAGGTTTGGTGTCCTGCAGAGATGCAGTAAGGTTTGGTATGATGCAGAGATGCAGTAAGGTTTGGTATGATGCAGAGATGCAGTAAGGTTTGGTATGATGCAGAGATGCAGTAATGTTTGGTATGATGCAGGGATGCAGTAAGGTTTGGTATGGCGCAGAGATGCAGTAAGGTTTGGTATGATGCAGAGATGCAGTAATGTTTGGTATGATGCAGGGATGCAGTAAGGTTTGGTATGATGCAGAGATGCAGTAAGGTTTGGTATGATGCAGGGATGCAGTAAGGTTTGGTATGATGCAGAGATGCAGTAAGGTTTGGTATGATGCAGGGATGCAGTAAGGTTTGGTATGATGCAGAGATGCAGTAAGGTTTGGTGTCCTGCAGAGATGCAGTAAGGTTTGGTGTCCTGCAGAGATGCAGTAAAGTTTGGTATGATGCAGGAATGCAGTGGGTTTGGCATGCTGCAGAGATGCAGTAAGGTTTGGTATCCTGCAGGGATGCAGTAAGGTTTGGTATGGCGCAGAGATGCAGTAAGGTTTGGTATGATGCAGAGATGCAGTAATGTTTGGTATGATGCAGGGATGCAGTAAGGTTTGGTATGATGCAGAGATGCAGTAAGGTTTGGTGTCCTGCAGAGATGCAGTAAGGTTTGGTATGATGCAGGGATGCAGTAAGGTTTGGTATGATGCAGAGATGCAGTAATGTTTGGTATGATGCAGGGATGCAGTAAGGTTTGGTATGATGCAGGGATGCAGTAAGGTTTGGTATGATGCAGAGATGCAGTAAGGTTTGGTATGATGCAGGGATGCAGTAAGGTTTGGTATGATGCAGAGATGCAGTAAGGTTTGGTGTCCTGCAGAGATGCAGTAAGGTTTGGTATGATGCAGGGATGCAGTAAGGTTTGGTATGATGCAGAGATGCAGTAAGGTTTGGTATGATGCAGGGATGCAGTAAGGTTTGGTATGATGCAGAGATGCAGTAAGGTTTGGTGTCCTGCAGAGATGCAGTAAGGTTTGGTATGATGCAGAGATGCAGTAAGGTTTGGTATGATGCAGAGATGCAGTAAGGTTTGGTATGATGCAGAGATGCAGTAATGTTTGGTATGATGCAGGGATGCAGTAAGGTTTGGTATGGCGCAGAGATGCAGTAAGGTTTGGTATGATGCAGAGATGCAGTAATTTTTGGTATGATGCAGGGATGCAGTAAGGTTTGGTATCCTGCAGGGATGCAGTAAGGTTTGGTATGGCGCAGAGATGCAGTAAGGTTTGGTATGATGCAGAGATGCAGTAATGTTTGGTATGATGCAGGGATGCAGTAAGGTTTGGTATGATGCAGAGATGCAGTAAGGTTTGGTGTCCTGCAGAGATGCAGTAAGGTTTGGTATGATGCAGGGATGCAGTAAGGTTTGGTATGATGCAGAGATGCAGTAAGGTTTGGTATGATGCAGGGATGCAGTAAGGTTTGGTATGATGCAGAGATGCAGTAAGGTTTGGTGTCCTGCAGAGATGCAGTAAGGTTTGGTATGATGCAGAGATGCAGTAAGGTTTGGTATGATGCAGAGATGCAGTAAGGTTTGGTATGATGCAGAGATGCAGTAATGTTTGGTATGATGCAGGGATGCAGTAAGGTTTGGTATGGCGCAGAGATGCAGTAAGGTTTGGTATGATGCAGAGATGCAGTAATTTTTGGTATGATGCAGGGATGCAGTAAGGTTTGGTATGATGCAGAGATGCAGTAAGGTTTGGTATGATGCAGGGATGCAGTAAGGTTTGGTATGATGCAGAGATGCAGTAATGTTTGGTATGATGCAGGGATGCAGTAAGGTTTGGTATGGCGCAGAGATGCAGTAAGGTTTGGTATGATGCAGAGATGCAGTAATGTTTGGTATGATGCAGGGATGCAGTAAGGTTTGGTATGATGCAGAGATGCAGTAAGGTTTGGTATGATGCAGGGATGCAGTAAGGTTTGGCATGATGCAGAGATGCAGTAAGGTTTGGTATGATGCAGGGATGCAGTAAGGTTTGGTATGATGCAGAGATGCAGTAATGTTTGGTATGATGCAGGGATGCAGTAAGGTTTGGTATCCTGCAGAGATGCAGTAAGGTTTGGTATGATGCAGGGATGCAGTAAGGTTTGGTATGATGCAGAGATGCAGTAAGGTTTGGTATGATGCAGAGATGCAGTAAGGTTTGGTGTCCTGCAGAGATGCAGTAATGTTTGGTATGATGCAGAGATGCAGTAAGGTTTGGTATGATGCAGAGATGCAGTAAGGTTTGGTATGATGCAGGGATGCAGTAAGGTTTGGTATGATGCAGGGATGTAGTAAGGTTTGGTATCCTGCAGAGATGCAGTAAAATTTGGTGTCCTGCAGAGATGCAGTAAGGTTTGGCATCCTACACAGATGCAGTAAGGTTTGGCATCCTGCGCAGATGCAGTAAGGTTTGGTATGCTACAGAGATGCAGTAATGTTTACTATCCTGCACAGATGCAGTAAGGTTTGGTGTCCTGCAGAGATGCAGTAAGGTTTGGTATGGTGCAGAGATGCAGTAAGGTTTGGTACCCTGCAGAGATGCAGTAAGGTTTAGTATCCTGCACAGATGCAGTAAGGTTTGGTGTCCTGCAGAGATGCAGTAAGTACACACAAGAGATTTTTTACGATAGGTGCTCTTTACCAATTCACTGAGATTTTGAGCTCAGCATTGACTTGACCACTAGAGTTTTACTCCTGTGCTTACAGCCAATTACAGCGCTCTCCAATGTGACTTGTGCTGGGAGACACATCTGAATAAGTTCATACAGAACCCATTATTTCCTCCGGCAGGGTGTAAATATGATCCACATTATGAGTGTAGAACACAATTATAATAAATTACATGGTACTGAATGGGGATTTTAATGTGTAAATTATGCAAGCGTTTAATTTCCAGTACATTATGACAGACTGAGGACTCTCTGTCCCGCCTGTACCTCAGTGTTGCCAACTCATCCCTTTAATTACTGACACATATGATTTATACAGGTTTCGTGGCTAGGTAGATGCAGTTAAGGCACTGATTATGTGTAAGTAGCCCCAGAACCTGTATAACTTAGATGTGTCAGTAATTAAAGGGATGAGTTGGCAACACTGCTGTACCTGAAAGAGAACATCATCCTCCCCTATGTGTTTGCTTAAAGGACCAATGCAGCGACAAAAGTAATCAGTTAAAATCTGAAAGAGCTAACAGGTTTTGGACTAGTCCATCTCCTCATGGGGGGTTTTCTTGCTTTTCAAAAGCATTTCCTGAACCGCTGTTGCTAAGTCTAACTGCCCAAATAGTGTGCAAGTGAGTAGGGAGGCTGGCTGGCATGTATCTCACTATTTTGGCAGTTAGTTTGCCATTCAGGAAATGCTTTAAAAAACAAAGAAAATCCTGAAAATCCCCCATGAGGAGACTGACTAGTCCAAAACCTGTCGGTTCTGTCAGATTTTAACTGCTTACCTATTTTGCTGGAGTGGTCCTTTAAGCACTTCTGCACCAGCAGTCTCTGCCCCCCCTTAAGGACCAGAGACTGCTGGTACGGTTAAATGCCGCGTCCCGACGAATCGCCACACATACTTGCCAGTCACGATGGTCACAACGCTGCCCCATCACTGCAGGCTCCTCTCTCTGCCATCTCTATGACGGCAGAGTGCTGACAGCCAGTCAGGAACCGCTTTCCTTGGCTCCTGATGCTGTCTATCAATCGGCACCAATGTGATCACACGGTCAGGAGCCAACAAAAGCGGCCCCTGACCTGCTTACAAAGCTCTGCCATCTAAGACGGCAGAGCAAGCGAATTGCGGCGGGTGCAGAGCAGAGACATCGTTGAATCTACGTCCAGTCAGAGCCGCAGCACCACCTGCTGGACGTAGATTCGTACTGCATCAGTCTGGAACCAGTTAAAAAGGGGTAATCATGATATTTGTTTATTTATACCGTGAACAGAGACATTCTACTTCTATTGCTGTAATCATAAGTTACTTTGATGGCCAGATAACCACTTCTTATTATTCAGCATACCGTATGTTATCAAATCCAAACTCTATTTATTGACACAAACTTTTCTGTATATTGAGGATCCTTCAAACGGAATGACCTGCCTGGGGGAATAAACAGATGATGTGCAAAATTGATCTGTTATCTAAGATTGAAACGTTCAATTGATGCCGAGTATTCTCCACGGTTCTGCAATTTCTGTGAACTGACATCAAAAGCAAGAGAAGATGTTCAAAATTCCATCTTGACAAAGGTCTAGAGTCCTGGCTTGAAGGTGATATTGTGCCCCGGGCAAACCCTTCTGACAGCAGCACTATAGACACCGGACAGTGTTGTAATAATGTGACATTGTGCTGGTGTTGTTATTGGATTTTCATGTTCAGTCTCATCCTACATACCTGCACAAACTATGTTCTGCCATTTCTTACGTGGTGGTGGTGGTATGAACTTGAACTGCATGGTGGCGTAGTGGTTAGTGCTCTTGCCTTGCAACGCTGGGTGCCCGGTTCAAATCCCAGCCAGGTCATCAACATCTGCAAGGATTTTGTATGTTCTCCCTGTGTTTGTGTGGGTTTCCTCTGGGTACTCTGGTTTCCTCCCATATTCCAAAAACATACAGATAGGTTAATTGGCTTCCCCTAAAAAAAATGGCCCTAGACTATGATACATACACTACACAATATAGATATATGATTATAGTAGGGATTAGATTGTGAGCCCCTCAGAGGGACAGTTAAGTGACATGACAATATACTTTGTACAGTGCTGTGGAAAATGTTGGTGCTATATAAATACTAAATAATAATAATAACTGCCCTGGACTTCCATTGCTCCACCAGCAGATGGCTCTGAGGACTTTACACCATCCTGAACCTCCACCATCCACCAGCAGGTGGCCTGTTACTGTTATTGCAAAGACTTACAGTTCCCTGTTTGGCCTGCAGATGCATCAAGAGAACCCTCCTTGGGATTGCTCACCACCAGCTGCATCCTTTGTTTGCTAATCACATGGACTATTTAAAGTAAACCTGAGATGAAGTATTTGAAAAAAATATACATACCTGAGGCTTCCTCCAGCTCCCTTCAGGCTGAGGGGGCATCTACTGTACGATCTAGGCCACGGAGGAGGATGGCAAGAGACCAATAAGCCTGAAGGGGGCAGAAGGAAACTCCAGGTATGTATATTTTTTTTCTATGAATTCATCCCAGGTACCCTTTAAGAACTGCCTCCCCCCCCTGCAAGGTGTCAGAACTTTGACGTTATATGCAGACCTAAGTCTGTGGACATTCCCTGTACCTGTTCCCTGATCTGAACCTGTTCCTTGTTGTATCTGTATCCAGGGGCGTAACTAGAAATCACTGGCCCCCCCTGCAAAAATTTGGATACCCCCGGGGCCCGCTCAGGGCTAGTTTAAGGGGGCTGGAGGGGTCGCAGCATGAGGGGAAGGCGTGGCCACACATCGGCGGGGAGGGAGGATAGTCCCCACCTCCTTCACCTCAGGCTCTCCCCTCTGTGTGCTCCCCTCCAGCATCAATCATCATATCGCCTTACTTACTCCTTCTCCATCCATACCTTTATCCACCACGGAGGTCCATCTCTAAGTGCATCACGCGACTTCCTGTTTAAACAGAAAGTAGCTTCAGACACTTAGAGATCAGAACCTCTGGTGCGTGGAACGCATGGAGGTATGTGTCCCAGCCCACCGCCTTCTGCCACTGATGATTGATGCTTGGGGAAGCGCGCTGAGGTGAGATCCCAAGGTGAGGGAGGGGGGGGGCTGTCCCCCCTCCCCTCCAATGTTTGGCCATGCTTTCCCCTCATGCTGTGACGCCTCCAGCCCCCCAAAATGGCCCTGAGCAGCCCCCCGCAGGTGCAGGGACTGCATCCCCTATTGTTACGCCATCGTCTGTATCTGAACTAGCTAACCTGTTGCGAAAACAGTTAGATTCTTAACTTTGACTTTGCTATTAGCCTGCTCCTTTTGTGCTGTGTCTTGATCTGCTAAGCCTGTTGCTGACCCTGGTCTCCTGTTTGACTCTGCTCCTGCCTGCTGCTTTGGTACGGTTTGTAAATATCTGTATATTGTATATATATTTGCTTTATATCACCTACCATCTTTCCCCGAATATAAGACACTGTCTTATATTCTTTTTGGGGAGAAAATTAGTGCTAGTGCTTATTTTCGGGGTTGGGAGGGGCTAGACGCTGTGTGTATGGGGAGGCTCTTACCGTACCTCCCTTGTGGCTGCGTCCCCCTCCGTTCCGAGTAATTCCTCCGGTGGCGGCGGCATTGTAATTAATCTGTGAGGGCGCCCTTTGCTTTGACCCACACGCAGTACGCTAGGTCAGGCTCTGTGCTGGCGCTCTCTACCCTGTCATCATGTGCATTGATTCAATGTGCACCTGGGACGCATCAGCCGGGCGCACATGATGACAGGAAGAGAGCGCCAGCGCAGAGCCGGCCTGGCGTACTGCGTGAGGGTCAAAGGGCACCCTCACAGATTAATTACAATGCCACCGCCGCCACCGGAGGAATTACTAGGAACGGAGGGGGACGCAGCCACAAGGGAGGAACGGTAAAAGCCCACACACCTCCCTATACACAAAGCGTCTCCCCAGCTAGGATTTAATTTTGGAGTAGGGCTTATATTTCAAGCACACTTGAAATATAAGGTAGGCCTTACTTTCGGGGTAGGTCTAACTTTAGGGGAAACACGGTAGTAAATAGATAAGTAGATAGGGTATTGGTTGAATGTGTGTACACTGCATGTTCTGGTTTGTGGGAGATTTCTTGTATTTTGAGTGTATTGGAGTGATTGCATGTGGTTTAAGAAGTGTTAAAAAGAGAACAACAAGAACAAAAAAAAAAAATAGAAGACGATATTTCAAAAGTTGAGAAAAGACACAAGACTGACTGGTCCATTTAAAAAGGAAATGTAATCAAGAATTGAACTTCATCCCAATTAGTAGCTGATACCCCCTTTCCCATTAGCAATCTTTAACTTTTCTTCAGGTGTATGAATGATATTGTGATGAAACCCCTCCCACAGTGTGATGTCAGGACCATGGCCCTAACAGTTTCCTGTATGTGAGCCTTGTTGCATTGTGGGAAATAACAGTTGTTTTCACACTTCCAAGCAACCAATATTTCCCTGTGTATATCTATAAAAAACCAAAAGCAACAGGGGGCGTGATTATAGATAATGGCAGTTGTTGCTGACTATTTTTTTTCATGTCCGCCAGTACTAAAGATGATGACGTGCAGGCTGATTGCGCATTAAATAATATGAACAAATTACATGTCGAATATCAATCATTTCTTGATCTCTCTTTAACGTCTCACTTTGTAATGTATTATTTTTTTTTTCATTTTTTCACTAAAGTTCAAACCATTTTTATGTCACCTATCAGGTAGTGTTGGGCGAACACCTAGATGTTCGGGTTCGCGAACGTTCGCCGAACATCGCCGCGATGTTCGGGTGTTCGCGCCGAACTCCGAACATAATGGAAGTCAATGGGGACCCAAATTTTCGTGCTTTGTAAAGCTTCCTTACATGCTACATACCCCAAATTAGCAGGGTATGTGCACCTTGGGAGTGGGTACAAGAGGGAAAAAAATATTTGAAAAAGAGCTTATAGTTTTTGAGAAAATTGATTGTAAAGTTTCAAAGGAAATACTGTCTTTTAAATGTGGAAAATGTCATGTTTCTTTGCACAGGTAACATGCTTTTTTTCGCCATGCAGTCATAAATGTAATACAGAGAAGAGGTTCCACGAAAAGGGACCGGTAACGCTAACCCAGCACCAGCAGCAGCACACGTGATGGAACAGGAGGAGGCGCAGGAGGAGAAGGCCATGCTTTGAGACACAACAACCCAGGCCTTGCATGAGGACAAGAAGCGTGCGGATAGCATGCTTTGTACCGCCATGCAGTCATAAATGTAATAAAGATAAGTGGTTCAATAAACAGGGACCACGCGGCAACGCTAACCCAGCAGCAGCAGAAGTGATGGAACAGGAGGAGGCGCAGGAGGAGAAGGCCACGCTTTGTGAGACACAACAACCCAGGCCTTGCATGAGGACAAGAAGCGTGCGGATAGCATGCTTTGTACCGCCATGCAGTCATAAATGTAATAAAGATAAGTGGTTCAATAAACAGGGACCACGCGGCAACGCTAACCCAGCAGCAGCAGACGTGATGGAACAGGAGGAGGCGCAGGAGGAGAAGGCCATGCTTTTTGAGACACAACAACCCAGGCCTTGCATGAGGACAAAAAGCGTGCGGATATAGCAGCAATGCTTTTTGCCGCCATGCAGTCATAAATGTAATACAGATGAGAGGTTCAATAAACAGGGACCGGAAACGCTACACCATCCCAGATGTTCATTGGTCATGTTACTTGGTTGGGGTCCTGGGGAGTTGCGTAGTCATTTCCAATCCAGGATTGATTCATTTTAATTTGAGTCAGACGGTCTGCATTTTCTGTGGAGAGGCGGATACGCCGATCTGTGACGATGCCTCCGGCAGCACTGAAACAGCGTTCCGACATAACGCTGGCTGCCGGGCAAGCCAGCACCTCTATTGCGTACATTGCCAGTTCGTGTCAGGTGTCTAGCTTCGATACCCAATAGTTGAAGGGTGCAGATGGATTGTTTGACACAGCTACGTCATCTGACATGTAGTCCTTGACCATCTTCTCCAGGCGATTGGTGTTGGAGGTGGATCTGCACGCTTGCTGTTCAGTGGGCTGCTGCTGCATGGGTGTCAGAAAATTTTCCCACTCCAAGGACACTGCCGATACCATTCCCTTTTGGGCACTAGCTGCGGCTTGCGTTGTTTGCTGCCCTCCTGGTCGTCCTGGGTTTGCGGAAGTCAGTCTGTCGGCGTACAACTGGCTAGAGGAGGGGGAGGATGTCAATCTCCTCTCTAAAGTCTCCACAAGGGCCTGCTGGTATTCTTCCATTTTGACCTGTCTGACTCTTTCTTCAAGCAGTTTTGGAACATTGTGTTTGTACCGTGGATCCAGAAGGGTATAAACCCAGTAATTGGTGTTGTCCAGAATGCGCACAATGCGTGGGTCACGTTCAATGCAGTCTAGCATGAATTGAGCCATGTGTGCCAGAGTCCTACCAGAATCCTCATCATCCTCTTGTGAGCGTTGTGATAGTTGTTGAGATGCATCATAGTCGTCACCTTCCTCCTGGTCTGCTTCTGCTGACCATTCGCGCTGAATTGTGGAAGTCCAACGTGCACCGCTCTGGCCCTCGTCAGTGGTGGCATGAAATTCCTGCTCCAACTCCAGCTGTTCCTCCTCCTCTTCTTCGTCATAGCTGCTGGGGCCAGCGTTCCCTGAGGCGGATGGCCTGATGTTGGTACCATTACGCTGATCGTTTTCTCCTTCAGATTCCCCCAGTTGCATCATGACAGCTGTTTCCTTGATTTTCAACATTGACCTCTTCAGTAAACACAGCAGTGGTATGGTAATGCTGACTGAAGAGTTGTCACTGCTCACAAGCAACGTGGATTGCTCAAAATTTTGGAGGACTTGGCAGAGGTCCAACATGTTGGCCCAATCGGATCCACAGAAGCTTGGCAGCTGTCCGGATGTGCCTCGGTACTGCGCCGTCATGTACTGGACCACTGCACTCTTCTGCTCACAAAAGTGGGCTAGCATGTGCAGCGTAGAATTCCAGCGCGTAGGGACATCACACAGCAAGCGATGGTGGGGGAGATTGAAGCGCTCCTGCATCTTGGCGAGTGCCCCCGAAGCAGTACTGGAAAATCTACAATGTTTGGCCACTCGTCGCACCTTCAACAGAAGATCGGCCACGCCTGGGTATGTCCTCAGGAACCGCTGAACTACTAGGTTCATCACGTGCGCCAGGCAAGGGATGTGTGTCAGCTTAGCCAACCTTAAAGCGCGAATGAGATTACTCCCATTATCACACACAACCATGCCCGGTTTCAGGTCCAGCGGTGCCAGCCACAAATCCGTCTGTTCCTTTATTCCCTTCCAAATTTCCTCCCCTGTGTGCTGCTTATCCCCAAGGCAGATCAGCTTCAGCAACGCTTGCTGACGCATGCCAACAGCTGTGCTGCACTGCTTCCACGATCCTACTGCTGCTGGGTTAGCGTTTCCGGATGAGGTACAGCTTTGAGATGCGTTGGAGGAGAAGGGGTCAGAGAGGTAGGTGCTGCTGTTGTTATCCAGTGGGAGGGACGGCGGTGCAGCTGTTTGCGGCGTGGGCAACACCCGCGCCATAGCAGGTGAGGAATCGCTGCCAGGCTCCACAAGTTTCACCCAGTGCGCGGTAAGGGAGATGTATCGACACTCGTCCAGGTGTCAGTGGTGAGGTGAACCTTGCAGGCAACGGCATTCTTCAAGCTTCGGGTTATTTTGCTGACCACGTGCTCATGCAACTCAGGCACTGCAGAGCGTGCAAAGTGGTAGCGGCTGGAAACCACGTAACGTGGGATGGCCACTGACATCATGCCCTTGAAGCTGTTTGTCTCCACCACTCGATATGGCAGCATTTCGCAGGCCAGAAGCTTGGCTATGCTGGCTGTTACTGCCACGGCCCGGGAGTCATTTGCTGGCAATTTCCTCTTGCGCTCAAACATCTCCGACACAGACAACTGAACCGTAGCGCTGCACACGGAAGGGCTGTTGGTTGTTGTGTTTGATGAACACTGGGAGACCTCAAGAGCACTACTCCGGAAAGTGACAGTGTCAGCGTCGTCTGATGTTTGTGAATGTTGTGAACCACGCAATGGCTGGGCTACTGCTGCTGCTGAGGCGGGTCTGGTGGTGAGTCTGGTGAACCCAAGGGAGGCAGTGTTGCTGGTACCCTGTCCTACCGCGTTTGCCCACAGAGTGGGATGTTTGGATAGCATGTGGCGGCTCATGCTGGTGGTGGAGAGGTTGTTAATACTTTTCCCCCTGCTCAGGCGGGTCTTGCACACCTTGCAAATCGCCATGGTAACATCCTCAGTGCAGTCTTCAAAGAAAGCCCAGACTTTGGAGCACCTGCCTCCTTGCTGGCGATTTCTGTTTGCTCCTCTTTTGCCTCTCACTTGAACTTCCACGCTTGTGGTGCCTGAAATTGCGCGCCGCCTACCTTGTGGCACAAGGCGAACTCGTGCAGCAGTGGGTTCTTCAACAGACTCATCTGTGCTGCTGCTACGACGGCGATGTTCTCGTTCACAAACAAAATCTGGGTCTCTGTCCACATTGTCCATACCCTCCTCTTCCATCTCCTGAAACTCGTCATATGTCATTGTGGGGGGCCGCCGCCGTGGAGTAGAGCTCCCCAGAACAACCTCTGCGCAGCTCACTCCAACATCGTCTTCCAGATCTTGTCGGCCGACCTCCTGCAATTGCAACCCCTCCTGCCCAACTTGCTCTGGGATTTGGGTTTCCGAGTCCTCCTCGGACTCGCCTTGTATTTCAGTGCGCGGTGCATTTCCCACAGTTAATGGTTGTGAATCCAGGCACAACATTTCTGGCTGTTCCTCCATTGACCTTTGAAAGGTGGAAGTTTGTTGGGCTGGGAATAGCTCCTGCGAATACCCCATTGTGTCCTGAGGTAATTCATCGGACTGGTTATCTGGCAGTTGTGTGCATGGTGTCGCTGCCGGTTGTGTCAGCTTTGTGCCCACTGGCTCCTTGTAACTGGCTGAGGACTCGGACCTCGTGCGTGATGTGCTGGTGCTGCTTAACCCACTGCTGGACGCTTGAGAGGTCATCTAAGTAATTATCTGGTCCTGTTCTTTTGGATTTGTGAGGGTTGTTGTCCTGGACAACATGGGCGGTATTGAGTGGGTTTTCTTGGGTGCTCCCCTGTGGCCTGTACGTGAACCGTCAGGGGAAACACCTCTTCCCTTGCCCCTCCCTCTTTCACCGGATTTCTTCCTCATTTCACTTATCCTTACAGTACACGCTGACTGGCAGCAGTACAGTGGCAGTACAGAAATGCTATACAGTACCACTATTCCCAGCAGCGACACAGAGCACAATGCTATACAGTGGCGGGTGAGCGGTGTACTACTATTCCCAGCAGACACAGAACAGTAAACAGAATGCTATATAGTGTGGCTGAGCGAGGTACACAGAGTGGCAGTAAACAGAATGCTATATAGTGTGACTGAGCGAGCGGTGTACTACTATTCCCAGCAGACACAGAACAGTAAACAGAATGCTATATAGTGTGGCTGAGCGAGGTACACAGAGTGGCAGTAAACAGAATGCTATATAGTGTGGCTGAGCGAGCGGTGTACTACTGTTCCCAGCAGACACAGAACAGTAAACAGAATGCTATATAGTGTGGCTGAGCGGTGTACCACTATTCCCAGCAGTGACACACAGCACAATGCTATACAGTGGCGGGTGAGCAGTGTACCACTATTTCCAGCAGCGACACAGAGCACAGTGCTATACAGTGGCGGGTGAGCGGTGTACCACTATTCCCAGCAGCGACACAGAGCACAATGCTATACAGTGGCGGGTGAGCGGTGTACCACTATTCCCAGCAGCGACACAGAGCACAATGCTATACAGTGGCGGGTGAGCGGTGTACTACTATTCCCAGAAGACACAGAGTGGCAGTAAACAGAATGCTATATAGTGTGGCTGAGCGAGGTACACAGAGTGGCAGTAAACAGAATGCTATATAGTGTGGCTGAGCGAGCAGTGTACTACTATTCCCAGCAGACACAGAACAGTAAACAGAATGCTATATAGTGTGGCTGAGCGGTGTACCACTATTCCCAGCAGCGACACAGAGCACAATGCTATACAGTGGCGGGTGAGCGGTGTACCACTATTCCCAGCAGCGACACAGAGCACAATGCTATACAGTGGCGGGTGAGCGGTATACCAATATTCCCAGCAGCGACACAGAGCACAATGCTATACAGTGGCGGGTGAGCGGTGTACCACTATTCCCAGCAGCGACACAGAGCACAATGCTATACAGTGGCGGGTGAGCGGTGTACCACTATTCCCAGCAGCGACACAGAGCACAATGCTATACAATGGCGGGTGAGCGGTGTACTACTATTCCCAGCAGACACAGAGTGGCAGTAAACAGAATGCTATACAGTGTGGCTGAGCGAGGTACACAGAGTGGCAGTAAACAGAATGCTATATAGTGTGGCTGAGCGAGCGGTGTACTACTATTCCCAGCAGACACAGAACAGTAAACAGAATGCTATATAGTGTGGCTGAGCGAGGTACACAGAGTGGCAGTAAACAGAATGCTATATAGTGTGGCTGAGCGAGCGGTGTACTACTATTCCCAGCAGACACAGAACAGTAAACAGAATGCTATATAGTGTGGCTGAGCGAGGTACACAGAGTGGCAGTAAACAGAATGCTGAGCGAGCGGTGTACTACTATTCCCAGCAGCGACACAATGACTGGGGGGACCCTGGCTAGCGTGGCTGGAGCACGAACTACCCTGCCTGCCTACCCAAAGCTAAACCCACAGACAAATGGCGGAAATATGACGTGGTTTGGGTATTTATTTACCCGAACCACGTGACAGTTCGGCCAATCAGAGCGCGTTCGGGTCCGAACCACGTGACCCGTTCGGCCAATCACAGCGCTAGCCGAACGTTCGGGGAACGTTCGGCCATGCGCTCTTAGTTCGGCCATGTGGCCGAACGGTTTGGCCGAACACCATCAGGTGTTCGGCCGAACTCGAACATCACCCGAACAGGGTGATGTTCTGCAGAACCCGAACAGTGGCGAACACTGTTCGCCCAACACTACTATCAGGCAGTTATTCTCACATCAGCTCTGGCCTATATTGCTAAGCAACCATATATGCACAACTGATGAATGCAATTATAACATCTTACCGGCTGACCTAATGAGTGAGTTAATCAAATCTGCTTAATGCAGCCTTCATTGTTCGTAGGTTTTCATCGCGCTGATCTTAGGGAAGTGTCATTCAGCTCACGGGGAAAAGTAGGTTAATGACGGGGTGTTTGTAACTCCGCACTTTGTTTCATTCTAATTGGCCGAGAGCTGATATTCATAGTAGCATTATATTGATCTGGAGAAAGCGAGACAATGAGGCATCAATTACCCTGCTCCGTGTTACATACCAACCGCAGCCTCGTCCTATTATATTAATGGGGCTGCTGCATCTTGTTGCTCCTAATTGGCAATATTTCTACACAAGGCTACAAAAGTTTTATTTTTATAGTTCAGTGCTGTGTTTTATTGTGAGGTGTGTGTACACAAACAACAGGATGGATTACTTGTAATCCCTGAGATGCAGGGCCTGCTTACTAGTTATGCAACCAGTGCTCCAGTGCCAAATACAGCAGAGTCCCCTGCCGGCATCCTACGTGCAGGGAGGCCGGCGTGTCACATGATCCGCATCAGGTCATGTGGCATGCTGGGACCCGTGCACAGATTCTGGGAGCAACTAATGGCTACAGGGAGGCTGCCAGCCGTCGCTAGAGGCTTGGTGAGTATTTTCATACCTGGAAACTCTCCAGAAAACCCCTAAAACACAGTCCCTGTGAGGGCCTGTTCACACTAAGGGCGTTTTCGCCTTTTGGTAAGCGCCGGTGATTTTCAAAATCACCTTAAAAGTGCCTGTGCAATGATTCCCTGTGAGAGTGTTCACATCTGAGCGGTTCGATTCCGATCCACTCACCAAAGCGCTGCCTGTGCCTTTTTGGGGGCGATTTGCCTCAATAGAAGGTATAGGGAAATCGCAAAGCGCTTGAAAAAATGCTTTGTATAGCGATTTCCCGACTGCTTTTAAGAATAAATATATTGTATTTATTCTTTTCCGGGTCAAAGAGTTCACTTCCTGACTGACGTTAGGTTGTGAAAAAACAAATCACTCTGCAAAAGCGCTTAGAAAAGCAATGTACAAAAAAAGCTAACGCACAGATAGGTGCCGGAAGGCGCTAAAAAACATCGTCCACAAAATTGAAAACCGCTGGCATCAACGATTGCAATTTATGATGTGAACAAGACCTTTTCCACTTAGGCATGCCGGTTAATTGAGACTTCCAGTTGCCAGTTCTGGATAAGGGGGACTTTGCTGCATTATACAAAACCTGTCAAAACTGGAATTATTTTATTTGCCCGCCAATTGTTTTAGCATTGTCATACAACCAGAGCATGTTGGGGCACTTGATGTCATTTCTTTCCCCTGTCATGGATCTAAATTGATTAATTGTTACAGCATAACCCACTCTTACAAAATGACGTCACTTCCGGACCAATGGCCTCACTTCCAGGTGGCGTAACTACAATTCATGGGGCCGCCCAGTAAAACTTTGATGGGGTCCCCCAGTGTTTATACCCCTTCCCTTACCACCCCTTGGTGCCCTTCACGGCCTTGGGGCCCATCTCACAAAGGTGATAAAACAAGTGCGGCCATCCATGATCTTCACTCTCATAACAAGTGTAGCCACAAAAACACCTGATCTGAAGTATTGTCCCCTGTATCCGAGGAAGGGAGGGGTTAGTAGTTGCCCCACCCCCACAGCTCTAGGCATTGGATTGTGAAAGTTTTGCTATAGGCCCTCATGAACTCTAGCTACGCCACTGTGAGAGCTCCTGAGGAGAGACACATTAGTGAGTCCTTGTTGTTTGCGTCATATCATTTGGCGCACATAATATTATCCCTGGTGGTTAGCACGAGTGATGTGCTGAATGTGAACTTGAACCAAATAAATTATTTAAAATAAATTCATGATGAACCTGAAAATGAATATTACGTACTTATCTCACCATCCATTCCTCTCAGAAGCTCACTATTTTCTTCTAACAACTCTTCCTTCCAGTTCTGACAAAATGTCAGTTGCTGTCAGTTATAACTGCAAGGACTACTGATGATCAAGGTAATATCCATGTTTCCCCATGGCTCAAGTTGGAGATATTACAGTTGAACAGTGTGCTGACCAGGAAGCTGTCACATTGTCGTTGCCATTTTTAAAATAGAGTATGGAAAATTTCACTGATCAAAGTGGACAGACGGGATGCAGGAGAGGAGAAAGAGATTGAGAAGTACAGTGCACGGGAGGTAGGTATGATGTGTGTATGTTTATTTAGACTTTTAATTTTCAGTTCAGGTTTGCTTGAAGCACTGGTTGCGACATTTGTTTCTTTCCTGAGGCTTTGTGCACTGAAATTTGGATCTGTATTAAAAGACCACTATCGCGAAAATCTTAAAATTTAAAATACATGAAAACGCATACAAATAAAAAGGACATTTCTTTCAAAATAAAATGAGCCATAAACGTATTTTCTCCTATGTTGCTGTTACTTACAGTAGGTAGTAGAAATCTGACAGAACTGACAGGTTTTAAACTAGTCCATCTCTTCATGGGGGATTCTCAGTGTGACCTTTATTCTTTAAAAAGACACCCCCTCAAAATGATTTGTAAAAAAGATGCTGGCCAGCCTCCCTGCTCGCTGCACACTTTTTTGGCAGTTGGACAGCCATTCACTGAGTGCTTTTGAAAGTAAAGAAATTCCTGAGAATCCCCCATCAGAAGATGTGCTAATCCAAAACCTGTCGGTTCTGTCAGATTTCTACTACCTACTGTAAATGAAAGCAGCATAGGAGAGAAGTAATTTATGTCTCATTTTACTCTGGAAGAAATCTACTTCTTATTTGTATATGTTTACATGTACGCTAGGAGTTTGATTTCTTTACCGAAGTACCCAGCAGTACTAGACAAAGAGTTAAAACCAACGATCTGACATGAGCAGTAATTACATTTGGGAAGCAGAAGTTCCCATAAGTTTTGGCATGTCGGCTTTCTGATACGGCTTGCTATTGAAGCAATCAGTGCTTAGGTTGGTATCATGGTCGTGTGTACAATAAAAATCAATCTTCTGTCCTCCAGCGAGTTTCTTCAGCAGGGAATCTTCACTCCCATATGGCCTCTGTATTCTATATCGTGCCTCCAGCAGCTCCAGGGCAAGGCTGGCCGCTGATAACGCACACGTATTATCCTAGTAGTATTGGTGAAGTGGTGCTGCGGCCCTGTGTGCCGGCATTACTGATAACATTTCCCTAAATTGCTGCGAACGCTTTTGTTTCATCAACCTCCTGCAGTTCATAGGACTAACCTTTATTCTTAATTAAAAATCATATAAATGGATAAACAAATTAGATATTATCCTGGAGCTCATATGAGCTTAATGAGGGTAAAATGATTCCCAACACCCTTAAAGGGGAACTTTAACGAAATAAAGTAGTAGGGGAAAACCAATAAATCAAGACACTGCTAAGTGGGAAGTTAAAAGGTTAAAAAACAGAAGTTAGATCAAGAAAGACTTGATACTGGCTGTATAATGTGTACATGCTCTTTGCTCGGCCGTGAGCCTGCAGGTCATCATCTTTATTTCGTGGGTTACCACAAAGCCTCTATGAGACTATAGACAAGCAGGGCTGCTGCAGCCTTTCTTCTGTGTGCTTTCAACTTTATTATTCTGGCATGCTGTGTGGCTGCCTGTAGGAAGTGTCTCTCATAGAAATTAATCTGCATACCGTAGATAATGGCTGGCTGCACAGTGCACACAGATACACTTGTCTGTTTCAGAGCTTCTGTCTCGGCAGCAGCAGCCCCTCCCATGTCATCAGAGCTCTAAGTATGCAAAGCAGGAAAGCTGAGCCAGAAGGGGGCAGGCTTGGCCTTGAAAAGACTCCACAGAAGAGTGACTCAGCTATAATGATTCCAGGTCAAACCTAGACTGAAGGCTCAGTCGGGGATTCTTATCACAGCTGATAACAGACAGATTAGGCAGAGAAGAATAAAACTAAAAGCATGGTAGGTGTTTACTGTCATGTTCCCATTGATAAATGTAATAAAATACATGAGGGTGCTTCGTCTCTGGTTCTCTTTAAGGCCCTTTCAACTCTACCTGGATTTGGGCCATACTAGGCCAGTTTTTCAAAGTGCCCCAGTGAAAAGTACATCCTTTTAGCACTTAATAAAGATCACTTGGACTGAAACATTGTGCTTTTCACATTGACACTTTGAATAAACTGGTCTAATTTGACCTAAATCCAGGTAGAGACCCAGTCACTTTCTTTTGGCTTTGACGTGCACCTTTGGTGGGTTCAGGGTTTAGCTGGTTGAGTCCCTGGTATTGCACATCGATTGGGTTGCAGCACTGAGATTTCTCTTTCATTGTGAGGTAAGCCTGAAGCATTGCGGCCAATCAGTGGCTTAGCTGGCAGTGAGAAGCTAGTCAGAGCCAATCATGTCGTCTGAAGGCCCAGCTTTACCTTATAAAGAGCCCTGTAAACACCAGTATGGCACTTCTGAGTGTGGCCATGGTTAGAGCGGTAGAGATGTAGCGAACGGTTCGCCGGCGAACGGTTCCAGGCGAACTTAGGGGGTTCGCGTTCGCCTGCACCAGGTGAACTTTTGCGGAAGTTCGATTTGCCCCATAATGCACTATTAGGGTCAACTTTGACCCTCTGCATCACAGTCAGCAGGCACATTGTAGCCATTCAGGCTACACTAAGCCCTGGAGCCCCACCCCCCCTTATATAAGGCAGGGTCCGGCGGCCATTAGCCTCACTCGTGTGCCTGCTAGAGAGAGGAAAGGGACAGCTGCTGCAGACTTTTTCTTCTAGGGACAGATTAGTTAGGTTCTAGGCTGCTTTGCTTGCTCCTGACTGATTATTATTGCTTTTAAAGCACCCAGCAACAGCTCTTTTCAGAGCTCATCCTGTACATTTTTTTTTTCTGTGTGTCAAACTGACACTTTTGTTGCATGCACAGCCTTGCTAATTGATAGTGTGTGTGCCACTGCCAGCAGCCCAGCACATTCAGTGACTACCTGTGTGTGTGACAGGGAGCTGCACATTGTACTACCCAGTACTGCATATACCCCAGTACCTGTTGTGTTTACTTAACCCACCTCATCACTGCATATACCTAGCTTTGTGTTGAGTGAACCCAGCTCACTGCATCTAAATACCCAGTACCTGTTGTGTTTACTTAACCCACCTCATCACTGCATATACCTAGAGTTGTGTTGAGTGAACCCAGCTCACTGCATATAACTACCTGTTGTGTTGAGTGAGAACCCACCTGGCCACCTCACTGCATCTAACTACCTGTTGTGTTGAGTGAGAACCCACCTCACTGCATCTTAAGTACCTTTACTGTTCAGTGAACCCAGCTCACTGCATCTAACTACCCAGTACCTGTTGTGTTTACCTAACCCACCTCATCACTGCATATACCTAGCGTTGTGTTGAGTGAACCCAGCTCACTGCATCTAACTACCTGTTGTGTTGAGTGAGAACCCACCTGGCCACCTCACTGCATCTAACTACCTGTTGTGTTGAGTGAGAACCCACCTCACTGCATCTTAAGTACCTTTACTGTTCAGTGAACCCAGCTCACTGCATCTAACTACCTGTTGTGTTGAGTGAGAACCCACCTGGCCACCTCACTGCATCTAACTACCTGTTGTGTTGAGTGAGAACCCACCTCACTGCATCTTAAGTACCTTTACTGTTCAGTGAACCCAGCTCACTGCATCTAACTACCTGTTGTTTTCAGTGAACCCAGTTCACTGCATCTAACTACCTGTTGTGTTGAGTGAGAACCCACCTCACTGCATATAGCTGGCATACCCCCGAGATGGACAAAATGGACAAACCAGGTAGAGGAAGAGGTAAAGGCAGACCCAGAGGAAGGCCACCAGGCACCGGCAGGTCTGTGGCTGTGCGAGGTGGTGTTGCTGTAATTTCATGCGGACCTGCCCCAAAATACAGTGCTCAGAAGAAGGCACGTGCCATCACTTCCAAAAATCGTGAGGAGGTGCTTGAGTATTTAACACAGAACACCTCATCTCCCGCAGCCACCAGCGCTACAACAAGCACCACATCCGCTGCATTTGACACTTCGCAGGAGTTATTTGGTGGTGGTGGTGAAATCACTGATTCCCAGCCACTACTGCAACAACAACAAGAAGGCGCAGGTACACCACCTCATACGTCTGAGTTAGGTGGCGATAGTATGGACGTAATGTGTGTGGATGGGGATGATTGGTGCACTTGAGGAGTAGGGATGCTCGGAAAATTCCGCGGAATTATAAATTCCGTGATTCCGGCCGGAATTAGGTTAATTCCGATTCCGGTAGTCAAATCAGAATTCCTATACCTCTCAAACGGAATTCCGCGGAAAATTTATAATTCCGACGGAATTTTCCGGAATAACACAAAATCTCTCTCTCTCTCCTCTCTCCTCTATCCATCCATCCATCTCATGCAGTAGGGAATTGCAGATTTTCAAAACAGCTTATATACCATAGCTGGGATTTGAACCCACAACCTAGTGTGTAGTAGGTATCTGTCTTACCCTCTAGACCATGACCCACACTACATGCTAAAGCTGGCGGTAGCATAAACCATACTTCCATTATGATCAATTCGATAGAAAAAGTAGCATGATTAAGGATTTGTACTTTTTGAAAAGCATGCTTATATACCATAGCTGGGATTTGAACCCAGAACCTAGTGTGTAGTAGGTATCTGTCTTACCCTCTAGACCATGACCCACACTACATGCTGAAGCTGGCGGTAGCATAAACCATACTTCCATTATGATCAATTCGATAGAAAAAGTAGCATGATTAAGGATTTGTACTTTTTGAAAAGCATGCTTATATACCATAGCTGGGATTTGAACCCAGAACCTAGTGTGTAGTAGGTATCTGTCTTACCCTCTAGACCATGACCCACACTACATGCTGAAGCTGGCGGTAGCATAAACCATACTTCCATTATGATCAATTCGATAGAAAAAGTAGCATGATTAAGGATTTGTACTTCTTGAAAAGCATGCTTATATACCATAGCTGGGATTTGAACCCAGAACCTAGTGTGTAGTAGGTATCTGTCTTACCCTCTAGACCATGAACCACACTGCATGGTAGTAGGTATCTGTCTTACCCACTAGTAAGGCTGAGGCTGGAGAGGCTGCAGCCTCAGGGCGCAGTGTAGGAGGGGGTGCACAATTCATTCAGCTGTCATTCCCAATTGTGTTTGAAGCAGAAAGAAATAAGAAAAGGTGATACATGGCAGCGACAGCAAGCCAGATAAGTAGAGATTAAGGTGTTGGGGGTGGGGGGGGGGGGGGGCCTGGGGCACCTCTTAGTGTAATAGCAATCAGTGTGTGACAGCTGGGGTGGGAGGGATGGGGGGGCGCACTTTGCTCACGTAGGGACAAGTGCCTTACGAAGGCACCTGGAGAGAAGGCACAAACAGCTATGGCAAGAACACCTGAGGAAAAGCAGCACCCCTCAAAAGACGAGCCGCGGAGAACAACCGCGGCAGCCGTCACAGGGGGCTTCTGCTGCTCCACGTTCCCATGGTATTGTTCGTGGCTGGGGGGAGGAAGAATGGATACACTTTTAAACAATTTAAAAATACAACCATCTAAACTTTCAAACAATTTAAAAATATAACCATCTAAACTTTCAAACAATTTAAAAATACAACCATCTAAACTTTCAAACAATTTAAAAATACAACCATCTATCATTTTCAAAAATTTTTAAAAAAAGGGCAAAAAAACTTGCCCTCCGTAAAACATTCTTGGCAAATGCTTTTGACTTGGTTTGTCTTCCGCTGGCTCAAGGGTCCATCTGACCACAGATGCCTGGTCTGCAAAGCACGGTCTGGGCAGCTACAGCATGGGTCTCAGCAGGCTCCCACTTCGGGCCGGAATCCAACCTTCATTCCCCGCGGTGACAACGGCAGACTTGCCCTCCATAACGGATTCCCGTTAAAGGATTTAAAGTTATTTCATTTCAAATACACAGCAGGGCCTCCAAAGTCCGCCTCCTGTATTGTTATTTTTGGTCACTACCTCGGGGCCGGCGTGCATGCCTGCCTGCTGCCCTCCTTGGATGTGTAGCCGTTTCTCAGGCTCCACACCGGATTCCATCCCTCATTCCCCGGCCATTACCCGCGGTCACAAATGGCAGACTTGCCTGCCTCCATATGATTCTCGTGAAAGGAATGTGGTGTCATCTTTGCCCGCCATAACTGGTTCTCATTAAAGGATTTAAAGTTCATTCATTTCAAATACACAGCAGGGCCTCGAAAGTCCTCCTCCTGTATTGTTATTTTTGGTCACTACCTCAAGGCGGGCGGGCGTGCATGCCTGCCCGCTGCCCTCCTTGGATGTGTAGTGGTAGCCGTTGCTCAAGCTCCACACCGGATTCAAACCCTTCATTCCCTGGCCATTACCCGGGGTCACAATGGCAGACTTGCCCGCCTCCACAGGATTCTCATTGTAGCGGTACTGAACAAGTACACAGCAAGTAGAAAATGTAATTTAAAAACAAAACGTAAGCTTTTTAACAATGCCATGGAAAGTTGAGAAGGAAGTCACACATTACCTGACATCACTGAGTGAGGAAGAGCAATCTCGCCATGTTGCGCAGTAGTCCAGCATGGCCGTCACTACACAAACAGCTGTTTGCTGTGCGTTACACAGTGAGTTTGGTGTGTCAGTGTGAAGCAGTACTCTAATTACACTCCCTGATTGATGTATACACATGCAAGATGTTTGAAAGCACGTTAGGCCTGCAATTTAGCATGCAATGTGATTTCTGCCCTTAAAACGTTGCTTTGCGTCACATCCAGATTTTTCCCCGGGACTTTTGGCATGTATCCCACTCCGCCATGCCCCCCTCTAGGTGTTAGACCCCTTGAAACATCTTTTCCATCACTTTTGTGGCCAGCATAATTTTTTCTATTTTTCAAAGTTCGCCTCCCCATTGAAGTCTATTGCGGTTCGCAAACTTTTCCGCGAACCGAACCTTCCGCGGAAGTTCGCTAACCGAAAATCGGAGGTTCGCGACATCGGTCATCTGCTAACATTCCAAATGCCACAGAACCCTGAATGCTCATCAGATTGTTTCCATTGTTGACTTGAGTGGCATTCGGATATGGAACCTACAGAAGCCAGAATACTGGGCCCAGTTAGGCCGAACTCATCCTCTCAAGCAGAGATGATACTTTGCCAATAGGGATGGAATTTACCTCAGTGACCATCAGGGATGGGCCTAGACCTAGAGGTCTGCGGGTTCCCCAGCAGAACTGATCCATACTGGTCCCCTGAAAACCCCTTCCACCCAGATCAAAACTCTGGCTGGGCCTCAGACCAATGCCTATACTTTCTGCCCCTCCCCCAGCCAATTTAGTAGAGTGGAGCAGCGGAGCATGATAGATTACTGGCTTCCAGCAGAAGGACACTTCCTTCTCACTCCTCTCTTGAGCCGAGTCATACTGTCTATCTGCTTGCGGCTCGTCACGTGACATGCAGGTATCACGTTCTGCCGTAGTACTCTGCACCTAACTAGGAGTGGGCCCCATAAGACTCCGCCGCCTCCCCTACAATGGTGACCATGGTTAATCCCATAGTGACCGTACTCGTGTGCGTTCATGAGCGCAGTTAATGAGATGGAGGTCATACTCGGCATTATGGGATTGAAGTTTGCTCTGATGAAGTTATGCAGCTCCAAACAACCATCCCTACTCTCAAGCTCCACAGGGGTTGTCATTGTAACTGTTGTCTATGCACCCTCTAAGTTTGCACCGGGACATATTCTCAGGCCCCTTTCACACTGGACGTTGCGTTACCCTGTTTTTACCGCATGGTTGGTAACGCAAAACCAATGAAAGTCTATAGGACCTTTCATACTGGGATGTTGAAACACGATGGTATGGAAGTGACGTTTTTCGCTTCAGGCCGATGCAAGGGAAGCAGCCCATTGGCACTGCAACATGTGGCGGACCGGAAGTCATGTAAGTCTATGGCGACGCAGACTTTTTAAAATGTTTTTTTGCGTCGGCATTGCGGTGCGCATTTATTTCAATACACTTCTGCGCAACTCCTATTTCCGCCACAGGAAGAGAGAGCTAGAGAGCCTCACTTCCTGCTTAACTTACGGCCGACCAGAAAGCGGATTATCACGTATTAATGCAGGCGTTTTTTAGCATTGCAGTGTGATGCAATCATCTAATTGCATCACACCGGCAACGCAGGCTTGCAGTGTTAAACTGCCCTTAAAGTGTACCAGAGACGAAATATATTCAAAGTATTATACAAAGCTCTCTCTGTCTCTGCGCAGGCGCAGTACTATTCTCCACTGGAGAGAGACAGAGAGCACACTTCCTCTTGCGCAGACTGGCCGCTGCTGGATGAACTTACGGGACCCGGTACAGAAGACAGAGAAGACTGAGGACGGCGGCGTGGGAGCGATACGTGCGCATGGGTCTGGAGGAAGCCCCAGGTATGTATTAAAGTTTGAATATATTTCGTCTCTGGTTTCCTTTAAGATCTCTTGAGCAGAGTCGTAGTAAAGACATCTTTTTTGGGTGTTATTCTGCTGAAACAAGCTACAATATTCCTAAATATTTACTTTGATCCATTTGCTATAATTGCTAGTTATTTTTCTATCTCCTGCTACGTTCTAATAGTCTCTTACTGAGGGCACACGTTCGCTTAATGGGCAATAAACTTCTACTATAATACTTTTTCTTTCTTATAACAGTTCCAAAATGTTGCAACAGAAATGTGGCCAATTATTTTTTTTAAGATTTCAAAGGTCTCTCATACTATTAAGGAGATCAGAAAATCTAAGTTAGTCAATTTAGTATTGCTTTTATTAGAGATATTATCAGAGAACTATGGAGGAGGCTAATGCTGACCTCCCTCTGAGTAGAGATACTGTCTGCTTCTTTCCTGGAATCCTTGCTGTGATGTACATATATCCAGTTACATAGCCGACCTTTGACCTGAGCGACCGGAGCGGTCGCTCAGGGCGCCGGCTTCTAAGGGGGGCCTATACTGAGGGCACCTACACCTGATTTCCTATAGCTGCCTACCTTTACTGAGGGCACCAACACCTGGCTATCTATACTGGAGGCACCTACGCCTGGCTACCTATGGGGGGGATGGAGACCTTCAACTGACTTCCTATACTGGGGGCACCTATGCTTGGCTACCTATAATGAGGGCACCTACACATGAGATCCTATACTGGGGGCACCTATACCTGGCTACCTACCTATACTGAGTCTGATGGTGTTTTTCGGGGGAGTGCACTGCGGCACGTGGTGCAAATTGTCGGTGCTGTGCTATCATTCTAAATGGGTGTGTGTGTGTTTGCTTTGGATTTAGAGGCTTGCGGTAATGGGTCTGATGGTGTCCATACATGGTACAATTGAAATGTTTGATTTTGCCATTTGTTCAACTAAAACGTTCAAAGTGAAGATCGAAAAGAATATATATATTTTTTGACCGAGAAAAAAACAAACTTTTTTTAATTTTTTCGATAAAAATCTGATCAGACATGTTGGATCTGGGTGTTTGTTTGTAAAATTGTATAGTGTTTTGTAGGTTGTACAAGAAAATACTATCAGATAAACCAACTTTTTTCTTCATATTGGATTTTTTTTCTCTAATTTTCGAAAGAATCAAATGTTCAAGTATGGTACCTTAAAAAGAATTTTACTAATAACTATTCAACTAAATGGAATAATCGTCAATCGAATTTGTCTGATCAAAAAAAATTTGAAAAAACGGTACTGTGTATAGTACATGATACAGAGGATTATCGAGAACTCAGAAACGCATACTTACGTATGGAGAGGAAAGCCTCTGAATCTTACAGAGACTTCCCGGGTCCTCCCAGCTGCCACTCGCTGGTAGTAGGACTCGAAATTGTAATTCATAATTATCAGAAAATTTGTAATAATTTCCTAACTCGTAATTTTGTGTCATCAATTTGCATTAAATTTACAGAAAACATGGAATCGTAAAAAAAATTTCGGCATTCTGAACATTTTCATAATTTCAAAAATGTTGTCAGGAAAACAATCATAATTCTGAAAATGATCGTATTTATGAAAATTCGTGTATGGTTGAATGTACCCAATTTTTTTTCGTGATTATGATTTTTCCATTAGGATCATAATCGTAATTATACAAATTATGCAAATTTAGATAAATCGTAATTAGCACATTATGATCACCACTACTCGCCGGGACCTTCCTTAACATTGGGACCACCTGTGCTGAACCCGCATGAGCACACCCAGAGGACTGCTATGGAAGCCTCTATAGGATCCAGAGAGATGTATTTTTGTACCCGAGGTTTGTCTCAGGTACACTTTAAGGTGGCCTTTTCTTATCGATGTTTCCCATCAATATCTGGCAGATTTGATCACTCCGATTGAACCTGGCTGCTAGACATAAATGCCACAAATGATGACTGATCGATTAATTTCTGTCCAAAATCAATCGATAGTAGTGGCAGTAGTGGTGTTCAATTACAGGATGACCAATGCATTGGCAGCAGATTTTACACTCACTTATCCACCGACCCATGTCTTTTCTTTAACCCTGCCCACCACTCCTCACTGTCTCTTCTTTCCCAGGGCACCTGTGTCACGTGTCAAATGCTAGAGACCAAACACTGGAGCCCTCTAGTGGTCATGTAAAGTTACAATTTGCATAACATTTGCTAGCAAGTTGTAAGTATAAGTATCTCATTTGCAACTCCTATCCTAAGCCTGCAGAGTTACATAACTCCACCTTAAAGCATCCTAACTTGACTAGAGAACTTGTTGCTCTCATGGGTAGATTCTTGGCTCTGTTTTCATCTCCTAAAAAGCACACAAATGAAATATGTTCCAATAGAACCTCTTATTTCTGTGAGGCGCGGGCAGCATCTCTTCCTGTGGGCTGTGGTCGCTTTTACTGAGAACTTCATAGATCAGAGATTCTGGAGACTGGCTGACCAGCAGAACCTGTCAGGTAGGATCAGTTCTATGTCTCCTGGAGATCTTCTGGCACAGGACATCTTGGTGTGATTCCACACGGAATATAAGACAATATACTCAGTACAGCGCTGCGTAAGATGACGGTGCTATGTAAATACGTAAGATGTCGGCACTATATAAATACTAAATAATAATAATAATTCCAACTCAGACCAATGCTGGAGAAGGCGTGGACTGTCACAGCCTCGGGCACATGGCTCCTGTTGCTCTGTGAGGTGTTCAGCTGCTTTTTTTACAGGTGCCACCAATGTCCAAAGACAGTTACCACTGGATGCTCTATCAGATATTTTTCCCTCAATTATTTTAAAGCTTACATTCATTGGCCTTGCTGTATGACTAACATATCACTATGCACAAGCGGCTACTACCCAGAAGTGTTTCTTGTTGTGCGTTGGTATTTAGCCAAGCCCTCCAAATGGCATACGTATCAGCGGTGAGCGAAAATGCCAACTCTCTTTTCGCATTAAGATTTTCAATCAAAAATACCAAGGAAAATAAGATATTCTTTGTTGTAATATAACGATTGTTTGCATTTTCACAGAAAATGCCAACATACAAGCTATTTTCACGGAAATGTTCTCAAAATGGAAGAATAGCATTTTCGATGCGAAATTCGCCAGTAGCACTGATACATATTAGTTAAATACTATTCTCCCTCCAAGACATAGCAACCCTAAGGGAGAAGTAATTTGGGGTCTTGTAGTCACCAGAACCCCCAATTTCCCTTACATGGGGCAGCTATACCAGCGCCATCATCTGGCGCTAAGCAGCTCCATGCATGCGCGTAGAGGTTGCTTTGCTCCAAATGATGTTTAGCCTAGGCTGTGAAGTCACACAGCCTTCTGCCCCAGAGCACTCTGGGACATCAACTGATGTTCGTGCTTTCTACACAGAGGGGGAAAAAAACACTCCACAGTGATTCACCTCACCAGCAGTAAAGTTACTAACATGACTGATAAATCAAAGAATGTAAAGCAGGATGAGGAAAATGTTTAAAATGGACAATCATTAACTAAACAATTTATAAATGAATATTGTATAAAAAGAAGCCATTTTTTTAATGAAGTTATATTCAATAAAGTTCCCTTTTAAAATATCTTCATAGTGTTTATGACATGCATTCCAGAGGCCGTACGTTCCGGGGGATTTGTGTCGTTTAAGGGCTGAGATAGCTTTTTGGATTTTAAAATCGTTTATTGGCTCATTTAAGTGATTTAGGTGAGTTTGGGGAAATGGAGGGAAGATTAATATCTTACTCAGAAATGTTTATCTTGTCCCTAGATGGCCGAATAATCTCTTTATCTTCTTTAACATCAGAGATAGTCACTAAAAGAATCTGGTGTTTGTTGCGAGTTTAGTAGTTCTTGTGTATGAAAGTAATGAAAATAAAAAATATAAAATACATTTTGTCTACTATGAGTTGAGCCTTACCTTTATTAGTTCAGTAAGAGTCCACAACTTGAGGACAGTAGTTCTGTGACCATTTTCTCAAGCCATGATCTTGTTGGTGGAAAATGGGAGCTTTTAGTTGTATTTTATGCTTTCTGAGTTCCATCTGACATCTAGTAGAGGAAAAAGTTTCTATCTCACTAATCTTCTGTAAGAGGAGATCAAAGGATTTATGTCTTTGTTTCTTATCAAAAGCACTTAGTTTGATAAATATGCCTCTTATGAAGGCCTTATGGGTCTGCCGTAAGTGGTCTGAGCGGTTTCCACCCTGGTATTTGTATCAGAGAACATACTCAGAATGTTTGAAATCTGTACAGAGAATTGTGAGTTGGCAAAAGTAGAAGTGTAGTTCTTTCACTATCGAAAGACAAGGGAATATGGCCACAAGGAAAAAGTAGAACACAACCAAGAGCCAAAATACTGGGTTGCCAAGTCAAACCACTGTAATATATATATATATATATATATATATATATATATATATATATATATATATAATATATTATATATATATTATAAAAACAGTTTTAAAGCACTTTTCTTCCATAGCACTCAAAGTGCATAGATATGTCTCAGATAAAAATACATAGTCACAGGTAGGGATGGTCGGAAATGCTAATTTCTGATTCCGCGGTAAATCCGCATTCCGCCATTGCCAATTACGATTCCGCTTTCCGCTACCAATTTCCGCATTCCATGCGGAATTTCCGCAGGAAATCGTGGAAGTTCCGCCCGACTTTAACATTGATTTTCTCAAAAACTAGAAGGTCTTTTTGAAAACTTTTTTTGCATCTTGTTCAGAAGATTCTGTTTAATAAAACCTGAAAATGTGGTGTTTCTAGGACTTACGGGGGCTTTGCTATTAACCGCTAAAGTCGGCAGATTTTTACTGTAATGTAAAATACAGAAAATAGGCAAATGCAGAATTTTTGCATTTTACATTACAGTAAAAATCTGCCGATTTTAGCGGTTAATAGCAAAGCCCCCGTAAGTCCTAGAAACACCAAATTTTCAGGGTTTATTAAACTGAATGTTGTGAACAAGATGCAAAAAAAGTTTTTAAAAAGACCTTATAGTTTTTGAGAAAATCGATGTTAAATTTGGGTGGAATTTCCGCGATTTCCGGCGGAAATTTCCGCGATTTCCGGCGGAAATCCGCCTACCGCACTTGCATTACCGATTTCCGCATTCCGATGCGGAAATGCAAATTCCAATCGGAATTTCGGAAATTACATTTCCGCGGAATCCGAATGAGCATCCCTAGTCACAGGGTGGACTGTGCTACAGAGGAAACAGGTGTTTATAAATGCCAGATTACACAGGCAGCTTTTCAGTTTGGACTTAAATGCTTTAAGGGATGGAGATGTCCTGATTGGGTGTGTTCCAAAGTGTTCCAAAGGGTAGGGGCAGCATGACAGAGGGCACTGTCTCCAAGTGTTTTGAGATGGACTCGGGTTGACCAAGTTACTTACCAGATCCTTTTGATCTTAAATTATGGGGGATGTGATGAAGCTGCAATAAATCCTTCAGGTATCCAGGGCCCAGATTGTGCAAGGATTTATGGGTCCCTGTCCCTCTGTGTCTTCTCATTGCCCCGCTGTGTCACTTGTCCCATATTCTCCTTCCCCGTCTCTTATGTCCCTTCTCCTTTGCTGTCTCCCCCTCCCCCGTGTCCTCTACTGCCTGGTCCAGATGTCAGGTGAGATACTTACCAATCGGCTGAAGATGTGCAGGAGCTGCAGATTCACATTTTCGACTCTGGCTCCACAGGACTTAACCTTCCTGGAGGTAACCACGCAGGAGGATTTCTCAGGCCCTGCTGGGCCGATTTGTATAATTTTTTTTTGCTACACGCAGCTAGCACTTTGCGTGTGCACGCCGATCACCGCTGCTCCGCACCGATTCACCGCTATCCGCCGCGCCGCCCCCCCCCCTAGACCCCTTGCGCAGCCTGGCCTATCAGCTCCAGGCAGCACTGAGGGGTGGATCGGGACTCCCAATAACGTCACAACGTCGATGACGCCCGTCGCCCTAGGCTCGCTACATGATTTTAAAAAATTTTTTTAAAGCAAACTGCTGCGCTGCCCCCTGGCGGTTTTTAATAGACCACCAGGAGGGTTAATTCAGCCTGGGCCAGTGCCATGCGGCCAATAAGGCGGGGGAGGTGCAACACGCCCTCCCTATCACTGCCGCCTGCTATTCTAACTGGAGCTGATGGTCCTGAGGGTGGGACCAAGGCTCAGTCATTGAGCCAAGTGATTGGGGGTATTGAGGGGGGAAGATTTTTACCCTGGATTTTGTTCTCTAAACATAGGTGCATCTTATGGTCCGAAAAATATGGTGTAGATTTTAAGAAACATGGATTTAAATAATGGCGTACTGAGGGTGTTGGGGGTGAGAGGGACTTAACCAAATTTGTCAGGATGTAACTGAGATCCAGGCACTCTGAGCCCCCCCCCCCCCATGGAGACACATCTGAGTGCAGCGGTGCTCAGATACGACTTGTTGCTTTTTTTGCCGTGGAGTAACACCACCGTGTGTCAAGCGCAGAAACGCATGTTGTTACCAACACCGCCATCCGGCTGTATTCAAATTTCACCCGAACGACACTCGTGAACGGCAGAGGGGACAATGAAGCACATGCTCCACAAACACGCAGTTCAGCAGTCCATCTGAAATCCGGCCCGATGTGTCCATTCTGAAAAGAATAGGGATGCTTATTTGGATTTTGCAGAATTTAAATTTCCGCATTTCCGATCAGGAGTCAGCAATTCCAATCAAAAAGGAAGTTTTATTTTCGTGGAAATACCGCATTATCGCAACTTAGTAATTGTAGCCCAATTACAGAACTTGGAAGCATTGGACCAATCACAGAATGCAGAGTCAACTTGGAAGCATTTGTCCAATCTGACAATGTAAAAAATGACCAAAGTGAAGAAGACTCCTCGTAAATCGGAAAACAGGAATCGGAAATCGAATTTCTGCAGAAATACCGCATTACTGCAGCGTTGTGATTCTAGCCCAATCACAGAACTCGGAAGTATTTGGCCAATCAGAGAATACAGCTAGTCCCCGGGTTAACGGACGAGATAGGAAATGAAGGTTCGTTCTTAACCTAAATCTGTTCTTAAGTTGGAACATTGTGCCATCTCTGTCCCCTGTACCTCCTCTGTGCCTCCAGTGTCCCCCTCTGTGTCACCTCTGCCCTCTGTAATTGTTTATACAAGTTTAAAAGCTATTTTTTTCTTTGATTTTTTTAAAATCGATTTTCTCAAAAACTACAAGTCCAATTAAAAAAAAAAATTTTTTGACTTGTTCCTATGGAAACAGAGAATCTATGCCGTTCGTATCGGCAGGTCATATGTAAGTCGGGGACTACGTGTAGTAAAATGACCCAAAAAAAAAGAAAAACAGACTCCTTGGAAATCGGAGCTTGGAAATAGAAATCAGAAATGTACGGAATTAGAAATGGGCATTTCAGACCATCCTTAGAAAAGAATTCGAAGAACCCATTCTGCTGCTTTAAACATGGTGGCTGGAAGATGCATGTATTGATGAGCCACCTCTCTTAGGCTCCGATCATTAAATATGAAATTGAAATAAGCGTGATGAATAGGCTGATGGCCAGGAAAATTTATCAGGCCCAGAGGTGCCTGGCTTGTTTCATGAGTGTCATACATGATGATGAACTCTTGCATCTGCCCTATTGCTTTGGGAATCCATCATTCTCCTAATGATTAATAGTCTGGAAGCATAAAATACACTCTGTTCCGAACCAAACGCCATTGAACATAGAGCCCTGCTTTACCAACCCAGTAGTTTGATTGTTAGTAAAAGGGAAATCACAATGTTAATTTTTGATGCGGCAGTTCCAGGGAAATTCCCTTTGAAAAAGTCAGTCATGTGACACAGAGGCCAGAAATGCTTTCAGCTGCAAGAAAAATGGGTGTTTCCCAACTGTAGAGGAGCTCTGACTGCTAAGCACATAGCCAATCCCTTCTTACAACTTATATCTCCTCCCTTCTGCTTAGAGATCAGCCTTTTCTTTTTGATCAACTCTCTGTAGCAAGCACTGCAGCTACTGCGAGTTCTTATCATTATGGGATCCAGCTGTAGCAGAGGAAGGACGTGACCTGTGCTCATGGAAAGAACTGCTTGTACTATGGATCATAACTCCCAACTGTCCATCTTCAGTTCCTCTTTGGGAGCCCTGCCCCTCTGTCCCTCTTTCCTCCTCATTTGTCCTATTTCAGGACTTTGTCCCTCTTTCTATGTAAATATATATATTTTTCTACTGAAAAATGTGTGTGTTTGACTCTAAACTTTATTCCCATCCTTTAAATTGATATATTTCTAATTTTCAAATGTTAATATGAAGGAAAATGAACCAGGATAGAAAGGACCAGTGTGGTTTGAGTTATAAAACAACACATTTTTCTTATGAAATCTTTATGGTATTCATGACTAGGGTAGTGTCGGGGGCGTAGTGAGGGCCGTGAAAGGGGCGTGGCTTAAGTGTCCCTCTTTCTTAGCTCAAAAAGTTGGGAGGTATGCTGTGGATGGTCATCGGATAGGGAGAGAGTGTTTATTATTACTATTATTAGGAACTTATATAGCGCCGACATCTTCCGCTGTGCTGTACAGAGTATATTGTCTTATTATTATCTGTCCCTCAGAAGGGCTCACAACCTAATCCCTACCATATATGGAAATGTCTGTCATAGTCTGTCTAACGTCTCCCCCGTTTTGACAAGCGGGGGCACTCTTAGGGTGATATGACACAGTGGGGAGAGGCTTGGTAGTCAGTGATTGTGCAGGAGATTGTGGGAGGGGGTGACAGTAGTACTGCACAATACAAATGATATCACAAGGGCAGTTGAGGCAGTCTGTTAAAAGGATATCTAACTCTAGGGTGCAGCTGTCCCCGCTGAAAGATCCCCAACCACAGCTGTGGTCGGGGGTGGGTGGGGTGCTACTGCACATGCGTGGGAGTGTCTGGCAGGGGGAATTCTACACTTGCGCTGTTTAAAGAGGAACTCTAGTGAAAATAATGTAATAAAAAAGTGCTTACTTTTTACAATAATTATGAATAAATGATTTAGTCAGTGTTTGCTCATTGTAAAATCTTTCCTCTCCCTTATTTACATTCTGACATTTATCACATGGTGACATTTTTACTGCTGACAGGTGATGTCACTGGAAGGAGATGCTGCTTGCTTTTTATGGCAGTTGTGAACGGCAGTTATTTCCCACAATGCAACAAGTCTCCCACAGTGTAATGTCAGGACCTCAGTGCTGTGAGGCGCTGACATCACACTGTGGGAGGGGTTTCACCACAATATCAGCCATTCAGAGCCCCCTGATCCGTTTGAGAAAAGGAATAGATATCTCATGGGAAAGGGGGTATGAGCTACTGATTGGGATGAAGTTCAATTCTTGGTCACGGTTTCTCTTTAAGTGTTTGTTAAAGGCACAAGCACAGAGTGTTCCTGGCCTGTGGGGTACTTTGTTAGGTTAAGCGAGGGGTTGGGAGGGTTTGGATAAGGAAAAAAAATATCTTTTATAAGCTTTAAAACACACCTCCTGAAGTGAAAGTGAAAAATGTGACGTTTACATATGTATTTTCTTTAAACAATACCAGTTGCCAGACTGTCCTTCTGATCCTCTTCCTCTAATAGGTTTAGCCATAGACCCTGAACAAGCATGTAGATCAGGTGACTGAAGTCTGACTAGATTAGCCACATGCTTATTTCTGGTGTTATTCAGACAATACTGCAGCCAAAGAGATGATCAGGACGCCAGGCAACTGGTATTGTTTAAGGCTGCTTACACACAGGGATGTTACAGGCGCACGTTAGTGCGCCTGTAACGCTCCCCCAACGCACAGCAATGTAACACAAGTGGGCTGTTCACACAGCCCACGTTGCGTTACATGTAACGCTGCACGTTCTGTGCAAAGTGCAGCATGCTACGGCGTTAGAGCGGCTATTAGACGGCTTAGACTGTTTGCACATGCTCAGTGGGGGGCGAAGAGGAGGCGGGGAGATGTCGCTACAGTAGCTGCGCACATGGCTACTTAATATTCACTGCACTGGCGGCAGCTGATTGGCCGGCGGGACCACGTGATGCGGAGTGTCTCGCTCCGCATCACGTGGTCCCGCCGGCCAATCAGCGGCACTCTGGGAGACCTTATAGGGATAGAGCCGCCTAACGCGGCTCACTCTACCGTCCTCTCCCGCACCACCATACGTTGTGTTAGGTGCACGTTATGCGACCTTAACATGGCACCTAACGCAACGTCTTGGTGTGCAAGTAGCCTAAAAGGAAATAAATGTGGCAGCCTCCATATACTTCTCGTATCAGGTTACCTTTAACAGCTCTCACACACTGCTCTATTATCTGGTGGTGGTTTCAGAACCATGGGCAGAGACTACAATATGTTTATATTCATCTCCAGAAATAAGGAATGAGAGGGAGAGAAAAGGTAGACGTAATGAATACAATAATTATGGCTGCTTCAGAGGGAAGACAGGAGGGAGGGACAGGTACTCAGACCATGAATAATAATGGAAATGACCTGTTTCGTGTCTTCCATTCCAGCTGTCTGTTTTCTGTTGCATACCAAACACGTCTCTTGCATTATGTCACACTAATAGTGCTATTAATGGATATTTAATATCAGTTCTGTCTCGTCTTCAGCATAGTTACTCTGTGTTAACTCTTATTTATAGTTTCAGCATTACGGCTTGTAAAACGAGAACATTTCTGCTGCATTCGCTGATAGGGGTGTAAGAACCGTGGGCAGAGCTTCTTGTAACCTGAAGTAACAGGGATATGATGCTGTTGGCTGTTGCTGTTGATCTTTCAGCTTTTATCAGTCACTTATCTGCAGCATACATGAAGCCAGAGGGGTCACACGCTTGCAACACACATGTAGCAGGAGGGGTCATACAACTGCAACATGCATGGAACCAGAGGGGTCATACTACTGCAGCACTCATGTAGCCAAAGGGGGTCACACACCTGCAAAACATATGCAGCCAGAGGGGTCACACACCTGCAACATGCTTGTAACCAGCGGGGTCACACACCTGCAACATGCATGTAACCAGCGGGTCACACACCTGCAACATGCATGCAGCCAGAGGGGTCACATACCTGCAACACGCATGCAGCCAGAGGGGTCACACACCTGAAACATGCATGCAGCCAGAGGGGTCACACACCTGCAACATGCATGCAGCCAGAGGGGTCACACACCTGAAACATGCATGCAGCCAGAGGGGGTCACACACCTGCAACACACATGCAGCCAGAGGGGGTCACACATCTGCAACACACATGCAGCCAGAGGGGTCACACACCTGCAACACGCATGCAGCCAGAGGGGTCACACACCTGCAACATGCATGCAGCCAGAGGGGTCACACACCTGCAACATGCATGCAGCCAGAGGGGTCACACACCTGCAACATGCATGGAGCCAGAGGGGTCACACACCAGCTACATGCATGTAACCAGCGGGGTCACACACCTGCAACATGCATGTAACCAGCGGGTCACACACCTGCAACATGCATGTAACCAGCGGGTCACACACCTGCAACACACATGCAGCCAGAGGAGTCAGACACCTGCAACATGCATGCAGCCAGGGGGGGTCACACACCTGCAACATGCATGCAGCCAGAGGGGTCACACACCTGAAACATGCATGCAGCCAGAGGGGGTCACACACCTGCAACACGCATGCAGCCAGAGGGGGTCACACATCTGCAACACACATGCAGCCAGAGGGGTCACACACCTGCAACATGCATGCAGCCAGAGGGGTCACACACCTGCAACATGCATGCAGCCAGAGGGGTCACACACCTGCAACATGCATGCAGCCAGAGGGGTCACACACCAGCTACATGCATGTAACCAGCGGGGTCACACACCTGCAACATGCATGTAACCAGCGGGTCACACACCTGCAACATGCATGTAACCAGCGGGTCACACACCTGCAACACGCATGCAGCCAGAGGAGTGAGACACCTGCAACATGCATGCAGCCAGAGGGGTCACACACCTGCAACATGCATGCAGCCAGAGGGGTCACACACCTGCAACATGCATGCAGCCAGAGGGGTCACACACCTGAAACATGCATGCAGCCAGAGGGGTCACACACCTGAAACATGCATGCAGCCAGAGGGGTCACACACCTGCAACATGCATGCAGCCAGAGGGGTCACACACCTGCAACATGCATGCAGCCAGAGGGGTCACACACCTGCAACATGCATGCAGCCAGAGGGGTCACACACCTGAAACATGCATGCAGCCAGAGGGGTCACACACCTGCAACATGCATGCAGCCAGAGGGGTCACACACCTGCAACATGCATGCAGCCAGAGGGGTCACACACCTGCAACATGCATGCAGCCAGAGGGGTCACACACCTGCAACATGCATGCAGCCAGAGGGGTCACACACCTGCAACATGCATGCAGCCAGAGGGGTCACACACCTGAAACATGCATGCAGCCAGAGGGGGTCACACACCTGCAACACGCATGCAGCCAGAGGGGGTCATATACCTGTAACGCATGCATCCAGAGGGGTCACACACCTGCAACACACATGTAGCCAGAGGGGTCACACACCTGCAACACACATGCAGCCAGCGCGGTCACACACCTGCAACACACATGCAGCTAGAGGGGTCACACACCTGCAACATGCATGCAGCCAGAGGGGGTCACACACCTGTAACGCATGCAGCCAGAGGGGTCACACACCTGCAACACGCATGCAGCCAGAGGGGTCATACACCTGAAACATGCATGCAGCCAGAGGGGTCGCACACCTGCAACATGCATGCAGCCAGAGGGGTCACACACCTGCAACATGCATACAGCCAGAGGGGGTAACACACCTGTAACGCATGCATCCAGAGGGGTCACACACCTGCAACACGCATGCAGCCAGAGGGGTCATACACCTGAAACATGCATGCAGCCAGAGGGGTCGCACACCTTCAACATGCATGCAGCCAGAGGGGTCACACACCTGCAACATGCATACAGCCAGAGGGGGTCACACACCTGTAACGCATGCATCCAGAGGGATCACACACCTGGAACAAACATGGAGCCAGAGGGGTCACACACCTGCAACACACATGCAGCCAGAGGGGTCACACACCTGCAACATGCATGCAGCCAGAGGGTCACACACCTGCGACATGCATGCAGCCAGAGGGGTCACACACCTGCAACACACATGCAGCCAGAGGGGTCACACACCTGCAACATGCATGCAGCCAGAGGGTCACACACCTGCAACATGCATGCAGCCAGAGGGGTCACACACCTGCAACACACATGCAGCCAGAGGGGTCACACATCTGCGACATGCATGTAGCCAGAGGGGTCACACACCTGCAACATGCATGCAGCCAGAGGGTCACACACCTGCAACACGCATGCAGCCAGAGGGGTCACACACCTGCAGCACGCAAGCAGCCAGAGGGGTCATACACCTGCAACATGGATGCAGCCAGAGGGGTCACACACCTGCAACATGCATGTAGCCAGAGGGGTCACACGCCTGCAACACACATGCAGCCAGAGGGGTCACACACCTGCAACACACATGCAGCAGAGGGGTCACACACCTGCAACAGCAATGCAGCCAGAGGGCTCACACACCTGCAACATGCATGCAGCCAGAGGGTCACACACCTGCAACACGCATGCAGCCAGAGGGGTCACACACCTGCAACATGCATGTAGCCAGAGGGGTCACACACCTGCAACACACATGCAGCCAGGTGGGGTCACACACCTGCAACACGCATGCAGCCAGAGGGGTCACACATCTGTAACGCATGCAGCCAGAGGGGTCACACACCTGCAACACGCATGCAGCTAGATGAGTCACACACCTGCAACACGCATGCAGCCAGAGGGGTCATACACCTGAAACATGCATGCAGCCAGAGGGGTCACACACCTGCAACATGCATGCAGCCAGAGGGGTCACACACCTGCAACATGCATGCAGCCAGAGGGGTCACACACCTGCAACACACATGCAGCCAGAGGGGTCACACACCTGAAACACACATGCAGCCAGAGGGGTCACACACCTGCAACATGCATGCAGCCAGAGGGGGTCACACACCTGTAACTCATGCAGCCAGAGGGGTCACACACCTGCAACACGCATGCAGCTAGATGAGTCACACACCTGCAACACGCATGCAGCCAGAGGGGTCATACACCTGCAACATGCATGCAGGCAGAGGGCCACACACCTGCAACATGCATGCAGCCAGAAGGGTCACACACCTGCAACATGCATGCAGCTAGAGGGGGTCACACACCTGTAACACATGCATCCAGAGGGGTCACACACCTGCAACACGCATGCAGCCAGAGGGGTCACACACCTGGGACACACATGCAGCCAGAGGGGTCACACACCTGGAACACACATGCAGCCAGAGGTGTCACACACCTGCAACATGCATGTAGCCAGAGGGGTCACACACCTGCAACACGCATGCAGCCAAAGGGGTCACAAACCTGCAATACGCATGCAGCCAAAGGGGTCACAAACCTGCAACACGCATGTAGCAGGAGGGGTCACACATCTGCAACACGCATGTAGCCAGAGGGGTCACACACCTGCAACACGCATGCAGCCAGAGGGGTCACACACCTGCAACATGCATGCAGCCAGAGGGGTCACACACCTGCAACACGCATGCAACCAGAGGGGTCACACACCTGCAACACGCATGCAGCCAGAGGAGTCACACACTGTCACAAACTTGTCCCACAAGCTGGAATCTGTGAATAGGACATGTATGGTAGACGCCACCTTTAGACGGAGTGTCTCTTTAAACTACAGTGAATCATTAAAAGTGTTTGATGAACATTCGGCAACCCCTAATGACTTTATTCTGTAGCATAATAAGTTTGTGGCGATCTCTGGCTAAGCAGCTAATGAATCGGAGAGCAGTGATTAACTTCTTTGTACTACTAATCAGCAGTAATGTGAGAGTAGCGGAATCGTTTGTTTGCTGACGTAAATGTGCACTTTGCTCTGCTAAAATTACTCGGAAAAAAATGCATAATGGAGAGTGAAATGCGTTGGTACTCCACCCGCCATCAGAATTTGGACTGCTCCATCTCCTTATGGGGGATTCTCTATTTTTCATTTAATCTTTAAAAAAACACTCTCATAAAAGGATCTATACAAAGATGCTGTCCCCCCCACCCTACTCATTTATTTTGGCAGTTGGACGGAGCAACTGCCATTCAGTAAGTGCTTTTGAAAATAGAGAAAACCCTGAAAATCCCTGATGAGGGGATGGACTAGTCCTTAACCTTTCACATCTGTCAGATTTTTACTGCCTGCTGTAAATGACTGCAAGACATTTATAGTGCCTTCTACACTGAAACTAATCAGGCTAGGAACACAAGAGGCAGAAATGCTAGCGTTTTTGCCGCTAATGAAAGTCTATGGGACGCATGTAAAACTGCATACCATATTTTTCAGCTCATAAGTAGTGTTGGGCGAACAGTGTTCGCCACTGTTCGGGTTCTGCAGAACATCACCCTGTTCGGGTGATGTTCGAGTTCGGCCGAACACCTGACGGTGCTCGGCCAAACCGTTCGGCCACATGGCCGAACTAAGAGCGCATGGCCGAACGTTCCCCGAACGTTCGGCTAGCGCTGTGATTGGCCGAACGGGTCACGTGGTTCGGGCCCGAACGCGCTCTGATTGGCCGAACGGTCACGTGGTTCGGGTAAATAAATACCCGAACCACGTCATATCTCCGCCATTTGTCTGTGGGTTTAGCTTTGGGTAGGCAGGCAGGGTAGTTCGCTCTCCAGCCACGCTAGCCAGGGTCCCCCCCAGTCATTGTGTGTCGCTGCTGGGAACAGTAGTACACCGCTCGCTCAGCCACACTATATATAGCATTGTTTACTGCCACTGTGTACCTCGCTCAGCCACGCTATATATATAGCATTGTGTTTTCTGACACTCTGTGTACACGGCTTAGCCTGACTAATATAGCATTGTGTGTACTGCCACTGTGCACCTCGCTCAGCCACGCTATATATAGCATTGTGTGTACTGCCACTGTGCACCTCGCTCAGCCACGCTATATATAGCATTGTGTGTACTGCTACTGTGCACCTCGCTCAGCCACGCTATATATATAGCATTGTGTTTTCTGACACTCTGTGTACACGGCTTAGCCTGACTAATATAGCATTGTGTGTACTGCCACTGTGCACCTCGCTCAGCCACGCTATATATAGCATTGTGTGTACTGCCACTGTGCACCTCGCTCAGCCACGCTATATATAGCATTGTGTGTACTGCCACTGTGCACCTCGCTCAGCCACGCTATATATAGCATTGTGTGTACTGCCACTGTGCACCTCGCTCAGCCACGCTATATATATAGCATTGTGTTTTCTGACACTCTGTGTACACGGCTTAGCCTGACTAATATAGCATTGTGTGTACTGCCACTGTGCACCTCGCTCAGCCACGCTATATATAGCATTGTGTGTACTGCCACTGTGCACCTCGCTCAGCCACGCTATATATAGCATTGTGTGTACTGCCACTGTGCACCTCGCTCAGCCACGCTATATATAGCATTGTGTTTTCTGACACTCTGTGTACACGGCTTAGCCTGGCTATATAGCATTGTGTGTACTGCCACTGTGCACCTCGCTCAGCCACGCTATATATAGCATTGTGTTTTCTGACACTCTGTGTACACGGCTTAGCCTGACTATATAGCATTGTGTGTACTGCCACTGTGTACCTCGCTCAGCCACGCTATATATAGCATTGTGTTTACTGCCACTCTGTGTACACGGCTCAGCCAGACTATATAGCATTGTGTGTACTGCCACTCTGTGTACACCGCTCAGCCAGACTATATAGCATTGCGTACTCTGCCAGTCAGTGTGTATATTGCTGGGATCAGTAATACTCCACTCACCGCCAACCACTATATGAGCTCACCATGAGTTCCTCAGAGACCTCCGCTGTGAGCAGCACTCCCAACAACAGCAACAGCCAACGCCCCACGCAAGCTATGACATCCACTACAGCAGCCAGTGGTCAGCAGCAGCCCTCCCCGGAGGAGAATGTTGTGTCCATCGGTCCGTCGCCAGAGCGATTAATGAGGGCTGCCATTGAGGAGATGATGGGGCCTGATGTGGAGGAGGAGGTCGGGCTCAGGCCAGCATCCCAAGTTAATGTTGAGGACGATGAGGGGTCTGTGTCTGGGGATGTTGGGGTGGCAGAGGTGGTGGGTGGGTCAGACTCAGGAGAAGAGTTGTATGATGAGGATGATGATCGGGACCATCTGTATGTGCCTCAGAGTCCGACCCCGGAAAACATGTTGTATCGTGTGTTTAGGTACTAAAATCTGCGTTCCCACTTCCCAGTACTGCCTGCAGTGCCCGGGTCCACGGATCCATATAATTTTTTGGGCAGCACTATCAAACTGTGGTACTATGAGTGAGTTGCCATGGTCCTTCTGTGCTGCCTGTCACACTCACCGTCTGTCTGCAGATGGATTGTTCAACACAGCTACGCCATCTGACATGTAGTCCTGGACCTTGACCATCTTCTCTAGGCGATTGGTGTTGGAGGACGTGGAACTGCCCGATTGCTGTTCTGTGGGCTGCTGCATGGGTGTCAGAAAATGTTCCCACTCCAAGGACACTGCCAATACCATTCCCTTTTGGGCACTAGCAGCAGCTTGTGTTCTTTGCTGCCCTCCTGGTCCTCCTGGGTTTGCTGAAGTCAGTCTGTCGGCGTACAACTGGCTAGAGAAGGAGGAGGATGTCAATCTCCTCTCTAAAGTCTCCATCCTCAAGGGCCTGCTGGAATTGTTCCATTTTTGACCTGTCTGACACTTTCTTCAATCAGTTTTTTAACATTGTGTTTGTATAAACTGGGTATAAACCCAGTAATTGGTGTTGTCCAGATTCCAGAATAATGAATAATAATGAATAGTGAATAATGCGCGGGCCGCGTTCAATGCAGTCTAGCATGAATTGAGCCATGTGTGCCAGAGAGTCCTGCCAGACTCCTCTATCTTCATGTTCTTGTAAGCGTTGTGATTGTTGTGATGCACCATATTCGTCACCAGCATCACTTTCTTCCTCTTCTGCTGTCCTTTCCCGCTAAATTGTGGAAGTCCAACGTGCACCGCTCTGTCCCTCGGCAGTGGGGGCATCCAATTCCTGCTCCAACTCCAGCTGTTCCTCGTCCTGTTCTTTGTCATAGCTGGGACCAGCGTTTCCTGAGGCAGGTTGCCTGATGTTGGTATCATCACGCTGATCGTTTTCATCTTCAGAATCCCCCACTTGCATCATGCCAGCGGTTTCCATCTTCAACATTGATTTCTTCAGTAAACACAGCAGTGGTATTGTAATGCTGACTGTAGAGTTGTCACTGCTCAGTCACGCAACGTGGATTGCTCAAAATTTTGGAGGACTTGGCAGAGATCCAACATGGTGGCCCAATCAGATCCACAGAAGCTTGGTAGCTACTAGCTGCTGGAATGCGCCTCGGCACTGCGCAAAAGCGTGCTAGCATGTGCAGCGTAGAATTCCAGCGCGTAGGCAGGGACATCACCCAGCGAGCGATGGTGCGCTAGATTGAAGCGCTCCTGCATCTCTTGGTGAGTCCTTCAGAAGCGGTACTGGACTTTTAACAATGTTTTTTTTTTTTTCCTTCAACAGAAGATCTGCCACGTTGGAGTGAGGAGGACGCCGCCGACCCCGACACCAAGCTGAACCCCGGCGAACTCCAAGCAGAGGATCTTCAGGAACCCTCAAGGCTTTGAGCAAGCTGAGGAGGATCAGCAGTCCCGACGAGACCTCTCCTCATATGCGACTGAGTGCAGTGGAGCTCCCCAGAACAACCTCTCAGTTGTCACTTTGTCACTGGTCACTTTGTCACTTTGTCATTTTGTCACTTTGTCAGTTGTCACTGGTCACTTTGTCACTTGTCACTTTGTCATTTTGTCACTTGTCACTTTGTCACTTGTCACTTCTCACTTTGTCACTTGTCACTTTGTCATTTTGTCACTTGTCACTTTGTCACTTGTCACTTCTCACTTTGTCACTTGTCACTTTGTCATTTTGTCACTTGTCACTTTGTCACTTGTCACTTCTCACTTTGTCACTTGTCACTTTGTCATTTTGTCACTTGTCACTTTGTCATTTTGTCACTTTGTCATTTTGTCACTTTGTCACTTTGTCACTGGTCACTTTGTCACTTGGTCACTTGTCCAGATGATCTCGGTACACCTCCTGAGATTCAAATTCCTGCACACATTGCTCTGGGATTTGGGTGTGATGAATGATGCATCTAACTGGCCACCGGAGGCAATTAAGGCCTTCAAAACATTGAAAGCAGCTTTCTGTTCCGCCCCCATTTTGCGTCATGTTGAGTTGTTGACGTCATGTTCATCCTCGGCCTCGCCTTGCATTTCAGTGCGAGGTGCATTTTCCACAGAAAAAGGTTGTGAATCCGGGCACAACATTTGTGGCTGTTCCATTGACCTTTCACAGGTAGAAGATTGTGGGGGTGGGAATAGCTCCTCCGAATAGCCCATTGTGTCCTGAAAACTACTCATTGCATTGCTTTGCGCACACATTTTTTTGTCCTCATGCAAGGCCTGAGTTGCACCTGAAAGCGTGGCCTTCTCCTCCTGCGCCTCCTCCTGTTCCATCACGTCTGCTGCTGCTGGGTTAGCGTTGACGCCCGGTCCCTGTTTATTGAACCTCTTATCTTTATTACATTTATGACTGCATGGCGGTAAAAAGCATGCTATCCGCACGCTTCTTGTCCTCATGCAAGGCCTGGGTTGTTGTGTCTCAAAAAGCATGGCCTTCTCCTCCTGCGCCTGCTCCTGTTCCATCACGTGTGCTGCTGCTGCTGGGTTACCGTTACCGGTCCCTTTTCCTGGAACCTCTTCTCTGTATTACATTTATGACTGCATGGCGACAAAAAGCATGTTACCTGTCCAAAGAAACATGACATTTTCCACATTTAAAAGACAGTTTTTCCTTTGAAACTTTACAATCAATTTTCTCAAAAACTATAAGCTCTTTTTCAAATATTTTTTTTCCTCTTGTACCCACTCCCAAGGTGCACATACCCTGCTAATTTGGGGTATGTAGCATGTAAGGAAGCTTTACAAAGCACGAAAGTTCGGGTCCCCATTGACTTCCATTATGTTCGAAGTTCGGGTCGAACACCCGAACATCGCGGCCATGTTCGGCCTGTTCGGCCCGAACCCGAACATCTAGATGTTCGCCCAACACTACTCATAAGATGCACCTAGGTTTAGAGGACAAAGTCTAGGAAAAAAAATATATATGCAAAACCTGCTGTGTCCATGGTGCAGGGGCATCTTGTGGATTTTCTCCCCTCAATCACCCCAATAATCTCCCCCTTGTATCCTTCTCTGTCCCTCCTGTGTCTCCTCTGTTCCCCTGTGTCCTCCTACTTTGCTCCATGTTATATCTCCTTATATCCTTCTCTCTCCTTCTCTGTCCCCCTGTGTCTCCTCTGTCCCCCTGTGTCCTCCTTTGCCCTTCATGTTCTCCACTGTCCCCTTTCTGGTTCTCTGCCCCCTTGTGTTTTCTCTGTCCATCTGTATTTCCTCTGTCCCTTTGTATCTTCTCTGTCCCCTTGCGTCTCTTCCGCCTCCATGTTTTTCCTCTGTCCCCCTGTGCTTCCTCTGTCTCCATGTTTCCTCTGTCCCCCTGCGTCTTCTCAGTGCCCTGTGTCGCCTGTCCCTGTGTCCTGGCTCCTTCCCCATCTCTTATGTACCTCCTTTGCCCTCTCCTCCTCAATTCCTCCCGACCCCACTCCCCCCACGTGTCCCGTGTCGCCTGGTCCAGGTGTCCTTAGAGAAGGCGAGATACTTAGCAATTGTCTGAAGATGCGCAGGAGTCCTGCAGTAGTAATGTAAGTCAATGGGCGAGGCATAACTTTTAAAAAGGTTGGCGGCGGCATTGCAGCGCGCATACTTGGAACGTCAAGAATACAATGGGGATACCCTTTTGCTGGGCGTGGGGTGTGTGTGTGTGTGTGTGTGTGGGGGGGGGGTGATGCTATGCATATGACCCTGTTGCTGTACACTGCTGCAGTGTCATATGTTTGTGTACTTTAGCAGTGTAATGTGACAGGGGCGGGGCACTGCTCAGCAATACACACTTTAAGTGTGAAACCGGACTAAATTACAAACCAGTTTTTTTAGCACTGGTTTACAGTACGTTAAAAACAATTTATTTTTGAAATATCAGCGTGCTGTGAAACGTAATTTTTCACTTTGCATAGCACAGCTTTATCACACCATTCCCTTAGATGTCTGTCATGTGGGGGGAGAGAGAGGCCAGCAGTTGTCCGTCATTGCTGGGTGTATAATGACTCATGCATGCACCCAGTGCAGACACTTCCTGTAGCCCTTTCACCCTGGCTATTAGCAGCTGCGGCCAATCAGGTTATTAAGCTATAATAAATGTCAGCCTCTGTTCCATGCACCCTTCTGAAAATAGCATTCCCCGGTATGCCTCGCCATGTCACACGCAGGTCTGACAAGGTCTTGCGGGGGTGACATCTGTCCGGGGCAGCCGGAGCAGCATGTGTGCTCTGCTATGGCTGATGGAAGCTCAGGACATGTAAGATTAAAGAGGAACTGTAACCAAGGATTGAACTTCATCCCAATCAGTAGCTGATATCCCCTTTCCCGTGAGAAATCTTTACCATTTCTCGAATAAATCATCAGGGGGGTCTGTGTGGTTAATATTGTGGTGAAACCCCTCCCACAGTGTGATGTCATGACCATGGTCGTGACAGTTTGCTGTCTGTGAACCTCATTACATTGTGGGAAAGAAAAGCTTTTTCTAAGTGCCAAGCAAGCTATAGCTCCCTCTGTGCATAGAATTCTCAGTAACGAACATTCCGTACAGATCACCTGGCAGGATAAAGATGTCACCACCAGTGATACATTTCAGAATGTAAGTCAGGGATAGGAAAGATTGTACAATGGGCAAACACTGACTAAATAATCTATACATGAATATTTATTCATTATGTTATTTTCACTACAGTTTCTCTTTAAAGGAAACCAGAGACGATATCTCAGCTGTTGGAGAGATACGTTGACGGCGCACTTCTCTTGTGTCAGACTGACCGGGACTGGCCGAAGTTACGGGACCCGGTTTCAGCACAGCAGAAGACTGAGGATGGCAACATGGGAGCGCTCCGTGCGCATGGGGCTTGAAGAAGCCACAGGTATGTACAAAACTTTTATTTTATATCGCCTCTGGTACACTTTGAAGAGAACCAGAGATGAAGCACCCTCATGTAGTATATTACATTTATCAGTGGGAACATGACAGTAAACACCTACCCTGCTTTTAGTTTCATTCTTATCTGCTTAACCACCCTGGCGTTCTATTAAGATCGCCAGGGAGGCTGCGGGAGGGGGTTTTTTTAATTAAAAAAAAAACTATTTCATGCAGCCAACTGAAAGTTGGCTGCATGAAAGCCCACTAGAGGGCGCTCCGGAGGCGTTCTTCTGATCGCCTCCGGCGGCCAGAAGTAACACGGAAGGCCGCAATGAGCGGCCTTCCGTGTTTCGCTTACCTCGTCGCCATGGCGACGAGCGGAGTGACGTCATGGACGTCAGCCGACATCCTGACGTCAGCCGCCTCCGATCCAGCCCTTAGCGCTGGCCGGAACTTTTTGTTCCGGCTACGCTGGGCTCAGGCGGCTGGGGGGACCCTCTTTCGCTGCTGCTCGCGGCGGATCGCCGCAGAGCGGCGGCGATCAGGCAGCACACGCGGCTGGCAAAGTGCCGGCTGCGTGTGCTGCTTTTTATTTGAGCCAAATCGGCCCAGCAGGGCCTGAGCGGCAGGCTCCGGCGGTACTGGACGAGCTGAGCTCGTCCAGACCGCTCAGCAGGTTAATTAGTCTATTAGCAGCTGTGATAAGAATCCCCGACTGGCTCAGTCTAGGTTTGACCTGGAATCATTAGAGCTAAGTCACTCTTCTGTGGAGTCTTTTCAAGCCCTAGCCTGCCACCTCCTGGCTCAGATTTCCTGCTTTGCATACTGAGAACTGTGATGACATGGGAGGGGCTGCTGCTGCTGAGAGGGAATCTCTGAAACAGACAAGTGTGGCTGCAAAATGATCTGTGTGCTCTGTGTGCCCTCTGTCTGCATACTGTAGATACTGATGATGACTGCAATTTCATTCCTATGAGAGACATTTCCTACAGGCAGCTGTACATCATACCAAAATTAAAGCACACAGATGAAAGGCTGCAGCAGCCTTTCTCATATAGCCTAAATAGCAGCCTAGTCTCATATAGCCTAGACAGCACATCCAGAACAACTCATAACCCGGAAGCAGAAGGGATATGAGCCGGCGGCCATATTTGATTTTTCCTGGAGCAATAATGGATAAAAACCACTAAAATTGGCACACCAGAGCGGTGAAATTATCAGGTAGAGCATTTATTCTTTACAAGCTATTGACTGATATGTTTATTTTGTGTGAAACATTCATCTCTGGTTCTCTTTAAGTTCTAAAGAAGACCACAAAGGTAAGCAGCCTTTTTGCATATCCCCGCTATAGATTTCGTTGCACTGCCATTGGACAGGACATTTTTCTGTTCTTGCCACCATTGTTGCCGAGGTTAACTGAGCACAAGTTATCAACGTTTACATAGCTACCCCTTCCTGACCTGCTGTGACCCTGACCCCGAGCCTACCACAACACCTAAGGTCACCCTCTTACCTTTTTCCTAACCTGCTATGCTCTGCTTAACGGATGACTGAAGTGAGAGGGATATGAAGGCTGCCATATTTATTTCCTTTTAAGCAATACCAGTTGCCAGGCAGCCCTGCTGAAACTCTGCCTCTAATGCTTTAAGCCATAGACCCTGAATAAGCATATGCAGATCAGGTGGTACTGACATTATTGTCAGATCTGACAAGATCAGATGCATACTTATTTCAGGTGTTATTCAGCTAATACTGCAGCCAAATAGACCAGCAGGGCTGCCAGGCAGGGGTGCTCGGATACCCCTTTTTAAAATCCGAATTGATTCGGATCCGAATACCCAGTTATCCGAATCGGATATCCAAATCCGAACTTTCAGATATCCGCGTACATGCGGATATCCGAACGCTTTATCTGGGCTAATTCCGATATCCAGATAGAAAAAAAAGGAAGGGGCCTATAAATAGCTTCCAAAATGTTTGAGGTAAATGATGCATGTAGCATCATGTTTTTTTTAAGGGAAACACTTATTTAGTATGTGGGGAGTTAAAAAATAGAAGAAAAAAAATGGCTGTAAATTAACATCAGGACTAGGTTCCAGACAGCGGTCGTGCAGCCCACATTGGGCCTGATTCACAAAGCGGTGATAACTCAGTTATCACGCCTAAAAGACTTTAGGCGTGATAACCTTTGCACTAGCGAAGTTATCATCGCTTTGTGCTATAATTCGCGCGAAGCTCCCGCGCGCAAACGCGCAAACGCGCACCCGCGTGTGCAAAGTCCCGTAGGTTTTAATGGGCGTTTGCACGAATTCCTTCAGATCGCACCTAAACTAAGTTTAGGCGTGATAAAGGGCTTTTCACAGGCGTGCAAAGGGCCTGATTCACAAAGCGGTGCAAACACTTTGCACGTCTGTGAAAAGCCCTTTATTACGCCTAAACTTAGTTTAGGTGTGATCTGAAGGAATTCGCGCGAACTCCCGCGCGCAAAGTTTTGCGCGCGCAGCACACCGCGCTACGCGCGCAGCGCGCCGTGCTTCGCGCGAATCGCCCATTAAACCCTATGGGACTCTGCGCGTGCGCGCTTGCGCGCACAAAACTTTGCGCGTGGGAGCTTCGCGCGAATTATAGCACAAAGCGGTGATAACTTCGCTAGTGCAAAGGTTATCACGCCTAAAGTCTTTTAGGCATGATAACTGAGTTATCACCGCTTTGTGAATCAGGCCCATTGTGTCCAAAGTCCAACCGCACATCTGGGACATGACAGTTTTCAGCACAGACACCTCCCAAAAAATTACACAGCAATTGTGTTTAGATAGTTCACCATGGCACCTAGTGTTCGTACCACAGCACAGTTAAAACATTAGGAGAGGTTCCAGGAAGCGGTCGTACTGCCGCAGTTGGGGCCTCCCCACAACTCGGACAGCACAGACACCTCCAAAAAATTACACAGCAATTGTGTTTACATAGTTCACCATGGCACCTAGTGTGTTGGTACCACGGATGTAAAAAACATTTGAACCAGGCTTATGACTCAAGTCAAGACGGAGCCTGGAGGTTGTGGTGGTAAAGGGTGGTAAGGCAGGCATAGTGATTTCCAGCCACTTCATTTCCCCCTCTTGCCAACAACAGGGGCCAGGAATTCACCAACCACCCAAGCCTGGTTTATTTTCAGAAACATCAGTATGTCCACAGATTGGGTGGACAGACGAGAGCGCTTCTCAGTGACCATGCCACCGGCCGCACTGAAGCACCTTTCTGACAGCACGCTGGAAGGCAGGCAAGACAGCACTTCCAGGGCGTACTGCGCCAGCTTGCTCCAGATATCTAGGTGCTTGACCCAGTAATCCAAGGGGTCCACAGGGGTGTCGCTCTCAAGCCCGCTGTAGGACCCCATGTAGTCTGCCACCATCCGGGTCAGGCGCTGGTTCTGGCTTTGATAGCCACCAGTGGTGCTCATCCAGATTCCGGATATCCGGGTAACCCGGATATCCGTCCTTTTTTTCAGCTAGCCGACCGGATTTGGATCTCCCGGATACCTGGGCCCAAATCCGGATAGCTATATGCGGATATTTGGTCAAATACCCGGATAACCGCGGATATCCGGCGGATATCCGAATCCGAATACTGTAACTAAGGAGATGACATCATTGAGCCAATCAGAGGGCTCCCAGCAGAAGCCCTAGCAACCAATCACAGAAGGGAACCCTGGCCAGCCCCACCTGACCTCATTGAGCCAATGAAAGGGCTCCCAGCCTAAACCCTGGCACCTAATCACAGAAAGGAATCCTGGCCAGGCCCCCTGTATAATGAGGAGGGCTGCCATGATGAGAAATATCGTCGTTGCTTGTCACTGCTCACTGAGAGACATGCTCCAGTGCTGCTGGCCTAGCAAGTGCTGTATACAGTGATAAACCTAAAGCTGTTCAGTGATTAACCCCTTCACTATCACTACACTATTGTTATATTGTTAATTAGGTAGCTAGCTTGATTTCATTCAGTGACAGTCAGAGTGTGTGCTGCAGGGCTGCTGCAGCTGCTATGGGCCTGATTCACAAAGCGGTGATAACTCAGTTATCACGCCTAAAAGACTTTAGTCGCGATAACCTTTGCACTAGAGAAGTTATCACCGCTTTGTGCTATAATTCGCGCGAAGCTCCCACACGCAAAGTTTATAGGACTTTGTGCGCGGGAGTTCGCGCAAATTCCTTCAGATCACGCCTAAACTAAGTTTAGGCGTGATAAAGAGCTTTTCACAGGCGTGCAAACACTTTGCACCGCTTTGTGAATCAGGCCCTATGTGTCTGTGTCTGTGCTGTGCACAGATCAGGCCAGCTGCTGCCTGCTGGCCAGCTAGCCTTAGCTACAGTATAGGTTAGGTTAGGTTATGGAATAGGATTACTGTGTTATTGTGTAGTTAGTATTGTAGTACGGCAGTTAGAGTAGTAGTACTACTGTGTTAGCTTACTACAGAACTGCTGTGCTGTGAGCAGTGCCAGTGTGACAGTTAAGGCTCATACACACATCAGACTATAGTCTTTGGAAAATGAAAGATCACAGACCAATCTTACCACCCTTCATGTAGTATGAGAGCCATACCTACACAGCCTATTCTATGGAACTGAACTCCCCATCAGATAGAAATCTTAGCAAGATGCTGCACACACAGATGCTGTACACATTCAACAGATCAGTATCTGCAAAAGATCTGTTCCTGCCAAAAATCCATTCCTACAAATTGCAATGATAGTCTATGAGATCTGCAGATCATCATACACACATGATTTAACTGACATTCATCTGCAGATCAAGCAATCATCCGCAGATCTGAAAATCCATCCTGGTGGATCTGATCTGCAGATGAATGTCAGTTAAATCATGTGTGTATGATGATCTGCAGATCTCATAGACTATCATTGCAATTTGCAGGAACGGATCTTTGGCAAGAACAGATCTTTTGCAGCTACAGATCTTTTGTGTCTGTACAGCATCTGTGTGTGCAGCATCTTGCAAAGATTTTATCTGATGGGGAGTTCAGCTCCATAGAAAAGACTGTGTAGGTATGGCACTCATACTACATGGAAGGGGGTAAAATTGGTCTGTGATCTTTCATTTTCAAAAGACTATGGTCTGATGTGTGTATGTGGCCTTAGTGTGCACTAGTGTCTTCTCCTCTGCTGTCTGACTGTCACTCGGCACTTTGCACTTGGTACTTTGCACGTGGCACTTTGCACGTGGGTCTCAATTCACTAAGCATTACCACATTCAGTAATGCAGAAAACAGCTGATTTCACCGATTACCTTGCCAAATGCCAATTCACTAAGCCTATTACCGCACTCAAATGTAAAGTTTCCGACTAGTGAGGTAAATTGCTGACTTGTGCTGTAAATACCTCAAGAGATATTAAGAACATGCAATTCACAAAGACTTAGGCTACTTGCGCACCAAGACGTTGCGTTAGGTGCTACGTTAAGGTCGCATAACGTGCACCTAACGCAAGGCCTGGTGCTCTTCGATGTGGACGTCAGAGTGAGCTGCGTTGTGCAGCTCACTCTGGCGTCCGTGATGCCGTGATGCGTACTCTTGGACGCAAGCGGCATCACGTGGCCAATCGCCGCACAGAGTGGCCGCACCAGGAAGTAAACGCTGCACGTCACAACGTGCAGTGAATATTAATTAGCCATGTGCCTGGCCGCTCTCCGCTCCTCCCCAACCTGACTGAGCATGTGCAGACAGTCTAACTTGGCTTGAGCCGCTGTAACGCCGTAGCATGCTGCACTTTCGGAAGAACGTGCAGCGTTACATGTAACGCAACGTGGGCAGTGTGAACAGCCCACTTGTGTTACATTGCTGTGAGTTGGGGGAGCGTTACAGGCTGCACTAACGTGCGCCTGTAACGTCTTAGTGTGTAAGCAGCCTTAAAGCAATCGATAAATCAAGTAAAAGTTTTCGGTATTCACCTCCAGCGCTGACCAGCAGGTGACTCATAATCTCCATGTGGTAAAAGCTGCCAGGTGTAGCAGACAGCAAAAAGGTAGAGCCAGGCAGCCAATAGGGAGAGCAACACGGCCCTGCTTCTCACCTCATTTGGTCTGATACTCTGGAGGGCAGATTTCAGAAAGGCAGAGCAGGAGAAGGAGACATTTAAAAAGGCTTTTCTGTCTCACTTTAGATGTGCATATCTGTATACTGATACACAGAAGAGCTCCCCCTGGTGGCTGCAGCACATCTAAAGGGATGTCGGGGATGCCCTGGACAGAAAATAGAACAGCCGATGCACAGATTTGTAAGAGAAAGATGCGACTGATAGCTGGCTGCCTGACCTGTTCCGCAGCTGGTGAGACTACCAAACAGGGCTTAGTGAATTGAAGCATGTTTTTTTCGGGATATATTGCAGAACTTCTACCCCATGCAGGAAATCTTAGTGAATTTGGGGGGAAAAAAATAAAATGATAAAATACCAAATGCGGAATTTTACCGACCTAAATTATTTTACCAAACTGCCCTTCGTGAATTGAGGCCATAGTGCATTTTATTCTTGGAGAAATGCATTTTTTATCCACATTTTTTTAAAACATTTTTACAATAGCGGTCCTTTAAAACAGGATTGTCAGCCACAAAATCAAATCACTGCTCTATGTTAGTAATGTAGTCTACATGCAGTCTGCACTGCAAGCATTCCAATATAATCATAAATGTGTCTGCTGTAATGAATCTTATCTCAGTCAGCCTGGCTCTATTCTGGTACATTGCCAAGGAGAGGGAAGCGTGTTATCTCTCCTCCCACATTTCTTCTCCTCACTGATTGGCTGATTGCAGTTCAGTGTGACAGAAGCTGCTGAAATACAATCTCTGCTGTGCCCACACGTTTACAAAGCATGCTAGATATGACAGTGCAGTTTGTAGGGGGGAAAAAAAAGAGTAAGGGAGGAAATGACATCAGGGTTGGCTTCAGTCAGAGGCAGTAAAGATGGAAAATGTCTGGAGCAGTTTTCTCTTAATTTACTTTATAAAATTCACTAAAATCAAATAGAGGACAGTTCAATTCATATGTTATATAAGTACAACAAGTACATGATATTCAAGACTTGGGATTCACAGATTGCAGCCTTCACCATAAATGAGTCTCTTAGACAAGACAATGCGCAATCACATAAAAACACACTTCCTTCCTCGTCTCCATTTACCAGGATATAATTGGCTTCACATTCATGCAGGTGCGCTTCCACAGCCACCGCGCAAAGATCGCATCAAGAGAAAAAGAGTCACAAACAAGAAACAAGCAATGTGAATATATTTACTGGCAGACAGTGCTTTAATGTATACACATTGTTATTTATTCCCTGAATTTACATGACACATGACACTGACACTTCCTGTTGTGCTTTACAGAGACTGTGTAGCCAATCATAGCATTCCGAGTCCAGGACGAGTTACTAAACAATTTCCCAATCCCAACTACAGTTATGTAAGTGGCGTGCACATTATTCTAATTTATTATTATTTCTATGCGCATTTATGTAGTATTCACACATCTCTTACATCACTGTACAGAGTAGGTTGAGCAATCTATGTCAGTGCCGGCCCCCTCGAAGTGTATCACAATCTTAACAGACCTGCAGTCAGCCAGTGTTAAAGTGTACCTGAGACAGGGAGGGGGGAAAAGTTTTATACATACCTGGGGCTTCCCTCCAGCCGCCTCCAGGCTTGTCGTTCACTCGCCGCCCTCCTCCAACTCCTGGATCTTCTGAAACTGGTCCCGAATAGTCCTTCAGTTGAGGCCAGTTGGTGCAGGCGCAGTTAGGCTGCGCACGCTCCCCGTCACACTCCTGTGGCTGAGAGTGTTCTGCACCTGTGCAGTAGTATTGTGCAGGCGCAGGGGTTCCTGGCCACAGGAGTGTGACGGGGGCGCGTGGCCAGGCCGCACATGCGCAGTGCACCACAAACTGGAGGATTTTTCGTGGTCAATTTGAGAAGATCCAAGAGACGGGGGAGGGCTGTGGGAAGCCCAAGATATGCATAAAACTTTTATTTTCACCTATCTTAAGTTCTCTTTAAGGCCCTCGAACACACGCCTGACTAAGGTTACTAATGACGCCTCAGCCAATAGTCAGGTGGGTGTACAGCGGCCGCCAACCCCCAACCCACAAGCGATCCGCCCGATGGATCAACTCACCCCCACATTGGCCGATTACATTGTCTGCGCCGCTCCCCCACCAGCTGTGTGATGTCATGCACACGCCGCATCATTGTCCCTCCGCACCAATCCCCCCCCCCCCCCTCATAGCAACAGAACATGTTGTCAGCTACATAGTTGACACGCGTCTGTATAGGCCGGCCAGCAATGTCGCCCTAGGGGTTTGGGTCCCAACAGGTGACATGTGCCCGCCAGTATGTACCTTTACAAAACACATTTAAAGAGAACCCCGAGCCAAAGCTCCGGTTAAGAATCACATAGGAGAAGGATGGCCCTTGTTCCTAATGTGGCTTCTCAAGATGTCCCCTGCTCCCCCATTGCTGCTCGTGGACCCTCCAGCTGATCAGGGCCACACTCCTCTACTGGCACGAGCATTGCCGCACAGGAGCAGTGTAGCCACGCCCATGCATGAAGAGGACTGCAGCCCTAATCAGATTATTAAGAAACCCTTCACGGTAATCTTTGGAGGGTCCGTGAGCGGCCTACTTAGGTAAGTATGTTTTTTTTTACCTCAGTGTCGGCTCAGGTACACTGTAATATTTACCATGTATACTTTGATTTCCATATAACACCCTTATCTTCTGTTAGTGTTGATTATAATGCATACTTATTGTACGGGGGTGGCGGACTGAGGTGGAGGACACTCCACAGGAAGAGGACAACGAGCATGTCCTCAGGGACGAAGATGTTGTTGCCAATGCCCACCTGTTCCCCATGGCTGCGCACATGTTGCGCCGCCTTCGCAGGGACCCCCGGGTGATCCAGATGTGCGGAAGGGAGGACATCTGGATCCCCTTGATGCTGGACTCGCGTCTGAAGGGGAAGCTGGGGGAGTTTATGTCGTCATCCACTACCGAGCAACACACAAGGGAGTTGCAGGAGGCCCTTGTGTGCAGACTCTTGGAAGCATTCCCCCAGCCTTCCACCCCCACTGTTGCTGTTCTGCCAACCCAGCAGCAGGTGCCTGCGGCCGCCACCAGCAGCAGCCAGTGCCCCGGAGACCTGCTGAGCTTAAGCAGGAGCCTGTATGCAGTGCAGCTGCCCAGAGCAGAGGTGCCAGACACAGCATCCTTCTCCAACCAGCACCAGCAGTGACTGACCAGTCTGTGTTCCCAAAACCAGGGTCCAGTGATACTTGCAATTTTTGGGCACAATTCTCATGCTATGGTGCCACCAGTGAGGTGCCATACTATCTTTCTGTGCTGCCGCAGAGTGCTGCTTAGTCCTCCTGCTGCCGCCTCCCATGTCGTACTATTAAACGACAACAGCAGTCTGTGTACCCACTACCAGGGTCCAGGGATGCTACAATTTTTGGGATGATTTATCATGCTGTGGTGCCACCAGTGAGGTGCCATACTATCTTTCTGTGCTGCCGCAGAGTACTGCTTAGCCCTCTTGCTGCCGCCTCCCATGTCGTACTATTAAACGACAACAGCAGTCTGTGTACCCACTACCAGGGTCCAGGGATGCTACAGTCCGGTTCGAATTCGTGATTCAGTTTCAAATCCGGATTTTAATCATGACGGTTCCAGGTTTTTTTTTACCCATGGTCGGGTTTGTCGAATTTGGATGAGGCAATCCGGGATTTCCGGATTTACTCAAATTCGTGGCTAGGGGTATCTGAGCACCACTACAATCAATATCTTGCTAATCAAAAATAAAATCGAACAGGGAATAGCGACTATTTTATTATCCTACACTGCTCCATATCGATCAGATTTTGGCAGAAATTAGGTCAAAAATCGACTTGCAGAGAAATTTGTAGCTGGCTGTAGACTACACTGTAAAGATAATATTCAATAACATTAAATCATACACATCCTCGTACAGCACTGATCTATATTTATGGCAATTTTACAGAGTAAGAGGCATTTTAACCTTTTAGCAACCAATTTATTTAGAGACTTGCCTTGCAACTGCTCCAGGCCAATTTATTTTAACACTTTTTTTTATTTCTTCTTTGTTACATTTCCTTGCTTCTAATTAGTAATGCTGTAATGGGTATTTATTGGCCACTTGTCACTCGGGGGCAGTGTGAGACAATAAAAGAACTTCTGCTTTCAGTTTCTACATTTCCTGCTAGAGGAGAGAGATCAAAGCATTCCAAGAATTTACAACACGAGTTCTGCCGACTGAGGTCAAAAGCAGTGGATTGATCTCAAACAAGATAACTCTGTTGAAGCTGCTAATGGTTTAAATGCATTCTTTAGCTCCAAGTACACTTTAGCCTCGTAAACACATACAAGGACTGTCACCCAGGAAGGAGCTGCCTATCATGCTCGCTGTTGACTCTCTTGTCTTCTGATGCTGTTATGGCTTTGGTTCTGCCTGATGTGTTGTTGACGGAGGTTCTCCCAGTTTCTGAGGGCATTTTGATGGTGAAGGAAACCGTACTCACACTACAGCAATTGTTCTGTAGGAAAGACCTTCACTTTTAAGTGTTATAATGCTTCGTCCCATCCCTACTTATCACCATGGTAATAACTCTGGAAACGTTATTAAAGACAGGAGATAAGCTTAGTGAATTGAGGCCAATATTACTTGTGCATAAAAGCAAATATGGTGACTGTATGGGCAATAAAAAGTAGGAAAACACATTTTTAATGAATGGTATGTCGGCATTTTATCCCACTTCTTGTTCCCTGTAAAAGGCCATTTTATACAATTCTGAAATGCACATTATCTTCCAGTTTGAGGTAACCTTACATTTTAACCTTTACAAGATCACCACTTACCTTTGTACCATTTCAAACTATTCATTAGACTTGACCTGCTTTAATTCCGATAACAAATTGAAACAACTGGTGTGTTCTAAAACATTTGACCAATAGTGTTTATACTGTAGTTATTTGAACTGAATCTCAGCTTTATTGAATGCATTTCAAACAAAATGAAACTTTTTGTAGCTAACGATAACCAACAGGGATTGCGAGAGCGAGGCAATGTACTTGTGAAGGAACAATTAAAGGACGGCAAGCCATTCATTATGCTGCAACTGGCAAAATCTAATTAAAACCTGTTAACATTCTGCATTTGTAATTTCTCTTAAGTTCAGAACGTTTCGCTCGCATTGATTTTAAAGGCCACCAACTTTTGCCATCTGCTGCATCCAGCTGAGAAAGTTTATAAGTTCATTTTCAAAACTTTAGCCTAGAACGGACGTGTGGAGATTCACAGAAACAAGACAACAGGACAACACAAGGGGAATGAGGCAGCCAGAGTATGATACAACTGAATTAAAACCAGTTAAAAAGAAAAAGGTGAGGTGGCTTACCTCAAATGAAGACACAACAATCATACAATGGCCTCCATTCACTAAGCTTACCCCCTGTCTTTAATAACGTTTCTAGAGTGATCACCATGGTGATGAGGCATGCAGTATTCAGGAAACATTTTACCTCAGGCAAACCTAAAGTTAACTCTTATGTCTTTAAGTTAACTCTTCAATCCTTAAAATAACCCCACAGTTAAAGACAGGCTGTTTATTAACTGCGTGTGAAAATAACTACAGAGGAGGTAAATTAACTACAGAGGAGGTAACGTAAAGGAATGAAGAGATAGGATAACTCTCTTACTGTGTGGAGGTAAGTTTTCTCTTGCCTTATTATCTCCAGCATGATCTTAGTGAATTGAGGCCAACTACTTTAATATGCACTGGCAGCCAGGACCGGTTCTAGACCTTTTGCCGCCCCAGGCAAACTTGTGAGGACTGTTCAGTGGGCGGTGAAGCGGTGGAACGCAAGTAAGGAAGCTCGCTGCCTGCTTAGTTAAAATTATCGAAAATAGCTGGAGGGGGAGTGCGGAAGGGGGAGCCCCAGGTGAGGGGGTTCTGAGCCCCCTCCACACCGCTGTGCCCACTGCTCCCCCTTCCTGGCTGCTACCCCTCCAGCTCGGCGCCCCCCCCCCCCCACCCACGCCCAGACGGGCGCCCCCCACTATGGCTACCCAAGGAACGTGCCTCACCCTGTCTCATGGGCGGCCCGGGGCTGCTGGCAACACATTTTGCGGGACTGTGCCCACTTCCTCAGGTCAAATAAAAGTGCCTGGAATGCCACCTCACCTTTTTGTTTGTAACTGGTCTTAACTCTGTTTTATCATACTCTGGGCAACTCTTTCCCCTTGTGCCGTTTACCCTGTCTTGGATGGGGTGTACCACCTGGGTCTTATGTAGCTTAGCCACCTCTAAGCCACTTCTTCTAAGCACAAAAGTGCGATCACACCCAGCTCCAGCCTTCAGAGTGGAGTAAAGTTCATAGTTCTCCATCTGCCTGCAGCAGTTGGTTGCCCTTCTGCAATCTTCCTTTGTATAAACATTTAGTTTTTGCTTTCCTTTCTCTTGTTGTGACTTGTGACTGTTGTCTCTGTGTTTGTTTTGCAGTTTTTGGTGTGCACTGGGCCTCTCCTGTTCTTTTAAAACCGGGTGGGTAAGAGATTATATTACCTATCTATTTTAATTCACCTAACTAATGTAACTTAATGACAGTATGTTTGTTGTAGGAAGGGCTAATTTTTTTTTCTTTACACAGAGAGTGTTCTGTTCCCCACCCCCCTCTGCTATTACGCTTCTATGTTTATGTATAATGGCATTATTTTTATACTGAGGAACAATCTATGCATGGGACATTGTTAAAGTGAACATCCGGACTAAAAATCGACTCAGCAGCACTGAAAAGGCTTTGTGTTTCTTTAACAGTTTAACAGCATCAGAACTTTGTTTCTCTTATACAAACCTCATTTTTAGCTGCACAGAAGAAAACTGCCCGGGCTTTTTTCCCCTGATGCTGTGCAAAGCATGATGGGATTTCTGATTTTGTTGTTCTCTTTCTGCTGTTTTGGTGCAATTTTTTTTTTTTTACATTTTGAATTTGACATTTGAAGCCTAGTGTGTGCAGCTGGGAGGGGTAATCAGGACACAGGACAGTTGGAACTGTCTCATGCTCCCTGTCACCTCCTTTCAACCAAAAAGATGGCTGCCCCCATGACAAAGATGGCAGCCCCCATGAATCACAAACATTTGCCTGTTCTTTTAAAACAGGGTGGGTAAGAGATTATATTACCTATCTATTCTAATTAACATAACTAATGTAACTTGATGACAGTATGTTTGTTTAGGCCGAAGTTCCCCTTTAAATATTTGTTCCCCCACTGTTTGTTCAGCAGCATTGAATCACGCAGAGTGTTTATATATTCACACTTATTATTTTCTGTTGTAGTCTTATCACGTCAGACATTATTCTACCTGGGCTATAGTATGATTTTCTGCTTACGCCTAAGCAGATTTTGTCATTGTTATTCCTTCCATTGTTATTTATATATATTTATATTTGGAGCAGCGCATTCCTATGCTGCCTATCCCTTCCCCATCCTCATTGTTTAAAACTTTTTTTTTTACTATTTGTCCCATTGATTATTAATAAAGTTCACTTTTTGTACGGCATTGCATGATATGAAAGTTATGGGCTATTTTCTGAATCTTGTAAGGCCCCATTCACACTGGAGCGTTTTGCCGCAATTTCAGCAAATCGCTCAAACGCTAGCGCTTTTTAAAAGCACTAGCACAATGAAACCCTATGGGCCCGTTCTTACTTGGGCGATTTGCGCTAATCGCTCCAAATCGCCCCAAAATGGGCAAGAACGCGAAACGCAAAGGCATCGCCTGCACCATTTTCAGGCGATCTCGTTTCAGTGCTGTAGAAGCGCTAAACGCGAACGCGCCAAAATCACCGCAGTGTTCAGTGATTTTTCCGCGTGAAATCGCAGAAAAATCAGTTCTGCAAACCGCCAACACAAATCGCTAGCATTTTGCGTTTTGTAAGTGTGCTTTATTTATAGTGTAGTGTTTGAGGGTGAGTCCAAGACTTTTAGGGCCCGTTTCCACCATCGCGAATCCGCATGCATTGTCCGCATGCGGATTCGCATAGCCAATACAAGTGGATTAATCAAACCACTTACCACTTATCGTTTGTCTTGAAAGTCCCAAGCTTACCACTTAGCTAGAGCACAGCATTGACTAGTTGGCAGTACTAGGAATGACTATTAGGCCATGCTCATATTGCGTTCCGTCCGCGTGTCTGTCCACGTTTGGCGATTTTTGCCGCAATTCTTCTTTCCGATTCCCGGCGATTGCCTGCGCGCTGTTTTTTTTTTTTTGTGAACCGCTTTTCTAAGTGGTTTTGCAGAGTGATTCCGTTTTTTCACTTCCTGACGTCAGTTAGGAAGTGAACTCTTTGATCCAGAAAAGAATAAATACAATGGGCCTGATTCACAAAGCGGTGATAACTCAGTTATCACGCCTAAAAGACTTTAGGCGTGATAACCTTTGCACTAGCAAAGTTATCACCGCTTTGTGCTCTAACTCGCGCGAAGCTACCGTGCGCGCGCAAAGTCCCATAGGGCTTAATGGGAGCTTCGCACGAAGCGCCGGGTGCTGCTTGCGCGCGCAAAACTTTGCGCACGGAAAATTCGCGCGAGTTTCTTCTTATCATGCCTAAACTGAGTTTAGGCGTGATAAAGGGGTTTTCACTCGCGTGCAAACACTTTAGACCGCTTTGTGAATCAGGCCCAATGTATTTATTCTTAAAAAAGCAAATGCAATCGCTGCACAAAGCAATTTTGTGAGCGTTTGCATTTTTCCTATACATTCATCTGCGGATCAGATCCACCAGGATGGATCTGCAGATGATTGTCAGATCTGCAGATGAATGTCCGTTAAACAAGGTGTGTATGAGGATCTGCAAATATCATAGACTATGAATGCATTTTGCAGGAATGGATCTTTTGCAGGAACAGATCTTTTGCAGATACTGATCTGTTGAATGTGTACAGCATCTTTGTGTGCAGCATCCTGCAAAGATTTTTATCTGATGGGGAGTTCAGCTCCATAGAATAGACTGTGTAGAGTATGGCTCTCATACTACATGGAAGGGGGTAAAATTGGTCTGTGATCTTTCATTTTCCAAAGACTTTTATCTCAAGTGTGTATTTAGCCTTAAACCCCTCTAGTAACCAGTTTATTTTTTACCAAATACTTCCTTTTCTCCCCACTAACAGAGCTCTCTGTTAGTGGGGTCTGATAGCTCCCCCTGTGTTTATTTTTTTTCATAAATATTTCTTTGATTATTTTTTAAACACATTTTATACATTTTTAAAATTATTTTATATCCCTCCCCCCGCCAGCCAAACAGCGTGACCGGCTGTCATAGGCTTCAGCCGTGTCACACGGCTGTCCCGAGTACAGCGCTGCTGTAGATCGCAGCGCTGTACAATGTTAAAAGACGGTGGTTTCGCCGTATAACAGTCTCCGAGCGGTGATCGCCGCTGGGAGACTGAAGGCAAAGCAAACTTGGGCTGTTCACCGTTCGCATTTGATGCAAATTTTTTTCCTCAAAAATTTGCGTTGGAATTTTTTACATTAAAATCAATGCCCACTGACTTTAGCGATCAATAGCAAAGCCCCCGTACTTGCTAGAAACACCAAATGTGCAGAGTATGTCAAGGAAGACAGTGAGGAGAAGAGGATTTTTTTTTTCAAAAAGACTTTATAGTTTTGGAGAAAATGGATTTTAAAGTTATGATAGGAAAAAAAACTGTATATTCATATGCAGTAAATGATAATGGTAGTGTAAATTTACATATATCAAAAGAAAGAACAGTGAATTTCATAATGGGCTCCCCTTTAAGAAGGGGACCCCCAGATGCCAGCTCCCCTCCCCCGGAGAAATGAGTATAGGGGTACATAGTACTCCTTACCCATTTCCACAAAGGGTTAAATGACATCCCAGGTGAAAATAAAAAAGCTGAGATAAACAATTGTATCTATCCTCCTTCTCCTAAAAATGACTTTTTTAGTTAAGTTTTATTTTATATTTAAATCTAATTTTTACATTTTAGGCCTCTTTCACAGTGGGACGGTGCGTTTGATGCAACGTTAAAGTCGCACAACGTGCCCCTAATGCAGCGCATGTAGGTTATGAAATTGGATGTTATTTTGTAATACGCTATGTGTCTCTTGGTGCGCGACGTTTTCGTCGCATACTGATGGAACAAAAATGGCGCATGCGTTACATTTTTTTTTAAAACATTACTGAGCATGTGCAACACATGTGCTAAACGCACAGCATGCAGCACTTTCTAAATATTTCTACACGTTACACACAACACAACGTGTGCACTGTGAATGTCGCACAGACTTTGCAGTGCTGTGCGTTAGTCTGCGTTGGATCATTTTCTAACGTGCGACTTTAATGTCGCACTGTGAAAGAGGCCTAACTGTTTTATTGTCTCTGCTCAATGACACATGCATTGAAGTATGCCAGAGCTAAAATATATGAACTATTGCCCCTTTTTATGTCTTTTCTGCTCTTTGAAGCCATTTTCTTCCAGAAAAGTATTTTATGGCTGTAATTCCTTATCAATGAGGTTACACTGTAGTCCGACCCGGTCCCGACCTGGACAGAAACTGTGAGTTCTTTTTGTGCTTGGCACTGTACATACACAGGTCTATCTCCTCATGTCACCTCGGGTGTCCTTTAAAAGAAATAAAAACACAACAACAAGAAAAATCCTTTATTAATCTTAATTAACCATGAATACTTAATCTTAAAAAAAATGTTTCCACGCCAATATCCTCGGAAATATCGTCGATCGGGCATGCAGTTGGCGGCACCGATTTTCATCCGATTCAATTCTAATGACCGAATCGGATGGTCGATCGGCCTCCAAGCCCTATGTATGACTGCCTTAAGAGTTTCAGGGGCCCATCTGTAGCTATTGGCTTGTTCGCCCCATAGCAGAGCCTCATGGTGGCCATACATGGTGAATATACTGAAATTATAATTTAGGCAGTTACCTTATATTGCATAGAAATGGTGAGATTGTATGAAAAAATTGTACCATGTATGGCCACCATCAGACAGAACAAAAAGAAGACAGTTATGTGCAAAAAATAAATGGATTGACTGAGAATATTCCAGTGACATCTCAGAACCCTTTAGTGAATTCTGCATCTGTTCTCGGGAAAACCATTTAATGCATTAATACTTTCCTCCCATCATCCAGAAAGTTTTGCAGAGGAGGATAAATGTGGATTAAATATAGTCGGTGATGACTTTCAATGCTTGAGGACCTGTGATGTACGATACACGAAGGCTTCTATCAAGTCCTTCTGCCAACAATAGCAAAATTCATTACCGATGATTGAAATAATTGAAGTGATTTCCTCTTCCTTGCAGACTTTATAAGTGAGTCTAGAAGCAAATGCAAGATAAACGGATCTGCTCAATAATCTGAGGATCTTCTCAGCGTTCAGGCATTCCGTTATATGAGACTTATTAATAACCGTTCTGCCACCGCAGCGTGACAGCTCTGAAGTTTAGCAGGAGTTACAAAAAAACTTTATGAAATATTGGATGTGAAATGGCAGGTCTGATGTTTGGCAGATACTATCAGTGCTTTGCAATTAAACCCTAAAAAATACACCCAAAAACCCCAAAGTACACAATTGTACCATGAACACCGATTCTGTAAGAGATCTAAGCAGGGGTCAGGGCGGCGTTGCTAGCTTCATAGATCAGTGGCACGTGCCCCGGATCTCTTCTAGGGTTCCCCGGATGTCCCTCCGGCAGAGTCAGCTGTGTTGCCTCAGGGTACGTTTTCACTTGTGCGGCGCGATTTGCTCGCGGAAAACGCGTCAACGAATCCGCATACGGTTGCGGATTCGTTGACGTTTCCATGAGGATTTTCACGCGGAATCGTTCGCGATTTTAATGAAGTGATTTTCGTGATTTTAACCATGTCAATGCCGGCAAGCATTAACATGGGTTTTTAAACGAAATCGCACGCGGAAACACCGGGAAAACCGCAAGACTCAAGCTGCTTGCTTTTTTGGCAGTTGAAAACAGCTGTTGTTTCCCACAATGCAACAAGGCTCCCACAGTGTGATGTCAGTACCTCAGTGCTCTGAGGCGCTGACATCACACTGTGGGAGGGGTTTCACCACAATATCAACCATACAGAGCCCCCCGATGATTTATTTGAGAAAAGGAAAAGGTTTCTCATGGGAAAGGGGGTTATCAGCTACTGATTGGGATGAAGTTCAATCCTTGGTTACAGTTTCTCTTTAAATTCTATTTTTTTAGTAGCAAAAAAACTATAAAATGCCTTGTGGGGCAAATAAATGTGCTTTATCAACTCATTAATGAAACTAGAATTTGTATTAATATCTAGGCAAACAAACCTCTCAACTCTTCCGCCTGCCCCCTCCCTTCCCTTCCTCTGGAAAAAGGATTTTTTTTTCATTTCATCAGACAATTCTTTGAAAGTTACCTGATCTAAGTATCCTCAATAAAATGGTAATCATTTTTCAGGCTATTATTAGCAGCGATAATTTGCAGCCTCTCTGCGTTGCTATGGCTACCCTCAGAAGCCCCCATGAGACATCAGGCATGGGATAGATTTTTAATCTTGAAGTGGATTTCAGTGGCAACAGCTGTCCTGGGCTTGAAAGGCGTGGCAAATCGCACCATTAAGGCAGAGAAATGGCAGAAGGGGCTAATTATGTCTGGGGACACGACACAGGTGGCTATTGAGAAGCGCCTGTTTCCGGCTAATGAAGCTCGTCAACAAATCAGCGCAATCACAACAGTTGTGTGCAACATGGGGGCCTGCTTCTTCTGTGCTGGCTATTCCAGTCACAAGGAGTTCATTTCTGTTTTAAAGTAAAATTATTTACAGTAAATACATGATGTACCTGCAAATGAATATGACATACTTACCTCGTCGTCAGTTCCTCTCAGAAGTTCACCATTCTCCCCTTTTTTGATTCTTTTGAGTTCTGACTAGATGTAGTCAGACTTGTCTCTCTGGAAGCTGAAAGCCTTAGAGCCCTTTTTCCACTATAACAGTTACTGTCAGTTATAACAGAAAGGACAACTGATGTGCAAGGTAATGTCCATGTCAATGCACATATGACGTGTATATGTATATGTTTATTTTTAATTTTCAGTTTAGGTTTGCTTTAAGATGAGGAGTATTTACTGGTCATACAAAACAGACATTTTAAAACAGATAAACAAAATACAAATATAACAATAAAATGCACTTTAAAATACACTAACAGGGCCTTGTCCACTTGCTGTTTTTTTTTGCAGCCTGTAGGTTTCCTGTTTCAGGTTTTGATAGCGGTCTATGGGCACAGGAAGTGTGTCCCTACATTTGACTTCCTCAGGCCTTGTTCCCTTTGCGTTTTGAATTTCTGATAGCGTGTTTGTTCGCGTTGGCAGTTTTTTTAGGCAGTTTTTTTTCCTTTCCCGGCGCTTGGGTGGCCGATACGTTTTTGTTAAAAGCGCTTTTCCAGAGCGCTTTTCCAGAGCGTTTTTTTAATTCACTCCCTGATGCAAGTTAGGAAGTGAACTCTTTGATCCGGAAATTAATAAATACAATGGCTATCATTCATGAACAGGCTGTCGGTAAGGGGAACCCGTGCGGGAGAATACCGCCGTCGGTAGTTTATCCTTCTGGGTGGTCATTCATAAACTTTGTGCCTGGGGCGGTAGCAGTGCGGAGGTTTTCTGGAGAATGGTGTCGGCAGGCGGGCGGTAGGCATGCGGAAACAGAAAAGCTGGCAGAGTCCCTCCATGCGGTGTTCTCTCTGCTGCTGTGTGGGAGGTCCGTCCCATTCACTTACATGCATTCCGCAAGCTTCCCGCTACATCCAGGGGATCGGTAATCCCCTTCCGCATACCGCTATGCGGAAATGTTTATGAATGAACATTTTGCTACTTTTTCTGGATACCTGCGTATCAACACCGCACAAGGCGGTACGTTGTCACTCTGCACGGGAATGTCAGCTCCGCTTGCGGAAAGAGGCTTTATGAATACAACACTTGCTCACTGCTCGGTAAAGTCAGCGGTATTATGCTTTTCCGCATGCGGGAATGCTTTATGAATGATAGCCAATGTATTCATTCTTAACCTCCTTGCCAGTCTAAAAAATCCGGCAAGGAGGCAGCGCCGCACTTTTTTTTAAATTTTTTTGTTTTTTTAAATCATGTAGCGAGCCCAGGGCTCGCTACATGATAGCCGCTGAGCGGCGGCATCCCCCCACCCACTCCGATCGGCTTCGGCGATCAGAGTATGCAGGAAATCCCGTTGAGAACGGGATTTCCTACAGGGCTTCCCCGGTCGCCATGGCGACGGGGTGGGATGATGTCACCGACGTCATGGACGTCGGGACGTCACAGGGAATCCCGAACCGCCCCTCAGCGCTGCCTGGCACTGATTGGCCAGGCTGCGCAGGGGTCTGGGGCGGGGGGGGGGGGCGGCTCGGCGGGTAGCGGCGAATCGGCGGCGAGCGCGTACTACACGCAGCTAGCAAAGTGCTAGCTGCGTGTAGGAAAAAAAAATTATGCAAATCAGCCCAGCGGGGCCTGAGAAATCCTCCTGTGCAGGTTACCCCGAGCTGAGCTCGGGATAACCGGCAAGGAGGTTAAAAACGATAACGCAATCGCTGCACAAAGCGATCTTTTTGAGCGTTTTGCTTTTTCCTTTACCTTCCATTGAGGCGGAATCACCTCAAAAATAGCCAATGCAGCGCTTTTCTAAACGGATTGGAAAGGAACCGCTCAGATGTGAACTTTGTCATAGAGAATCATTGCACAAGCGCTTTCAGGGCGATTTTAAAAATCGACAGCGCATAAAAAATGTCAAAACTGCCCCTAGCGTGACCGAACCCCGAGTGTGTAAATGAAGGCCTGCTGGTTCCCATGAACCTTTTGCTGCTACTTTAGGGCCTGTTTCCACTAAATGAAAAACTGACTCCAATGATTGTCTTTGGGCCTATTTCTACTAAATGTGATTTTTTTTCTGATGCAGATTTCCCATAGGCATTCATTGGAGTCAGTTTTCTGCATCCAGAAATAATTTGCTTGTAGTGGAAACAGGCCCTTATACAGGTGATCTGCACAGGGCCGGTGGTGACAGGGAGGCGTGTAACAGGGAGGCGTGAAAGTGCTCAATGTTTGTATAACTTTGTTCTTTGAGATGATCAATATCGGGAAGATATTGATTGCTTATTTGACTGATCTATCACCAGGGCTGTAACTAGAATTCATGGGGTCCCCCAGCGGAAATAGCATGGGTCCCCTCTCTAGGACTCAATCCCCCCATATTAGAACACTACATCTCTTCCTGGCCAACAATTCTTTTTGAAATCCTAAAGTCAGCACAAAATTATGCAAAATTACACTTTATTACATGAAAATTACAAATTAATAACACAAGATGAATTGATTGTTGAAATCGTAATTATGTATGGCCGCAATTGAAAAAATGTATGCAAAATTTCACATAATCGTAATTAGCAGATCCTTTAAAACACCACTATAGCAAAGAAAGTGAGCATTAAAAATTTGACAGAACTGACACGTTTTGGACTATTCCAACTCCTCCTGGAGGATTCTCAGGTTTTTTTTTTTCAAAAAATGTTTCCTGAACGGCAGTTGCTAAGTCTGACTGCTAAAATAGTTAAAGTGCCCATTATCGGTACAATTTTTCACCAAATTGTAAAGAAAATTCACAGTTTATGAAGGCAATAGATTAAGGAACGATTCTTTGGTCGATTGCTAAATAGGATAATATCAATCCGAAAGTTGGATCTTGTGATCCAATTTGAAGAAAGAATCGTTCAATAAATGTGAACAATCAATAATTGCCTTCCGATTAGTTACGATCGTTCAAATCACGTTGAAAGATCGTATCTGATATAAAAAAAATTGTACCGTTAATGGACAATTTAAGATACCAGCCAGCCTCCCTACTCACTTGCACACAATTTGGGCAGTTAGACAAAGCAACTGCCATTCAAGATAAGCTTTTGAAAACTAAATAGCCCCTGAGAACCCCCCCCCCCCCCCATGAGGAGATGAACTAGTCCAAAACCTGTCGGTTCTGTCAGATTTTAACTGCTTACACTTTTTTTGCTATAGTGTTCCTTTAAGAAGGCCTTTTGCATGTATAATTGACAGGCACCTTTGAACAGTGAGCGTCATATAAATGGAACGAGCTCAGGCCATTGATTAAAGAAGAGCTCCAGGCAAATCTGAATTTCTTTTTATGTTAATGCTTTTTACCTCTGACCTATTTAGGTAATTGCAGCAGTTCTTTAATAATTGTTTTCTGAAATTATTAATTACCACCAGTCAGTGAGGCCAACTCATCCCTTTAATTACCGACACATATAAATGACACGCATTTTGTGGTTAATTAGATCCAGTTTAGACATTGATTTCATGTAATTAACCACAGAACCTGGATAACTGAGACATGCCAAATAATTAATGACATGGGGTGACAACAGTATGGCTGAACTTCCTGTATTGTTGGGACAACTCTTGGGTAGTTATATTTTTATCTTTTTTTAGTTTGCCTTACCCTTAACCGGCACTGCTGAGAGTTACGGGACATCTGGTGCAACAGGGAAAAAAAGTACATTGAAACCACAATTTCATCTGGTCCCATACAGCAAAACAAATAGCAAAAAAATATATAATTGGTTTTCAAGTTACTGAAAGGGTTAATAATCAACTTTTCATTCAAAAGATAGTTGTGGTTGATTGTGGTTGGGTTGAAAAAAAAATCGGATTGGGTTGGAAGTGTATTAAGCAGTGTAAATAATGTACTGTAGAAGCTTCTGCTGTTTCCAGGGGGAGGCAGAAAACATTCTTTGCTTTGTTTGCACAGCAATTATTTAATTACAAGACTATCTGATAATTTGTTAATATCAGTGAAGTGTAAATAAGCTTTAAGTTACATTAAAACTTAGAGAAAATCTGTAACGAAAAAAAAACTCCCCTAGGGGGTACTCACCTCAGGTGGGGGAAGCCTCCGGATCCTGTTGAGGCTTCCCCCGTCCTCCTCGGTCCCACGGTGGCTGTAAAAATCCTCCCGGAGCGGCTGCAATGTAAATATTTACCTTTTGGCTCCAGCGCAGGCGCAGTATCCGCTTTTCCCACGGAGATAGGCGGAAATAGCCGATCTCCGTCGGGCCGCTCTACTGCGCAGGCGCAAGTCTCCTGCGCCTGCACAGTAGAGCGGACCCAACGGAGATCGGCTATTTCTGCCTATCTCCGTCAGAAGAGCCGCAACAGCACCCCCGCTGGAGCCTGAAAAGGTAAATATTGAACAGGCTGTCGGATCTGTCGGGCCGGCTTTGAAGGGCTCCAGCGAGACCCCCGTGGGACAGAGGAGGACGGTGGAAGCTTCATTAGGATCCGGAGGCTTCCCCCTCCCAAAGTGTTTCCCCCCCAGGGGAAGTTTTTCTTGTTACAGTGTCTCTTTAAGCCTCCTACAAACCCTACAGAAAGCGCTTCCTCCCCCCATGCTGTCCTGCCGATTGGGTCTGCACTACTGTGCGAGGTGGAAGCGAGGGGAAAAGGGAATCCTCTGGGCTACCCAGAGACTTTTCTCTACTAAGCTAAGTATTTAAATTGGCACTTTTTCCTTACATTTGCACTTCAAACTTTATAGACACGTAAAACAAATGATTTATTCTCTTTAAAGAACAACTATCAGAGAAACAGTTTTTCTGTAGTGTAAACCCCACATACCTATAGGGCTTTTAGCCAGCAACACTAGAATGCTTTTCAGAGGTCTCTCAGCACAGCCTGTGTGAAAAAAGCAGTGTTTACCAGCTGTATTGTAACAATTTTGTGTCCGCTTCGGGGGGAGGGGGAGGAGAGGCTGAACTGTAACCTGGCTGTAAACTGTTTACTTTACACTGCCTGGCAGAGAGAGACACAGGATCAGGCACACAGAGAGCTACAGCTGCTGATTACACACATTTGAAGCTATATTTCTGCTTTCTATCATTCTGAACAGAATACAGTCACAGTATTAGAGCCAGTGAAGATTGTTTCTGTATGCTGGATATGCTGGACACAGTCCTCCATAGTAATGCCCACAGTGAGAACTGTTCTCTGTAAATGTCATTTTCTTCATATAAAACATGGAAAGATGAAAAAAACCCTTTGTATTGCTATTTGCTAGTAATTACTGGAAATATATGGGGCATTTAGAATTTTAGTTAACTTTGATAGTTGTCCTTTAACCTTTCAACCTTCGGAAACGCCGGTGCTGGGAGAGAACTGCGCCATTGCTATTGCTCAGGAATCCGGCCGGCCGCGGATTAGAAATATGTAAAGCAGCGCATTATCAATAGAAGGTTCTCAGATGAGTTCTCTGGAACTGATTAGCATAAGATTCATCATTATAACAAGTAGCTTTCATATTGCCTACATGCAATGCCTGACAAACAAAGAGATCTGTCTGCGCTCACGCTCTCTCTTCATTCCTAATTAAGAGCCTGTATGATACAGCTATGTGCTGCTCACTTGTCAGCCCTGCTGCTTTGAAGTCTGCTGCAGCCGCCATACTTCAAGGAGCCGTGTTCAGCAAACCACTGCTGTAACATGAATCTATCCACAGCTCGATCTATACGTTTAAAGGGAACCAGAAGTGAAAAGGAGGCTGACATATTTATTTAACTGTAAACAATAGCAGTTGCCCAGCTGTCCTGTGCTGATACTCTGTACAAGATTGCAGACCCCTAGCCCTGCTGGTACCCGAGATATGACGTACTAACCTATCTCGCGAACCGGTGGAGGCAGCCATGCAATGTGGGTAGCACCAGCAGGTTGGGGATTGGAGATATTTCTGCTGAGTACATTGCTGGCCACGCCCCCTGTGAGGAGTGAGATGCGAAGGGAAAGGGGGGGGGAGTATCTGAGCTGGGGCATGTACAGACTTCTTTAAGAGCATGAGAATGCTGTGCCTGTCTACCAGTCCTGTTGCTGAACCTCTGCCCATCTTACTACCAACATCTTACTACCAGCACTGTTGGTGGGCATACAGTATGCCTATTACCCTAACACTTAACCACCTCCCTCCCCAACCTTAAAGAGAAACTCCAGTGAAAATAATGTAATAAAAAAGTGCTTCATTTTTACAATAATTATGTATAAATTATTTAGTCAGTGTTTGCTCATTGTAAAATCTTTTCTCTCTCAGATTCACATTCTGACATTCAATTCAATTCGCTTTATTGACATGTATTACATGGTGACATTGTTACTGTGGGCAGGTTATGTAGCTGTTTCTAGCTGTGCTGGCCGTTACAGACAGCTGTAAACAGCTATTTCCTGTCTGTGAACATTGTTACATTGTGGCAGTTTGCCCAGAGTACCGCGGTACTCAGAGCTTCTTGTGGGAGGGGTTTCACCACAATATCAGTCATACAGCGCCCCCTGATGGTCTGTTTGTGAAATGCAATAGATTTGTCATGTAAAAGGGGATATCAGCTACTGATTGGGATAAAGTTAAATTCTTGGTCGGAGTTTCTCTTTAACCTTCTGCTTACTTCCATGTGTAAAAACCATGTACAGCAGTCCCTCTTTTTTGTACTGTCCCCTCGGGTAGCTGCGTCCCTCTCCCATGTCTTGCTCCACATTTGCAGCCTCCCTTTTGCATTTGCCGCCTCTTCTTCCATATGTAGTAATCCCTCGTCCATGTCCAGCCATCTCTATCGAGCATGAGTAGCCCCTGAATGGCACAGAAATCTCAGTGGACAGTTGGAGGAGGAGGGATACTACTGTGTCTTCCTGTGGGTTGTTACATTAGGGATACGCTCAGAGCCAATTTACTTTTATTGTTACCCTTTGTTACCCTCTATTGTCTCTGTTGCACTCATGAAAGATGGTGCAAATGAAAAATAAGAATAAGAATTTCATAAAAAAAAAAAATATTTCATTTTTGGACTGTGCAGAAAGTGGTTAAAAACCCTATGCATCGGCCTAGATAGAATTGACCCTTCATATCGAATGCATATATGCCATCTTCTCCTAGCAACACAAAGCACAATAACAAGCAACTGGAAAGCAGTAAATAAATTAGATTTTGATGCAACACTAGCATTGTTTAAGAGAAACATGACCTTAGAGGAATATATCAGGCCTGGATGTACTAAAATATCCTAAAATATTCATTAAGCTGATTAATGACACAAGAGTAAGATAGTGGTTGCAAAATATGATACCCTTTATATTTAATACACCAGACAACCAACAAGAGAGATACATACCCTTATGTTGAATGTTGTTACCAATCTGTTTAGGTTCAAGTTTTAGGTTTAAGTTTATGGTCAAGCTGAATCAATTTTCTTCCATAAACTCGTTATATTTTATCGTTTAGATACAGACTAATAAGAGGGTTTAACAAAACATCTCCGATTGCTCGGCCCAGGCCACTGTTTCAATCGGAAGAACTTACACAAGGTTTCATTTCTCAGTCAGCCAAGGTTGGTTAGAAATTGACTGAAGAAAATACCTACACTGTGAATTTGAATAATTATTATAAACATTTGTATGATATAGACAAAAATGTTATCAACACATATCCTCATACAAGTCTATGATACGTGTTATGTTAATAATACCTGATTTACTATGTTACTGCAATTTTCCTTGCTACAACTTTGAAATAAAAATTATTGTTGAAAAAAAAAACCCTTTGGCGCTTAACCGATTTACGTGTCCTTAATGGGGAGAGGGGCATAATGAGGTACGTTATAACACCCAGTGTGGATTTTAAAGTGGGCTGACACTCCATACTGGAAAAAAAATCATCCAATAAAAAAAAAAATACTTATTTAGCTTACCTATCCTGTTGTTTTTAGAGTTCATTGTTAGATTTAGGAAAATATGACAGGTTTAGGTTTCCATCTTGACTGTGTCTCTGTGATGCCAAAAGTGACATCATTGCTGCCCTTTTCTTTTTTTTTTTCAACCTAGCTCAGTGTTAATTTTACCTCTCTACTGCTACAGCTTACGGTCTTTCCTGCAGCAAACAATACGTAGACAACAGACTTACATCACTATGTAATCTCTTCAACGGTAGGGCGATTCAATTAGCTTCTGCCCATAGTGCCCTTATCTTATCCGAAATAGGAAGCTTTCTGTTATTTATATGCTGACATAAGCTTGTTACTGCTAATTGAACTTAAAAAAAAAAATTCCCACAATCCCGCTGGCACTGCAGTTAAGCAAAGGCACCCAGACCAGGTAAAAAGAAACCAAAAAATTGGGGACATATACGGATCAATTTTAGAAATTAAGGGGTTTCTATATTTGTGGATGTTCCAACTGCCTTTATCTCTTCCTCACTGAGTAAACATTTTTACTTGTGGTCTGTGCTTCCTCTGGAGTGATATATCACTATCTATTTCTCCCAGAGGAGGACGCAGGCAGCAATAAAAAAAATCCCCCCCCCCCACCCAAAAAAAAAACATTTCAACCGTCTATCACGCTATCCAAAAGCTGAAATGCCTATTTTTCCCCTGGAGTTGAGCTTTAACCTCCTGAGCGGTATGGACGAGCTCAGCTCGTCCATCACCGCCGGAGGCTGCCGCTCAGGCCCTGCTGGGCCGATTTTCTTCAAATAAAGTGCAGCACACGCAGCCGGCACTTTGCCAGCCGCGTGTGCTGCCTGATCGCCGCCGCTTTGCGGCGATCCGCCGCGAGCAGCGGCGAAAGAGGGTCCCCCCAGCCGCCTGAGCCCAGCGTAGCCGGAACAAAAAGTTCCGGCCAGCGCTAAGGGCTGGATCGGAGGCGGCTGACGTCAGGACGTCGGCTGACGTCCATGACGTCACTCCGCTCGTCGCTATGGCGACGATCTAAGCAAAACAAGGAAGGCCGCTCATTGCGGCCTTCCTTGTTTATTCTGGGCGCCGGAGGCGATTGGAAGAACGCCTCCGGAGCGCCCTCTAGTGGGCTTTCATGCAGCCAACTTTCAGTTGGCTGCATGAAATAGTTTTTTTTTTATTAAAAAAAAACCCTCCCGCAGCCTCCCTGGCGATCTCAATAGAACGCCGGGGAGGTTAATGAAAAGAAAGATAGTTGATGTTACTTTGCAGAGTCTGTCCCTCCGCTTGAGTGATTATCGTGCCTTAATAAGTTAAATCCCAGCGTAGGGCAGTGAGTTTCTTGTTATTTGTATAATTATAATAATATAATTGGCTCTCCACTCCTGAGGACGGGGAAAAAGGTACTATTGATTCTCATCTCAAAATGAATACAAATAACTACCTGGCAACGAGGAAGGAATTTATAATGATGAGAGGCATTGTTAAGTACAACTAAATGTACAGCCAAAAATTGACAAAGCCTCTGCGGTCAAACTGGGAATTCACAAGGAGATCATCTGCTCAAAGATGAAGAAATACTTACTAGATAAGAGGACTTCTTTTTTTACGGCACTAGGATGGAGACGGAAACTGTCCGTTTTATCACGGACATATGCAAACAGTTATTTAACCCTTTAGCAGCCAATTTATTCAGAGGCTGGCAAGTGGTTCAGGCCAATTTATTTTAGCACATGTTTTATTGCTTGTTACATTTCCTTGCTACGAATAAGTACTGCTGTAATGTGTATTTATGGCCACTTCTCACTAGGGGGCAGTGTGAGACAATCCAGTTTCTATATTTTCTGCTAGCAGAGAGACATCAAAGCCTTCCAAGAATTTACAGCACAAGTTCTGCTGGTCAAAAGCAGTGCACTTATCTTAATTGAGATAACTCTATACTGAAGCGACTAATGGTTTAAAGTAGAATCAAATAAGCAGTGGGTTTGGCTTGCCAGTCCCAGGGATGCAGCAGGCTTGGCTTGAATGATGATGTCATCATGTGTGCATGCCCAGGGGAACGTAAAGCACACATGTGATAATTGCCTGTGTAGGATCGGGAAACGATGCCTAGGGCGACAATTCTGATGCTGTACAGACACATCACTTGCCTTGAGGCTAGCGTTGTTTTCTGCTGTTATGAAGTGGGGTGGAGAGATGATGACTGGCACACATTTCTGAGGCTGATAATTAATGTAACACTGGGTATCCTGAATAATGTATTACATCCTACTCAGTGGCGTAGCTATGGAGCTGTGGGCCCCCGATGCAAGTTTTACAATGGGGCCCCCCAAGCACTCTATACATAACAATTGATACGGCGCACCAAAACCCGCCAATGGCAACGACAGTGTCAGAGGTGCAAGAAGGGGGTGGGGGAACAGTTTGTTAATGATTACCACTGTTCAAAGCATAATGATTATTCCCAGCACAGGACCAATAGAGAGATAATACTGTAGTTGAGGGAGGGCCCTCCGGGGCCCCTCTGGCCTAAGGGCCCCGATGCGGTCGCTACCTCTGCACCCCCTATTGCTACGCCCCTGATCCTACTATGTGCTGTTATGGCACCTAGTTATTATTCATTATGTTATGAACTATTTATCCTTTTCTGTTTATCTCATGAGATAGGGCTCGATTCACAAAGCGGTGATAACCCAGTTAAAGACTTTAGGCGTGATAACCATTTTTATCATGCTTAAACTCAGTTTAGGCATGATAAGTTTAGGCATGATAAGTTTAGGCATGATAAGTTTAGATCACGCGCAAAGTCCCACACGCAAAGCAGCGCCATTAAACTCTATGCAAAGTGCATCAGACTTTGCTAGCGCAAAACTTTTGATCAGCTGTGCAGTACGGTGCTAACCCAGTTGGTGCTTAAACTTATCACGCCTAAAAACTTATCACACCTAAACTTATCATGCCTAAACTTATCACACCTAAACTTATCACACCTAAACTTATCATGCCTAAACAGAGTTTAGGGGCTTGATTCACAAAGCGGTGCTAACAGTTAGCACCCTGGTGAAAAGCCCTTTATCACGCCTAAACTCTGTTTAGGCATGATAAGTTTAGGTGTGATAAGTTTAGGTGTGATAAGTTTAGGCATGATAAGTTTAGGTGTGATAAGTTTTTAGGCGTGATAAGTTTAAGCACCAACTGGGTTAGCACCGCAGTGCACAGCTGATCAAAAGTTTTGCGCTAGCAAAGTCTGGTGCACTTTGCATAGAGTTTAATGGCGCTGCTTTGCGTGCGGGACTTTGCGTGCGATCTAAACTTATCTAAACTTAGCATGCCTAAACTTATCACACCTAAACTTATCACACCTAAACTTATCATGCCTAAACTTATCATGCCTAAACTGAGTTTAGGCATGATAAAAATGGTTATCACGCCTAAAGTCTCTAACTGGGTTAGCACCGCTTTGTGAATCAGGCCCAATGTCTCTCTTTATATTTGGGGGGGGGGGGGAATTAATAAATAAGGCACGTTATTTCATGAGATAGGCTTCGTGAATCACCCCTATAGTTGCATATTTTAGTTCATTAAAAAAAAAATATTTGTCTATTTATTTCAAGTAGAATGTATTAAAAAAAAAAAACTAATAAAAATATCCTGCAACCTCAGAAGCTAAATCTGATATAGAAAGGCAACAAACTTGTATAGGAATTCCAAACTTTTGCAGCAACTGTGTGAAGCAGGTTAGTGCTATATAATATGTGTGACGGGAAATAAATTCCCCCCCAAAAAAGTCAAATAACTTGTTGCCTCTGACGAAGCGGGGTTACCCTGCGAAAATGGCTGCCAGGCCATTCACTGTGTAGTTATGTCGATTGGTGTGATGACGTATTAAAGGTGACGCTTTTTGAAAACATTGGCTCTGGGTCTCTCTTTGCTACATTTAATAAAATCTCAACTCGTTACTGCTTTTGCCTTATTATACGTGTATTTGCATACATTTTCTAAGTATACAGGACAGTGGGAGATGATGATGTCACTATAAAGGTTAATAAAATGTATAATTTATTTTTTATTATTATGCACTTTATATTGGCATTGTAGAATGTAAGATACAAAGGTATATGCAGAATTAAATAATACCAATCTTAAAGGACTTACGAGGCGAAAACACAAAAAAAAGTTAACTACGTCATGGCCATTGCAGTGCTCCTAGCAGACTATCAGCGCCTTGCCTGTCACTGTGTGGCCCTCTGTCAGCATTATCCAAGCTGTAGTTTAGGCCCCGACCCTGCTCAGGGTCGCCCTATTAATTTGCGATCAAAAACGCCGCTTTAAGAAAATCCTGCATCTGCGCAGTTCTTAGCCGCTAGTGCGGCTGCGCAGGTTCTCTGGCCTGTCCCCGGCCCGTCCTCGCTCCCTTCACTCTGCTCTGTACGTCATGTGGGCGTGTCCGCACGGCCGCCCACATGACTGATTGAGGGAGAAGTCACGTCTCCGCATGCTCAGCGCTGTTTCTCTCGGCTGAGGGGGCGCGGCTGACTTGTCCCTCAATCAGTCATGTGGGCGGCCGTGCGGACACGCCCACATGACGTACAGAGCTGAGTGAAGGGAGCGAGGACGGGCCGGGGACAGGCCAGAGAACCTGCGCAGCCGCACTAGCGGCTAAGAACTGCGCAGATGCAGGATTTTTTTAAAGCGGCGTTTTTGATCGCAAATTGATAGGGCGACCCTGGGCAGGGTCGGGGCCTGAACTACAGCTTGGATAATGCTGACAGAGGGCCACACAGTGACAGGCCAGGCGCTGATAGTCTGCTAGGAGCACTGCAATGGCCATGAGGTAATTATCTTTTTTGTGTGTGTTAGCCTCGTAAGTCCTTTAAATGTGTCGATAACTAAAACAGACAGTAGCTTTAATTAAACAGTTTGGGGCCACGGTAAGTAGAATTTACGCCTCTCCTGTGGCTCTCTAACGCTGATACGGTGTTGATACTACGCAGTGGATTACCGTAGTCCTGAGCCGATCACTGCTCCTGGAGCTGTTAGCAAAAATTGTAAATCCGGTGCACTGGTCCTTCAAGCATTAGTTCACCCAATTAGTTTTTGGGGAAGGCAGGTCCACTTATAAACAGTAGAACACACAAAAAAGAGTGACCGCCACTCAAGAACTATAAAAATGCAAAACTTTATTGATAAGGTATGGCAAGTCCATGTAAGATTGGTAACCCCTCACCCAAAAACCCTCCCCCGATAAAAAAACTGCATAGAGTATCACGACAGGAGTGCTCCCCACCATACACACAACAATCACACCTCACAACCAACATACAATCTAGATCGTCCGATCTTATTGATTTCACTTGTGTGGATAACTGGGATAGTAACTGGCTGTCCAAGATTCCCTTATACGCCCCCTGGGCTCTTATTATTATTGATGCCTCCAACAGATTACAAAGTCAAAGTTGCTTCACTCAGCAGTTCAGCAGCCTGTCCAAACACTTCAAGCACTGTCCTGTATTCTGCTGAGCCGCCTATTTTCAAAACACTAGCCACAGCTAATGACAACAGCTCTGCTCTGCCCAGCAGCAGCGGCCGCAGTCACTTCCAGTGATAGCAAGTCTTCAACTATACGCTTGGCTGCGATAACAGATATTACCTTCTAGTCCACGCAACCATCACAGAAGAATGCTTACTGTTCCACTGCGGCATCCCGCAGTTACCAGGTACCCAGTTTCAGCGGTGATAGGGAGGACGCCAGGCTCTCAACAGACGTGTGTGATGGGGAAGCTGTTATGTGACAGCCGAGATTCCTCCTACCGGTGTTTTCATTGACTCTTGACTGCCTGATCACTATGAGCCAATCACAGTGTCGGGAAGGGAAAAAAATTAGGGGAAAAAATGAAAAAAGTCCCAAATGAGTTAACAGAACACACAGCAATTCATTACAATGAGACTCTAGTGCTGCAAGTTAAAATTGGTTTCATGAATATGTAAATTAAGAAACAAGAAGACTGAGACTACAAGAATTCTCAAAGGCAGGGCCAGGAACCCAGTTATGGAAAACCAAGGTAACGCTGAGATATTAAATCTATAGATTGCTCTTGTTTTTATTTGTCTTTACAGGGGTGTTATCTTTGTCTGATACTACAGCTGTGTGTTGTTTTTCCCAGTCTTCCACATTCAACAATTTTTTTTTAGTCTATGAAAAATATTTTTTGATATATTAAACAAGTAAGTGAAAAAAAAAATTCAAAACAAAAACATAAAGACAGTTTTTGAGCAATCATGAGCAGTAATAATTGCAATAATAATTAACCAATCTATCTATCGCAAAAACTTGATATTAGGAAGAAAATTGCATAGTGCATTGTTGCATATTGCACCAGAGTATAGAAGACTATATGGATGTTAGCAAATGGAAGTCCCAATTATGGATAAGCACACAGATTTTGTGGAATTCTGAATTCAAAATCTTACATCAGAAGTTTACAATTTCAAGTTAAAATTCAGATTTCACTCAATTCCAACTAGTAGTTTCTGAAAGTTACCTAGTTACATAGTTAGTTTGATTGAAAAAAGACATTTGTCCATTAAGTCCAACCAGAAAAAAAAAACACCATCCTGAACCTGCACATATCCCAGCTGATCCAGGGGAAGACAAAAACCTTACAAGGCCTGGTCCATTTAGCCTTAAAAGGGAAAATTTATTCCCAACTCCAGATGGCAGTCAGATAAATCCCTGGATCAACTCAACTCTTAATTATATCCGTGGATGCCCTTCAATGCAAGGAAAGCATTCAAGCCCTCGTTAAATGCAGATATAGAGTTTGCCATAACTACTTCCTGAGGTTAAATATATCCCAGATTTTAACCACTTTCACTGTGAAGGACCCCTTTTTAAATAGATGGCAAAAACTTTTTTCCTCTATACGCAAATCATTCCCCTTGTCCGTCATACAACCCTAGGGACACAAATCTAATCTGTCAAGCTTTTGCATTGGCCTCTGATGTACTTATACATGTTAATCAGGTCCCCTCTCAGTCACATTTTTTTCCAAACTAAATAAGCCCAGTTTGTTCAACCTTTCTTGGTAAGTTAAAGTTATGTGAAAGTACGTTCAAACATGCATTAATACTTAAAGGACTTCCAAGACGAACTTAAAGATCAATTTGTTACTCATCTGGGGCTTCTTCCAGTCCATCGCAGCTGTCTCAGTCCCTCGCCGCAGCCCCGGTCCTCCTCGGTGTCCCCGCTGGCCGGCCAGAAGGATTGCGACCCGTCGGTGGGTCAGCTCTTCTGCACGCGTCCACATCACCCGGCGCGTACTGCGCCTGCACAGTACTTGTACGTAGGCGCAGTATACGCCAGATGATGTTGCCGCGCAGGCACAAGAGTCTGCGCAGGCGCAGAAGAGCCGACCCCGCCAGCGGGACGCCATCATTGCAGGCGGCCAGTGGGGACACCGAGGAGGACTGGGGCTGTGATGCGGGACTGAGACAGCTGCTTGGGGCTGGAAGAAGCCCCAGGTGAGTAAAAAAAATTATTTTTAAAGTGAACCAGAGACAAAGCATCCTCATGTATTTTACCATATATATCAGTGGGAACATTAGAGAAAACATCTACCCTGCTCTCTGTTTCATCCTTCACTGCTCAACCTGCTTGTTATTAGCCCTGATAAAATCCCCGACTGAGCATCCAGCCTAGTTTTGCTTAGAAATCATTATATCCGAGTCTGTCTTCTCTGATGTCTTTTCAAGCCCATGCCTGCCCCCTTCTGGCTCTGCTATAATGACTCAGCTATAATGTTTCCTGAGCAAAGCCAGACTGAATGCTCAGGTGGGGATTTATCAGGGCTGATAACAAGCAGGCTGAGCAGTGAAGGATGAAACAGAGAGCAGGGTAGGTGTTTTCTCTAATGTTCCCACTGATATATATGGTAAAATACATGAGGGTGCTTTGTCTCTGGTTCAATTTAAGTTTGCTTCGGAAGTCCTTTAACCATTTAAGGACCGCAGTGATTGAAATCTACGCCCTGTTTTGGTGGGCTTTTGGCTGACAGGGCGTAGATTTCAATCACTGTCCGCAGCATGCATCCGCCGTCTCCGCCGATCGTGCCGCTCAAACCCGACGATTCTCGCCGCATCTCACAGGCTCTGCCTGTCTCTATGACGGCAGAGTCATGTGAGCCGGTCAGGAGCCGATTTCATTGGCTCCTAGCCCTGTCTTTCACTGTAAGCTGTTCCCATTGGCTTACTGTGAGAATCCGCTTAGCTGCCTGTGCAGGCAGGCAGCTTTTTGACCATTGTTTAGGTTTGCATGCTGCAGGACTCTGAAAAGAAGAGCTTCTGTCAGTTTTGCAGCTTGTGCTTGCAGAGGAATTTGCATACGTTGTCATGCAAATTGCCTGGCCACATTCATTGGAGGCGTGTACTATAAGTACTATGTGTTTCCCACAATGCTTGGCTGGTCATAAGGAGTCTTCCTGTGAAACACTCTGGAGAGTGTCAGCCATGCTCTTTGTTTGAAGATCAGCTTAGAGTAATTCCTGGAAACTGTGCTAGGCAGGTTCCCTAGTGCAGTTAGGATTGTTTATCTGTTTTGTTTGTCTGTTGTGATTGTCCTCTCCCAACGGTGGTTGACAGGAAATCGTTCTGATCTCTGTTCTTGGAGTATAGCTGGTGCAGCGGTTGCTACCAGCTATCTCTTCTGTTCTGTCTCACTTGGATCGCACTAGCATCCTGCGCTAGCGCTGTGGATCCTTCTGTTCTGTCTCCTTGGATCGCGCTAGCCCCTTTTCGCTAGTGCTGTGGATCCTTCTGTTCTGCCTTCCTGGATCGCACTCGCCTTGCGCTAGTGCTGTGGATCCTTCTGGTCTGCTACTCTGTTCTGTCTGCCTGGATCGCACTCGCTTCGCGCTAGTGCTGTGGATCCTTCTGTTCTGTCTACCTGGATCGCACTGGCATCCTGCGCTAGTGCTGTGGATCCTTCTGTTCTGTCTTCCTGGATCGCGCTGGCCACTTTCACTAGTGCTGTGGACCCTATCTCTCGCTTGTCCCTGTTTTCGTGTGTGTCTGTCTTGTCTGCTACGACCGCTTGCTGGAGGCTCGGTGAGGTAACCGTTAAGCAAGCGTTCACGTCCTCTGTTTCATGTTTGTCTGTCGATGGTTAGTTAGGCGTGCTTGTCTCTATTGTGCTTATCACGTGGAGACCGCGCATAACCGTGTGCACTGTTGCGAATGAGTGCGGTGTTCGCGGTTAGCTAGCGTTTGTTATTTTCCGCATCTTCTCATTGTATGATTTGCTGTGCCTTTGCTATCCTCGTATTCTGTTCTGATCTGCCTTGTGTCACTTCTGGCAATCGCCTTTTCTTGCGGTTGTGTTTCTGTTTCGTATCTGCTGTTGTGTGTGCGCGGTCGTGGGGTGGCGACTAGATTGGCGCACACACATACAACCTGTCCCTTTGCTCGTTCTCATTCGCAATCGCTTCTCTTGCGATTGCGTTCTGCGCTTCGTACAATTCCTGTCTGGCATTTGTGGAGGTACAGAGGATTGGTTCCTCTGCACTTCCCAGCGCCATCTGCCGACAGGAATTTCCCTCTACGGGTGCGTAGCACCTTTTGCTGGGTGCCTGCAATTATACGCTTGTGGAGGATTTCCGCCGTATCAGCGCACGCGTTGTGCGCTGCTCACGGAGAAAGTTCCACAATCGTTACACTTACATTGAAAAACAGGGTCAGGAGCCAATGAAAGTGGCTCCTGACCGGCTCACATGACTCTGTCGTCATAGAGACAGGCAGAGTCTATGTCCTGGGGGTCCCGGCGAGCGGCGATGACGGCGGTTGCGACGGGTATGTGCTGCGATTCGTCGGGATTCTGTCGGGATTGGACCAGCGGTCTCTGGTCCTTAAGTGCCCAGAGACCGCTGGTCCTTAAGTGGTTAAAATGCAAAAAAAAATCATGTTTAATAGTCTACTGAGCATGTACCAAGAGACAACAAAGTGAACATTTGGAATAAATTACAATTATTCATAAATGTCTTAATGCAAACTCAGAATCCACAAATTTCAGAGTTCAGTTTTGTACAAAATTTCAGAATTTTCATTGGATTCAGAATTCAACAATTCCGACCATCCCTAATCCTGATTGCAATTGGCATTAACTGCAAGTGGTACAAAAAAAAACCCCACTGGCATTTAAGAATCAGTTTCTACAGCTATTGATTGTCTCGCATTCACATGTTGGCTCAGCCACTGAAATTGGTGCAGGAGTGGAGGATGATGCCTCAGTCATGTACAATCAAAGAGAAAGCTGCCATCTTAATTCATTCAGAGAAAACAGTCCAAAAGCCAACGTTTCGGGACCGCACACCGCAAAGAACCTAAGTTGGATCATGTGAAGACACCTCTATACACTGATAGATGTGAAAGGCGGTGTGTGGGCGGCTACAGCGTGATGCAATGGTGCCAGCTTTATCTTTGATTTGCCAGATAATAACCCTTAGACTGCCAGCTATTTTAAAAAAGTTACACAGTGTCAGTTATGTTTGTATTGTGTTTATTAACCACTTGAGGACCGCAGTGTTAAACCCCCCTAAAGACCAGGCCATTTTTCACAAAAAGGGCCACTGCAGCTTTAAGGCCTTGTTGCAGGGCCACACAACACAACACACAAATGATCCCCCCCCCTTTTCTCCCCACCAACAGAGCTTTCTGTTGGTGGGTTCTGATCCCTGCCAGGATGTTTATTTATTTTTTTTATAAATATTTATTCTATTATTTTTTAAATAAATGTCCTTAATTCTTTCTTTTTTTTTTCTTTTTCAAAAAATCCTCCCTCCCTCAGCCAGCCAATCCCTGTGATCAGCTGTCATAGGCTTCAGCCTATGACAGCCGATCACTTCTGTCTCCCCCAGGCGGCTGTCCCCTGTACAGCGCTGACATAGATCCCAGCGCTGTACCCTTTTAAAAGACGGCGGTTTCGCCCTCTAACAGTCTCCTAGCGTCGATCGCCGGGAGACTGAAGGCGGGGCGAAGCTCCGCCTAGCAAGCGGAGATGCTCACGCTAATGCAAAACAGGCCCGTTAACATATTTCTGCTTGCCACGCCCGTCGGGGTGACGTGGTCGGCAAGTAGTTAAAATGTCTTTCCCAAAGCTACACGTACCAAATTCCACATTAGGCAGTAGGGATCTCATTGAGACGCAAATAAATACATTTGAGATGATTGAGAATTATGCAAATTATTATGATACAAAATTATGCTAATAATTATGACAATCTAATGGAAAATGGAATAATTAAATCTTGCTTAGTTAAAAATATATTCAAAAATTACTGCTGGAGGTATTCATAAAGTATATTACACCTGATGAACTTCAAATTAAAAGTATCCTATATTTAGTGTGCAGTCATGACCCCGACAATTCCTTTGAAGACATTTCAGAGTAGTTTTACTTCACATATTAATTATTTTGGACAATGGACACATTTTAGAATGAAGCACAAAACTTTTAAAATAACAAGTCGGAACATTCGGTTTGACATCAATTATAAAAGTCTATATTTACCTTCACCAAAATGCAGTGGGCTTTTGTTTGCAGGAACAATGAATTCATTAAAAAAGTTTTCTTCTGCTACGATTTCAGCGCCTTAGAAAAAAAAGTGCACGTAATAATCAAAATAAAGTAGCCCCTTTTAAACATTGAATTAAAGAAACGTTTTTGTTCCAGAAATTCCATCTTTGTTGAGAAAAGCTTATTGCTTTCATTTGAAGTCTCAGTGTTAAAATGAATGGAAAATATTGTAGCAGCTAATTGTAGCGTGACCAGAAATGGGCACATGCTAAATAGCGAGCGCCGGGGCTGCGCACTATGGGAACTGCGGCTACCAATAGCAAAGCGTCTGCTTTTAGTATTTTATTTATTTAAGTATTTATATAGCACCAACATATTATGCAGCGCTGTACAGAGTACATTGCCTTGTCACGTAACTGTCCCTCAGAGAAGCTCAGAATCTAATCTCTACCATAGTCACATGTTTATGTATGTATTGTGTAGTCGTGTGTATATCATCATCTAGGGCCAATTTAGAGGGAAGCTAACTTATCAGTATGTTTTTGGGATATATGGGTGGTAACCAGAGTGCCCGGAGAAACCCACACAGACACGGGGAGAACATACAAACTCCTTGCAGATGTTGACCTGGCTGGGATGCAAACCAGGGACCCATCGTTGCAAGGCGAGGGTGCTAACCACTATGCCCCCGTGCTGCCCATAGTAGCCACAGTTCCCTTAGTGGGTGAATATTTTTTTGTCACAGGGAGGGGGTTCATTGCCCAGGAGGCAGGGTTATTAGTTGCCTGGTGAGGGGAGGGTTATTAGTTGCCGGGTGGTTATTAGTTGCCAGGGGGAAGAATATTCGTTGCCAGGGGAAGGTTATTAATTGCCCACCAGGAAAGGGTTCTGTGTGAGAGTAGGGAGAGGTTAGGTGACAGGCAGCCTACAGGGCCAATGGAAGTGCAGGAATCTCGTACTTTGAAGCTACTGGACCCGCCAGGCTCCGGGCATGGGTGCACCAGGTGACAAGCTAAGTGAGGGTGACAGGTGAGGGAGGCGGGTCTAGGGAGGACAGTGGGAGGCAACAGCTATACGTCCTAAAGGAAGCATTCTCAGCTATACTAATTAGTATTATGCGCCGGAATCGAGCCGCTGGGCTTGTCCGCACGGGTGCGTGGATCGATTCCCGCTCGTCCCCGCGGACGCTTCTTATCTGTCACTATTGATCAAGCGCAGAATCGATCCGCAGTGATCGGACACATCGGATATTATCAATCGAGCCATCAGCGACTCGATTGATAATAAAAACTCACTGTGTATTTCCAGCATTAGACAGATCCCTCTCTGTTCGAATCTGATCAGAGAGTGATCTTTTGCCTGCCCACACACTGCACAATGATTGGGAAAGTGTCCTCCTGACGCCTCCCCAAGTATAAATAAGGGCTGGTTCAGACGGACGTCTGCGTGGCGTCGTGTTTGAGGCCGCTGCGGCGGCTGCACCGTCAGGCTTTCAGTAGCCTTCGCGTCGCTTTCCGTTGCGGTCGCGTTTTTTCTTCCCCTAGGGGGACATTAGCCGTCGTGGTTGGCCGCCCCCTGGAAGCTACATGTCGCTTCCAGAGGCAGCTCGAACGCTAGCGAAAATCGGGACCCGAACGCCGCGATTGTGTAAACGCACGCAAAAGCTCAGTGTAAACGCTTACCACAACGTTCCGAAAGCTTGCGGTAAACACTCTGCAAACGTCCGTCTGAACCAGCCCTTAGTCTCATGCTCCAGGCACCTGCGGTGGTTTTGGACACTGGAGGAGGTCAGGAAAGGTGAGCCTTCAACACTGCACATGGGCATGGGGGAAAACCGATACGGTTGGGCTCTAGACGGGGGTCCATCGGTCATCACAAAATCTTGGTGGTGCACCAAACCAACATTTTTTTTAGCATTCCTGCTCAATCCAATTGGTCTATTTTGATCAGAAATTGGTCAAAAGGTCAATCGGAGGCCATGTTGCGTCCACTGATTCTCTTCCCATGCAATAAAATTAACAAATCTGAAGGTCGAACGGCTTGCAATATCGAGTAATGGACAAGCACCCTTAGGTTAACTTTGAAGGAGAAGCCAAATATTTGTCCTATAGATTTTGGGGTGTGGGAGGAGCTTGGCATGCTTAGTACATCTATCCAGCAGTAGTACATCGCGAGTAATAATAAAAAGCACTTGAAAAAACAAAATTGGGCAAGCACCATGATAAAGTATGAAAAAAAGCTTCCCAAAGTACACAATGCTATCATAGTGTGTGCAGAAAAGGGTACCAAAACAGTATAAACTCTACCAAGTTTGTAGAGTTAATAATAGTTTTGTTGGTAGAGTTAATAATCAGTGGTGCTCATCCGGATTCCGGGCATCTGGGTATCCCGGATATCCGACCTTTTTTCAGCTATCCGATTCGGATTCGGATTCCGGATTTATGTGCAAATCCGGATAGCTATCCGCGGATATTTGGTTGCATACCCGGATATCCGCTGATATATGGCGGATATCCGAATCCGAATACTGTAACTAAGGAGATGACATCATTGAGCCAATCAGAGGGCTCCCAGCAGAAGCCCTAGCAACCAATCACAGAAGGGAACCCTGGCCAGCCCCACCTGACCTCATTGAGCCAATCAGAGGGCTCCCAGCCTAAACCCTAGCACCCAATCACATAAAAGAACCCTGGCCAGCCCCCCCCCCCCCCCCCTGTATAATAAGGAGGGCTACCATGATGAGAACTATTGTCCTTGCTTGTGAATGCTCATTGAGAGACATGCTCCATTGCTGCTGGGCTAGCAAGTCCTGTACACAGTGATAAACCTAAAGCTGTTCAGTGATTAACCCCTTCACTATCACTCCACTATTGTTATACTGTTAATTAGGTAGCAGCTAGCTTGATTTCATTCAGTGAGTGACAGTCAGAGTGTTTGCTGCAGGCCTGCTGCGGCTGCTATGTGTCTGTGTCTGTGCTGTGCACAGATCAGGCCAGCTGCTGCCGCTGGCCAGCTAGCCTTAGCTACAGTATAGGTTAGGTTAGGGAATATGATTACTATGTTATTGTGTAGTTAGTACTGTAGTACTGCAGTCAGTGCTAGTAGTTGTTAGAGTAGTAGTACTACTGTGTTAGCTTACTACAGAACTGCTGTGCTGTGAGCAGTGCCAGTGTGACAGTTAATGTTCACTAGTGTCTTCTCCTCTGCTGTCTCACTTTCACTTAGCATCAGGGATGCTCGGATGTGCCTCATCCACGAATTCGGAAATCCGCGTGGTTGCAAAAAAAAATCCGCATTCGGCCCCGCCGCATGCGGATTTTCGTTCGCGTCCACGCAACCACGCGGATTTTCTGCCGTGAATGGCGTAATCACGCCTGGATTCCCGCCCGGAGGCGGATTTTCTTTTAACGTTAATAACAAAGCCCCCATACATGCTACAATCCCCCAAATTGCATGGATTATCGAGGTGATAAGGGGCAACATAACTTCAACATAAAAAATTCCCCCAAATTTTTTTTTTCTAGAGAAAATGGATTTTAAAGTGAAATCAACACTTTAAATGGGGCTATTAATTGGTAATAAGTGATTTTAAAAAGGGATATACGCGTTAAGCAGTCAAAGAGGTGAAGGCGAGTTCCAATGGCACTTGGCGGCGAAGGTACCGCTGGAGGAGGATGAGTGGCTGACGCCAAAAAGGCCCCAGAGAGGTTTTTGTAATTTTTTTTTTGTTGTTTTTTTTTTGCAGCAATTAGCAATGACATCGCAGCAGAGTTGTCAGTGGACACGGGCAGTGTGAACGCAGAGTGCAGTGGTGGTAGCGACTGAGTCAGGAGAAGGACTATGTGGGCGGTCAGTTCAGCAGCACAGAAGGACCACGGCAACATACTGGTAGTAGTAGTAGCAGCACAGCGTCATAGTGCTGGCCAAAAAATTAAATGCACCCGGTGACCCGGGCAGTGTGAACGCAGACAGAGTACATTGGTGGAAGCGAGTGAGTCAGGAGGAGGAGGACAATGCCGGCGGTCAATTCAGCAGCACAGAAGGACCATGGCAACATACTGGTGCTAGTAGTAGCAGCACAGCGTCATAGTGCTGGCCAAAAAATTAAATGCACCCGGTGACCCGGGCAGTGTGAACGCAGAGTGCAGCAGCGGGAAGCGACTGAGTCAGGAGGAGGAGGACAATGTGGGCGGTCAGTTCAGCAGCAGCAGCACAGAAGGACCATGCCAACATACTGGTGGTAGCAGTAGCAGCACAGCGTCATAGTGCTGGCCAAAAAATTAAATGCACCCGGTGACCTAGGCAGTGATAACGCAAACAGAGTACATTGGTGGTACCGTGGTAGCGACTGAGTCAGGAGGAGGAGGAGGACAAAGCGGGCGTTCAGTTCAGCAGCAGCAGCAGCAGCACAGGAGGACCATGGCAACATACTGGTGCTAGTAGTAGCAGCACAGCGTCATAGTGCTGGCCAAAAAATTAAATGCACCCGGTGACCCGGGCAGTGATAACGCAGACAGAGTACATTGGTGGTACCGTGGTAGCGACTCAGTCAGGAGGAGGAGGAGGACAAAGCGGGCGTTCAGTTCAGCAGCAGCAGCAGCAGCAGCACAGAAGGACCATGGCAACATACTGGTGGTAGTAGTAGCAGCACAGCGTCATAGTGCTGGCCAAAAAATTAAATGCACCCGGTGACCCGGGCAGTGATAACGCAGACAGAGTACATTGGTGGTACCGTGGTAGCGACTGAGTCAGGAGGAGGAGGAGGACAAAGCGGGCGTTCAGTTCAGCAGCAGCAGCACAGAAGGACCATGGCAACATACTGGTGGTAGTAGTAGCAGCACAGCGTCATAGTGCTGGCCAAAAAATTAAATGCACCCGGTTACCCGGGCAGTGATAACGCAGACAGAGTACATTGGTGGTACTGTGGTAGCGACTGAGTCAGGAGGAGGAGGAGGACAAAGCGGGCGTTCAGTTCAGCAGCAGCAGCAGCAGCACAGAAGGACCATGGCAACATACTGGTGGTAGCAGTAGCAGCACAGCGTCATAGTGCTGGCCAAAAAATTAAATGCACCCGGTGACCCAGGCAGTGATAACGCAGACAGAGTACATTGGTGGTACCGTGGTAGCGACTGAGTCAGGAGGAGGAGGAGGACAAAGCGGGCGTTCAGTTCAGCAGCAGCAGCAGCACAGAAGGACCATGGCAACATACTGGTGCTAGTAGTAGCAGCACAGCGTCATAGTGCTGGCCAAAAAATTAAATGCACCCAGTGACCCGGGCAGTGTGAACGCAGAGTGTAGTAGCGACTGAGTCAGGAGGACAAAGCGGGCGGTCAGTTCAGCAGCTCAGAAGGAGGACCATGGCAACTTACTGGTAGTAGTACCATAACACCAAAAAATTAACCAAGGTAGGCACTAGGCAGGTAGTAACTGTCTTTATAAAGGCAGGCATAGTTAACAACAGCACATGCAGCAGCCACTTCATGTCCCCCTGTGTCCGACAATAGGGGCCAGGAACTCACCTTCCACCCAAGCCTGGTTGATTTTCAGGAAGGTGAGTTTGTCCACAGAGGCGTGGTAGAGCCGAGAGCGCTTCTCTGTGACCACGCCACCGGCCGCACTAAAGCATCTCTCTGAGAGGACACTGGAAGGAGGGCAGGATAGGAGTTCCAGGGCGTACTGGGAAAGCCCGCTCCAGATGTTCAGTCTCTTGACCCAGTACTCCAAGGGGTCCACGGGGCTGTTGGTGTCATTGAGCCCGCTGGATGACCCCATATAGTCAGACACCATGGTGGTCAGTCGTTGCTTGTGCTGGTTGGTGGTGGATGCTGTGGCGGGCACCTCTGTTCTGGGCTGCTGCATTGCATACAGGCTCTTGCTAAGGCTCTTCAGGTCTCCGGGGCGCCAGTTGCTGCTGCTGCTGCTGGTGGTTGTTGTTGTGCTGCTAGTGGCAATGGCAGGCACCTCTTGCTGGCTTGGGAGAGCAGTTACAGTGGGGGTGGAAGGCTGGGGAATTGCTTCCAGTAGTCTGCGCACAAGGGCCTCCTTCAACTCCCTTGTGCGTTGCTCGGTGGTGGATGGCGTCATTAAGTCTCCCAGCTTCCCTTTCAGATGGGGATCAAGCATCAAGGTAATCCAGATGTCCTCCCTTGAACGCATCTGGATCACCCGGGGGTCCCTGCGAAGGCAGCGCAACATGTGCACAGCCATGGGAAACAAGTGGGCCCTGCCAGCAAGATCTTCCTCGTCCTCGCCATTGTCCCATAACGCATGCCTGTCCTCTTCCTGTGCCATGTCGTTGTCCTCCTCAAACCGCCATCCACGTACAACGCCTGCTGCACTCTGCTCCTCCTCCTCCTCCTCATTCAGGTTAGGGACCTCCAACTCTTCCACTACCTGCTGTGAGCCCTCCTCTGAGCTGGACTGTGCTGCCATCTGTTCCTGTTCTTACAACTGCCTCAGGTCTTCATCCCCACGCTCAATTAAATTGTCCATTGCCTGCTCCAGTAGACAAACCAAGGGCACCCACTGGCACACAGAGGCCCGCTCCTCACTGACCATCTTGGTTGCCTCCAGGAAGGGACTCAGCACCAGGCATACTTGCTGCATCAGTGTCCACTGAGTGGCAGTAATCATGGGGACTTGCTGGTTGCTGGGGACACTTGGGTCTAGCATGTAGGCCCTAAGAGCCAGCCTGTGCTGACACAGCCGCTCCAACATGGCCAGAGTCGAATTCCAGCGAACTGGCATGTCGATGATCATCCGGTGTTGTGGCCTTCCATACTGCTGCTGTAAGGTGGACAAGAGTGCAGAGGCAGTGGCTGACAGGCGGAAAAAGCGTACCACCGCCCGGGCATCCTGCAGCAGCTCGCTCATCCCCTGGTAGGTGCGCAAGAAGCGCTGCACCACAAGATTGAGCACGTGGGCCAAGCAGGGGATGTGCTGGAGGTTTCCCTGCTGCACTGCTGCCACCAGGTTGGCCCCGTTATCGGCTGCCACATACCCCACTTCCAGGCCTCTGGGGGTCAGCCACCTCCGCTCCTGCTTCCTGAGGGCGGCCAGGACGTTGGTGGCCGTAAGCCTCTCCTTCCCCAGGGTCACCAATTTTAAAAGGGCTTGGCAGTGCCGAGGCTTGGCGCTGCTGCTGCCGAGGCGGGCTTGCTTTCCGGGTGCAGAGGGAGTGTCGTGACAGGACCCTTCTGCATTCCCCCTGATCCAGCGTGGTGGCACCACTAGCTGGGCTGATGCGCTCTTGTCCTCCCTCTCTTCCATCAGTGTCACCCAGTGGGCCGTAAAGGACAGGTAGCGACCTGTCCCAAATCTGCTACTCCACGAGTCCATGGTCACGTGGACCCGCTTGCCCACAGAGTAGTCCAGGGAACGGGCCACGTTTTCCACCGCAAACTTGTGGAGTGCTGGGATCGCGCTCCTGCTGAAATAGTGGCGACTGGGGACTTGCCACTCGGGGATGCCAAATTGGAGCAGCGTCCGCATGGCGCTCCCCTCCTGCACCAGGGAGTAGGGAAGCAGCTGTGATGCCATGGCCCCGGCCAGCAAGCCATTTAGTTTGCGGATCCGCCTGTGGCTTGGAGGCAGAGGCTTGGTCAGACCCTGAAAGGTGTCGCTCAGCAGGGTCTGACGACGCTGGGATGCAGGGGAGACAGAGGAGAGAGACGAACACTGGCTGCCAGCCTCAATGTCTGTGTCCTGAGTAGCCGAGGTGGAAGAGCGCTTGCGTGCTACTACTGCTGCTGCTGTGGGGGATTCACGACCCTGAGGGAGGGATGATGCTGCTGCGCTGGTGGGCCTTCTGCTCTCAGGAACCCATGCCAGCAGTGCCTGCTTCCTCTTAAACTCCGCATACTCGCGGCAGTGGCGGCTTCTCAGGTGGCCCTGGAGGGATGAGGTACCCATCTTGCTCAGACTTTTCCCACGGCTCAATCTTTTGCTGCATAACCTGCACACGGCATACCTTTTGTCATCAGTACATTCATCAAAGCAATCCCACACTGGTGACTTTAATTTACTGCGGCCCCCACTAGCAGAGGGTGCAGCGGAACAATGTGTGGTAGTAGTTGCCGGGGGTTGCATGGTGGTGGTGCCGGCTGAAGCAGTGTCCTGTCTACTTCCTCCACGCCCACTGCTGCCGATGCCCCTGCCCCTGCCTGACATATGGCGATATCCTTGCCTAGGCCGAGGTGACTCGTCATCCTGCTCTGCCTCTGACCATTCTTCCACGGACTCAGCAGGCTGCACATAGTTAGGGTCCACATAGTTAGCCGCATCTTCATAATCCAGCTCTTCCTCTGACTCCACCGCCTCCTCTTCTGTCCCTACATCCCCAGACACAGACCCCTCTTCTTCATCACCAGAATTTAACAACGCTTGTGATTGTGGCCCGATCTCAATCTCTGCCACATCAGTCCCCAGTAAGTCCTGAGCTTCTTGCATCAGCAGGTTCCCAGAAGCCGGACTGAGGGACAGAACGCTGTCATCCTGGGAGGTCTGCTGACCAGTGGGTGCTGGGGTGGATGTCACAACAAGCGTGGGACGTTGGCTGCTGCTGCTGCTGCTGCTTGGAGTGGTGCTCACAGTAGAGGTCTGGGAGGAAGTCATGATGTCCATGAGTACGTCAGGTTCCATTTGCTCAACCACCACACGAGGACCAGAAACTTTAAAATATTTGGACAATGGCGTCCGCTGACTCGGCCCAGGCTTTGCTGCCCCCCTTTCTGCTGCATCACGACCACGTACAGCTGGGCGTCCTCTCCCTGGACGTGGAGCAGTCCCAGAAGTGGCTGAGGCAATTGAACTCCCTTTCCTCTCACCCCGCGAAACCCTGCCAGACATGTTGCTAGTAATGAATCACTGGATGCAGTGGGCACAGTACAAGGTCACTGAAGGATGCACCAGGCACAGTACAACGGCACTGAAGGATGCAGTGGGCACAGTACAAGGTCACTAAAGGATGCAGTGGGCACAGCAGTGGGCACTGGATATACAACTAGGTCACTGAAGGATGCAGTGGGCACAGTACAAGGTCACTGAAGGATGCAGTGGGCACAGCAGTGGGCACTGGATATACACCTAGGTCACTGAAGGATGCTGTGGGCACAGTACAAGGTCACTGAAGGATGCAGTGGGCACAGCAGTGGGCACTGGATATACAACTAGGTCACTAAAGGATGCAGTGGGCACAGTACAAGGTCACTGAAGGATGCAGTGGGCACAGTACAAGGTCACTGAAGGATGCAGTGGGCACCGCAGTGGGCACTGGATATACAACTAGGTCACTGAAGGATGCAGTGGGCTCAGTACAAGGTCACTGAAGGATGCAGTGGGCACAGTACAAGGTCACTGAAGGATGCAGTGGGCACAGCAGTGGGCACTGGATATACAACTAGGTCACTGAAGGATGCAGTGGGCACAGTACAAGGTCACTGAAGGATGCAGTGGGCACAGCAGTGGGCACTGGATATACAACTAGGTCACTGAAGGATGCAGTGGGCACAGTACAAGGTCACTGAAGGATGCAGTGGGCACAGCAGTGGGCACTGGATATACAACTAGGTCACTGAAGGATGCAGTGGGCACAGTACAAGGTCACTGAAGGATGCAGTGGGCACAGCAGATGGCACTGGATATACAACTAGGTCACTGAAGGATGCAGTGGGCACAGCACAAGGTCACTGAAGGATGCAGTGGGCACAGCAGTGGGCACTGGATATACAACTAGGTCACTGAAGGGTCACTGAAGGATGCAGTGGGCACAGTACAAGGTCACTGAAGGATGCAGTGGGCACAGCAGTGGGCACTGGATATACACCTAGGTCACTGAAGGATGCAGTGGGCACAGTACAAGGTCACTGAAGGATGCAGTGGGCACAGCAGTGGGCACTGGATATACAACTAGGTCACTGAAGGATGCAGTGGGCACAGTGCAAGGTCACTGAAAGATGCAGTGGGCACAGCAGTGGGCACTGGATATACAACTAGGTCACTGAAGGATGCAGTGGGCACAGCACAAGGTCACTGAAGGATGCAGTGGGCACAGTACAAGGTCACTGAAGGATGCAGTGGGCACAGCAGTGGGCACTGGATATACAACTAGGTCACTGAAGGATGCAGTGGGCACAGTACAAGGTCACTGAAGGATGCAGTGGGCACAGCAGTGGGCACTGGATATACAACTAGGTCACTGAAGGATGCAGTGGGCACAGTACAAGGTCACTGAAGGATGCAGTGGGCACAGCAGTGGGCACTGGATATACAACTAGGTCACTGAAGGATGCAGTGGGCACAGTACAAGGTCACTGAAGGATGCAGTGGGCACAGCAGATGGCACTGGATATACAACTAGGTCACTGAAGGATGCAGTGGGCACAGCACAAGGTCACTGAAGGATGCAGTGGGCACAGCAGTGGGCACTGGATATACAACTAGGTCACTGAAGGATGCAGTGGGCACAGTACAAGGTCACTGAAGGATGCAGTGGGCACAGTACAAGGTCACTGAAGGATGCAGTGGGCACAGCAGTGGGCACTGGATATACACCTAGGTCACTGAAGGATGCAGTGGGCACAGTACAAGGTCACTGAAGGATGCAGTGGGCACAGCAGTGGGCACTGGATATACAACTAGGTCACTGAAGGATGCATTGGGCACAGTGCAAGGTCACTGAAAGATGCAGTGGGCACAGCAGTGGGCACTGGATATACAACTAGGTCACTGAAGGATGCAGTGGGCACAGCACAAGGTCACTGAAGGATGCAGTGGGCACAGCAGTGGGCACTGGATATACAACTAGGTCACTGAAGGATGCAGTGGGCACAGTACAAGGTCACTGAAGGATGCAGTGGGCACAGCAGTGGGCACTGGATATACAACTAGGTCACTGAAGGATGCAGTGGGCACACAAGGATGTCACACTGTGTAATGAGATGCTCATATGCCAGCGAGCGAGCAGTGGGCACTGGGCACGGCACAAGGTCACTGACAGAATGAATGAACAGCGCTGGCAGAGAGTGGCGGCGCCGGCGGTGTGACTGGCTGCCTGCAAATAGTACAAGTGTATAACTGTCACTGGAATATACAAGTGAACACTGCAGTTGCACTAACCTGCCTGCCTGCACTACACACAGATAATCCCCACTCCCACTACACTGACTACACTGCAGCACTGAACCTGCCTGCACTACACACAGTTAAATAATCACTAGACTCCCACACTCCCACTACACTACACTGACTACAACTAACTACAGCAATCACTCACTGACTAGCTAACTGTGTACAGTATAAGAGCAGTGTTAGCAAAAAAAAAAACGCTTTGTTTTTAACACAATAAATGCACTTGCTCAAACAACAATGGCCTGGAGATAATCCTCTCAGCACCACAGTCTAGCAAGACAGAGCTTTTCCATCATGGCCGCCGCTTTATATTCAGGAGGGGAGGGCATAGCTCCCCTCCTGTGATTGGTTGCTAGGGCCTGGCTGGGGCACTCTGATTGGCCTGCAATGTGTCACTTCCGCATAGTTTGACGCATTTCCGCAAACCACGACTTCAGCGCCGGGTTTCACGAGCGTGAATGCGGATTTCTGTTCGCATTCACGCGAAGCCGAAGTAGATTTTCGTGGTTGAAAATCTATTCACGGATTTTCGTGTCCGAGGCGGAATGCGTCAAAATGGTCGTGAATCCACGCGTAAGCGTGATCACGACCTGGCGGTGAGCACCACTGCTTAGCATTTGGCACTTTGCACGTGACACTTTGCATGTGGCACGTGACACGTGGCAAGTGCAAAGTGCCACGTGCCAAGTGCCACGTGCAAAGTGCCGCGTGCAAAGTGCCACGTCCAAGTGCCACGTCCGGCATGCTCCTGGCAGACGTTACACCTGCTGCTGCTGCATTGCCCTGCTCCTGCTGCCTGTGCTGCTCACCCTGCCAGGGTGCCACAGGCCACTGCTGTTGTGCTGATACCACCTATATTTAACCCAAAACACAATTGCTGTGTAATTTTTTGAAGGTGTCTGGGCTGAAAACAGTCGTGTCCCAGATGTACGGTTGGACTTTGGACACAATGTGGGCTGCACGACCGCTGTCTGGAACCTAGTCCTGATGTTAAATGACAGCCATTTTTTTGGGGGGGGGGGGGGGATTTTAAGCCCCCACATCATCAATTTGTGTTTCCCTTTAAAAAAAAAAACATGATGCTACATGCCTCATTTACCCTTAACCTCCCTGGCGGTCAATTAAATCCGCCAGGGAGGCAGCGCAGCACTATTATTATTATTATTATTATTTTTTTAAATCAGGTATCTAGCCTAGCGCTAGCTACATGACAGCTGCTGAGCGGCACCCCCCCCCCCCTGCCCCCTCCGATTCTGAACGGGATTTCCATTAGGGCTTCCCCGTCGCCATGGCAACGGGTGCGATGACGTCATTGACATCGTGACGTCAGAGGGAGTCCCGATCCACCCCTCAGCGCTGCCTGGCACTGGTTGGCCAGGCAGCGCACGGGTCTCGGGGGGGCACCCTCTGACGCGGCGAGTAGCGGCAAAACGGCGCGGAGCGGCGGCGATCGCAGGTAACACGCAGCTAGCAAAGTGCTAGCTGCATGTCTAAAAAAATGCAAATCGGCCCAGCGGGGCCTGAGAAATCCTCCTGCGCGGCTTACCCCATGTCCAGCACGGGGTTACCGCTAAGGAGGTTAAAAACATTTTAAAAGCAATTTAATGGCCACTTCCGGTTTCCCTATCCAGATATCCGAATCCGCCCGGATATCCCGGATACTGGGGTCGGATATCCGATTCTATTCGGATACCCAAAAGTTCAGATCCGGATATCCGATCCGGATCCGGATATCTGGGTATCTGGATCCGGATCAATTCGGATTTTGAAAAGGGGTATCCGAGCATCCCTGTTAATAATAAAAAGCAATGACTCTGGATGATAATTGGTTTACAACACTGCCATACACTAATCCCTCTCCGGCACACACATAGGTCCTAGGCTGTACTGTACTAAGCATAAAACCCTGCAAATCCTTGCTAAGACCCCCACAGAATTTTAAATCAACCTACATATATCTAGCTAACTAACTATCTCCCATCAGTTACACTGTCTGGCTAGTTAACCCCAATCCAATGAAATGTAGGCTCGAGTGTCACATGTCTGGATGGGGCCAAAACTCAAGATGCCTATTAGGATGCCTGCCACTCCCAAGATGATGATGCATTACCCAGATTCCCCTGCCTGTTTCTGGGAAATGATTAGTGTGCCAGTGCACTAGGGCATTATGGGATTGAAATCCTGACCTGAATGCCACAACTGCCCAAACTGAACCAAATTGGGAGGATTTGGGTTGAATTGTCCTTCGACCCAAAACTGAGCTAAAACACTAACAGGAGTCTGATATCTGTGTATGTGGAGGAGAAGGAGCACTAGCTCACTGGACCACTCACCTGCCGACCATCAGCCAAAATGCCTGGAGAGCTGACTGGTTGGCAACGCTTGGCATGATTTTTTTTTTTTTTTGGGGGGGGGGGGGGGGGGGGGTTGTAAATTACTTTTGCTTGTAATAAAACAAGAGAGATAAAGCTTTTGTCAGTAGCATTTTTATATTTATATGAGATTTGAAGAGCGTTGCATGCTGTTTACTGGTGATCATGGCAGCCATCGCCGGGCATTACCGGCAAACACCATCAACACTCACTGCCCTTTCAGCAACCACCACGATAAGTACACCAATTTTTGCATGATATGTATATGGACTGCCAGGGCCGGTTCTAGACTTTTTGCTACCTGAGGCAAACTTGTGAGGATGCGCAACCCTCCCCCCCCACCCCACAATTTACACTGCTTCAGTTATTGTTCTCACATGACATGCTGCAGCTCAACACAATCGCACACTGGCTGGCTGTGAGTCTGTGGCAAATACACTGCTCACCCTCATCCACTCCATTCCTCCTCAGGAAGCTACACACAGTACAAAAATGCTGCCCCTGAAATCTCTGCGCCTGATGCAAATGTTTCACCTTGCTTCATGAGAGAACCGGCCCTGTAGACTGCTTATAATTGGCAAATTTAAGCCACAGTAGTGTCAATCATTTTCTTTTGTGTATCTTTTAATTGATATTCTGATCCCATTTGGCTTTGAGCACACTAAAAACGACATGCATAACAGATTGTTCCTTTGTGCCTTTGCTGCATGCTCTCATCTGAGTGCCTGCCCCCCCCCCCTTTTTTCCCCTTCTTCATGATACATACAGGCCCACAGACTATCTTGAAAAACAGTAACGTTTAAAATACTGTACATACATTTAAAACGTACATTTTTCCAAGAGTAAAATTCCCTATAATTTATTTTTCTCCTATATCCCTGTCATTTAAAGTAGGTAGTAAATAGCTCTCAGATCTGACAGATTTTGAACTCTCCCATCTCATCATGGGAAACTCTCAGATTTACCTTTATTTTTTACAAAAACACTTCCTTGAAAGCCCCTACAGAATGATGCCAGACGGCTTCCCTACTCATTAGCACGCTATTTTGGCAGGCTGGACTGAGCAATTGCCTTTCAGTAAGCGAGTTTGTAAATAAATAAATACCTGCATAATCCCCCATGATGAGATGGACTAGTCTAAAATCTGTCAGATCCGTCAGATTTCCACTACTCGCTGTAAGCGACAGTGACATAGGAAAAAGGTAATTTACAGTGCATTTTATTTTGGACGAAATTTGTATTTTCTATGTATTTTAAATTTTGCAATGTTTACAGCTGTGTTTATAAATCAGGCCTCATGTTTACCACAAGCAAAACATAAGAAAACACGATAAAATAATGTGCTTTGGCAATGCGTTTCCTGGGTCCTTTCCCGCTCCCTCAGGCTGAATACAGTGCCAATTGTGTCTTAGCCAGAGCAAAAGAATCAGAATCAAAATTTTCAAAATCAGAATCCTTTATTTCGCCAAGTACAAATGGGGGTTTGTACCCGGAATTGGTTTTGGTTCATACAGGTTCTGGAAGGATGGAGGGATTATGTCCTAAAGTCAAGAGCTGAAGCTGCCATACTACGGCGCCACCAGTTGCATCACAGTGCAGCCTTTTGCTCTGGCTAAGGCACAATTGGCACTGTATTCGACCTGAGGAAGTGGGCAAGAACTAACGAAACGCGTTGCCAAGTGCACATTAAAGTTCCTAATTTATTATATGAATCTGTCTTAACTGAGGTAAGCCACCTCCCTTTTCTCATTTTACCTGTTTTTAACACAGTTTTATTATACCTTGGGCACCTCTTCCCCCCTTTGTGTTACCCACCCTCCTTTGGGAGGGGTGTTCTATTTGGTTATAATCTGAACATTTGTATAGCGCTTTTCTCCTGTCGGACTCAAAGCGCTCAAGAGCTGCAGCCACTGGGATGCGCTCAAGAGGCCACCCTGCAGTGTTAGGGAGTCTTGCCTTGAACTCCTTACTGAATAGATACTTGACCTAGCCAGGATTTGAACCCTGGTCTCCCATGTCAAAGGCAGAGCCCTTAACCAGTACACTATCTAGCCACCTGGTTAGGTGTGTTTACCACCCCCACAACCATCTGAAAACTTTTGCCAAGAGAGCGACTGCTTCCAGTTCATCTGGACACCCGAGTGGAGTCAGGTTTATTTATCTCCACCTGTAGTCGGTCGGTTGTCAGTCTGCGGCCCTCCTTTGTGAGTACCATGATCTATTATAGCACCTTACTTATTGTTGGGTCATACTGCTCCATTGCAGAGGCATAGCTAGGATTTTTAGCACCCAGGGACAAAGACAGCTTTTGCGCCCCATCTGGACAAAATAGGCATGACCACACATCATAATGTGGTCGTGGGTGTAGTCAAATGTTGTTTAAATACCCAGATGTGCCCCTCTTTAAATAGCCAAATTTGCCCCCTTTAGATAGCCAGATGTGCCTCCCTATAGATAGCCAGATGTGCCTCCCTATAGATAGCCAGATGTGCTTCCCTATAGATAGCCAGATGTGCCTCCCTATAGATAGCCAGATGTGCCTCCCTATAGATAGCCAGATGTGCCTCCCTATAGATAGCCAGATGTGCCCCTCCCTATAGATAGCCAGATGTGCCTCCCTATAGATAGCCAGATGTGCCTCCCTATAGATAGCCAGATGTGCCTCCCTATAGATAGCCAGATGTGCCCCTCCCTATAGATAGCCAGATGTGCCTCCCTATAGATAGCCAGATGTGCCCCTCCCTATAGATAGCCAGATGTGCCTCCCTATAGATAGCCAGATGTGCCTCCCTATAGATAGCCAGATGTGCCTCCCTATAGATAGCCAGATGTGCCCCTCCCTATAGATAGCCAGATGTGCCTCCCTATAGATAGCCAGATGTGCCTCCCTATAGATAGCCAGATGTGCCCCTCCCTATAGATAGCCAGATGTGCCTCCCTATAGATAGCCAGATGTGCCTCCCTATAGATAGCCAGATGTGGCTCGCTATAGATAGCCAGATGTGCCTCCCTATAGATAGCCAGATGTGCCTCCCTATAGATAGCCAGATGTGCCCACCTTTATGCTGGGTACACACTATGAGATTTTCTGGCTGATTTACTGTCAGATCAATTATTTCCAACATGTTTGATTTGCTTTCCGATCAAGTTCCGAGCATTTTTGATCAATTTCCTATTAAAGTTAACAGAAATAGATCGTAAATGCTCGGAAATTGATCGGAAAGCAAATCGAACATGTTGGAAATAATCGATCTGACAGTAAATTGGCCAGAAAATCTCATCGATTAGATAGCCAGATGTGCCCCCCTTTAGATATTCAGATGTGTCTCCCTTTAGATAGCCAGATGTGCCCCTTTAGATAGCTAGATGTGCCCCCTATAGATAGCCAGATGTGCCCCCCCTTTAGATAGCCAAATTTCCACCCCTTTAGATATTCAGATGTGTCCTCCTTTAGATAGCCAGATGTGCCCCCCCTTTAGATAGACAGATGTGTCCTCCTTTAGATAGCCAGATATGCCCCCTTTAAATAGCCAAATTTGCCCCCTTTAGATAGCCAGATGTGCCCCCCCTTTAGATAGCCAGATTTGTCCCCCTTTAAATAGCCAGATGTGCCCCCCATAGATAGCCAGATATCATCCCCTCCCTATAGATAGCCAGATGCACCCCACTTTTTCTGCTGCTGTTAACTCTTCTGCACTCCTCTGCAGAGGGAGGGAGAGAAGGAGGTGCACTTCGGGCGGCCAGAAAGCCGCCTCTCACGCATGTGGGGGTGCAGCAGCCGTGCTGAGCGCCCTCCCAGTGCTGCTCCCTGGGGCATGTGTCCCCCTTTGCCCACCCATCGCTATGCCTCTGCACCATTGGGGCTACCGTTGTCTCTGTTTTCTCTCCAGGGTGCTCTTTGATCACCCTACAGAACCGCATGCTAAAATAATGCCTGTCATTGGTCCTTACAACAATGTATAGAGCTGAACTGCTGGGATTGGTATTCCTTCCACAAAAGTAGAACTTCCTTTTAAGCGTTCCCCTTTCTACTCCATTAGAGCCATCGCCTGTAACAGGATCAGACGGGATAGTGCGATAAAAGCCTTTCATCTCGTCGTCCAGATCACCCCGCGACCGCGTGACCGGAGAGAGTGCTGCCTGCTCGATGAATGGCTGTAATTGCATTACGCTCGCATGTATTGTTTTAATGATTACGGTATTGATATTTGGCATCCAGAGAGGAAAAAATGGCTGCTCCCTGGCTTACAATTATAGACCATTAAACATGTAATTATTTCTTTGAGAAACGTGGTGTTCACACAATTAAAAACAATTCCACCGTCTCAATTCCAGGCATTTTCTCCAGAGGGAGAGACTCATTTGTCTAGTAGGGATGATTATAATGCAATGGATGCTGTCAACAATAACAAACTACACCTTGCTCTGATGAAGGTGAAAACTGGCTGAAACAGTGAGCAACCCAAGGCCAGGTTGATACTTCTTGTGCCCCCAGGCCAATTATGTTGTGGCTCTGCCTTCTTGTGCATCAGTGCCCCTCATTCCATGATGTGCAGCCCCCTCTTCCATTTGTAGCCTCCATATAAAGCAGCCCCTCTCTTTCATGAACAGCTCCCTTGTGCATCAGTGCCCCTCCCATTCCATGTGCATCCCCCTCTTCCATGTGTAGCCTCCATGTAAAGCAGCCCCTCTCTTTCATGAACAGCTCCCTTGTGCATCAGTGCCCCTCTCATTCCATGTGCAGCCCCCTCTTCCATGTGTAGCCTCCATGTAAAGCAGCCCCTCTCTTTCATGAACAGCTCCCTTGTGCATCAGTGCCCCTTTCATTCCATGTGCAGCCCCCTCTTCCATGTGTAGCCTCCATGTAAAGCAGCCCCTCTCTTTCATGAACAGCTCCCTTGTGCATCAGTTTCCCTTTTTCAATGCTCCTCATTTTCAGGCTCCTCTTTAGCAACGTCTGTTTCATGCCTGGGTATCCCCTTGGGGTGCATCTGCCCAAGGTCCATGCCTTTGTGGCCTTTCCAGAAATCCGAACAATGCCAGAGTGCCCCTCCAATGATGCCATTTTGATACACCAGAAAAGAGAAATATTGTCATCTCCTATCTCCTCACTCCCTCTTTCAGGCAGGGAGCACATTTGTCCTTGCTTGCAGGGGTGTGACAATAGCGTAGTACCCACGATCCCCCTCAGGGGGTGGGGGTTAGGGGGCCCAGGGGCAGGCTCCTCCTCCCTCTCCACAGCCACACATACAGAGTATTGCAGCAGAGTGCAGGTAGCAGCTGATGCATTGCTGACCACAAATAGGTATAGCAGTCATTTTTCAACAAAATTTGCAATTACAATGCAAGGATGTCAAACTGCTAGTAAATTATTTTGGAAGTCATTGTAATATTTGCAATGTACAATTTAGTAATAACTTGAAAAACTAAAATATTCAAATTTTGTTAAAAATGTGATACTTTCCAGAAAATTACGGCAAATGGCCGTCGTCACTTATCCCCACTCAGTAGACATATTTACAGACAAAGCACACCTGAAGTGAGAGGGATATGAAGGCTGACATAATCATTTCTTTTTAACCATTTCCCAACTAAGGGTTTTTTCCCCTTCTGTACCAGAGCAATTATCACCTGTCAGCACTCCTCCCATGCATCTGCCAATAACGTTATAGCTACTTATCACAATGAAATGATAGTGCATTTTAATAGGAATAATTAATATTGGAAACTATTAATTCTTTCTCAGTTTTTGGTCATTATAGTTTTAAAATAAAGCGTTCTGCTGTGGATAAAACCCACACATTTTATTTGCCCCTTTGTCCTGGTTATTACGTTCTTTAAAATATTTCCCTACTACAATGTATGGCGACAATCTTTTATTTGGAAATAAAGGTGTATTTTTTTCTGTTTTGCGCCCATCACTAATTACAACCCCATTGTGAGAAAACGCGGAAAAGCCGCCGCGTGTGTCAAGAGCAAGGCGGCTGACTCCGTGTCCAGCGCGGCGGTTTGCACGCATAGACACGCGTCTGGTAGTATGGTGGAATGCGGAAAGGCCGCCGCATGTCCTGACAGCAAAGCGGCCGTTTCCGCGTCCAACGCGGCGGTTTGCATGCAGCGGCATGCGCTTGGTGTGGCTGGGTCTGTTAGTGCACATAGGCAGATGGAAGAGCTACGGGCGCGCGTGCCAGAAGTCAGGACCTTTATACCAGCAGGGGAAGTGTCAGCTGATCAGGAAGATCAGCTGATTCCTGCAGGACTCATGATTGGCTGAGCGGCTCGGGCGGGGCGGCAGAGTCCAGCTACTATATATTCTGCTGCTTGTCAGTTGCTGGTTGTCTGTCATTGCAAACACTTTGTGGAAGCATTCAGACCATAGTCAGATCCTTACAGTGTGTTTGAACCAAGAGGACTTGGGAATTCACACTGAGCCAGATTACTTTGTACTGTTTATTTGTTAGACCAGTTCCAGGGTGTTGAGATCAAGGCCCTCACACCCCAGACTAGGAATACTGTGTATCTTCTGTGTATTCTCTAGCATAGTTCCAGGGTGTTGAGATCAAGGCCCTCACACCCAAGACTAGGGAACTGTACTGTCTTTGTGTTATATTCCAGACTAGTTCCAGGGTGTTGACGATCACGGAACTCACACCCAAGACTAGGGAATAGTATTATCATTTATGTTATGCTCCAGACTAGTTCCAGGGTGTTGTGACTACGGACCTCACACCCAGACTAGGATTGTGCTATTTCTGTACTACGTTAGCCCAGTCCAGGGCAATACCTTTCTTATTAGCTGCAGGGCTTACTGCAACCCAGCCTCTGGCCCTCGCCCAGGGGTCCACAGGCTACAGGAATATCACCCACAGTCAGGGGTGAATTCCTCAGGAGTCTTAGGCCGCCAGCTCCTCTGGTGGTCTCCTCTCAGAGTTGTTACTGTTGCACCAAACACTTACACTCTCTCAGGTGTCTAGAGGTTAGACATATCTGATTATTGACGATTCCGCAGATCTTCAATAATCGGGTATATATCTGCATTCTTGGGGATACTGCGGATCGCCAAGAATCAGATTCTCTCTCTGGTTGCTGACACCAATCGTTACACCCATATTTGCAAAAATAACAGTAATATACCCTCATAACATACACATTAAAAACATTTAGTCCCTAAATGTCATTTTTTATTTTTATAAGGAAATGTTTTATTTTGATAACTATGTGGGATAGTGCGGGAGGTAAGGGGTTAAGTTTAATGGTACAAGTATTTATTTTCATTGCAAAAATGTATGAAGGCGTAATTTTACTATTTGTCCACAAGATGACTCCCCCATTTTTCTTCCTGTGCGTACTGTTAGTACGCTAGCAGGAAGTAATGCATGTCACTTTCTTTTTATCATTATCAATGACCACGGCATCTGGTTATCAATGACCACGGTCAGCCAGGCCAAACAAATGTAGAAAAAGGGGAGGATCCGCTGAACTAGAGGAATAAAAGTACGATTTTTATTAGAAAATTATCAATACTGGACAGCAGGCATATTAGCTCACGCATATCAGAGCCATTAATCACTCCTTAGTTATAGCACTATGACTAAGTAGTGATTACTGGCTCCGATACGCGTGAGTTAATATGCCTGCTATTGATGATTTTCTAATAAAAATCAGACTTTTATTCATCCAGTTGAATGGATTCTCCCCTTTTTCTAGATTAATCATACGCTTGTTTTAGGTGTGTGATTCAGACACTACTTCAGCCGAAGAGATCAGCAGGGCTGTTAGGCAACTAGTATTGTTTAAAAGGAAATAAATCTGACAGCCACCATATTCCTCTCATTTCACAGCCATGGTGAGAGTTATGATCTGCCACAGCTGATTTCAGGCCAGCATAGCTATGGGCCTTAAAGAAAACCTGTACTGAAAATTAAAAGTCAAAATAACCATACACAAGTCATACTTACCTGCTGTGTAGTCTACTCCTCAATCTCTTTCTCCTCTCCTGTATCCTGTTTGTCCACTGTGATCAATGGAATTCTCCATCCTCCATTTTGAAAATGGCCATTACCCCATAACAGCTTCCTGGTCAGCACACAGTTAAACTGTAATATCGCCCACTTGAGCCATAGGGAAACATAGACACATCAGTTCTCCTCTCAGCTGTAACTGACAGCAACCGATATACAACTGACAGCAACTGATATATTTCAGTTCTGACAAAATGATGTCAGAACTGGAAGGGAACATTGTCAGAAGAAAATGGTGAGCTTCTGAGAGGAACTGATGTGTTTATTTTAAATAATTTTACTCCGTACAGGTTCGCTTTAAGGAGTACCTGATGTGGATTGTAAATAGATTATAGGACACAAATGCATGTTCTCTGCCCAGTGACATGCCTCTGTCCTTCTGGTGCCACTGCCAGTCCCCCTGGGTTCTGCTGCCCCCTCCAAAACTACCGACAGGCTAGCGACAATCTGATTGTCGCTAGCCCCTTTTCTCCCTTCAGCTATCAATCACCTGCTCCCCCGTGTCCTCCATGCCTCGCTCCACCGCCTCCTCCCCCGCCTCACTCCCCCGCCTCCATCACCTCTCTCCCCGCCTCTGCTGGCATCCTCCAATCGGCATCTAAGCCGTGACCCAGGAAGTACTTCTGAGTCGCAGCCATCTTGGATTTCCTCTGCTGGTGACCGGGGATTACACCGGTTGCGGAGGATGAACGAGGCCACTGAGAACGGCGTGGAGCAGCGCAGGTTGATCCGGGAGGCGTGTGGAGCAAGTAGTATACTTTTTTTGGTTTTTCTTTAAACCACCTCAGGTTCTCTTTAAGACTCCATTGCATGATCTTGTCCCTTGTGTCTGCCTCCTTATTTATACATTGTTCAGTGATGCACAATATGCTGGAAGTTTATAAATACAATAATTAATAATGATATGCCACACAATACAGCTTTTAAAAAAAAACTTCAACAAAACAGGCCCATGTACCGCATGCAAAAAAACCATATGCCCAATATTAGCCATTAACCCTCCTGGCGGTTAATTGTTTTTGCCAAAAAGGCAAAAATCCTTTTTTTTAAAAAATTTTTTTTTTGTTTCATGTAAAGCTACCAGAGTGGTAGCTACATGAAACACCACTAGAGGGCGCATGTGTCCCTCTAGTGCGATCGTCGCCGGCATCAATAGCAAACAGGGGAACGCGTATATAACGCGCTCCCCTGTTTGGCTTCTCCTGTCGCCATGGCGACGATCGGAATGATGTCATGGACGTCAGCCGACGTCCTGACGTCAGACGCCTCAGATCCAGCCCATAGCGCTGCCCGGAACTCATTGGTCCGGGCAGCGCAGGGCTCTGGCGGGGGGGCCCTCTTGCGCTGCTGCGTGCGGGCGATCGCCGCAGAGCAGCAGCGATCAAGCTGTACGCGCGGCTAGCAAAGTGCTAGCTGCGCGTACAGCATTTTAAATGAAGAAAATCGTCCCACCAGGGGCTGAGATATCTTCCTGCGCGGCATAGCCCGAGCTCAGCTCGGGCTTACCGCCAGGCTTAATCTTTACTTTGTACAAAGATAAACTGAAAATGGCAATTTTCCTCCATAAAAGTCGAATTCCGCCCAAAACGTCCCCCTTTTTACTCCAGAAGAGCCATCGCCTGTAACAGGATCAGCCGGGATAGTACGGTAAAAGCCATTCATCTCACCGACCAGATCACCCCGCGTGACCGGAGAGAGTACCGCCCGCCCCATGAATGGCTGTAATTGTATCACGCTCGCATGTATTGTTTTAATGATTACGGTATTGATATTTGGCATCCGGAGGAAAAAAATGGCTGCTCCCCTGGCTTACAATTATAGACCATTACGGGCATAATTATTTAATTGAGAAACGTGGTGTGTTCACACAATTAAAAAACAGTTCCACCTTCTTAAATCCAGGCATTTTCTCCGGAGGGAGAGGCTCATCTGTCTTGCATGGAAAACCGTACTATAATGGATACTGTAAACAAAGCGTAGTACAAAAAAAAAAACCTACAGGAAATACTCTGATGTTCTAAATAGACATCTCTGGCTTGGTTTCCCAATGACACAAAGGGAACCATAATTTACCATTATTAGTTGCATGCTGGGAGGTGGCACTTTGAAGCCGGCGATGCCAGCAGCGACCGCGGTGCCTCTCAGCGGGATAGTATATTATTATGTTTCCTCTTTGTACTTATAAACAATATATCATGGATAAATGTACGTATAAAATAGATATTTTAAGGACCTATTGCCTTTTAATCAATAATGCAGTTACACTCAGTGGGCAGTTTATTATGAACTCCTGCACACTTGCGTCTTCATACAATTTCTCATTCATTCACGATCATCCAATCGTGGTAGCAGTGCATTGCGTAAAATCAATCAGAAACAGGTAAGAGGCATCAGTTAAAGAGGAACTCCAGTGAAAATAATGACATAAAAAAGTGCTTCATTTTACAATAATTATGTATAAATTAGGGATGGGACGAATCCACAATTTCTTCGAATCCGAATCCGGATCCGAATCTAAAAAGGTTCTCGAATATCTCGAACCTTTCGAATCCCGAATCTAACGAATCCTGCACATAAGAATTGTGCGATCTGTGGTATAGTTGCCCGCAGTATAAGGTACCCAGGCATAGGTGCCCGCAGTATAGGTAGCTAGGTAAAGGTGTCTTCAGTATAGCTACCAAGGTATAGGGGCCTTCACTATAGGTTGCAGGGTATAGTGGCCTTCAGTATAGGCAGCAGGGTATAAAGGGCCTTCAGTATAGGCAGCAGGGTATAGGGGCCTTCAGTATAGGCAGCAGGGTATAGGGGCCTTCAGTATAGGCAGCAGGGTATAGGGGCCTTCAGTATAGGTAGCAGGCTATGGGGGGCTTCAGTATAGGCAGCAGGGTATAGGGGCCTTCAGTATAGGTAGCAGGGTATAGGGGGCTTCAGTATAGGTAGTAGGGTATAGGGGCCTTCAGTATAGGTAGCAGGGTATAGGGGGCTTCAGTATAGGTAGCAGGCTATGGGGGGCTTCAGTATAGGCAGCAGGGTATAGGGGCCTTCAGTATAGGTAGCAGGGTATAGGGGGCTTCAGTATAGGTAGCAGGTTATGGAGGGCTTCAGTATAGGCAGCAGGGTATAGGGGCCTTCTGTATAGGTAGCAGGGTATAGGGGCCTTCAGTATAGGTAGCAGGGTATAGGGGCCTTCAGTATAGGTAGCAGGGTATAGGGGGCTTCAGTATAGGTAGCAGGGTATAGGGGGCTTCAGTATAGGTAGCAGGGTATAGGGGCCTTCAGTATAGGTAGCAGGGTATAGGGGGCTTCAGTATAGGTAGCAGGCTATGGAGGGCTTCAGTATAGGCAGCAGGGTATAGGGGCCTTCAGTATAGGTAGCAGGGTATAGGGGGCTTCAGTATAGGTAGCAGGCTATGGAGGGCTTCAGTATAGGCAGCAGGGTATAGGGGCCTTCTGTATAGGTAGCAGGGTATAGGGGGCTTCAGTATAGGTAGCAGGCTATGGAGGGCTTCAGTATAGGCAGCAGGGTATAGGGGCCTTCTGTATAGGTAGCAGGGTATAGGGGGCTTTAATATAGTTAGCAGGCTATGGGGGGCTTCAGTATAGGTAGCAGGCTATAGGGGGCTTTCAGTATAGGTAGCAGGCTATAGGGGGCTTCAGTATAGGTAACAGGCTATGGGGGGCTTCAGTATAGGTAGCAGGCTATGGGGGGCTTCAGTATAGGTAACAGGCTATGGGGGGCTTCAGTATAGTTAGCAGGCTATGGGGGGCTTCAGTATAGGTAGCAGGCTATGGGGGGCTTCAGTATAGGTAGCAGGCTATGGGGGGCTTCAGTATAGGTAACAGGCTATGGGGGGCTTCAGTATAGTTAGCAGGCTATGGGGGGCTTCAGTATAGGTAACAGGCTATGGGGGGCTTCAGTATAGGTAGCAGGCTATGGGGGGCTTCAGTATAGGTAACAGGCTCCGGGGGGGCTTCAGTACAGTGAGCAGGGTATGGGGGCTTCAGTATAGTTAGCAGGCTATGGGGGGCTTCAGTATAGTTAGCAGGCTATGGGGGGCTTCAGTATAGGTAACAGACTATGGGGGGCTTCAGTACAGTAAGCAGGCTATGGGGGCTTCAGTATAGTTAGCAGGCTATGGGGGGGCTTCAGTATGGGGGCCTTCAGTATAGTTAGCAGGCTATGGGGGGCTTCAGTATAGGTAGCAGGCTATGGGGGGCTTCAGTATGGGGGGCTTCAGTATAGGTAGCAGGCTATGGGGGGCTTCAGTATAGTGAGCAGGCTATGGGGGGCTTCAGTATAGGTAGCAGACTATGGGGGTGCTTTAGTATAGGTAGCAGGCTATGGGGGGCTTCAGTATGGGGGGCTTCAGTAAAGGTAGCAGGCTATGGGGGGCTTCAGTATGGGGGGCTTCAGTATAGTTAGCAGGCTATGGGGGCTTCAGTATGGGGGGCTTCAGTATAGGTAGCAGGCTATGGGGTTGCTTTAGTATAGGTAGCAGGCTATGGGGGGCTTCAGTATAGGTAGCAGGCTATGGGGGGCTTCAGTATAGTTAGCAGGCTATGGGGGGCTTCAGTATGGGGGCTTCAGTATAGTTAGCAGGCTATGGGGGGCTTCAGTATGGGGGGCTTCAGTATAGGCAGCAGGCTATGGGAGGTTCAGTAGAGGTAGCAGGCTATGGGGGGCTTCAGTATAGGTAGCAGGCTATGAGGGGCTGCAGTATAGGTAGCTGGGTGATCCTCCTCCCTCCCCCCGCAGCCTCCTCCGCTCGCCCCCCTGCATAAATAAGAAGAAGCAGCCTCTCACCTCCAGCATCAGCGTGGAGCCCGGAGCGGCAGACTTCTCCCTTCACTTCCTGGTTCCCCCTAGTGGCCACCTGACCGGCTCTTACTAATGACGCATAGTAAGAGCCGGTCACTAGGGGAAATAAGGAAGTCTGGAGGAGGTCTGCCGCTCCGGGCTCCACACTGGAGGTGAGAGGCTGCTTCCTCTTATTTATGCGGCGGGCGAGCGGAGGAGGCTGCAGGGGGAGGAAGGAGGACAATTGCGGACGGGTAAAGCGGCGGATGCGCGGCGATGCAGCGTCGGGATGCGGCGGATTCGGCGATCAGAAAATGGCGTCGGGATTCGAATTCACGAATCTCGAATATTTCCTAATATTCGAGGGATTCGTGGATTCGCCGGATTCGTCGTCCCATCCCTAGTATAAATGATTGTCAGTATTTTCCCATTATAAAATCTTTCCTCTCCCTGATTTACATTCTGACATTTATCACATGGTGACATTTTTACTGCTGGCAGGTGATGTCAGTGGAAGGAGATGCTGCTTGCTTTTTTTGGCAGTTGGAAATATCTGTAAACAGCTATTTCCCACAATGCAATGAAGTTCACAGACAGGAAACTGTCAGGACCATGGTTCTGACATCACACTGTGGGAGGAGTTTCACCACAATATCAGCCATACAGACCCCCTGATGATTCATTTGAGAAAAGGAAAAATATTTCGTGGGAAATAGATGTTTACAGCTGCTTCCTACTTTTATTCAGAAGATATAGCAAAAAAAGGGGCAGAATGCGCAGGGAAGCGCTATACCAATCCTGCCGCCGCGCTCCATTACCTCTTGCTCCGAGCCGCTGTAAACACAATGCTCTTCTCCTTCAGCTGCCGATTACTGCCACTGCTGCTATACACCTCCGGGTCCTCCGTTACTTGTGGCCTTGGTGCTTCCTGCTCAGTTGTTCCCTGGCATGTGCGCCGCACGTCATGCTGGTCCCCAGTGCACGACCGCCGTTGGGGTCACGGATGACGTGCGGCGCACGTGTCAGGGCATTGAGGAGGAAGTACAGAGGAAGCCATTAGGAACGGAGAACCTGGAGTTGTATAGCGGTAGCCGGCTGCAGTGATTGGCTGCTACAGCAGAAGAGGATCGTGTTTATAGTGGCTGAAGCAAGGAGGAGATGAGTGCGGTGGCGGTGTCAGGTGTAGTATTGAAGTGTTAGTGCAGTGCAGTGTAGTGTTAGTGCATTAAAGTATAGTAGTATAGCGTTTGTGTAGTACAGTGTTGTGTAGAGTACTGTTAGTGCATTAATGTGTAGTGTAGTATTAGTGTAGTGCAGTCATGGCCGGATTTCTGGCAAGGCCACATAGGCCATGGCCTAGGGCACCAGATAAACAAGGGGCGGTCTGCAGACAGTGGGCATTATTTGCAGGGCATTATTTGCAAGTGTCCAAACAAATGAAAGGGGTCAGGATAACTACACTATTAGTACCAGCTGGCATCTGCCTGTGCTGTGCTACAGGCAGCTGCAGTCCGTTAACCAAACGTTTGTGAACAGTGTGTGACTAGCAAAAAGCCAGACCTTGTCCAATGACATAGCAGCAGCTGCAGGCAGTTACGGAAGGCTGGGTGCCACGCACTTGGTGTGGGGGATGAAAGGACCAGGGGCAGCACCAGCAAATAGTACAGAATACAGAAGGCAGCCTCTCACAGTACCCATTTCTTAATTATTGATTGGCTAGCACCGTTACCCTGGAGACAGCAGTGGGTACAGGACTCACTTTTACGTGTTGCTGACCCCACCCAATGTCCAATTGTGAGCCACTTTTGGCTATGTGTGTGTGGTAGATGTCTCCCACCACGCCCATCACCTGTAGATCGCTTGATTGACCAGTTCCCCCATGTGACGTGATTGATTCACTTCACGTTGCCATGGAGACCTCGGCATTAGCCACAATAGTGGACACCATCGGCCCAAAGTTTTTTGGGTGTGTGTGGAGAGAGGTGGTAGGATACGGTTTCGGTTGGGGCGGCTGGTAATAGTCGGCCTTGGGCGGTAAGAAGTACAAATCCGGCCCTGAGTGCAGTGCCAGTGTAGTGGAGTGTTAGTGCATTATTATTATTAAAGTGTAGTGTAGTGTTAGTGTAGCACAGTGTAGTGTTATTGCACTGCAGTGTAGTTTTAGTGTAGTGTTTTGCATTGCTGTATAACTTATTTGGTAGGGCAGCAGAGGTTAGTGTAGTGTAGTGTGCAGTGTGCAGTGTAACTGAAGGGGGCAGCAGATATTATTGTAGTGTTTTGCAGTGCTGTATAGCTTAGTTGGTAGGGCAGCAGAGGTTAGTGTAGTGTAGTGTGCAGTGTAACTGGAGGGGGCAGCAGAGATTAGTGTAGTGTTTTGCAGTGCTGTATAGCTTAGTTGGTAGAGCAGCAGAGGTTAGTGTAGTGTAGTGTAGTGTACAGTGTAAATGGTGGGGGGCAGCAGAGATTAGTGTAGTGTAGCTAGTCAGTGTAGTGTAGATAAAGTAGCTTAGAGACAGTTTTGGGAGTACAAGGTCCATAAGTCGCTCCTGCACGATAGATGCACCAAGTTTAGTCATTGTATTGCCCCTGATTTTTTTCCCCTCTAAAACGAAGTGCCTAGGTTACGTAAACAATCGATAGTAGTACAAACATGACTGATTGTGAACAACACTATCGTTATTGAGGAAGGAAGTGACGTAGTCCTGACATCACACTGTGGGAGGGGTTTCACCACAATATCAGCTGTACAGACCCCCCCCTGATGATCTATTGAAGAAAAGGTAAAGATTTCCTTTGGAAAAGGGGCTTTTAGCTACTGATTGTGATGAAGTTCAATCTTTGGTCACAGCTCCTCTTTAAGCTTAGTATAATAGCAGAAAACACCCTGTTGCTATATTTGATCAAGCCAGCATCAAAGCAGATGTTTAAAAGGTTGTTCATCAGCATCCGCAAACCCCGGCCTCATTAAAATAATGAAGATAGCTGTGGGAATAGCAGTACACTCCATTTCTTGAGAGCAAGTTTTTTTCCCTCCCTGCAAAAATAGACATGAGTAATATCAATTTATTCTTCCATCCGAGCGAGGTGTCACGTTCGGTTGCAGAAAGGTTAAGACATTTGTCTGAGTTCTCTCCCAAGACAGGTTTAAAGAGCTGCTATTTGTACTCGTTCACTTCAGACAGTTCGTGACAAGAAAATATGTGGAGGAGGACAATCTGTGTCTCACACTAATTGGATTTGATTTCCTGTTAACCAATATGCTTTATTAGGCCTCTTGTTTACGAAATCCTTGGCGACCAAAGTCACACAGATAAGCAGCGGGTCAGCTAAAATGTCACAAAGACCCAGATAATCAAGGGGGAAAGAGGAGAGTGGAGTTCACATCAGAAACAAGAAATGGGGACGTCGATTGTCAACAAATCAACCAAACGTAACTCTGATACGAAATTCCTAGGAACTGGTCTGAAGGATGTTTCTGTTTTCCTGTACAGTAAGTGTTAAAAAACTGTTATCTATGCAAATAAGTTTGTGGAATTCAGTCAGGTTTCCTGAAAAGTGAACAGAAGAAAGGCAGATTTGTTTGCTACAAATCAGAAAGCCTTTAAACTACACATAAGTCCTGTGTTTAATTTACCTTTAGTAAAACACATTCCATGAATCATCATAATAGATTAATTTTCACTTCGAGTTCACTTTAAAGAGGAACTGCCGCGAAAATCTTAAAATTTAAAACACATACAAATAAGAATTACATTTCTCCCAGAGTAAAATGAGCCATAAATTACTTCTCTCCTATGTTGCTGTCACTAACAGTAGGTAGTAGAAATCTGAGATTACCGACAGGTTTTGGGCTAGTCCATCTCTCCATAGTGGATTTTCAGCATGGCCTTTATTCTTCATAAAGACATTCCCTGAAAAAGATTTATACAAAGATGCTGGCCAGCCTCCCTGCTCGCTGCACACTATTTTGGCAGTTGGACGGAGCAACTGCCATTCACTAAGTGCTCTTAAAAATAAAGAAAACCCTGAGAACCCCCCTATGAGAAGATGGGCTAGTCCAAAATCTGTCGGTAATGACAGATTTCTACTTCTTATTGTAAGTGACAGCAACATAGGACAAAAGTAATTTATGGCTCATTTTACTCTGGAAGAAATGTACTTATTTGTATGTGTTTTAAATTTTAAGATTTTCGCGACAGTTCCTCTTTAATCTGAACCTACAGCAGAGTGTGATGAAGCACAGCCCTCTATCGTAAAACAATGGACAGGATCAATTTCTCAGTGGCATCAAGTAGTCATTCAGAACCAGAAAATTGTTAAGATGAAATAGGGCCCTAAGCAAGATTACAGTTTTTGCCCACCACTGATGGTCACCTGGATTTTTTTAGTTGGTTTTGGTGGGGGGCGCTAGCATTCACCAGGCCCCTAGACTCTCTCCAGGCCCTAGGTTTACCTTATGGATGATCCAGCTCTGTCCAGAACCCTTTTTTGGGGTGTCCCAAGAGGCCAGTTTAGTCGAGCTCAGAGGATTACCTTGAGCAATGATTGTGCTGGCAACAAGCCAGTAGTGTTCATCGTAATCGGCTAATTACGATTACCCAAAGTTTAGCATAGATTTTTGCAATTACGGCTATACGTAATTACGATTTGTAAAAACATTTGATTTCGCATAGTCATTTGTAATTTCACGTAAAATGTTGCGTCATTTTCGCGTAATTTCTTGACGACTTTAGCAGTGAATAGCAAAGCCCCCATATATGCTATTGACACCAAAATTGCTACATATAATAAAAGAGACTCTGTAACAAAATGTTGAGCCTTATTTCTTCTATCCTATAAGTTCCTATACCTGTTCTAATGTGGTCTGGCATACTGCAGCCTTTTCTAGTTGCACTGTCTCTGTAATAAAGCTTATCTTCTCTCCTCTGTCGGGTCTGTCGGGTTCAGGCTGGAATGTGTGGAATGTGCAGCACTGCTTGTCATTGGCAGAAGCTTTACACACCCTCTCCAAGCTCTGCATGAGTCACACAGTAAGCTGTATCACACTCTGGTTAGAAGCCATGTCTTTTGTTTTTTAAACACTGCCTACAACTGTCAATACAAGCCAGGATTGCAGCAGGGAGTGGCAGAAACAGCACAGAGGGGCCCAGGAGAACATCATGATCAGAATGGTATGCTTTTTAGTGTAAGAATTTTAGAGTACAGATTCTCTTTAAGGAGAATAGTGGGCACAATTTAAAAAAATAATTTTCTAAGACCTTGTATTTTTTGAGAAAACAGATTTTAAAAATGCAAAGAAAAAAAAACGTTTTTAAACCTGAAAAGTGACAGTTTAAAAACCATTTTTCTTAGCATTTTTAAAAATTGATTTTCTCAAAAACTACAAGATCTTGGAAAAAAAAATTTTCACTTGTACCCACACTCTTTAACATACACTGTATATAGCAATTTTGGTAGCAATAGCATGTATGTGGGCTTTGCTTTTAACCACCAAAGTCGGCACAACATTTCACAAAATTACGTGGAAAATTATGCGAAATGATTAATTATTACTATTACATACGAAATGAATTACGTTTTTTTCTGAATGTTGCATTACGATTACGAATTTCGGTGCAAAATTTTCGCCCACCACTGCAGGCCAGTATGTTAGTGGTAGATTTTGCCAAAGGGGGTTATCCCAGAGAAAATTGTAAGAGGGTAGCTAAAGAGGTTGGTACAGTAGATAGATAGGCATTGACACACCCTAGCACCACAGTGAGGTGAGATTGTGAATAAGGTACCCCACTGTATTTCAGAATATGAGATCCATGCCACACTTGTTAGATAGACAGCACAAAAATGCTGGAAGGTATTACAGGCTGACCCAGTCTTGGGGCAAATCTATCGGCAATCGCCTAGATTCATGTACAGAAGAGGGAAGAGTTTTGGCAACTGTGGTAAGAGCAGACATGAGGGTCAAATCGCCGAGGGTTGGCGTGTGGAGGTTCCTTAGTGAGCCCAGGAATCCAGGATACAGACTTTTCCATGCTTACACTGCTGTGCAGTGGGATTAATCAGGGTGATAGTGTCACTCATCCTCCAAGGGAACTAAAACAGATGTGAGAGTACTCTACATCGTGATTCCTCTTGCATTGTGTACCTCCTTAAATGGACATGTAGATTGGTGTATGCAGACCTCTAGAACCTGGATATAAGATTAACCACATTTTGTTTTGAAGAGGAGAAGTACTTTAAAGGATACCCGAACTGACATGTGACATGTGTATGTACAGTGCCTAGCACACAAATAGCTATACTGTGTTCCTTTTTTCTTTCTCTGCCTGAAAGAGTTAAATATCAAGTATGTAAGTGCTGACTCAGTCCTGACTCAGACAGGAAGTGACTACAGTGTGACCCTCACTGATAAGAAATTCCAACTATAAAACACTTTTCTAGCAGAAAATGGCTTCTGAGAGCAAGAAAGAGGTAAAAATGGGAATTTCTTATCAGTGAGGGTCACACTGTAGTCACTTCCTGTCTGAGTCAGGACTGAGTCAGCCACAAAAAAAAAAAAAATAACATTTATATCGTGCTTTTCTCCTGGTGGACTCAAAGCGCCAGAGCTGCAGCCACTAGGGCGCGCTCTATAGGCAGTAGCAGTGTTAGGGAGACTTGCCAAAGGTCTCCTACTGAATAGGTGCTGGCTTACTGAACAGGCAGAGCTGAGATTCGAACGCTTGTCTCCTGTGTCAGAGGCAGAGCCCTTATCCATTACACCATCCAGCTCCTGCTGGATACCTTACATACCTGATATTTAACTCTTTCAGGCAGAGAAAGAAAAAAGGGAACACAGCATAGTTATTTGTGTGCTAGGCACTATACATACACATGTCTATCTTATCATGTCACATGTCACTTCGAGTATCTTTTAAACACCACACAGGCTATTTTACCCTTACCGCCAAGGGCCATTTTTGCCTAGCAGAACTCCTCCCATTCCTTTTCCCATAACTTTATCATGGCTTATCACACCTAAACGATCTATATCTTGGTTTTATTTCGCCACATATTAGGCTTTTTTTGTGGGCAATACTTTGTTTTAAGCAATTACTTTATTTGCTATGCATTTTATAGGGAAACACATGGAAAAACTGAAAGAATACACTATTTCTCCAATTCCATTGCCTGTAGTTTTAAAATAAGCATAGAGAAAAAGGTAAGGGACCGCTGCAGCCCACTGTCAACTGGCAGTGCAGGACCGAGGCAAGCCAAACCCAATGGTAATGAATCTTGAAAAAGGAAGGTCCACACAATGCCACTTAAGACTCTTTTGTTATCGGACGTATCCAAACAGAACATCATATGCACAAAGCCCAACATGTTTCGGACCTGCTGGTCCTTAATCATAGCCTTAAAGACCAGCAGGTCCGAAATATGTCAAAACGTTGGCTTTGTGCATATGATGTTCTGTTTGGATACGTCCGATAATAGAGTCTTAAGAGTGGCATTGTGCGGTCCTTCCTTTTCCAAGTTTTAAAATAAGCAATGCTACTATGGATAAAACCTACACATTTTAGTTGCCCATTTGATCAGGCCCGACAATGTACTTTGACAACATATTATTTGGAAATAAAGGTGTTTTGTTTTCTGTTTTTTTTTTTTTTTTTTGTATCATGACAATAATTACAAGAACTTACTTTCTAAAATAACAGTAATATAGGCATCAATTCACCAGAGATTACCGAACTATTTATCACATGGTCGGTAATTTATCTCATGTGAAACTCAAAATAGCAATTCTCCAGAAATATAGGCTGAAGCACTGATAAATGTGCGATAAATAGGCGATAGTTATTCGTTATTTTTAATCAAAATCACAATTCACCAGGGAAAAAAGTGTGTGTGGCCATTTGTTATTTTTCCATCTATTTATCCCCTGAATGTACCTGGAGATATCTGGTTTTTCTCACAGCTGCTGCAGCACACTCTGCAGCTAGTTTACTAGCAGCACACAGTAACAGCCTATACTGTACATATTTCAGGAACCAGAGAGCAGCACACACTGCAGCTAGTTTACTAGCAGCACACAGTAACAGCCTATACTGTACATATTTCAGGCACCAGAGAGCAGCACACTCTGCAGCTAGTTTACTAGCAGCACACAGTAACAGCCTATACTGTACATATTTCAGGCACCAGAGAGCAGCACACTCTGCAGCTAGTTTACTAGCAGCACACAGTAACAGCCTATACTGTACATATTTCAGGAACCAGAGAGCAGCACACACTGCAGCTAGTTTACTAGCAGCACACAGTAACAGCCTATACTGTACATATTTCAGGCACCAGAGAGCAGCACACTCTGCAGCTAGTTTACTAGCAGCACACAGTAACAGCCTATACTGTACATATTTCAGGCAACAGAGAGCAGCTCACTCTGCAGCTAGTTTACTAGCAGCACACAGTAACAGCCTATACTGTACATATTCAGGCAACAGAGAGCAGCTCACTCTGCAGCTAGTTTACTAGCAGCACACAGTAACAGCCTATACTGTACATATTTCAGGCACCAGAGAGCAGCACACACTGCAGCTAGTTTACTGGCAGCACACAGTAACAGCCTATACTGTACATATTTCAGGCAACAGAGAGCAGCACACTCTGCAGCTAGTTTACTAGCAGCACACAGTAATAGCCTATACTGTACATATTTCAGGCACCAGAGAGCAGCTCACTCTGCAGCTAGTTTACTAGCAGCACACAGTAACAGCCTATACTGTACATATTTCAGGCACCAGAGAGCAGCACACACTGCAGCTAGTTTACTAGCAGCACACAGTAACAGCCTATACTGTACATATTTCAGGCACCAGAGAGCAGCACACACTGCAGCTAGTTTACTGGCAGCACACAGTAACAGCCTATACTGTACATATTTCAGGCACCAGAGAGCAGCACACTCTGCAGCTAGTTTACTAGCAGCACACAGTAACAGCTTATACTGTACATACTTCAGGCAACAGAGAGCAGCTCACTCTGAAGCTAGTTTACTGGCAGCACACAGTAACAGCCTATACTGTACATATTTCAGGCACCAGAGAGCAGCACACTCTGCAGCTAGTTTACTAGCAGCACACAGTAATAGCCTATACTGTACATATTTCAGGCACCAGAGAGCAGCTCACTCTGCAGCTAGTTTACTAGCAGCACACAGTAACAGCCTATACTGTACATATTTCAGGCACCAGAGAGCAGCACACTCTGCAGCTAGTTTACTAGCAGCACACAGTAACAGCCTATACTGTACATATTTCAGGCAACAGAGAGCAGCTCACTCTGAAGCTAGTTTACTGGCAGCACACAGTAACAGCCTATACTGTACATATTTCAGGCACCAGAGAGCAGCACACTCTGCAGCTAGTTTACTAGCAGCACACAGTAATAGCCTATACTGTACATATTTCAGGCACCAGAGAGCAGCTCACTCTGCAGCTAGTTTACTAGCAGCACACAGTAACAGCCTATACTGTACATATTTCAGGCACCAGAGAGCAGCACACACTGCAGCTAGTTTACTAGCAGCACACAGTAACAGCCTATACTGTACATATTTCAGGCACCAGAGAGCAGCACACACTGCAGCTAGTTTACTGGCAGCACACAGTAACAGCCTATACTGTACATATTTCAGGCACCAGAGAGCAGCACACTCTGCAGCTAGTTTACTAGCAGCACACAGTAACAGCTTATACTGTACATACTTCAGGCAACAGAGAGCAGCTCACTCTGAAGCTAGTTTACTGGCAGCACACAGTAACAGCCTATACTGTACATATTTCAGGCACCAGAGAGCAGCACACTCTGCAGCTAGTTTACTAGCAGCACACAGTAATAGCCTATACTGTACATATTTCAGGCACCAGAGAGCAGCTCACTCTGCAGCTAGTTTACTAGCAGCACACAGTAACAGCCTATACTGTACATATTTCAGGCACCAGAGAGCAGCACACTCTGCAGCTAGTTTACTAGCAGCACACAGTAACAGCCTATACTGTACATATTTTAGGCACCAGAGAGTAGCACACACTGCAGCTAGTTTACTAACAGCACACAGTAACAGCCTATACTGTACATATTTCAGGCACCAGCGAGCAGCACACTCTGCAGCTAGTTTACTAGCAGCACACAGTAACAGCCTATACTGTACATATTTCAGGCACCAGAGAGCAGCTCACTCTGCAGATAGTTTACTAGCAGCACACAGTAACAGCCTATACTGTACATATTTCAGGCACCAGAGAGCAGCACACACTGCATCTAGTTTACTAGCAGCACACAGTAACAGCCTATACTGTACATATTTCAGGCACCAGAGAGCAGCACACTCTGCAGCTAGTTTACTAGCAGCACACAGTAACAGCCTATACTGTACATATTTCAGGCACCAGAGAGCAGCTCACTCTGCAGATAGTTTACTAGCAGTACACAGTAACAGCCTATACTGTACATATTTCAGGCACCAGAGAGCAACACACTCTGCAGCTAGTTTACTAGCGGCACAAAGTAACAGCCTATACTGTACATATTTCAGGCACCAGAGAGCAGCACACACTGCAGCTAGTTTACTAACAGCACACAGTAACAGCATATACTGTACATATTTCAGGCACCAGCGAGCAGCACACTCTGCAGCTAGTTTACTAGCAGCAGACAGTAACAGCCTATACTGTACATATTTCAGGCACCAGAGAGCAGCTCACTCTGCAGATAGTTTACTAGCAGCACACAGTAACAGCCTATACTGTACATATTTCAGGCACCAGAGAGCAGCACACTCTGCAGCTAGTTTACTAGCAGCACACAGTAACAGCCTATACTGTACATATTTCAGGCACCAGAGAGCAGCACACACTGCATCTAGTTTACTAGCAGCACACAGTAACAGCCTATACTGTACATATTTCAGGCACCAGAGAGCAGCACACTCTGCAGCTAGTTTACTAGCAGCACACAGTAACAGCCTATACTGTACATATTCCAGGCACCAGAGAGCAGCCCATTTACAATATTTAGCATATTAATCAATATTAAGCATTTACAATATTAAGTGGATGCTTGAAACGAAGGAAGAATTTGGATACATTTTTCATTGGGAGGGAGCGCGAAAATGTATCCAAATACCTTTTTCGTTTCACCCATCCACTTAATATTGTAAATGCTTAATATTGCTTAGTATGCTTAATATGCAGAATGGAGGGAGGGATTTGTAATAGAAGGAGAGGGTCAAAAAACAGGGAGGGAAGCCCTCTGCAGTCATGTGCTTGTAATAAGCTCCTCCTCCTACCCACAATCCTCCTCCTTCTACCCACAATCCTCCTCCTCCTACCCACAATTGCACGCAAATTATTAACACTGCATAACTACCGACCATTTTTCATTCGGTTTTCGCATCCATATTGCTCCATTATCGCCTGCTACCGAACACTCCTCTAACTATCCTCGCACAATGGTGAATTGCAAAAAAATGTTAAAATACTGCATGAGGTAAAATACCGACCTTTTATCACTTACTAACTCTCCTGGTGAATTGAGGCCATACTCTCATGACATACATATTAAACAGCTGAGTCCCTAAGGTAACTATCTGTGTATTTTAAAAAAACGGAAAAAAAAAATGGAGAGGGTTTTTTCTCACAAGGGTTTAATAACTATAGAAGTCTTGTTTAAAGGATTTTTTTGGGGAGGCACATTACATTTTACTTCCATTTTTATAAATGAACAACGCTCCTGATTGGAGTCATGCTCATTCATTCCCACACACTTCGATTGGCTTGGGAAACACATGTTCCCCTTCATTAGTCCCCGATGTGTTAGTCCTGCTGTGAACGAGCAGCAGGAGTGCGCACACACCTGCCACTGAATGACAGGATGTACTGATACATCCTGTTTGTGTTACTGAGACTCAATCTGGGTGTACCGGTAGGTCCAGATTGACTTAACTACTTAAATAGGGAAAATAAAGTTGTTAAAAAATATATATATATATATATCTTTTTTTTTACAATATTCACTTATACATTATTTAGTCAGAGTCTGTCCATTGTAAAATCTTTCCTCTCCCTGATTTACATTCTGAAATCTATCACATGTGGCAACATGTTACATCCTGTCAGATGATCTCTGAGGAATGTTTGTTTACTGAAAGTTCCGAAGCTAGTACAAAATATACCTGGTCTCCCAGAATGCTCAGGGGTGGAGGGAATTCCTCATGGCTAATTAGCCTAGGCTAAACATCACTGAGAGGGTGGGACTACATTCAATGTAATATATAGATAAAGGAAATGTTGCTGATGCTGAAACCAGGAAAATTACTGTAAAATGTAGGTATCGTGAACAATTTACTGCATATGTCATTACAGTGCCTCTTTAACTATATTTATAACAGTCTGTACAACATCAACCGTAAAACAAGGACAACTGACTCAGAGAGAAGAATTAGTACAAATGCAGAATTAATGTGCACCCTAGGCAGATGTCTTGACTGCCTACTCTTGATCCCATCGCCACACACTGCGTTTCTAATAATTAATCAAGTAATTAAAGCATTAAAAGTACATTTCTTTATTTTATTATTTTAAGAAAAGAAGATAAAAAAGCTTTTCTTTATTTTTTCATTATGTGGCAAACAATTTACCGCAGATAGCGCCGTACCCCTCATTTAAATGCAGCCTCCGCCAGGCAGTCGAGTCTTTAATTGTTATGTAAAAATTCATGTGTATTCAGAAGTTTGACCTTGAGGCTTTCTTGCAGTAAATTATTATTTTTTTCCAAGTTCAGCTACTATTTTTCACTGTAAAAGATTTGCTTGCATATAATTAGGATGGCTCTTACGCATAAGTTATGTTCAAAGAGGACTGGGCTAAAGCCTACACTGCAGAGGGACATTTATCAACCCCAAGAAAGCCAGGCCCTATACTTGGGGGGAGGGCAAACACAATCAAATAAGGGGCCCAAATAAAAAACAAAGTTGTGAGCCAAATTGTTCATTAAAGAGACTCCGTAACAAAAATTGCATCCTGTTTTTTATCATCCTACAAGTTCCAAAAGCTATTCTAATGTGTTCTGGCTTACTGCAGCACGTTCTACTATCACCATCTCTGTAATAAATCAACTTATCTCTCTCTTGTCAGACTTGTCAGCCTGTGTCTGGAAGGCTGCCAAGTTCTTCAGTGTTGTGGTTCTGTGATGCCTCTCCCCCCTCGAGGCCCCTCTCTGCACACTGCCTGTGTATTATTTAGATTAGAGCAGCTTCTCTCTTCTCTATTATCTTTTACAAGCTGGATAAATCGTTCTCTGAGTTGGCTGGGCTTTCACATACTGAAGAATTATAGACAAGGGCAAAGCTGTTTGCAGGAAGAAACAAGCAGCCTGAAACTTCAGTGCATGAGAACAGGGGGAAAGAAACACACAAATGATCTCTTGAGATTCAAAAGGAAGGGTGTATACAGCCTGCTTGTGTATGAATGTATTTTCTATGTGTGGACATACTGTACATCAACCTACTTCCTGTTTTGGTGGCCATTTTGTTTGTTTGTAAACAAACTTTTTAAAACTATTTTTAACCACTTTTAATGCGGCGAGGAGCGGCGAAATTGTGACAGAGGGTAATAGGAGATCTCCCCTAACGCACTGGTATGTTTACTTTTGTGCGATTTTAACAGTACAGATTCTCTTTAAGATTTAATATTTATTGAACAGTCTTATGGTGGCCATACACGATACAATAAAAAACGTTCGATTATTCAGTTTTTTCGATGTAAATGATCGAATCGAATGAAAGTTATAAATATTTTTTTTTCGATCAAGAAATTCGAACGATTATCCCGTTTTTTCGAGAAAAATCTGATCGGACATGTTGAAATCTTTATATTCGAACGGAATAATCGAACTAAATTATCTAATCGAAAAAAAATAAAAAATTGTACCATGTATGGCCACCATTAGGCTGCTTTCACAGTGGGAAGTTAAACTCCCACGTTACAGCAGCCTGTAATGCAGCCCAACTCACAGTAATGAAAAATCAATGTGCTGTTCACAGTGCACACGTTGCGTTACATTGTAACGCTACACGTTGAATGAAAGTGCAGCATGCTGTGCATTATACTGGGCTTTAGCTGCGTTAGACTGCTTGCACATGCTCAGTGACTAGCCACATGGCTAATTAATATTCACTGCACTGTGGTGACGTAACCTGGACTCCTAGTGTTGTCCGAATCATGAATGAATCGTTCATTTGATCCGGATCTTTTTTGTGAGTCAAATCATCCGGATCATCACAATGAACAATTCGGTTCACAGTGGATGTCTATCTGGAAGAAACAGGAACATACTGTAATGGATTGCGGAGACATCGCAGCGGGGACTGACAGCGGGGCAGCTGAATCCACGTTCAGTCCGGCGGTTTCTCCGCAGCGGCATGCGTCTGGTTTGTCTGAGCCTAGTAGTGCACACAGATGGAGAACTACGCGTGCGCGCGCTAACAGGCAGGCCCTTTATACCAATAGGAGAGGGATCAGCTTATCAGGACGATCAGCTGATCCCAGCGCAGCAGGTGATTGGTTGATGGGACTGGGTGGTGCTGAGGAGCGCTTTGCTATATATACTTCTTGTCTGTCACTGTAAGTGGCTGGTTGTCTGCCGTTGCGAATGCTTATGTGTTAGCACTCAGACCATAGTCAGATCTGTCAGTGTGTTAGAACCAGGTGGACCTTGGAATTCACACTTAGCCAGATTACTGTGTTATTTCTGTGTTATACTTTAGACCAGTTCCAGGGTGTAGAGACCACGGACCTCACACCCAAGACTAGGGATACTGTGTTATTACTGTGTTATACTTTAGACCAGTTCCAGGGTGTCGAGATCACGGACCTCACACCCAAGACTAGGGATACTGTGTCATTGCTGTGTTATGCTTTAGATAAGTCCCTGAGTGTTGAGACCACGGACCTCACACTCTAGACTAGGCCTCTGCTTGATATCTGTTATGACCTTTTGCTCTCTTGACTCTGCTCCTGCTGTCTGATTCGGTACCTTTGCACATCTGATTTCCTGTTGCCAACCCTGCCTTTCCCTGGTTACCGAATCAGCCTTCTGTCTCTGTACTTTATCTGCTCGTGTATTGCCGACCCAGCCTGACCGACCCTTCTACCTGTGACACCCCCCGGTGGGGTGTCCAGTAGCTGCAGGGACTCCCTGTCTCTCAGAGGGACCTCTCTGCAATCCAGTCAGGGACTCAATCTCATAGGAGTCCTTTGACTGCATTAGAGTCTGATTCACAGCTTTTCAGGGAATCACTGACTCTCTGTGTATCTCCAACTCTACCAGGAGATACTCATTATACGGTCTAGGGTCACCTGCTCCTCAGGTGGTCCAGTCTCATACCGTTGCACCAAACACTTATCAGGTGTCCAGAGGTTAGTTATACTTGTATTATTGGTGATTCTGCAGATCATCAATAATCAGGTATAAATCTGTATTCTTGGTGATACTGCAGATCACCAATAATCAGATTCTCTCTGTGTGCTGACACCGATCGTTACACATACAGAATGTACAGTGCAGGGAAAGTCCTGTCCTGCTAGTCATTTCACCCCCAGTCTGCTTCCCAAGTGAAATGATTCAAATGATCCGGTTCAAAGATCCGCATCTTTTCAATGATCCGATTCGAATCATCCGAATCCTTGAAAAGATCCGGACTTCCCATCACTATCCTGGAGCGCCTGTTCTATCAGTATAGATAGAACAAAAACAGCGCACCAAGAGCTGCATAACGCGGCTCAATCTGACGTCCAACTTCAACACCACTATGCGTTGCGTTAGGGGCACATTATGCGACCATAACGTCCCCTAAAACGCAACGTCCAAGTGTGAAAAAGGCCTTAAACTGACAAAGTTTCTACCAGAAATATGACTTTGAGTAGACTGCAACAACCTTTGCTCAAATACTTTTAAAGAGGATCTGTACTAAGAAAAAATGCCCCTGGGGGGTACTGACCTCAGGAGGGGGAAGCCCCCGGATCCCATAGAGGCTTCCCCCGTCCTCCTCCATCCCACGTCGGTCTCGCTGCAGGTCCAAGAACGGCGGCCATGTAAATATTTACCTTCTCGATCTCGACTCCAGTGCAGGTGCAGTAGTGGCTGTTGGCTCCGAAATAAGTGGAAATAACCGATCTCAGTCAGGACTGAGATCAGCTATTTCTGAGTGGAGAGCAGCAACAGCGCCCCCGCTGGAACAGAGAAAGGTAAATGTTGCACAGCCTGACAAATTGTTGGCTGCGCTTTCCATGGACCAGAGCCAGATCACTGTGGGACAGGGGAGGACGAGGGAAGCCTCAATAGGATCCAGAGGCTTCGCCCGCCCGAGGTGAGTACAGTCTCTTTAAGGACAACTGAAGGGAGAGTGATATGGAGGATGCCTGTAATGATCTGCTCTGCTGTCTGCACAGGCAGGCAGCTTTTTGACCATTTTTCAGGTCTGCATGCTGCAGGTCCCTGGAAAGGAGACCTGTTTTCACTCTGCAAGTTTCAGACTTGCTGTTCTGGTGAAGGATTTGCATTCACTCATTTGGTTATTGATAGATCTGCCTCTTTTGAAGGCTTGCAGTATAAAATCCATTTCCTCCCAGAATTCCCTGCTGGTCATAAAGGTTTGGTTCTGCTGGACTTACCTTGAGTTTCAGCCCCTCTGCTGATTGTTTGCTAATATTCTAGTGTGGTTAATTATTGGGGAGTGCATCTTGCATTCTCTATAGTCAGGGCCGGATTTCTACCTTTTACTGCCCTAGGCCAGCTTTTAACAACCGCTCCCCCCCCCCCCCCCCCCCCCCACTGCCTCCCATGCCTGCTGCCACAAAATCCATACATATCAATTTTCCTGGAAGATTATAACAGAGTTATCAAATCTGCAGGGAATTGGTTTCCAAAATGATTCCTTTAGGATTCTTTTTGATCAGTTTTGACCTAAAATTGCTGGAAAGTATTGGTCAAACCAGATGAAAGATTTAGATCAATTAGGCTGGTATGGCGGTCAATTTACGGCCTAAACCGTTGCACTGCATTGAACTGTGTAATGCTGCAGTTAAATCGATTTTCAATTGATGTCCGGCTGGAATCTATTGAAAATCTTTGTGCTGTGTGCGGTAGGAATTGATTCCATTCTGATTTGATTTTGATTAGAGTAAAATCGATTGTTTTGCCACAGTGCAGGCTCATCTGTCAGAGCGGTGTGAATTCTAACTTCCGCCTGTGTCTGGCGTGTTTTTGAATAGTGATGTCAGTATATGCAGCAATGTCATGTGGTACAGGCGCCCCAGCAGCAATAGAGAAAGATGCCAGACACGGGGAGGTGAGGAGTGGCACCGATGTGTCAGGTGTGCTGCTTTCACGCACTTACCATGAGCTTGGGGGCGAGGACACATACACTTACGGGAAGACTGGATAGAGGTCTGTTGGTCCTTGACATTACAGCTGCGCACCCAATCTAGTTCTTTGAACCAAGATTTCATCCAGCATGCTGGTTTGATCATTTTATCTGGAAATCAATGGAAATATTCAGTTGGGTGGCATTAATCTCTGCCAGATTCGATCATTATGATCGCATTGGCCAGATATTGATGCCAAAAATCAAATAATCTGTATGGGCACCCCAAATCATACAGACTGTCAAGCAGGTAGACTGAGAGTGACACAGAGCATTCAGCAGCAGTCCCATCCAATCCCGAGTCAGCTTATCTAAATTGCACCTAATTGTAGACAGTCATTGTTTTTGTTTTCACAGTTCCCTCTCCGTCCCCATAACACTCACCACGGGATGTTTGTGAGTCTCCAAATGGTGGAAGTGTGTTGAAGCTCAGAATGGAAGACATCTCATTTAATTCTCCCGTCAGTAGTGGACTTTATGTGCAAGACATGCAGCCCGTAAACAGAGGGGGGGCGGGGCAGCAGAACTTGGGAGTCGGGACAGCCAGTATGTGGAACACAGCCGTGCACTGAATTTTATCTCTGTGCTGCAGATGAGCTCTGTCCCTCTCACCCCAGCGGAGCTGCAGAAAGGTCGGACTTGGCACGAGGCATCAAGTGGAGGACAGTCAGCCGAGCTGCAGACAAGCAACGTGTAAGTTGTTGCCTGCTGGCTGCAGCTTTCTCTGCTCGCTGGCTGCCTCCTGGACATGATCTCTGCCTACTTTCTGTGCGCCGCCGGGATCTTTTATCCCTAGCATACCAGCCGCCGCCACCTCGTGTGACGTCAGTCCCGGCCATCCAGCCTGCCAGCGACAGCCGCCCGCTGCTATCTGCATACTTTATGCAGGGTGGCCAGACGGACTGAGTCTGGCTCACTGGCAGAGAAGGAGAGTGCAGGCTGCAGCTGGCTGCCAGGAGGCATAAATGTATAGCGCGGTAGGGCGCTTTCATCTGCTTGCTCTCCCTCACACTTCACTGCCCCACAGCCGCCCTAAAGAAGTCTTATTTTCTGGCGCCCTAGGCCTTAGCCTTCCTGGCCTTGCCAGAAATCCGGCCCTGTCTATAGTGCAGTCAGGCTTTGTATTATTTGTACTGTTTATTCCTGTGCTGTTTTGTCTTGTCCCTGCGATTGTACTGTCGCCTGTGGCGGCTGGCAGTAAATCGTTTGGTCTCGTTCCTAGATCGCATTCGCCCTGGCGGTAGAGGCGTTGGATCTCCTTTGTCTGACTCTTGGAGTATAACCTTTGCTGCGGTTGCTACTGGTTACTCCTTTAGTCTGTCTTGTCCAGCACGAGCGCTTGCTGTTGTCTGGTGTGAGGCAACCGATTAGCAAGTGTTCGCGTTATTTGTCTGTCGTCATTGTTATGTTCATGTGTTAGTTAGGGTTGGTACGTTTTGTCACTGTTACGCGGTGGCCGTACCGTTAACGCGCTTGTCTCTTGCGCATATCGTGCGGGGACCGCGTTTTGATCGTTTGTTATTTTCTTTGACGTTCAGATTGTGGTTCTTTGCTGTGTCTTCCTTACTCAGTCATGCTCTGTCTTTATTCAGTCTTGTGTCTCTATTAGCAATCGCCATTCTTGCGATTGCCTTCTCACTTGGTCTTCGCTGTTGTGTGTCCACCGTCGCCGGGTGGCGACTAGATTGGTGGACATACATACATTCTGTCTCTGTCCTCACTCTCTCTTGAGAGGCTATCTTGCTCTGTATTGCTTCACTTCGTACAATTTCTATCTAGCATCTGTGGCAGTGCAGAGGGATTATTCCTCTGCACTCCACAGCTCCATCTGCCGGTTGGAATTCATCTCTACATGTGCATTTGCACCAAAGCTGGGTTCCCTTATTTAAACGGTTGTGGAGGATTTCCGCAGTGTTCGCGCACAAGTTATGCGCTGACCACGGAGATAATTCTGCATTCGTTACAATGCCATATTTATTTCCTTTTAAATAATACCGGTTGTCTGGCAGGCCTACTGATTTATTTGGCTGCAGTAGTGTCCACTATAATTACCTCCATTCACCACCGGAGGTCTCTGATCTGCAAGGGCTTCACATTACTTCCTGGTAAAACAGGAAGTAATGTGAAGCCCTTGCAGATCGGAGACCTCCGGTGGTGAATGGAGGTAATTACTGTGGATAATCTCTCTGGATGTGGATGAAAGATAAATATTGATTGTAAGTTACAATAAAGCGAACTGTTTGCATGGTGAATAAAGAACCTCAATTTGGAGTTTGCTAAAACGTACCTATGAAAGCCACTTGCTTCTAATTATTACTGCTGCAATGTGTATGTATGGCCACTTGTCACTAGGAGGTAGTGTGAGACAATAACAGAGGACTTCTGCTTTCAGTTTCTATATTTTCTGCTAGTAGAGAGAGATAAAAGCATTTCAAGAATTTTCAGCACGAGTTCTTCTGACTGTTGTCAAAAGCAGTGCACTTATCTCAAACAAGATAAATCTATTGAAGCCCCTTTAACTCATCTGTTTAACCACATAAGGACCGGGCTATTTTCTGCTGATCTGTGCTGCGTGGGCTCTCTAGCCCACAGCACAGACCAGATTGCAGCCAGGGCGACCAGACTTCCCCCCTTTTTCCCCACTAGGGGTATGTCCTGCTGGGGGGTCTGATCGCCGTCTATCTGCGTGTAGCGGGGGCTCCTCAAAGCCCCCCTCCGCAGCGATTTCCACCCTCCGTCCCATGGGCGGCAAAGGACGCCGATCCGTCCTGCACCGCCTCTGATAGGCTTCAGCCTATCAGATGCCAGTGATCCCCGGCCAATCAGAGGCCGGGATCCCCGATCTCCTGCGCAGCAGCGCCGTATGATGTAAACACAGGGGATTTCTTCCCTAGGTGTTTACATTTAGCCTGCGAGCCGCGATCAGAGGCTCGCAGGCTGTTCACGGAGACACCCTCCATGAACTGACATGGAGTGGCCGTTTCCATGTAAAACCACTTACGACTTGCCGCCGCCTATCGGCGTTAGGAGGTCGTTAAGTGGTTAATGGGTTAAAGAGGCACTGAAGTGACATACAGTAGAATGCAGTAAAATATTATGGATACCCACTTTATGGTCATTTTCTTGGTTTCAGCATCAGAAGCACTTCCTATATCGATATATATATATATATTACGATATATTGGTGCGTAGCCCTTCCCCCCCAGCGATGCTTAACCTAGGCTGTTTAGCTTTGTGGAATTTTCCTCCCAGAGTATTCTGGGAGACCAGGCATTAGGAGCGCTAACCTCCCACAGAAGCTGCTGGTTAATTTCTACAGATGCACTATAGAAAGCGTTCTGACCAATTGCATGACGGCCTGGTACAACAGCTGCACCAAGGCTGCTAGAGAAGCCCTGCAGCGAGTTGTTAAAACAGCAGAAGCCATTATCGGCACTGAACTACCATCACTGGAACTTTTGTATAAGACTCTCTGTATGAGAAGGGCCAAAGACATTATCAAGGACAACACTCACCCTGGAAACGTCTTGTTTGGGCTCCTCCCACCAGGTAGACAGTTTAGATCAAACCGCATAAAAACAAAACACACTGAAAACCAGCTTTTTCCCATCTGCCATAAACTTGATGAACTCTGAATCCTCAGGAATAATTAACACTGTGTTCAAATTGTTTAAATATCTGTAATACCTGGCATACTTGTATAATTTCTTGTCTTTCTACCTTTGTTACTATCACTATGTTCCCTATATGCACCGTGGGGTTGCCATGAAAAGTAATTTTGTTGTTACACAATGACAACAAAGTGCTTGAATCTTAAATCTATTTTCACTGGCTTTGGAACTCTCAGAAACAAACATTACACAAAGTTGCACCTGACAGGACTAAACATGTTGCTACATGAGATACATTTCAGAATTTAATTTGGGGCGAGGAAACATTTCACAATGAGCAAACACTGACTAAACAATTTATAAATGAATACTGTATAAAAAAAATAAAAAAAAGCCATTTTATTCATTACTTTGTTTTCACTACAGTTCTGTTTAACCACTTAAGGACCGGGCTGTTTTGAATGATCTGTGCTGCGTGGGCTCTCCAGCCCGCAGCGCAGATCAGGATTGAAGCAGGGCGATCAGACTTCCCCCCTTTTTTTCCCACTAGGGGGATGACCTGGTGGGGGGGTCTGATCGCCGCCGCTCCGTGTGGCCGAGCGGGGGTGGGGGGGGGGGCGCGATTCCTCCCTCTCCCTCCCTCCCCTTCGCTCCATGGGCCTATCACACGGCGGCGATCGGCCAGCCGCCGCCTATCGGCGTTAGGCGGTCGTTATGTGGTACCTGAAGAGAACGTGATATAGAGGTTGCCATATTTATTTCCCTTTAAACAATACTAGTTGCCTGGCAGTCCTGCTGATCTCTTTGGCTGCAGTAGTGTCTGAATCACACACCTAAAAACAAGCATAGAATCGGTCTGACTTCAGTCTAAAAGCACAGTGACGTAGTGGTTAGAACTCCCGCCCTGCAGTGCTGGGTCTCCGGTTAGAATCTCAGCCAGGGCACTATCTGCTTGGAGTTTGTATGTTCTCCCTGTGTCTGTGTTGGTTTCCTCCTGGCACTCCGGTTTCCTCCCACATTCCAAAAACATATATACGTTAATTGGCTTCCCTCTAAAATTGGCCCTAGACTACAATACACACACTACACGATATATACATAGACATATGATAATGGTAGGGACTAGGTTGTGAGCCCCTCTGAGGGAGAGGTAAGTGACAACATAATATACTCTGTAGAGCGCTGCGGAATATGTCGGCGCCATATAAATACCTAAGAATAATAAAATATGTCAGCCTTCATATCCCTCTCAATTCAGGTGTCCTTTAAATAGAAACTCCAACCAAGAATTTAACTTTATCCCGATCAGTAGCCAATACCCCTTTTTACATGAGAAATCTATTGCTTTTCACAAACAGACCATCAGGGGGCACTGTATGATTGATATTGTGGTGAAACCCCTCCCACAAGACGCTCTGAGGACCGAGGTACTCTTGGCAGTTTCCTGTCTGTAAACCTTGTTGACTTGTGGGAAATAGCTGTTTACAGCCGTTTCCAACTGCCAAAACAGCTAGCAGCAGCTACATCACCTGCCCACAGTAAAAATGTCACCATGTAATAAATGTCAGAATGTAAATCAGGGAGAGGAAAGATTTTACAATGGGCAAACACTGACTAAATCATTTATACATAATTATTGTAAAAATGAAGCACTTTATTTATTACATTATTTTCACTGGAGTTTCTCTTTAAGTCTCTTTCTAGAAGCCCCCCACCTTCCACCTTGCCTGCCTGTTTTTTCCTATAGACTGTTTGCTAAACATCTAAATCAAAGATAGCACCTGAATGTTCAGCGCATAGAAACAAATGGATATGTTTCTGCAATAGCCTGTTCTGCGATAGATAACATTGCAATATAAACAATTTACATAGTCGCTCAGATTTGCAGTGTGCTCTTTGCCAATGAAGCTAGTCTCTCTCTCTCTCTCTCTCCTCCTCCTTGTCTTATATCTGCTGCAGTTAATATTAATTGTCCACAATAAATTTGTTACTGGTGGCACATCATCCAAAGAGAAGGCCTGCTTAGCATTTTGCGCTGGCAGGTTGGGAGTGATTGGGTGGGCCTGTGCGTGTGATATAATGCCGGTGTAAAGGACAGGCAGAGGACTCGGCCCCGGAGTAAATAATACGTTGTCATTAGTTGTGTCACTAAACCAGGAATTATGCAATAAGTCATCCGGGTATCAGCACCGCTCTATTAATTAAAAAACAAACTGTATGCGGGAATTCATCCAGCCTTCATTTCTGTGACTCTTATTTCATCTGCTTGAAAAAAAAGAAGAAAAAAAACACAACATTGAGTTATAATTGCACTATGCAAAATGAAAAGCTATTTGCCAATGTCAGGCCTGCTTCTGATTGCTTTTCTTGGAAGTGGAATAAGACATAATGGTCTTTAAAGTGAAATTCAACTCTTGCTTAAAAAAAAACTGCTATATTATTATTTAGTATTCATATAGTGCGGACATCTTCTGCAGCGCTGTACAGAGTATACATAGCTCCCAACTGTCCCTCTTTCGGAGGCACAGTCCCTTTTTGGGAGCCCTGTCCCTCTGTCCCTCTTTCCTCCTCATTTGTCCCTCTTTCAGGACTTTGTCCCTCTTTCTATGTAAATATATGTATTTCTCTACTAAAAAAATGTGTTTAACTGACTCTAACCCTTTTTCCCATCCTTTAAATTGATATATTACTAATTTTAAAATGTTAACATGAAGGAAAATGAACCAGGATAGATAGGACCAGTGTGGTTTGATTATAAAACAAAATATTTTTCTATTAAAATACTAATGGTATGCGTGACTAGGGGTGTGATCAGAGGTGTGGCAGGGGTGTGGCTTAAATGTCCCTCTTTCTCATCTTAAAAAGTTGGGAGGTATGGAGTATATATTGTCTTGTCACTTAATTGTCCCTCAGAGGGGCTCACAATCTAATCCCTATCATAGTTACGGTATATGTCTATGTACGTATCATGTAGTGTATCATACCTCCCAACTTTTTGAGATGAGAAAGAGGGACACTTAAGCCACGCCCCCGTCTCACCCCTAGTCACGCATACCGTAAAGATTTCAAAATATGTTGTTTTATAATTCAAACCACACTGGTCCTTTCTATCCTGGTTCATTTTCCATCATATTAGCATATTCAAATGAGTAATATATCAATTTAAAGGATGGGAATAAAGTTTAGAGTCAATCAAACACATTTTTTAGTAAAGAAATATATATATTTACCAGGGCCGGAGCTACCATAGGAAAAAATAGGCAATTGCCCCAGGGCCCCAGAGCCTGTAGGGGCCCCCAAGGTGTCCCTCCTCCCCATCTTAACTGTTGCTCCCCAGGGACTCTGCAGAGTCTGTTAAGTTAGGAGGTGATTTGGGAGAGGGTCAGCAGCCAGCTCAGGGGCCCAGGAGGGAAATTTGGCTGCAACAAAGGGCCTCTAAGTACGCTTTTTGGTCGGGGGGGGGGGGGGGGGGGTGTCTGTTGGGGGCCCCCAGGCTAATTTTGCCCTAGGGCCCATTCATTGTTACTTGAACCGGCTTGGATATTTACATAGAAAGAGGGACAAAGTCCTGAAAGAGGGACAAATGAGGAGGAAAGAAACTTATCAGTATTTTTTGTGGATGTGAAAGGAAACCAGAGTGCCTGGAGGAAACCCACGCAGACACAGGTAAAACATACAAACTCTGTGGACCTAGCACTGCAAGGTGAGAGTGATAACCACTAAGCCACCGTGCTGCCTATAAACATAGTTACACAGTTAGATTGGTTGAAAAGAGACATCCGTCCATCAAGTCCAGCCGGGCGAAATAAAAAAAACAAAAAAACAACAACACCATTCTGACATATCTCAGTTGATTCAGGGTAGGGCAAAAAATGTTACAAGGCCTGTGCAAATTAGCCTTAAAGGACACTTACGGCGAAATAAACTAATGAAATAAACAATTGTATCTATCTTCCTTCTCCTAAAAATGACTTTTTAAGATATTCCACAGTTTTACTTTATGTTTAAATCTACTTTTTAAGTTTTAACTGTTTTATAGTTTTTGCTCAATGACACATTCATTGAAGTGTAAAAACAAGGAACACCAAGAGCCCCAATAGTGTAATATGTACTGGTAAATGGTTACTAGATAGAATAAATATTAATACTCAAAAACTAGGGTTACCATTAGGCAACCACTGTAGAGGCAGGTGGGGAGATTTTCCTGACCCCACTAAGGAATAAGAAGTCGCTCTCTGTAGATGAGAAAAAAGGGGTTCAACCCTCCACCCAGGGTGGGCTCAATATTATGCAGGAGAAGAGAGGCGCCAAAAGGATAAAAGGAAGCTAAATGAGCTTAAAAACTAAATTCTTGGTAAATAGAGGAGGTAGTGGTGGACTTACCTCCTCCAAGTAGACACACAGCGACTGTAGTAAAGACAGTCAATATAGTTTATTTCTGAATTCCAAATATGCAACGCGTTTCACAGGTTTGATCCCGCTTCATCAGGCAATAACAACGGAGCAATAGCATATGTGGTCAGTAGAAGAGCCAGGCACAGAGGTGCTATTGCTCTGTTGTTATTGCTTGATGAAGCGGGATCAAACGAAAATCATACATGATTCCAAACATTTTTTTAAAAATAAATAACTGCAGAGTGGTGTGTGCATAATTATTCGGCCCCCTTTGATCTGAATGCAGTCATTTGCCTATAGACATTGCCTGATGAGTGCTAATGACTAAATAGAGTGCACCTGTGTGCGATCTAATGTCAGTACAAATACAGCTGCTCTGTGAGGACCTCAGAGGTTGTCTAAGAGAATATTGGGAGCAACAACACTGTGAAGTCCAAAGAACACACAAGACAGGTCCAAGACTGGTCAGGGATCAAGTTATTGATAAATTTAAAGCAGGCTTAGGCTACAAAAAGATTTCCAAAGCCTTGAACATCCCACGGAAAACTGTTCAAGCGATCATTCAGAAATGGAAGGAGTATGGCACAACTGCAAACCTACAAGGCCATCCACCTAAACTCACAGGCTGAACAAGGAGAGCGCTGATCAGAAATGCAGTCAAGAGGCCCATGGTGACTCTGGACAAGCTGCAGAGATCTACAGCTCAGGTGGGGGAATCTGTCCATAGGACAACTATTAGTCATGCACTGTACAAAGTTGGCCTTTATGGAAGAGTGGCAAGAAGAAAGGCATTGTTAACAGAAAGCATAAGAAGTCTCGTTTGCAGTTTGCCACAAGCCATGTGGGGGACACAGCAACCATGTGGAAGAAGGTGCTCTTGTCAGATGAGACCAAAATGGAACTTTTTGGCCAAAATGCAAAACGCTATGTGTGGCAGAAAACTAACACTGCACATCACTCTGAACACACCATCCCCACTGTCAAATATGGTGGTGGCAGCATCATGCTCGGGGGGTGCATCTCTTCAGCAGGGACAGGGAAGCTGGTCAGAGTTGATGGGAAGATGGATGGAGCCAACTACAGGGCAACCTTGGAAGATAACCTCTTGGAGACTGCAAAAGACTTGAGACTGGGGCGGAGGTTCACCTTCCAGCAGGACAATGACCCTAAACATAAAGCCAGGGTAACAATGGAATGGTTTAAAACAAAACATATGTATGTGTTAGGATGGCCCAGTCAAAGTCCAGATCTAAATCCAATCGGGAATCTGTGGCAAGATCTATAAACTGCTGTTCACAAACGCTGTCCATCTAATCTGACGGAGCTGGAGCTGTTTTGCAAAGAAGAATGGGCAAGGATTTCAGTCTCTAGATGTGCAAAGCTGGTAGAGACATACCCTAAAAGACTGGCAGCTGTAATTGCAGCAAAAGGTGGTTCTACAAAGTATTGACTCAGGGGGCTGAATAATTACGCACACCCCACTTTGCAGTTATTTATTTGTAAAAAATGTTTGGAATGATGTATGATTTTCGTTTCACTTCTCATGTGTAAAGCACTTTGTATTGGTCTTTCACGGGGAATTCCAATAAATATATATATGTTACGGCCAAAACCAGAAATCGGCCAATTCTAGAATTGGCCGGCCGTTTCTAGAACTGGCCGATTTGACGTCGGCCAAAGTCCAAAATGCAGGGAATTTCTGACATTGGCCGGCCAGTTCTAGAAACGGCCAAAGTCAGTCGGCCAAACTGCAAAACGCACAAATCCCAGAGCATCCCGGGTCCTGTGCAGCACCATGAATGGCACTCAGAACTTCCTCTCTGCTACAGATGCAGCATAATAATATTTTTAAAGAAAAGCATTTCTTAGTTACAGCTGATAAAAATCCTGCAATAAATCTGCAGTGTGTCTGCTTCCTGCTTTCATGGGAGCAGACATATTGTTAACATCCTGTGCTTTCAAATTAGCTGCTCTGCTGTGGCAGTCAGGTGACACAGGAGAGAGCAAATTACAATGGTGATTAGTTACAGATGAGGGTGAATTAGACAGGCTAAACTCTCTAAATACATATAGTGTGCATTTTGCCATGGTTTCCTTCTGTCCAGTGCAAGAGTTTAGATCCACTTTAATAAAGCAGACATATTTAACATCCTGTGCTTTCAAATTAGCTGCTCTGCCGCAGTAGTCAGGTGACACAGGAGAGATCAAATTACAATGGTTTTTAGTCACAGATGAGGGAGAGCAGGCAGACTAAACTCTCTAGAATACATACAGGGTGCGTTTTGTAAACCTACCCTTCAGTCCTGTGCAAGAATTAAGGTCCACTTTAAATTAGGTGGCTGGGAGCGGTGCACTGCTTGGGATTCAGGAAGAGGAGAAGATAGAATGCAGAAGGCTGGGAGAAGATGCATAGAAGACAGAAAGCGGAGAAAGAAGGCTGCGGGAAGAAGATGGAGAGAAGACGGAAGGCAGCGGGGGAATCGGCTGCAGCCGGCAGCATACAAGCCAGCCCCGGGTCCATACAGGAGAGGAAGAAAGCGGCTGCAGCCGGCAGCATACAAGCCAGCCCCGGGTCCATACAGGAGAGGAAGAAAGCAGCTGCAGCCGGCGGCATGACAGGAAGCCCCGAGTCCTTGCTTGCAGGAGGAGAGGGGGACAGAAAAGGGGACGAAAAAATAAACGGCAGCAGCAGGAGGGACAATGAAGCGGAGGTAACGGTACTTCGGGACTTGGCCGGCCACATCTAGCCAGAATGCGTTCTGGCCGGCCAAAGTCCGCAAAAAGCCTCCGTTTTGCATACTGGCCAGATAAGCCGGCCACTTCGCATTCTGACCGGCCAGAACCCGAAGTGGCCAGACTTCGGGTTCTGGCCGTAACATATATATATAACATTTCCCTGTCAGGTATACTTAAAGAACCTCCCCTAGGGGGTACTCACCTCGGGTGGTGGAAGCCTCCGGATCCTATTGAGGCTTTGCCGTCCTTCTCGGCCCCACGGCGGCGGCGAAAATCCTCCCGGAATGACGGCGATGTAAATATTTACCTCCCCGGCTCCAGCGCAGGCTTAGTATCGGCTCTCCACACGGAGATAGCCGAAAATCTTTGTCAGGCCGCTCTACTGCGCAGGCGCAAGTCGCCTGCGCAGTAGAACGGACCTGACGGAGATCGGCTATTTTCGCCTATCTCCGTGCAGAAAGCCGCAACAGCGCCCCCGCTGGAGCCAGGGAAGGGAAATCAATCAGCGCTTATCAGGCTTGTCGAGGAGCATTCCGGGACACTACGTGGGAGCCAGCGCTGGACTGCCTGCAGCTACAGGAGCGGGGGAAGCCTCATTGGGACCCTGAGGCTTCCCCCTCCCGAGGTGAGTGCCCCCCAGGGGAACTTTTTTTTTGTTACAGAGTCTCTTTAAATTATTTCTGAGAAGGAATCTTATTGTTACACTCACCATTCTGGCGTCCATCAGCACGCTCGGCTTTATTTCCTTGTCCCGCTTCCTATGCCGTATAGCGCCACGCTGTATGCGCAAGTGCGTTAGGCATTATGTGCGCTTGCACAAAGACTGGCACGCATAAATCATGACATATGCGCATGCATAGAAACTTACGCTTCCCACTATGCATGCGTAATGCGTGAATTTTTGTGCCAATCCTGATAGACACCAGTATATAAGCAGCACTGCCCTTAACTGCAGTGCTGTTCGTTCTGGCAGCTTGGCTAACTTTTGTTGGTGAACCTTAGCTTTGCACTCCTGTCTGCTTCCCGTTGTGACCTCGGCATGTGACCTCAGCTCCCGCTGTTATCTGCCTGCCCTGACCTTTGGCCTGTGATCTTGACTTCTGCTGTTATCTGCCTTCCCTGATCTCTGGCTTGTGACCTCAACCATCGCTGTTATCTTCCTGCCCCGACCCTCGTCTTGTTTTCTCGACTACGGCTACTGTTTATTCTCAACAAGTACTGTCCTGCTCCGCTCAGCAGTGTCTCCTGTTCTCCTGGGCTACCGGTGGGGCAGTCCCGGGGTCGTGACCTGGCGGACATCAGGCAGCAGAGCCTGTTGCTCACTAGAGTTGGGCCGAACCTCCGATTTTAGGTTCGCGAACCGGGTTCGCGAACTTTCGCGGAACGTTCGGTTCGCGTTAAAGTTCGCGAACCGCAATAGACTTCAATGGGGATGCGAACTTTGAAAAAAAAAAATAATTATGCTGGCCACAAAAGTGATGGAAAAGATGTTTCAAGGGGTCTAACACCTGGAGGGGGGCATGGCGGAGTGGGATACACGCCAAAAGTCCCCGGGAAAAATCTGGATTTGACGCAAAGCAGCGTTTTAAGGGCAGAAATCACACTGAATGCTAAATGACAGGCCTAAAGTGCTTTAAAACATCTTGCATGTGTATACATCAATCAGGTAGTGTAATTAAGGTACTGCTTCACACTGACACACCAAACTCACCGTGTAACGCACCGCAAACAGCTGTTTGTACTAGTGACGGCCGTGCTGGACTGGTGCGCACCATGGCGAGAGTGCAGGTTTTGGTGGCTTTACAGCCCATATGGTCGCCTGGCTGATGTAGCTGAATGACAGAACAGTGACTGTCCAGCTGATCAAATTTGGTCTGACCACAATGAAGCAACGACCTTATTATCTTTTGTGTGCCCCCCGAGACACTCATCTAGGCGCCGGTCATTGCTTCATTGTGATACGCAAGCCCCTTCACCACGGCAAGGTAATGATCACGAAGGGGAATGGGCGCATGTACATGCCTTTTCTTTTGTTGTTGCAGCTGCCCTCAGTGCAGCCAGAAAAATTAGGCAGTCATGTACACGCACCATAAAAATTATTACAGCGGCCGCTGCTAGCAGCGGCCTAAAAAATTCAGCAATCCGCCTGGAGTCCCGGACCCTGTTGGTGGTGGCGGAGAAGGTAGTGAAGCGGCCTGCAGGCAGACATGCTGTGTGGAGGGACTGGGAGCGACTTAGTCTTTTTGGGGCAGGCCAGGCAGCCAGTCACACGGCGTGCAGGCAGAGATGCTGTGTGTGCGGGGACTGACTTAGTCTTGGGGCGGGCAGCAGCCCTCCGGGATCCATGCCTCATTCATTTTGATAAAGGTGAGGTACTTAACACTTTTGTGACTTAGGCGACTTCTCTTCTCTGTGACAATGCCTCCAGCTGCGCTGAAGGTCCTTTCTGACAGGACGCTTGCGGCAGGGCAGGAGAGAAGTTGGATGGCAAATTGGGACAGCTCTGGCCACAGGTCAAGCCTGCGCACCCAGTAGTTCAAGGGTTCCTCATCGCTGTTCACAGCAGTGTCTACATCCACACTTAAGGCCAGGTAGTCGGCTACCTGCCGTTCCAGGCGTTGGTGGAGGGTGGATCCGGAAGGGCTACGGCGAGGCGTTGGACTAAAGAACGTCCGCATGTCCGACATCACCATGAGATCGCTGGAGCGTCCTGTCTTTGACTGCGTGGACACGGGAGGAGGATTAGTGACAGTGGTACCTTGCTGGCGTTGTGCTGTCACATCACCCTTAAAGGCATTGTAAAGCATAGTTGACAGCTGGTTCTGCATGTGCTGCATCCTTTCCACCTTCCGGTGAGTTGGTAACAGGTCCACCACTTTGTGCCTGTACCGAGGGTCTAGTAGTGTGGCCACCCAGTACAGCTCATTCCCCTTGAGGTTTTTTATACGGGGGTCCCTCAACAGGCAGGACAGCATAAAAGACGACATCTGCACAAAGTCGGATCCAGTACCCTCCATCTCCTCTTGCTCTTCCTCAGTGACGTCAGGTAAGTCAACCTCCTCCCCCCAGCCGCGAACAATACCACGGGAAGGTTGAGCAGCACAAGCCCCCTGCGACGCCTGCTGCGGTTGTTCTCCTGCCGATGTCCCCTCCTCCTCCTCCTCCCCCTCCCCCAAAGAAACACCTTGCTCATCATCCTCTGAGTCTGACTCGTCTTCTGCACACGACCTCTCTTCTTCCTCCTCCTCCCCCCTCTGTGCTGCCGCAGGTGTTGAGGAAACAGCTGGGTCTGATGAAAATTGGTCCCATGCCTGTTCCTGCCGTAACGGTTCCTGGTCACGCTCATTCGCAGCTTCATCCGCCACTCTACGCACAGCACGCTCCAAGAAGTACGCGTAGGGAATTAAGTCGCTGATGGTGCCCTCACTGCGGCTCACCAGGTTGGTCACCTCCTCAAACGGCGGCATGAGCCTGCATGCATTTTTCATCAGTGTCCAGTTGTCGGGCCAGAACATCCCCATCTTCCCAGACTGTTTCGTTCTACTCCAGTTGTAGAGGTACTGGGTGACGGCTTTCTTCTGTTCTAGCAGGCAGGAGAACATGAGCAGGGTCGAATTCCAGCGAGTGGGGCTATCGCAAATGAGGCGTCTCACCGGCATGTTGTTTTTACGCTGAATTTCTGCAAATCGTGCCATGGCTGTGTAAGAGCGCCTCAAATGCCCACAGAACTTCCTGGCCTGCTTCAGGACATCCGCTAAGCCAGGGTACTTTGCCACAAATCTTTGAACCACTAGATTCATGACATGTGCCATGCAGGGTATGTGTGTCAGCTTCCCCATATGCAAAGCGGCAAGCAGATTGCTGCCGTTGTCGCACACCACGTTGCCTATCTCCAGGTGGTGCGGGGTCAGCCACTCATCCACCTGTTTCTTAAGAGCAGCCAGGAGAGCTGCTCCAGTGTGACTCTCCGCTTTGAGACAAGCCATGTCTAAGATGGCGTGACACCGTCGTACCTGGCATGCAGCATAGGCCCTGCGGAGCTGGGGCTGTGTAGCTGGAGAGGAGAACTGCCACTCAGCCAAGGAGGAGGAGGAGGACAGCGAAGAGCATGTAGCAGGAGGAGAGGAGGTGGCAGGAGGCCTGCCTGCAAGCCGTGGAGGTGTCACAATTTGGTCCGCCGCTTTCTGCTTGCCATCGTTCACCACCAGGTTCACCCAATGGGCTGTGTAGGTAATGTAGCGGCCCTGCCCGTGCTTGGCAGACCAGCCATCCGTGGTCAGGTGTACCCTTGACCCAACGCTCTTCGCAAGAGATGACACCACTTGCCTCTCAACTTCACGGTGCAGTTGGGGTATGGCCTTTCTCGAAAAATAAGTGCGGCCTGGCATCTTCCACTGCGGTGTTCCGATGGCCACAAATTTACGGAAGGCCTCAGAGTCCACCAGCCGGTATGGTAACAGCTGGCGAGCTAACAGTTCCGCCACGCCAGCTGTCAGACGCCGGGCAAGGGGGTGACTGGCCAAAAGTGTCTTCTTCCGCTCAAACATTTCCTTCACGGACACCTGACTGCTGCTGTGGGCAGAGGAGCAGGAACCGCTCAAGGGCAGAGGCGGAGTGGAGGAGGGTGCCTGTGAAGGTGCAAGGGAGAAAGCGGCAGAAGCAGATGATGCACCTGAAGGAGGAAGAGGAGAAGGAGGGTGACTTTTCTTTTGTGTGCTGCTGCTGCTTTTGCTCAGGTGGCCATCCCATTGCTGTTTGTGCCTTTTCTCCAGGTGCCTTCGTAAGGCACTTGTCCCTACGTGAGTGTTGGCCTTTCCACGGCTCAATTTTTGTTGGCAGAGCGAACAGATGGCTTTGGTCCGATCTGAGGCACACACATTAAAAAATTTCCACACCGCTGAGCCACCCTGGGATGTGGGCACTATGGGGACCTCAGAAGCTGATGCTGAAGGGCAAGTTGGCTGGCTGTACATAGGTGGCGATACATGGTGCCGGACTCTGCCACCAGCTGTTTCTGACGAAGAGCTGCCCCAGCTTCTTTCAGCAACTTCTCTCCTCCTACTACTCTCTGACTCCCCCTCTGAACTGTCCCCCTCTTCATCTCCTCTATTGGGAACATACAGAGGATCCCTATTACCGTCATCATCGTAGTCATCCTGCCCAGCTTCGCTTGCCTCAGACAAATCCAAACTTGCACCATCAGTAGGTCCTTCATCCTCCTGACACGTTACATCCATAGTGTTGCCGCGTAACTCAGACATATTAGCTGGTGAAAATTCATCTGGCTGTAACAACAATGGCTGTGCATCAGTGATTTCAACACTAAATAATTCTTGCGAAGTGTCAAATGCAGCGGAAGTGGTGCTAGTAGTAGTGCTGGTGGCTGAGCAAGATGAGGTGTTCTGTGTCGCTAAATACTCAACCACGTCCTGACAATCTTGGGAGGTGATGGGACGTGCCTTCTTCCGAGCACTGTACTGTGGGCCAGGTCCACACGAAATTACATTTACACGACCTCGCGCAGACCTGCCGGGTGGCCTTCCTCTGCCTCTGCCACTACCTCTTCCTCTTCCTTTACCTGTTTTGTCCATATCGGGTATGCACGGAGTGGTATATCACACTGCGTGCACTCACGTAGGTAGGTGGGTTCACTTAACTGCACAGGTATGCGCACTGATGCGGTGGGTTCACTGAACAGTACAGGTATACAGTGGCAGGTTCACTGAACACAACAGGTATGCAGTGGCGGGTTCACTGAACAGGTATACAGTGGCGGGTCCACTGAACAGAACAGGTATACAGTGGCGGGTTCACAGAACAGGTATGCAGTGGCAGGATCACTGAACACAATAGGTATGCAGTGGCGTGTTCACTAAACAGGTATACAGTGGCGGGTCTACTGAACAGAACAGGTATACAGTGGCGGGTCCACTGAACAGAACAGGTATACAGTGGCGGGTCCACTGAACAGAACAGGTATACAGTGGCGGGTTCACAGAACAGGTATACAGTGGCGGGTCCACTGAACAGAACAGGTATACAGTGGCGGGTTCACAGAACAGGTATGCAGTGGCAGGATCACTGAACACAATAGGTATGCAGTGGCGTGTTCACTAAACAGGTATACAGTGGCGGGTCCACTGAACAGAACAGGTATACAGTGGCGGGTTCACTGAACAGGTATACAGTGGCGGGTCCACTGAACAGAACAGGTATACAGTGGCGGGTTCACAGAACAGGTATGCAGTGGCAGGATCACTGAACACAATAGGTATGCAGTGGCGTGTTCACTAAACAGGTATACAGTGGCGGGTCCACTGAACAGAACAGGTATACAGTGGCGGGTTCACTGAACAGGTATGCAGTGGCAGGATCACTGAACACAATAGGTATGCAGTGGCGTGTTCACTAAACAGGTATACAGTGGCGGGTCCACTGAACAGAACAGGTATACAGTGGCGGGTTCACTGAACAGGTATACAGTGGCGGGTCCACTGAACAGAACAGGTATACAGTGGCGGGTTCACAGAACAGGTATGCAGTGGCAGGATCACTGAACACAATAGGTATGCAGTGGCGTGTTCACTAAACAGGTATACAGTGGCGGGTCCACTGAACAGAACAGGTATACAGTGGCGGGTTCACTGAACAGGTATGCAGTGGCAGGTTCACTGAACACAACAGGTATGCAGTGGCGGGTTCACTGAACAGGTATACAGTGGCGGGTCCACTGAACAGAACAGGTATACAGTGGCGGGTCCACTGAACAGAACAGGTATACAGTGGCGGGTCCACTGAACAGAACAGGTATACAGTGGCGGGTTCACAGAACAGGTATGCAGTGGCAGGTTCACTGAACACAACAGGTATGCAGTGGCGGGTTCACTGAACAGGTATACAGTGGCGGGTCCACTGAACAGAACAGGTATACAGTGGCGGGTCCACTGAACAGAACAGGTATACAGTGGCGGGTCCACTGAACAGAACAGGTATACAGTGGCGGGTTCACAGAACAGGTATACAGTGGCGGGTCCACTGAACAGAACAGGTATACAGTGGCGGGTTCACAGAACAGGTATGCAGTGGCAGGATCACTGAACACAATAGGTATGCAGTGGCGTGTTCACTAAACAGGTATACAGTGGTGGGTCCACTGAACAGAACAGGTATACAGTGGTGGGTCCACTGAACAGAACAGGTATACAGTGGCGGGTCCACTGAACAGAACAGGTATACAGTGGCGGGTCCACTGAACAGAACAGGTATACAGTGGCGGGTTCACAGAACAGGTATGCAGTGGCAGGATCACTGAACACAATAGGTATGCAGTGGCGTGTTCACTAAACAGGTATACAGTGGCGGGTCCACTGAACAGAACAGGTGTACAGTGGCGGGTCCACTGAACAGAACAGGTATACAGTGGCGGGTCCACTGAACAGAACAGGTATACAGTGGCGGGTTCACAGAACAGGTATACAGTGGCGGGTCCACTGAACAGAACAGGTATACAGTGGCGGGTTCACAGAACAGGTATGCAGTGGCAGGATCACTGAACACAATAGGTATGCAGTGGCGTGTTCACTAAACAGGTATACAGTGGCGGGTCCACTGAACAGAACAGGTATACAGTGGCGGGTTCACTGAACAGGTATACAGTGGCGGGTCCACTGAACAGAACAGGTATACAGTGGCGGGTTCACAGAACAGGTATGCAGTGGCAGGTTCACTGAACACAACAGGTATGCAGTGGCGGGTTCACTGAACAGGTATACAGTGGCGGGTCCACTGAACAGAACAGGTATACAGTGGCGGGTCCACTGAACAGAACAGGTATACAGTGGCGGGTCCACTGAACAGAACAGGTATACAGTGGCGGGTTCACAGAACAGGTATACAGTGGCGGGTCCACTGAACAGAACAGGTATACAGTGGCGGGTTCACAGAACAGGTATGCAGTGGCAGGATCACTGAACAGGTATGCAGTGGCAGGATCACTGAACAGGTATGGAGTGGACGGATCACAGTACAGGTATGCAGTGGGCTGAGGGCTCACTGAACAGAACAGGTATGCAGTGGCAGGATCACTGAACAGGTATGCAGTGGCAGGATCACTGAACAGGTATGCAGTGGCAGGATCACTGAACAGGTATGGAGTGGCAGGATCACAGTACAGGTATGCAGTGGGCTGAGGGCTCACTGAACAGAACAGGTATGCAGTGGCAGGATCACTGAACAGGTATGGAGTGGCAGGATCACAGTACAGGTATGCAGTGGGCTGAGGGCTCACTGAACAGAACAGGTATGCAGTGGCAGGATCACTGAACAGGTATGCAGTGGCAGGATCACAGTACAGGTATGCAGTGGGCTGAGGGCTCACTGAACAGAACAGGTATGCAGCCAGGAAGAAGTTAAGCCTAACTAATCTTTCCCTATGAGAGACAGTCTGCAGCAGCTCGCCCTACTCTCACTAATGCAGGCACACGAGTGGCCGTAATGGCCGCCGCTGCCTGCCTTATATAAGGGGGGGGGGGTGGGGCTCCAGGGGCTAGTGTAGCCTAATTGGCTACACTGGGCCTGCTGACTGTGATGTAGAGGGTCAAAGTTGACCCTCAGTGCATTATGGGGCGAACCGAACTTCTTCCGCAAAAGGTTCGCGTGCGGTACCCGCATGCGAACCACCTACGTTCGCGCGAACCACGTTCGCGCGAACCACGTTCGCCGGCGAACCGTTCACCCAACTCTATTGCTCACTAGGATTAGTGTCCCATCATCTCTTGCGGGGTGTTCCGGTAAGGACCCATGGCTGCTTAGACCCCACGCCCTGGGACAGGGTCGGACTGGGACACTAAGGGCCCACCAAGGAAGTTTCAGCCCGGGCCCCCCCCCCCCCGATCCCCTCCTCCTCGCCCCCCCCCCCCCCCCCCCCCATTTTGGGCTCACATACACATGTACTCTAGAAATTTTGCATGAGTTTATGGTAGGGAAAAGATTGTGAGCACTTCTGAGGACAGTCTCCAATAGGGATATGTCCACATGCGGCGCGCGCAGCGCGCCGCAGCGAAAGTAAATGGGTGTCACCACGCACTGGAACATCGGCGTGGTCACGATGAGTCATGGGCAGACTTAAAAACAAAACACAACATAAGTAGCGGTGTTATTCACAGAGATTAGGTCCGACCAGATACATTTTAGATAAAATATTCAAGTAGTTACATGCCTCATGATAATTCATCAAGTAGTCAAATCGCAGCAGATTTTCCGACAAAATGCAATCAGGTTGGCGGCAGATACCCCCACAACATGCAATCAGGTTGGCGGCAGATACCCCCACAAAATGCAATCAGGTTGGCGGCAGATACCCCCACAAAATGCAATCAAATTGGCGGCAGATACCCCCCCAAAATGCAATCAGGTTGGTGGCAGATACCCCCCCCCCCCCAAAAGTGGGCAGCAGTGACCAGAAAATCGTAATGTGGGCAGCAGACACCTGAAAATCGCAATGTGGGCAGCAGTGACCAGAAAATCGTAAGGTGGGCAGCAGGCACCAGAAACCCCCCTCCCTCACCTAGGGCCCCCCCCTCCAGAATTGTAGCCAGCGGCAGCAGCGGGGATGAATCACTTACCAGCATGACGAGATCCATAGCTCTGTGTGCCGCTGGCTGGTCTGGCCTCTCTCTGTTTCCTGAACTGACTGTCCAATCACGCTCTCGCAGTACTTCCTGCGAGAGCGTGATTGGACAGTCAGTTCAGGAGCCAGAGAGAGACCAGACCAGCCAGCGGCACGCAGAGCTATGGATCTCCGTGTCATGCCGTTAAGTGATTCATCCCCGCTGCTGCCGCTGGCTGCAATTCTGGAGAGGGGGGGAGCGCGGAAGGGGGGCCCCTAGGTGAGGGAGGGGGGGGGAGGCTTCCGCCCCTCCCCGCCGATCTGTGCACAATGTCCCCCCTTCCTGCGCTTAGCCCCCCTCCTTTTTAGCACTGGGGCCCCCAGGAGGCGGGACGGCCGGGGCCCACCGATGGGACCATCGGTGGTTCGGTGGGCCTGTCCGAGGCTGCCCTGGGAGAGCCCATGCCTACTACCTGTAGCTGGATCAGCAGAACCTGCTTCTAGAACCACCTTGTAGCACTTATTCTTCATTTTATGTAGGTTGTTGTTGTGCGGTGTAAGTTTCCGTAGTAACGCGCCAGTGCTCCGGCATTCTTTGATTTACTTCTGCCTTTCATAATTTTTGTCTAAAGCTTTGAAATGCAAAATAAAATAATAATATTCAAGAACACCTTGGATATTGTCTCGGGAAGTAGAATAGGTGTGTGGGGAATGGATGTCGGTGTGCGCGATGCAAAATCTTTGTTTTAATTTTTTTTTCAATAAAAAAATAAAACAACAAAAGAAAATATGAACTGAAAACTCCCCTGCAGGTATTGAAAGACACAATTAAAATAGTTTCCTCCCTTTTAATAGTCGCTACGTTTATGTACAACTATTAACAAAAATGCACTGTGTACAAAAGCACTTTTTAAGGCTAGACGGCGTCCTTTAAGTTCCCTGCCTAGAAAACACTAAAGCAAAATAATACAAAAAAGTAATTGGCACAATTCTTGAAAATAATTTCCATAGGAACAAAAACCTCCCGAAAACCGAGCAGAATGTACTGTATAATTGAACCACAGCCTTTTTGCCCCCTCAATGACTTGCTTACCTTGCAAAACGAAGGCAAAGTATTACAGGAAAAGAAATGGGTATAGTTATAAAAAAAAAGTGTGTTTTACCTCTCAGTGGTGGCTAGACAGTGACAATGTATGTGCTATTTTATATCCCCCTTGAGCAGAGGCGTAGCACCTACAATCGCAGGGGGGCCCAGACAGGGGCGTATCTGGGTAATATAGAGCCTATGGCAAACACTGAAAAAGCGCCTCCCCCCCACCCCTTCACAGCCCTATCCTTTCTCGCATACATGTCATGGTTGCCTGTGTTTCTTTGGCTCGAGTTGTTGCTGAAGTTACTTTTTTTTAAATATCTCTTCCTATCCCCTCTTTGTCCACTTTTCTAAAACCAAGCCAAGTGTGCCCTACATACATTAAATAAGTAGCCAAGTTCCCCAGAATTAATCTGATCTGTGGTCTGAGTGACAGGGAAGCAAGGGGGCAGGCATGGCGCCCATAGCATGAGCCATGCCTGCACCCCTCTAGATACTCCTCTGGGCCCAGAGCTGCAGAGGGCCTCAACTACTAACCTTCCTGTCCTCCCATACATGGGAATATACTTCACATCAGGTGGTTTTGTGGCTACAATTGTTATGGGTGTAAAGATCATGGAGGGCCACAATTGCTTTATGATCCTTGTGAGATGGGCCCCAAGGTTGAGAAGGGCACCAGGGGCAGACAAATGAAGGGGTGTGAACTTTTTTGGGGTCCATCAAAGTTTTGCTGAGGGGGCCCATGAACTGTAGTCACGCCACTGCCTTTAAAGTAGACACAACACAGTCAGTTGTGACTACATGATCGTAGTTTTTGCAATTGTGATTCTGATTGTAATTAACCCCCTTGGCGGTATGAAAAATACCGCCAGGGGGCAGCGCAGCAGTTTTTTTTTAATTATTTTTTTTTTTAAATCATGTAGCGAGCCGAGGGCTCGCTACATGATAGCCGCTGCTCAGCGGCATCCCCCCAGCCCCGCCGATCGCCTCCGGCGATAGGCGATCAGGAAATCCGGTTCAAAGAACGGGATTTCCTGGAGGGCTTCCCCCGTCGCCATGGCGACGGGGCGGAATGACGTACGTCGGGACGTCATTGGGAGACCCGATCCACCCCTCGGCGCTGCCTGGCACTGATTGGCCAGGCAGCGCTCGGGGTCTGGGGGGGAGGCCGCGCGCCGCACCGGATAGCGGCGATCGGGCGCGCGGCGGCGGCGATCGGGGTGCTGGCGCAGCTAGCAAAGTGCTAGCTGCATCCAGCAAAAAAAAAATTAAGCAAATCGGCCCAGCAGGGCCTGAGCGGCACCCTCCGGCGGCTTACCCCGTGTCACACACGGGGTTACCGCTAAGGAGGTTAAAGGGAACCAGAGAGGAATGCTTCGCTAAAATAGAAAAAAAGATTTTATACATACCTGGGGCTTCTTCCAGCCCCATAAGCCTGGATCGCTCCCACGCCGCCGTCCTCCGCTTCCTGGATCCGCCGGTACCGGGTCCGTCACTTCCGGTGGACGCGGCCAATTGTCCGCATCACATGGGCTCCCTCCATACCCGTACGCATGCGGCTGCGCAGTAAGCAGCCACACGCGTATCTGTATGGAGGGAGCCACCTGTGATGCGGAGAATTGGCCGCGTCCGCCGGCCAACTTGCCGACTCGTGGCAATGACGGGACCCAGTACTGGCGGATCCAGGCAGCGGAGGACGGCGGCGTGGGAGCGATCCGTGCGTATGGGGCTGGAGGAAGCCCCAGGTATGTATAAAAGCTTTTCTTCATCCTCTCTGGTTCCCTTTAAAGGACAGCTGTAAGGTATTAGAAAAAAAGAGTTTGACTTACCTGGGGCTTCTATCGGCCCTCTGCAGACGCAGTGACCCGCCACATTAAAATTGCAGAAAACGGAAGTGATCCATGGCACGGGACCGGAGGATTGTTTTCTCCCGGCGCTGTCACAGGACGTCTGCTGGCAGAAGCCCCAGGTAAGGTAAACTCTTTTTTTCCCAATACCTTACAATTGTCCTTTGATATTCTGTGTGGGTAATCTTGATTTTAAGTAATTTCACGTAATTTTCACACAAATGCATTGAAGTCTATGAGGCATAGGAAAACACATTTCACCAAATGAGAAAGCACATTTTCACATAAATACAAAATACAGTGAAGTCTATCGAGCATAACGGAAAATGCATTTTCGCATAAAGTCTATGGGCATGAAAAAGTTATATTTTCACAAAGTTAGGGATAATAATTACAATTAAATATGACATTACTTTTGCAATAGTCTTAAACTTCTCTTTACAATTTTACATCATAATTTTAAATTTCACAAAGAAATTACAACTATGCGAAATGGAAGCTTATAACTAGTTGTGATCAGACAGTAGCCACAATTTAAATAGAGCTCAAGGTGGGCTAAAACAAAAAAACAAAACAAAAAAAAAGTAGGCTACCTAATCTGCAGGGCTGAGCAGATCAGGTAGCTGCTAAAACTCCCCACCACTCCTGTGGGCCGCACTGGCCAACTTTCACCTATAGGTTGCGACGCTGCAACAAGAAACTCTAACAGCGTGCAGGGAGGCGGGGGAGTGGCAGGGGGTGCAGCCAGGGAGAGCTGCCCAATGGCCGCTCTGGAAACCCTGCAGGAATGCCCCTGGCAGGCGTCTTGAACAGGGAATCCCTCTCCCTTGTGTTTACCTCTGAGATGGCGACAAATATTGTCACTAATTTCGGGGGGCTATGGCGATGTGGTGGGGGGCAGAGAGCAGCGATGTGGGGACACAGAGGCATGTTTTTTGCCTCCTGACATGCCTCTGTGTCCCATCTGTCCCCCATCTTCCCACCTTGGGTTATCTTTAAAGAGGAACTTTAGCGAAAATGTATTGTGGTTTATTATATGCGATATTATTATGAAAAATATTTTTTCTTTTTCTTTATTTTTGTAATTGATTGGACCTGGAGTCCATGTTTACTGTTTATCATTAAATGTTAAAGTGAGATGAAACTCCATACGAACTAAAAATCATATAAATCATCTAATAAAAAAGTACCGTATTTTTCGCCGTATAAGACACTGCGGCATATAAGATTCACCCAGGTTTAGAGGGCAAAAATCAGGGGAAAAAAAATAAACGAAACCTGGTCTGGAGCGTCCATATATCAGGAGCATCTTGTACATGTCCTCCCCCAAATGGTGTCCTCCTATGTCCCTCATGTGTCCCCATGTGTCCTCCTGTATGCCCCATGTGTCCTCCTGTATGCCCCATGTCTCCCCCCTGTATGCCCCATGTCTCCCTCTGTATGCCCCATGCCCCCCCCCCCCGTGTACTCTGGTGTGTCCCACGTCTCCTCCCATGTCCTGGACTCCCCCTTGTGTCCTCTGGTCTCACCGCTGTGTCCTCTGGTCAGGCCCCTGTGTCCTCTGGTCAGCCCCCCTTTGTCCTCTGTTCAGCCCCCTGTTTCCTCCTCTTGTTAGCCCCCTTTGTCCTCTGGTCAGCCCCCTGTATCCTCTGCTCAGCCCCGTGTCCTCTTGTCAGCCCCCTGTACCCTCTGCTTGGCCCCCTGTATCCTCTGCTCGCCCCCCTGTATCCTCTGGTCAGCCCCCATGTCCCCGCTGTGCCTGGCTCCCCCTTTGCCTGCGTCTCCTCCGTCCCCCTTGTGTCTTGGGCCCCCCCCCCAGTGCGAGCAGCGGCAGCAGCTCACCTCCTCCATCACGACGGCGGCGATTGAAGACATCTGGCTTCTCCGGGCGGCTTCCTCTAGTGTCGGGCTTCTAATGACGCGTCATTGATGATACGTCATTAGAAGCCTGACACTAGAGGAAGCTGCACGGAGAAGCCGGATGTCTTCAATCGCCGCAGGCAAGATGGAGGAGGTAAGCTGCTGCCGCTGCTTGCATGGGGGGGGGGAGGCAAGACACAAGGGGGAGGGAGGAGACGCAGGCAGGGGGGAAGCCAGGCACAGCGGGGAGAAAGGCAGGGATTCCTTGCATTTCCCGTATAAGACGCAGGGACTTTTTCTCACCACTTTTTGGGGAGAAAAAGTGCGTCTTATACGGCGCAAAATACGGTATTTGTTTAGCTTACCTATACTGTTGTTTTTTGCGTTCACTGTCAGATTTAAGAGAAATGTGATATGAAAAAAGTAAATAATAATTCTGCTGGTTTCCATCTGTACTGTTTCTCTGTGATGCCAAAAGTGACATCACTTCTGCCCTTGTCATTTTTTTTTAACCCAGCTCAGTGTTAAGTTACTGCTTATTTTACAAATTACTGTCCCTACCATAGCAAACCTCACCTAGATAAGACTTAAAGGAATGATCCGCGCAAAAAAAAAACAACAACAAAAAAAACAAAGTTCCACTTACCCGGGGCTTCCTTCAGCCCAGGGCAGCAATCCTGTGCCCCTGCCGCAGCTCCTACGACTCCCGGTCCTCTTCGCCAGCAGAGCCGACCTCGCCAGGTCGGGTTCCGGGTCCGCCTCTTCTGCGCTCCACGGCGCTGGTCACGTGGTCCGGCCGATGTCATCTGGACGCTACTGCGCAGGCACAGAACTACTGCGCCTGCGAGGAAAGAGGACCGGGAGACGTAGGCGCTGCGGCGGCGGCACAGGACGGCTGCCCCGGGCTGGAAAAAGCCCCGGGTAAGTGGAACTTTTTTTTTTTTTGCGCGGATCATTTCTTTAATAAATGTGAGCAGAGAGAGAGGAAAAGTGGTCAGGGGATTTAAATGGATTGGATTAAAATTATACATGTGTGGCCACACTGGCCAGCATAGAATTCCTTTAAACTTTATAGCAGTAACTGCCGGGCAAAAAATAAAAAAAATCAATTCTTTATTTTTATCTGGTAAACAAGTAATAAGGATGCTAACCAGGTAATCCATAAGTTAAAATCACTATTACTTTTCTTGTTGATAAATGATCATTCCCCAGTTTACCTGACTCTTATTTGGTACACACATAATTTGGTACACAAAAAGGAAGTTGCAGGGCATGCTGGGTTGTCCTTTTTTGCTTCTCTACTTTCCCCTAAGACTTAAATAATGTAGCCTGATTGACTAAAGCCTAGTGGCGTAGCTATGGGCCCCGGTGCAGGTTTTACATTGGACCCCCCGACACTCTATACGTAACACTTGATGTGGCACAACAAAACCTGCCAAGGTCATCCACAGTGTCAGAGGTGCAAGAAGGGGATGGAGAACAGTTTGTTAATGATTGCTGCTATTCAAAGTATCTATAGAAGTGATTATTACCAGCACAGGACCAATAAACAGCTAATACTTTGGTTGTGGGAAGAGCCCCATGGGGCCCCTCTGGCCCAAGGGCCCTGATGCGGTCGCTACCTCTGCAACCCCTATTGCTACGCCACTGCTGAAGCCTCTGTTCCCTCCTGTTTTCCCCTCCCACACCTCTGTTCCTCTCGGATTGGCTAATATTTCTCATGCTGAGATAATGCACTTTCTATAGTGGAGGGCGGGCAATGCATACACAATCAGGCAGAGGAGAGTAAGGGAGGAAATGACATCAGGATTGGCTTCAAAATAGCCACACTTAAAATGGGAAATGCTAAGAAGGATTTTCTCTTTTTTTTACTATAGAAAAATTACTAAAATCAAAACGTGGACAGTGCAATACATATGTGATGTAAGTAGATCAAGTATTTATCTACTTATATATGTAGTTTTTTTTTCTCAGATAACATGGCTGACAGCTCCTCTTTAAAGGTATCCTAAAGTGGAAAAAAGTGGGCAGTTCAACTTACTTGGTGCTTGTTCCAGCCCCCTGCAGTCCTGCTGTTCCCTCGCCATGCCTCCTTCCATTTAGCTGCAGCAGCCCTCTCAAAGCTAGCCAACTGGGCCAGTTGCATGATCAGGAGGCGCGCAGCCAGGCCCGTTTCTAGGGTCATGCTGCCGCCCTGAGCGCTATTGGGAGGGGGGGGGGCGCTGTAATGGAGGGGGGAGCCGCATCCACGGGGAGGGCAGCCTGACCTTCCCTCCCTTCCACTCCCAGGGCCGCCCTCTGTGCTCCCCCCTCCAGACTGCCGGCGGCGAGTGAGTGATTGGCGATTGGAACCTGGGAGGTGAGTTACTATTTACAGTGAGCGCTTCCCTGCGCTAACTCTGCAGTCTGGAGGGTGGCCCGGGGAGAGGAAGGGAATGAGAGCTTGGGCTGCCCTCCTCGCAGCTGCAGCTCCCCCCTCCATTATGGGGTGTACCTACCTACCTACCTAACCTATACTGGGGGGCAGCTACCTATCTAACCTATACTAGGGGGCGGGGGCAGCTACCTAATCTAACCTATACTGGGAGGCAGCTACCTATCTAACCTATACTGGGGGGCACCTACCTAATCTAACCTATACTGGGGGGCACCTACCTAATCTAACCTATACTGGGGCACTGTAAGGAACAACAACGGGGCAGCTGCGGCGAACAGCACCGCCGCCGCAGCTGCCTCCATGCCTCTGCCCGTCCTCCCGGCATCTAGGACGCCGAGGATGGATCGTTCGTTGTATCAAAGGGTCACTGTCTCGCGCGGGCGCGCACACAGACGAGACCTTTATGCTAGGAGGAGGCTCGTCAGCTGATCTGCTGGTCGGCTGACGTCAGAGGAGTCTCACGGCACCCAGGATTGGCTGCTTGCAGGGGGCGTGCCAGTGAGGTCTCCTCTGCTTCTTAAGCCTCCAGGCTTCATTCGGAGATTGTCTGCTGTCGTGAATACTTTAGTGTTAGCGCTCAGACCTTAGACTAGATCCCAGGTGTTGAAACCAAGGACTTCGCACCTAGACTAGGATATTGCTATATTGTTATTGATTATCTGTATATGATTCTGGCTATACTCTGACCTTGCATCTGCTCATTGATTCTGTACTTCTGCCTTTCTGACTTGTTACTGAACCTCTGCCTGTTTACCCGTTATCCTATTGCCTCACGATTCTGTACCGATACTGACCTCTCTGTTGCCGAACCTAGCCTGTCCGACCCCTCTGTCCTCACCAGTGGGCCTAGCCTCTGGTGAGGGATTTCTAGTATAGAATCACCTGCTCCTCAGATGATCATTAGTTGCAGTACTGTTTGTAACTCCTGCTCCTCAGGTATTCACTAGCCTGCAGTACAGTCTTAATCTCCTGCTCTTCAGGTGATCATTAGTTGCAGTACTGTTGGTAACTCCTGCTCCTCAGGTATTCACTAGCCTGCAGTGCAGTTTTAATCACCTGCCCCTCAGGTGATCATTAGTTGCAGTACTGTTTGTAACTCCTGTTCCTCAGGAGTTCACTAGCCTGTAGTACAGTCTTGATCAGGTGATCCTCAGGTGATCACTAGTCATTGTATTGTTGCTATCACCTACTTCTCAGGTGTCCTCTAGGCTGCAGTACCGTCTTAATCACCTACTCCTCACGTGATCACTAGGCTGCAGTACAGTCTGAATCACCCGCTCCTCGGGAGATTCTAGCCCCTCAGTATCAGTATCTCCAGCTTGCTGGGGCTTGTACGCTATTATACAGTCAGTGTACTGATTGTACCTCACCAGCCCCTCTGGTGAGGTCTTGCCAAACTATTATTTTACGCTTGCACCAAGCACTACTCTCTTAGCACCCTTTTGGCTATACTAGTATTATTGGTGATTCTGCAGATCACCACATAATCAGGTATAGCGTCTGCATTATTGGTGATTCTGCAGATCACCATATAATCAGACATCTGAGTTGCTACACCCAACCGTTACAGGCATCTACCTAATCTAACCTATACTGGGGGGCACTTACCTAATCTAACCTATACTGGGGGGCAGCTTTCAATCTAACCTTTTCTGGGGGGCACCTACCTAATCTAACCTATACTGGGGGGCAGCCTTTAATCTAACCTATACTGGGGGCATCAACCAATCTAACCTATACAGAGGGCACCTACTTATGTAACCTGTATTGGGGGCACCTACCTAGCTAGCCTGTACTGGTTGCAACTATACTGGCTACCTATATTGGAGGCACCTACCTAACTAACCTATACCGGGGGCACCTACCTATCTAACCTATGCTGGGGGCAACTATTCTGGCTACCTATATTAGAAGTTAACCTGTACTGGGGGCACTTACCTATCTAACTTATACCGGTGGCACCTGCCTATCTAACCTATACTGGGGGCAACTATACTGGCTACCTATACTGGAGGCACCTACCTAGCTAACCTATACTGGGGACAACTATACTGGGGCACCTATGCCTGGCTACCTATACTGGGGGGGCATATACTTAGTGCAACTAGAGCTGGATAACCTATAATGCAAGCACCTGTACCTGGCTCCGCGGGGGGGTGGGGGGGGCAATCTTTACACCCTCGCCCTGGGTGCATTTTAGCAGAAAAACTGCCGTGCGCGCAGCCTAAAGGTGGGTACACACATCAGTTAAAAGTCTTTGGAAAATGAAAGCTCACAGACCAATTTTACCACCTTTCCATGTAGTATGAGAGCATACTCTGCACAGTCTATTCTATTGAGCTGAACTCCCCATCAGATCAAAATCTTTGCAAGATGCTGCACACAAAGATGCTGTACACATTCAACAGATCAGTGTCTGCAAAAGACCAGTGTCTGCAAAAGATGCATTCATAGTCTATGATATCTGCAGATCTCATACACACCTTGTTTAGTAGACATTCATCTGCAGATCAGATCCACCAGGATGGATCTTCAGATCTGCAGAGGATTCTCTGATCTGCAGATGAATGTCCGTTAAACAAGGTGTGTATGAGATCTGCAGATATCATAGACTATGAATGCAATTTGCAGACACTGGTCTTTTGCATGTCTTGTGTGCAGCATCTTTCAAGGATTTTTATCTGATGGGGAGTTCAGCTCAACAGAATAGACTGTGTAGGTATGCTGTCATACTACTTGAAAGGGGGTAAAATTGGTCTATGATCTTTCATTTTCCAAAGACTTTTATCTGCTGTGTGTAATTAGTTTAAGGCCGCGCATGTAGCTGTCAGAAGGGCACTGCAGCTTAACAGAGGAGCGCAGCCGCAGAATGATGACAAGGACACAGAAGGGCTTCAGGGGGCTGGAAGAAGCCCCAGGTAAGTTGAACTGCCCACTTTTATTCCCATTTAGGTTCCCTTTAAGAAGCGTACCTAGTAACAGGACACGGTACCATCCCTTTAATTTATATTATCCCCAGAATATTTAGGGGATCTGAGAAGTCACTGCAGAGCCATCAGTCCTGTACAAAGCTAAAATCAATGATTGCATCCAAACAAACAACACGAACAGTGTGATATTCTATTCACGTCTCCAGCTTGCACTAGACTGTGAACCAAATGTGACATAACAAACAGCTCAGTGACAAATACATTTACAGATATTTATTCTGCTAAGGGCGCCGTTTAGAAAAAGTAAACAGGTTTCAGAAATTATTCGCGGCGGTGTCGATAGAGCCGGGGTGGCTTCTATGATGGATGGCTTCCACTTAAAAAAGGCAAATTATTATTTTCCATATTTTTATGGATGAAAACGTAAAAAGGAGCCAACCGCCCCAGTTTTATATAATCACCACAGTCGCATCAACTTTCTGATTCTTTCCTTATTTATTTTAGTTTTACCTTTCCAAAGCCTCTGCAAACTTGGATTTAAAAGTAAAAAAAAAAAACAAAAAAACAAGAAATAGATGGATACATTTTATTTTATTATTTTTATATTGCCCTCTTGTAAAACTTTAAAGGGACCTGAACTCAGAACTTAATCTCTGCTCTAAAAGTTAGGGTGCCCCCAGTATAGGTAGCCTGGTATAGATGTCCCCAGTATAGGTAGTCTGGTATAGGTGCCCCCAGTATAGGTAGCCAGGTAGAAGTGCCCCCAGTATAGGTAGTCAGGTATAGGTGCACCCAGTATAAGTAGCCAGGTATAGGTGGCCCTAGTATAGATAGCTAGGTATAGGTGCCCCCAGTATAGGTAGTCAGGTATAGGTGCACCCAGTATAGGTAGCCAGGTATAGGTGGCCCTTGTATAGATAGCTAGGTATAGGTGCCCCCAGTATACGTAGCCTGGTATAGATGTCCCCAGTATAGGTAGTCTGGTATAGGTGCCCCCAGTATAGGTAGCCAGGTAGAATTGCCCCCAGTATAGGTAGTTAGGTATAGGTGCACCCAGTATAGGTAGACAGGTATAGGTGGCCCTTTTATAGATAGCCAGGTATAGGTGCCCCCAGTATAGGTAGCCAAGTAAAGGTGCCACCAGTATAGGTAGCCAGGTAAAAGTAGCCAGGCGGGGGGGGGGGGCACATGCAGAGCTTGTTATGATACTTACGTTGCCAGGATCCACGGGTCGCATATACCTACTTTCTGGTTACTTGCATGTGTTCCATCTCATAGGGGCGTGATGTTACTATGAGATGGAACACATGCAAGAGACCAGGAAGGAAGTACATGCGACTTGTGGATCCCGGCAATGTACAGTAAGTATCGTAACAAGCTCTCGCTCTGCTTGCACCCGCCTCGCTCGCCCATTCTGATATTAGCACCCTGATAGCATCGGCACCCGCAGTAATATGAAAGCCAACAAGTGTCTATACATTTCCTTAGCATCCCTGCATTCCAGTTAAGAACTTGCGGCAGGAATTGTTAGCAAAAGGGAAGGCAAATTACAGTTGCTCAGGTCCTTTGTTGCCTGTTTGTTCTTACTTTCTGGATCTTGGTAAGAGGGTGGGCAGAGCGTCATGTATGTGTTTTATGTGTTGCTTTACTTGTGAAGGGCAGGTGCTTTCATAGGGTCACCCTAGGTGATTGCCCAGGGCTCTAATATTCTTAAGGGCACCACAAGTCAGGAACTGTAGAGGTCACAAGTTTACTGCCTACTTTTATTATGAAAATGGGAGGGGCCACACATTCATTTTTGCCCAGGTCACCATTTTAAAACCATCCCTGCACTTGTGTCTTGTGCATTTGCAAGGTAGGCCGACAGACAGAAAAGTACAGAAAAACAGTAAATAATGGAGGGCGCTGCTAGAATTACAGCAATATTTGTTATAGCAATTACAATGCTAATATTGTACACAAGAATCTTCCTCCTGCTGCAACCTTACCAGATGGGGTTAATCCCCTGCCCCCACCTCAAAAATGTAAAGTCAATTAATTAAAAAAGGTGCGCTTGGATATAAAAATCATAATCATTTATTTCCTTAATAGGAGACTTTATTGTCAAGTTAAAATGGTTAAGAGTACATATAGATTAACCTACACTCTATACACACACATACATCCACAATCACTCTAGAGCGTGCTGGTTCCCCTAAAAAAGAAGGAAAAATATTCCAGGGCAAAAAGGGAACCCTGTTTAAAATTGTTATATATCTGTACAAATTACTCAAAACCTGAAGTGGAATTGATCCTAACTAATAGCTACAGATCACAGTCCGCATCAATTCACATATGACCCTTGTCTGGGTCATGTAGGCATACGTAGTCCCTGAAATATGTGCACATCCCACCATGGAATAAGGGCTAAGTCATACGTGTTGATAGTACCTCGTATCCGCTATTCAGGATAGCACTAGTGATCTCACCAGCTCAATACTCCAGGTCTCCTCTCCTGAAAGGTGCTTTCTTATCCGGAATTCCGCTCTCGCAGCTACGGCTTCACTAATGTCTCGCCGTCCCGGTACTAATAGTTGGCTGACGATCTTCCGGTCCTAGTGATGACGTCACTTCCTCCAGTGCGTCTCACTGCGCTGTTGTAAGCACTTCCTTGCGCTCCACCTCAGTTGTCTGTATATCGTCTCAGGCAATTCGAGTTTTTCAAAGAAGGCAAGTGGCTTACTCCTTGGTAGATAGAATGGGGCGCCCCTCTTCTCCCACAGAACAGCTTTAGATTGACATGTTTCGACGGAAACTCGGCCGTCTTCATCAGAATCTGTTGGACCATTCGGACTAGTCGCCATATTTATATCCCAGGACTCTTAGCACTCACTCCTCCCCTCCATTTTCCTTAAAGGGGACAGCCATATCCATATTCTTGCTCTCACAGTCCCATATCCTCTTTCTTCTTTATAATGACATTTCTTGTCCATATGCTCCTTGCTAGGATATGTCATTCCTCATATCTATTATTATCTTTAATGGGAATCATATTACCAAAAGGATATAGAGTTAAAAAAAAAATGTTTTCCTTTTCTTTTTCTTTCTATTTTCATTTTAAAAAGTAATGATGGTATTCTTCAAATAAAAACAAAAATAAAAACAGAAACAAAAAAAATCAATAAAAATTGATATTAATAATCTAGCAGGGGACCAGTTGCTCTTTAAGGAACCAGAATGCTCTTTTGCACCTATTTCATGAAGCCAAAAAGTTCCATCTCTTCATTCAAACCTCTAGGTACAAGGGTGTCCAAATTAAAAATCCAAGTACTTTCCTGTCTTGACATTTTGGCCATATAATCGCCGCCCCTGCTGTCCCTATGTACTATCTCTAATCCAAAGTAAATGACATTACTAGTACAACAATTATGTAGGTGGGCAAAATGTTTAGAAAGTGGGTGTCCCTGCCACCCCTTCCCTATATTATTAAGATGCTCCCCAGTCCTACTGGAGAGCATCCTTTTTGTGCGTCCTATGTACTTCTTTCCGCAAGGGCAGACTAAGCAATAGATGACCCCTCTAGTATCGCATGTGATTAATTCTCTGATTTTAAAACTATCACCTCCTCCTACGACCTCGATGATCTTTCTATAACCCCTCGTTTTCTTACAGTTAATACACCTCCCACACCTCACAAATCCCCCGCTATTACTAACCAAGGGTCTGTGGATATAATCACCTGCCGCCTGGGCCACCCGTAGGCCCACATTCTGGGACTTTCTGTAGGTAATTCCTGGTTTTAGGGGTAAAATGTCACTGAGGATCTTATCCCCCCTCAATGTGGCCCAGTGTTTCATAATGATGTTTCGTACCAATCCACTACGTGGGCCATACCTTAAATTTAATTTGAGGGAGTGATCCTGCCTATCCTTCTCCCCCCTTTTGACCAATAGTTCTTTCCTATCTATCATCTCTACTTCTTTGATGGCTCCTTCCAAGATAGTCTCCTCATACCCCTTCTCTCTAAACCTATTGGATAGGTCATCTACCTCATCCTGATACTGCTTATCTTCCGTACAATTCCGTTTCAAACGGATAAACTGGCTTTTAGGAATGTTATTAAGCCACGGTGGGAAGTGACAACTAGTGGTCAAGATATAACTATTAACATATTATTATAGGGAAGGGGTGGCAGGGACACCCACTTTCTAAACATTTTGCCCACCTACATAATTGTTGTACTAGTAATGTCATTTACTTTGGATTAGAGATAGTACATAGGGACAGCAGAGGCGGCGATTATATGGCCAAAATGTCAAGACAGGAAAGTACTTGGATTTTTAATTTGGACACCCTTGTACCTAGAGGTTTGAATGAAGAGATGGAACTTTTTGGCTTCATGAAATAGGTGCAAAAGAGCATTCTGGTTCCTTAAAGAGCAACTGGTCCCCTGCTAGATTATTAATATCAATTTTTATTGATTTTTTTTGTTTCTGTTTTTATTTTTGTTTTTATTTGAAGAATACCATCATTACTTTTTAAAATGAAAATAGAAAGAAAAAGAAAAGGAAAACATTTTTGTTTTAACTCTATATCCTTTTGGTAATATGATGCCCATTAAAGATAATAATAGATATGAGGAATGACATATCCTAGAAAGGAGCATATGGACAAGAAATGTCATTATAAAGAAGAAAGAGGATATGGGACTGTGAGAGCAAGAATATGGATATGGCTGTCCCCTTTAAGGAAAATGGAGGGGAGGAGTGAGTGCTAAGAGTCCTGGGATATAAATATGGCGACTAGTCCGAATGGTCCAACAGATTCTGATGAAGACGGCCGAGTTTCCGTCGAAACATGTCAATCTAAAGCTGTTCTGTGGGAGAAGAGGGGCGCCCCATTCTATCTACCAAGGAGTAAGCCACTTGCCTTCTTTGAAAAACTCGAATTGCCTGAGACGATATACAGACAACTGAGGTGGAGCGCAAGGAAGTGCTTACAACAGCGCAGTGAGACGCACTGGAGGAAGTGACGTCATCACTAGGACCGGAAGATCGTCAGCCAACTATTAGTACCGGGACGGCGAGACATTAGTGAAGCCGTAGCTGCGAGAGCGGAATTCCGGATAAGAAAGCACCTTTCAGGAGAGGAGACCTGGAGTATTGAGCTGGTGAGATCACTAGTGCTATCCTGAATAGCGGATACGAGGTACTATCAACACGTATGACTTAGCCCTTATTCCATGGTGGGATGTGCACATATTTCAGGGACTACGTATGCCTACATGACCCAGACAAGGGTCATATGTGAATTGATGCGGACTGTGATCTGTAGCTATTAGTTAGGATCAATTCCACTTCAGGTTTTGAGTAATTTGTACAGATATATAACAATTTTTAACAGGGTTCCCTTTTTGCCCTGGAATATTTTTCCTTCTTTTTTAGGGGAACCAGCACGCTCTAGAGTGATTGTGGATGTATGTGTGTGTATAGAGTGTAGGTTAATCTATATGTACTCTTAACCATTTTAACTTGACAATAAAGTCTCCTATTAAGGAAATAAATGATTATGATTTTTATATCCAAGCGCACCTTTTTTAATTAATAGAAAAGTACAGAAACTCAGCTCCATTTAATTTTAGTTCCACTTATATCTGCTTCAGCCTGTAGATTATACAGTTTTTTCAGTGGCGTAGCAATAGGGGTTGCATCAGGGTCCTTGGGCTAGAGGGGCCCTCTCTGAACTGCAATATTAGCTCTCTATTGGTCCTGTGCTGGTACTAATCACTTCTATAGATGCTTTTAGGCTGGTTTCACAGTGGGACGTTACAGGCAGCCTGTAACGCACCCCACCGCACAGCAATGAAAAATAAATGGGCCATTCACAGTGCCCACGTTGCGTTACAGTGTAACACTACGCCATAATATAATGTACTGCATGCAGTACTTTGTAAGCGGCAGAGCCCCGTTAGACTGCTTGGACATGCGCAGGAATGTTGGGGAGGAGCGGAGAGCGGCCAAGCACATGGCTAATTAATATTCACTGCACTCAGTGACGTGCAGTGTTTACTTCCTGGAGCGGCCGCTCTGTGCGGCGATTGGCCGGCGCGACCACCTGATGCCGCATGCGTCCAAGAGTGCACATCACGGCATCACGGACGCCAAAGTGAGCTGCACAACGCAGCTCACTCTGACGTCCACATCAGAGAGCACCAGGCGTTGCGTTAGGGGCACGTTATGCGACCATAACGTCCCCTAAAACGCAACGTCCTGGTGTGAAACTAGCCTAAATGGTAGTAATCATTTACAAGCTGTTCCCCATCCTCTTCTTGCACCTCTGTCACTGTAGTTGTCCTTGGCAGGCTTTGATGCGCTGTATCAATTGTTATGTATAGAGTGCTTGGGGGCCCTTGAGTAAAACTTGCAACGGGGCCCATAGCTCCTTAGCTACACCACTGAGTTTTTTTCATACTCATCCAGCACACAGCTCTTTATATATCATGGAATCACACTTGCGCTATGCCCACTTAGCACCTTATGTTGTTTGCAGTAAATAGTTTAGCAATATAAACATTTAGTTAATTTGCTCTCCATTTTAGGAATCTAAATACACCCTACTTGGAATGCTATTGTGGAAGGAAGGAATATTGTTAAGATGAAACACATGCGTGGCTGTATATGTAGTGCTAGGTCTCATTTTAATGATCATCTGCCTGTTATTTAAATGTCTGCATGTACTTTTTCCCACTTAAAGGGCAACTGAAGTTAGGGCTGGAACCCACAAGAGCTTTTAGGGAGCAATTCAAAATGCTAGCAATTTCCCTAAACGCTCAGCTAATGTTAATTTCAGTAATACCAATAAGGAAGGAAAGTTTTAAACGGTGGATGGTACACACCAATCATGCACAAAGTCAATATTAGTAGAAAACTGTATATTCTTTATTTATCAAAAAGTTCATTAAAACTGCCCCAACTATACCGCCCCAACCACCCCTGCACCCACCTATTGCGTACCTCCCTTACACACACCCAATTCACACAACGACAAACACACCAATGGGATCACCCTCAAAAAACTGTCTGAAGAGTTGCCCAAAAAGCAAAAAAACAAAAAGTCTTGGGCCAAATTCAACTGGAGTTATTGTGATTAGGAAAATCGCAAACACAGAACATGCAGCATTTTTTGAGCATTAGCGTTTAAATGTAAAGTATATAAACTTTGGCGTAATCGCTTGTCAAAACCTACACAGAGCGACTTGCTAGCGTTTTTAAATTACTGCACACTGTAAAAAAAATAAAAATTAATTGAAAGGACTAGTCAGAATTAAAAACACTAATCGCAAATCGCTACACAACCGCTGGCAAAAAGCTTACACTTTTTAAAATTGCTACCAAAATCGCCAGAAAACAATCATGAAATCGGTTACAAAACGCTCATGAAAAATGCTAGCGAAGCGATTTGCGCTTTGTAGTGGGTTCCTGGCCTCAGAGGGATATGGAGGCTGCCATATTTATTTCCATTTAAGCAACACCAGTTGTCTGGCTGTCCTGTTGATCCTGTGCCTCCTAATACTTGTAAAATCTCTAGCAATTTACCCAAACACATTTACTCTTGGTTTTTTTTCAGGACAAATAGGGCTTTCTTTTGACACCATCTAAACATAATGAATCTGGAATTTTCCTGTGTATTTAAGAAAAAAATATATGTAAATATCTCAAATTGGAGCTACTAGTAACACTTTCAGAAACTGCTTATTCCATATGTTTTCTATGCAAAGATGTCAAAACAGTGTAGATTATTTTAGGTACAGTGCAGGGGCAATAAATAGAGGTGGAAATTAAGATTTTAAAGAGGACCTGTCACCAATACTATCTCAGAAAAAAAACACATATATAAGTAGATAAATGCTTGCTCTACTTACATCACATATGTATTGCACTGTCCACGTTTTGATTTTAGTGATTTTTCTATAGTAAAACAAAAGAAAATCCTTCTTAGGATTTTCCATCTTTACTGTGTCTATTTTGAAGCCAATCCTGATGCAATTTCCTCCCTTAAGCTGGCCACTAACGGTCCAATTTCTAGCGAAAAATCGTTTGAGCGATCAGAAATTCTGATCGGATTGGTTGTAAACAATCTCAGTTAATGGGCACAATCGATAATGAACGATTATAAAAACAATCATCCGATTTAATTTTCGTCGAACCAAAATTTGGATTTTCTTGTTGGTCGTGATAGATAGGAAGCAATGATTGGTTAGTTGATGGTCTGGTGAACGATTTTTCGTCCGAGAATTTCTCGCTAGAAATTGGACCGTTAGTGGCCACCTTTACTCTCCTCTGCCTGATTATGTATGCATTGCCCGTCCTCCTCCCAGTCTTTAGGCACTCCCACCCAGCTCTGCAATAGAAAGTGCATTGTCTCAGCATGAGAAATATTGGCCAATCAGAGAGGAACAGAGGTGTGGGAGGGAAAAACAGGAGGGAAAGAGGCTTCAGCCAATCAGGCTGCAATAGCTATGTTTGAGGGGAAAGTAAAGAAGGAAAAAAGAAAACCCAGCATGCCCTGCAACTTTCTTTGTGTGGCAGATGTACCAAATAAGAGCCACGGAAACTGGGGAATGTTGTTTTATGGATAAGAAAACAGAGTGATTTTTAACTTTTGGATTGCCTGGGTAGCATCCTTATTACTTGTTTACCAGATAAAAATAAAGAATTAATTTTTGATTTTATGCCCGACAGTTACACTTTAAGAAAGAGAAAGTGATCAGGAGCCAATCAGCCTCACCTCTTATTCACCCCAGAAGGTGTAAGTTGCCAGGGCATCAAGATTTCTGCAGTAAATATCTGCTATGTGTCATAAACTAGCGTTCGTAGAAGGTCAGTAGCAAAAGTGTGGCTAGGGTTTTCAGCATACGGGGACAAAGATAGTTTTTGTGCCTCCCTTTGGACAAAATGGGTGTGGCTACACAGAATGTGGTCATGGTCAAGGGTGGAGTCAAATGATGTTTAGATAGCCAGATGTTCCCCCTTCCCCATATAGATTTCCATATGTGCCCCCCCCCCTTACCCCATTTAGATAGGCAGTCGTGCTTCCCTTTTAATAGCCAAATGTGTACCCTTTTAGCTATTTAGATGTGCACCCCTTCACCCATTTACATAGCTAGATGTGCCCCCCTTTAGATAGTCAGATGTGCCCGCTTTTTCTACTGCTGTTAACAATTCTGCACTCCTCTGCAGAGGAAGGAAGAGAAACAGGGGCATTTCGGACAGCCATGGAGCCACCTCTCTAACGAATGATTACCGAATTATTACCAAATGCTCGCAAACAGCTGTAGATACATTTGATGAATCCTGAAATCAACTTAACGAATTCGGTATTTTACCGAACTGTCGTTAACCAATTCGATAAGTCTTGATGAATCGAGGCCATAGTCAGTGTTTGCCTATTGTAAAATCTTTCCTCTCCCTGATTTACATTTTGACATTTATCACATGGTGACATTTTTACTGCTGGCAGGTGATGTCAGTGAAAATAGCTGCTGCTTGCTTTTTTTTGGCAGTTGTAAACAACTGTTATTTCCCACAATGCAACAAGGCTCCCACAGTGTGATGTCAGTATCATGGTCCTGACATCACACTGTGGGAGGGGTTTCACCACAATATCAGCTATACGGAGCCCCCTGATGATCCGTTTGAGAATAGGAAAAGATTTCTCATGGGAAAGGGGGTATCAGCTACTGATTGGGATGAAGTTTAATCCTTGGTTACAGTTTCGCTTTAAGTTGTTTTTTTTAATGTTATGCTGTGAAAAATGATAAATATAGCAAAAGCAAAAAGATAAATATTCCCGAGCTTTAGTGCCTCTTGAGATGTAATTTCCTCCTTACTCTCCCTTGTCAGCCTCTTCCTCTGTCACTGGCAATAGAAAGATTAAGATTCAGGGGATCTAGGTAAGATATATAACATATACTACTACTCAGTCTCAGAGAGATTCATATTGTGCCTTCCCTCTTACAGCATGCACACGTGGATAATCCAATAAACAAAAAAAAAATAGACCCTCCTACACAGTCTGAAATAAAATCCTGTTCATTCCTCTTTTTGTAGTCATGTGATACAAATTTCAAGACTTAGCTGCAGAAGCATCATCGCACACCCAATGGTAACATGTGAACATGCTACTTATTGTGCTACAGTTCTTGGAACTGGTATAGTATATCTACGCCCCACAGAACTTCATCTTAGCCTCAGGGGCGTAGATATATGTACTCTTCCAAAAACGTCTGCGTGTGTCCACGTGTGTTTACGATGTTGCCTGTTAGCCGACTGATCGGTGAATGGGAACACTGTTCCCATGCATTGATAAAATTGCCTGTCATCAATGATTATGACATCAATGAGATCCCGTGATCATTGACAGAAACGAAAGTAATGCATACACACATTACTTCCTCTGTATACTGTTCAATACACAAGAGGAAAAAAGTGAGGGGGGACATCAAGTGGGCAAATAATAAAATTACACCTACATAAATTACATACATACATTACATTAAATAAAATAAAATGCATAGATAGCCCTATTAATTAACCCCTTACCTCCCCTACCATAGTTACCAAAATAAAACATAAAAATAAAAAAAAAGTGACATTTAAAAAAAAACAAAAACATAAATAGTGTCCTTAGGGACTCAACTTTTTTAATATATATATATATTATGAGGGTATATTACAGTTATTTTTGAAAACAAGGGCTTGTAAATAGTGACAGATGCAAAACGGAAAAAAATTACCTTTATTTCCAAATAAAATATTGTTGCCATACATTGAACTAAGGACATAATTCAAACGCCATAATAACTGGGACAAATAGGCAAATAAAATGTATGGGTTTTATACACAGTAGCATGTTTTATGTTGAAACTGAAAACTGAGAAGTAATACATGTTTTTAAATTGTTTTCTTATTATTCTAGTTGAAATGCATACAGAAATATTTTTTTAGCAAAATGTACTACCCAAACAAAGCCTAATTGGTGGGGATAAAAACAAGATATAGCTCATTTTGATTTGTAGTGATAAAGTTATTGTGAATGAATGGGAGGAGCGCTGAAAGGTGAAAATTGCTTTGGCCCATAAGGGGAAAAACCCCTTAGTGGTGAAATGGTTAAATAATGTTTTTATATCTGTGCGTGGAGATGGGTTTTAACAGATTTCCACAGCCACTTATGCCCGGTATACACAGTAAGTTTCTACAGCTTGATTATGCCGCCGGATCGATTCCCGCTCGTCCTCGCGGGCAATTCTCTTATCTTCTGCTCGCTTTCCTTATCTTCTTCCATTGTCCCGCCCTGCGTTATCGAGCGTGGAATCGATCCGGCGGGTGATCGGACATGTCGGAAATTATCAGTCGAGCCATCTAATGGCTCGATCGAGCGGTGCAAACATACCGTGTATTCCCAGCATAATATGTGTTTTTATCACCCCTGTACTGTTTATAACTCGCAATTTAAAGCTGGTGCCGCTTGAAACCTGTACAAAGTAACTATTACTTTTCAAACAAGTTTTTCGCCAATCACACTAGTGCAGGAAGATTGAAGCAAAGTGAAAGCTAAGCAAAAAAAAATGAGCTTAAACCCCAGCCATGAAATTTTCTCATGCAGAATAATATTTATTCACAAAAGTGTCATCCTGACAAGCTGTATAGCCGGACTGTGAAAATATTAGCAAGGGACGGCCCATTACCTTTAATTGGACTGTCTGCACTGTTATCAACACGGTACTTGCTTAATATGCAATAAAGCCTGCTTGTATTTACTTTAGTGCTCCTATCGATCGCCAGTCATAGCCACTACAATGCACAGCGGCTGATATAAGACAGGTCTGGTGATAGGGATGCCACAACCTCAAATAATTCAACAGGACTTGCTGTGAACCTTAAAGGAGAACATTTCATAGAAGCTCAATACTACACGGAGTGGCCAAAAAATTAGAGATACCCTCTAATAACGAGTTGGTCCACCTTTAGCTCTGATCACAGCCGATATTCTTTTTGGCTTGGACTCAACAAGATGCTGACACCGTTGCTGAGGAATGTTGGACCATGCTGACATAATGGCAGCTCCAAGTTGGGTCAGATTGGATGGTGGCGTTTCCGAGCTTTGAAGTGATCTTTCGACATCGGCCCACAAATGCTCAATAGGATTGAGGTCAGTGGACTTAGATGGCCACGGAAGCAGGTCAAACTCTGATTGATGTTCCTCCTCAAATCAATTTGAGACTGATTGAGCACAGTGGCAAGAGCCCACAACAGGCATCTTTTCCTATTTTTTTTTTAAGTCTTGATGGTTTTCTGCTGCTAAAGCCCATCCTTTGCAAAGTCCATCTTGTTGCACCAACGATCATCCTTCATTCAAAGTCACTTAAAGGGGTTCTGCGTAGGTTAAAAAGTAAAACAAGCTGACACTTACCTGGGGCTTCTATCAGCCCCCTGCAGCGGAAATGTCCCGCGCCGTCCTTTCTCGATGCGCCGTTTCCCGCCGCCAGCACTGGGCACTATTCGCCTGACGACAGACAAATAATGCACGCTCCCGTTCGCGTCATCGCCTCATTGGGAGCTTACGGCGCAGTAAAGAGTTTTCTTGTACTGCGCCTGCGCAGTAAGCGCTGATGACGCGTGCGGAAGCATGATTACACGGGGACCGGCGGTGGAGAACGGCGCATCAGGAGAGGACGGTGCGGGACATTGCCGCTGCAGGGGGGCTGATAAAAGCCCCAGGTAAGTGTCAGCTCGTTTTACTTTTTGCCTACATAGAAATCCTTTAAATCTTTTGTCTTACCCATTTTGCCATTAACTCATTTGGAGGTAGCAGGAAAAAAGGGCCCCGGCTGAGGGTGGCCAAAAAGGGCGCCGCCATAGACTCTAATGAAAAAAGCAGAATAAAGGATGCCACGTTAAATATCGTTAACAACATTAGAACATTACAGTTTTATTGTGTTATTATTGTGTCATTGTTTTAGAAGCTTGCAACGTTATAGTTTTTGTCATATTATTTTGTTTGTATGTACAGATTTTACGTTATCAAAGATAACTATGTGTAAAAGGGTGTTTCTGCAGAGAGAGTGGTTAGGGTTAGGCACCACCAGGGGGAGTGGTTAGGCTTAGGCACCATGGGGGGGGTTAGGGTTAGGCACCACCAGGTGGGGTGGTTAGGCTTAGGCACCATGGGGGGGGTTAGGGTTAGTCACCACCAGGTGGGGTGGTTAGAGTTAGGCACCACAGGGGGGGGGGGTGTTTAGGGTTAGGCGCCACTAGGGGAGTAGTTAGTTTTAGGCACCACCAGGGAGGGTTCTGTGTATTGTTCAATTACGTAAAGATTTTTAACATTAATATATTTTCCTTATTATTTCCCGTCAGTTTTTACAACGGTATTTATCATTAACCAAGTTTCACAATGATGTTTATCGTTATAAGATTTCGTTATCCACCCGCACCATTTTGTTATCCAGCCGGGCCCTTTTTTTCATGGCGCCCTTTTTTCATGCATGCCATTTGGACTAGTCCAAAACCTGTCAGATTTTAGTACCTACTGTAAGAGACTGCAAATTTTTAAGTTTTTAAATTTTTTGCAGTACTGTTGTCGTCCTTAAATCCCTAATTAATGTTGGGGGGTATGGCGCTTCCTAACTTCAAAATTTACTTTTGGGCTTCAGCTCTTGTTACCCTGAGGTGGTGGTTTGCCCAGGATGACAGAAATACAGCCTCCACTCTTGAGGCTGCAGTAGTGGGATCTTATGAGGGACTTTCACTCCTACCATTCCGAGGCCACAAAGCGTTCTCAAATCTCCCCTCACCAATGATCCTTACTATTAAGGTTTGGGAAACAGCTAAAAAGAAGTATAAACAAGCGAATGTCCATTCCCCCTTTACCCCATTGTGGTGTAACCCCCGATTACCTCACTTCTTTAACATCCCTGATCCCATCTTATGGGCATCATATGGTATTAAGTGGCTGCAGCACATAATTACTGACGGACATTTGACGACATTTAATTCACTTAAATCTGATTTTGCCTTAAATAATAAATTGTTCTTCAGATACATTCAAATTCGGCATGCGGCACAAACTCAATTTCCCAATCCTATTACTTTAAAGTCTGATCCTTTGGAGTTCCTCCTGCTACAGAAACACCTAGATTCTCCTTTATCAGCGATACATGCAACTCTGGTAGGCACGTCGACTCCTAGAGTGGATAGGGCCTATCAGGCTTGGAAAACAGATATACCTACCCTAGAGGAACAGGAGTGGCAGGACTTGTTGGAAAACCCAGGGGAATACTTAATATCCTGTAGAGATAGGCTTATCCAAATGAAGTTTATATTCCGTATATATTACACTCCAGCCAGGTTAGTAGGTATGTACCCTGACAGATCCGATGAATGTCCTAGGTGTAGGCAGTCCCCTGGAGACTTTATGCATATGGTCTGGAATTGTCCAAACATTCGGCTATATTGGGAACAGATTAACGAATTGCTACAAAAAATATTTGAAAGACCTATTTCTTTGGATCCTAAAACGCATCTACTGGGGATTTCAGGCGACATTACACCCTCTAGGAGATTAGTTCTGCTCTGGGACATACTTTCATATTTTGCCAGGAAAACCATTGTTCTGCATTGGATACAGTCAGAGGCCCCATCCGCGGCAGCCTGGATCAAAATAGTAAATGCTACCATACCCATGTACAAATTAACTTATATTCAGAGGAATTGTCCCCTAAAATTCGACAATATCTGGATCCCGTGGTTAGAACACCTTAAGAAACATGGCGTTGCCTATGACACTGATGTGTAAGCTCACAAACGATTCTGCAGGGTTGGGGACTGCGAGAGGAAATAAGGTTGGGCGGGGGGAGGGTGGAATTTCAGGTTGGGATAGGGTGGGGGGAGTGGTGTTGATGTTACCAATGTATGTATGTTTGTATACGGAAAACATTTCAATAAAACTTATTTGAAAAAAAAAAAAATCCCTAATTAATCCAGAAGGTCTGCACACTCACTGTCAACCAAGTCAACTTTTGATTCAATAATCGTGACAATTCCATTCCATAGACCAACGATTCGTTTCAGGGCCCCAAGGTGTCCACTTTGTCAAGGTAACAACACAGAATGGTGTCCTTAAATCCCTGGTAACGTTCAAGAAAACTAATTTGCCAGTACGTAGGAAATATAAAAGAATCCTGAAGGACATCCAAAGGGCAGCTGGTGTACAATATATATATTTTTATAATGTATTAATATATGTGTATGTGGCATAAGCAGTGCATATATCAGCATCTATCTGACGGGTTCTGCTTACGTTGTTGCGGTTTTATCTAGTCATGAAGTTATCTACAGCCTCAACAACGACTCTAAAGGACATGAAACAAATATAACTTTATTGATATACGGGCAGGGATAAAATCTTAGCAATACACCATATTTCTTTCAGTCACCCACTGAAACGGGCTGCTGAAATAGAGTTTAGCGGAGAAGATTTAGAGCATGTTTGGTAATGTGACAAGATTCTTGCACTGAGTAATAAAATGTGATAGATGTTATTGCCTCCCTGATATTCCTCTGATGTATTTACCATTAATATGTTATGGATTTGTGTAGTGAAGAGTGATAGTGGGATCGCTTCATTCAGAGTAGCCAGGGAAACCTTGAAGAAAGACCACATAAACCATCTCAATAGGTGATTGTGCTTGAAACCTTTTGACCTGACGTCAAGCGCTGTCGTGTGGTGATCTGTAATGTATGAAGCTGCTTTCTTAAATGAAAAGAATAGAAAAAAGTATTAGTTCTTCAACTCCGGCGCAGGCTTTGTAGGCCACGAGCAGCCCACTACTGAGAGACGTCAAGCCTTATTCTTGGGCTTCAGGAAATACTGGCGTTGTTGCAGTTAATAACAAGCCAGCACCACCATTGCCACATAAAACCAATCCTTTGCTCACTACACTGGTTACCCATAAAGTGGAGAATACTTTTCATATTTGGCATGTTAACATTCAAATTCATACACGACCACCTAGGCCCGTATACCAGAAGGATTTGTTGCAAATGTGTCACTCTCACAACCTCACATCAAAAGGATCCAATAACTTCACCACCCCCCAGAGTTCATCTAAAAACCTTTGGAGCCTGAGCTTTCTGTCATGCTGCCCCTACCCTGTGGAATGCCTTGCCAAACTTAATCAAAACAGTATGGAGTACTAGGGGAAAAAAACACGACGACAACGGGAGCCCAAATGGTGCAGTATGTCAAAACAAGATGAAAGTTTGAAAAGGGGGGGGGGGTCCAACAAAGAAATACTCACAAAGGTGGGTTGCACAAGGGGCAACCGACCACTTTAGGCAGGTGGAGTATCTTGACCTGACTCCACTCAGGTATACCAGCAATCCTGGAGGTGGTCGCTCTCTTAGAAAAATCCCATACACTCTAGACCTATGAGGTGGTGAAATCCCACCTTGGGTTAGGTGTGTGGGACTACCCTCACTTAGGAGTGGGGGAGTGTGGTGCAACAGGAGGTGAAGAGGCGTTCAATAAGTATATAACAATAACAATAATATTTATATAGCGCTTTTCTCCCTGGGGACTCAAAGCGCTGTGACCCTGCATTATGCAGTCTCAAAGGCTCGGGAAAAGAGGTGAGTTTTTAGCCTTTTTTTAAAGCTGTCCAGAGAAGGAGCCTCTCGTACTGATTGTGGAAGTGAGTTCCATAGAGTAGGGGCTGCGTAGGAAAAGGCCCGAGCACCAAATGTTAAGTGTATCCTGGGAATAACCAGCTTCATCTTGTTGGCAGAGCGGAGGGTGCGTGAAGGGGCATAAAGTTCCAATAGATCCGCTATGTATTTAAAACACTTTAAAAACAGTAACATTCAAAAAGAGGAGGTGGCTTACCTCATAGACAACAAATCACTTAAAAAAAAGAAATTTAATAATAATTAAGCACTGCGCCGTGATTGGGGCACCTCAAACGCGGCTTGATAGACAGAGCGGCACTTTACTTGGCCTGAGGAAGTGGGCTGGGTCCCACGTAACGCGTTGCCTGTGCTTAATTATTATTACATTTCTTTTTTTAAAGTGATTTGTCGTCTATGAGGTAAGCCACCTCCTCTTTTTGAATTTTACTGTTTTTAAAGTGTTTTATATACCCATATATATATTCACCTCCTGTTAATCAAAACAGCTCCAACACTAGACACATTTAAATAAAACCTGAAAAGCCAAATGTTTATGATCACATAACTTTTCCTCCAGTACGCATCACTATGTACTGATCTGAGACAAGCTTATGCGATTTAGGTCCTACGAGAGAAAAGCGCTTTTACAAATGTTTTGTTGTTGTTGCTTTTACCTTTATGTATCTAGTTAGGTTTGTTTATAGAAGATGTCTCCCCGGCTTCTAAGTGCTTGTGGCTGGCCTCTGAATCCCAGCAATGAGTAAGAAGATGCCGGAGCTGGGACCTCAAAGACGAAAATCCTCCTAGGATCAGGACGTTAAGGAAGTGACTCTTCAGTAGCGATGATCTTCGAATAGTTTGGCCAACGCGTCTATTCAGTCCATTTAGACTGGTGTAAACTGGAACTTTATAGAGGGCACAGTTGCGGAGACCTCCAGTGAAAATATGGTGGCCCCTAACCTCACAGGATAGCAGACTACTAACTTTAACTACAAAGTGACATGACAATGACAATGACCCCTAGTATAGCCTTGTCACCTAAAGTTAAAGAGACAGTGAAGCGAAAAAAAAAATGATATGATTTGTATGTGTAGCACAGCTAAAAAATAAAGCATTAGTAGCCGTGACATAAATCTAATATTATTTCCAGTACAGGAAGCGTTAAGAAACTCCAGTTTTTATCTATGCAAAAGAGCCATTGAGCTCCTCGACTTTCAAAGTCGCAGAGAGCTCTGTCTTCTGAAGCTTATTATCTCAGGTGTCTGGCACTGTATTGTTTTTTTTTTCTGCAAAGAACAGTTCAAAAGTTCACTAGCCTGCTCTGTACAATCATTTAGAATGCTGAGTAGTGTGTAAGCTGCAAAATATTAGAGAATGCAAAAAAATCTATATAGCTATAAAAAAATGAGAATATTTTTTCTTATTATTGTTCTAGTAATTATCCCTACTACACAACCAATTCATTATATCATATTTTTTTTTACTTCAGTGTCTCTTTAAAGCTAGCCATGTGCCCTAGCACATGCATGCCCCCCCAGTAGTTACATGGTTAGTTTGGTTGAAAAAAGACATCTGTCCATCAAGTCCAACCAGAAAATATAAACAAATTAAAAACACCATCCTGAAACTGCACATGTCACAGTTGATCCAGGGGAAGGCAAAAAAAAACCTTACAAGGCCTAGGCCAATTAGACTTAAAAGGAAAAAAATCCTTCCCGACTCCAGATGGCATTCAGATAAATTCCTGAATCAACTCTCCCAGGAATTACCTTATAATTATAGCTGTGGATGCCCTTCAATGCAAGGAAAGCATCCAAGCCCAATTTAAATGCAGATATAGAGTTTGCCATAACAACTTATTTCAGATTTTAACCACTCTCACTGTGAAGGACACCTTTCTAAATAGATGGCTAAAACTTTTTTCCTCCGTACGCAAATCATGTCCCTTTGTCCGTTGTACAACCATAGGAACAAAAAGCTCATCTGCCAAGCCATTGTATTGCCCTCTGATGTATTTATACATGTTAATAAAGTCACCTCTCAGTCACCTTTTTTCCTAGCTAAATATGCCCAATTTGTCCACCCTTTCTTGGAATGTAAGCTCTTCCCATCCCTTTGATTAATTTAGTTGTCCATCGTTGTACCCATTCCAGAAGGTCAATGTCCTTTCTATGGTGTGGTTACCAAAACTGTATTCCATACTCCAGATGTGGCCTCACAAGTGATTTATACAGAGGGAGTAGTATCCTACCATCTAGTGATATTATTTCCCTTTTGTATGCATCCCAGAAATTTTTTTTGCTTTAGTTACCACTGCTTGGCATTGTATACAATTACCTAACTTGTTATCAAACACTATTCCTTGACAAGACAAGACAAATAACACCATTTTCTACTGGCAGACTCAAAGCGCCAGAGCTGCAGCCACTAGGGCGCACTCTATAGGCAGTAGCAGTGTTAGGAAGTCTTACCCAAGGTCTCCTACTGAAAAGGTGCTGGCTTACTGAACAGGCAGAGCTGAGATTCAAACCCAGGCCTACCTGTGTCAGAGGCAGAGCCCTTAACCATTACACCATCCAGCCATCCAGCCACACTATTGGTACGTCATTGGTACGCCATTGGTACATGACTTTACATTTAACAACATTAAATTTCATCAGCCACATGCCTGCCCATAACTTGTAACGTGTATGTCCCACCTATTTTTACCATGTTACCCTAGTATTTCTATGTATCCTCAGTAGTGCCAGCCCCTTCCCCCCAGCATTGCATTATCTTCCTCAGTATTTCCATGTATCAGAAGTGCCATGTCTCCCCATTAGTACAAGTTCCCCTCTATTTTGCCATATATGTGCCCCCAGCTTTCTGAAGTTCCACCACAGCGGTGCCATTATAACCTCACTGTTAGAGCCATTCTGCAGCCCATCCTACTCCCCCATAGTGCCCCAACCATATGTTCCCTCCTCCGGTATTCCTATGCACCCTCACACCTCAAGTATTGACATGTCACCTTCCCCTACACTTCTCTCCCAGTAATGCCATGTCCTATGCCATTAATACCATACCCTCTCAGTAGAAACATGCCCTGCCTCCACTCACCCGAGTATTGCAATTTTCCTCCCCTCTTTAAGGTCATGTTTGCAAATATAGTGAAATGTAACAAAATGTAGGCCTCCACCTAGTATAGCCAACCCACAACCCGACACCCCTCCCACCCATGCTACTCCCCAATGCAGAGCAGAACAAGAAAGTATGGAAAGCTGTATTGTACCTACATGTCATGACATGCTTGGTTCCTCTCCTGTTTACTTTGCTTTTTGGCTGCTTCTCTGGACATTACCCCCCTGCACTACCATGGTGACACCAGGGCCGGATGTGTACTTTTTACCGCCCAAGGCCCACTATCACCAGCTGTCCTTGGACCGACAGCATCCTAACCCCCCTATCCCCCCCCCCCCCCCACACACACACACACACCCATTACAACAGGGAATAGAGGGGCTCCTCGGAGGACAGTTTGTGAAGTGATGGCAGGGATTAGGCACATTCGGTGAGTGAGTGACAGACCGCTCAGAGATCACTGTAAGTGCCCGTTCACTGCCCCTTTGTCCCCGAGTGCCAGATCTGGCTGTTGGTAGCTGTCCAGCACAATGTGCAAACTCTGTGTAGCACAACAAATGTTTGGCAGACTAACTGCTACTGCCACCCTTCTGCCCACAGCCCGCCTCTTGCTTTCCTGATGCCGTAGGCCATGGCCTTTTTGGCCTTGCTTGAAAATCTGGCCCTGGGTGACACAGCTGGAAGCCATTAAGGGGAGCACTGGAGAAGGAAGCCTGTATCAGACAGAGGAAGGCCTACCTCAACTGCATTGCTAGACTATAGCTTCAATGTACAGTGGTTTTGGGTGTGTGCCTGGTTTTCAGGGGGATGCAGAGGTAAATTGTATATTCAGCAATAATGCATCATGGGAAACCACAGTTGCTCACTTAAAGGACAACTGAAGCTAGACGGATATGGAGGCTGCCATATTAATTTCCTTTTAAGCAAGCAATACCAGTTGCCTGGCTATCCTGCTGATCCTCTGCCTCTAATACTTTTAGCCGCAGACCCTTCACAAGCATGCAGCAGATCAGGTGTTTCTGACATTATAGTCAGATCTGACAAGATTAACTTGCTTAAGAGGAAATACATATGGCAGCCTCCATATCCTTCTCACTTCAGTTGTCCTTTAAAGCTCAATTATTTAAAATAGCTTCTGTTTCAAAGGGGACCTGAACTCTTGCACAGGACAGAAGGAAAGCATACAGAAATGCACCCTGTATGTATTTAGAAAACTTAGCCTGTTTAATTCCCCCTCATCTGTGACTAATCACAAGTAGTAATTTGATCTCTCCCTGTGTCAGCCATGGCAGATAAGCTCTTGAATGCACATAATGTTAACAATATGTCTGCTTCCATGAAAGCAGGAAGTAGACACACTGCAGATTTATTGTAGGATTTGTATCAACTGTAGCAAAGAAATGTTTTTCTTTAAAGGTTATTATGCTGTTGCGCATCTTTTAGAGCAGAGAGGACGTTCTGAGTTCAGGTCCACTTTAAAGCTGAATTTACCCTTTTTGGTTTCTTTAAATACTTTCCTAGTGGTTCTGGGTCACCATGAGCTGTCTGGGTACTCTCTGTGCTGCTGGGCAGCTGATTAATTAATCATCTACAGGTTAATTAGCTGGCTGATGTCAAATCAGATTTGCCCAAAGCAAAGATCATTTCCTTCCATGCAAGTTTCATTTTCAGTCCAATGGGAATTTACATATTGCTTGATTTTAACTATCACTATTCCTCAGTCCAACACAGCCACGCAGGGGAACATAGTCTCTCTGTCACCATTATGCCGGGCATAACGAGCGGGGGGCAGAGTTAGAGGCGGGGCCTCACAAAAATGCTAAACACTACTCTGGAGGCTTTTGGCTGCTGCTATGGGGATGGGGCAGGTTTAGAGGAGGAGGCTGAAGCAGAAAGCAGTGTTGACTGCCTCTATTGGCCCGGGAGCAGAGGGGGCGTGTATGGAGGCAGACAGTGTTGGACTCTGTTTGGACACAGTTTGGGGGCCACCAGGGGCATAGCTATAGATCATCACTTCCCCCCACGCATTAGAAAATACTCCAGTAACCGTAGCCAAAGGTTCCCCCAGTGTTAGCTGTCCCCAGCCAGAAGTAGTGTCCCCCAGTATAGGTAGCCAGAGATGACAGCCCCCCCAAGTATAGGCACATCCTGGTATAGGTAGTCAGAGATAGACCTTTCCGTAAAAGTAGCCTGAGGGCCCCCCAGTATGGGTACCTAGCAAAAGAACCCCGATATAGGAAGCCAAAAGGACCCCCCACAGTACATGTAGTTATAAGTACCCCCCATATAGGTAGCCAAAAGCCACCCTCCTGCCTCCAATGACAAGGGACTCACCTTTCTGGGTTCCACCAATGATCTGTTGTCTCCAGATGTCCCCGTTTCTGTGATTAGATCGCCCTCTTGAATAGGGATCCCTCGTATCGTTGCCTCTGGCCACGCACAAGGTCCCTTCCTCCTCCGCCCCCCCCCCCCCCCCCCCCCCCCCCCGTGGCTACGTGCCCATGCTATGGCTGCTATGGTGATCCCGATTCCCTACTCCACTGGGGGCCACTCACTGAAGCTTAGGTTAGGAAGGGCAAGAACGGTTAGCATTGTGTTGGGATTATGAAACATAAAGATATGCAGGAGAGTTTGGCTTTCATCACATTGGCCTACCACAGGCAAGCAATACTTTTCCAACGGTTTGAGGACACTTTTATTTGCCTTAAATTGCAGTGACTTATTAACACCTGCTTTTTATTTGATGTTGTTTGTTTGGCCAAGTTTGTTAACATTGAATTAAGTGTGCAGAATAGAAGACATTAGACACACCGACAAAAGGCACTTGAACCTCAGAGGTGCCCCCCGCAGCGTATCACAACACTAACAAATTAAGTTCGGAGCCTCTGGAGAAATTAATTCAGCTCCTTCCGCCGTGCGCAGGTATCGCAGCGGAGAGCCCTCCTTCACTGTCGATAAAACGTTCACTTACTTTGAAATTAATTGCCTGTGTTGGCTTTCATTGATTTTTAATTGTGGGTAGCAGACGCCGCTTCACACAAATTATACGGAAATATCTTTTTTAGCCGCTACCAAAATAATAATAACAATAAAATGATGTAGGCTGTGCTCTTCGGTATTAAGTGGTTGTGCCAGATACCGCTCTACAGGATAATTCTGTTAAATTACATCTAATTTAAGTATAAAAAAAATATAAAATATGCCATTATGTATAAATCTATTCGAGGAAGCGTTTTCGATTCAGGTTCACAGAAAACATTCAGACGATCGTTTTACGGAAACACGAAGGAGAGAAATAAACTTAGGAATTCTCTTGGAAATGTGCAAAGGTAATCCTGAGCGTTCAGCCTTGTGGGTAGAACTGCTTGACTTTGCTTCTGTTTGGTTTCAGGGCTCTTCGGCCGAACTCTCCCAGCATCAAGCCCCTTAGCACTCGAGCACCAAAGGAAGGAGAGGGGGATGTAAAATTGGCACAAGGGCCCAGCTGGTAGATCTCTGCTGGAATGCCCTGTAGACTGTAGTTATGCCCCTGCTTGAACTAGGACAAAGTAGAGTTCTACTTACCTCGGGCTTCTTCTAGTCCCTCGTAGCCTTTGAGGTCCCTCAGTGTCTTTGGCGTTTCTTTTGTTGTGCCACTTCACCTCTCAGGAAAATCTCTGACCCAGCTTGGTTGTGGGATGCTGTGGTCCCATCCAAATGTTATCATCAGTCACTGCGAGCAGTTTGTAGATACGCAATACAATTATTTTGCAAACTGCACATGTACAAAACACTCCTGCCCAACAGGAGCACAACTGATGAAAATGTGTGGACAGGACCACACATGTGCAGTAGCCATCTACCAACCTTGGCCAGAGATTTTTCTGAGGGGAAAAGCGGCACAACAAAGTGGACCTTGAAGACACTGAGGGACCTCAAATACTACAGGGGGCTGGAAGATGCTCCAGGTAAGTATAAGTGCATTTTTTTGGGTCCCAATTCAGGTGAGCTTTTACTCCACTTACAAAGTTAGAAAGTACTTGTATCGTTTTAACTTCATACTTACCTCACCCCTTAGAGTGCTACTCATACCTGGTGAGCATATTCTCAGATCCAAAACCATCTTCTTCCATACACTGCGGTAGAGAGTGAGGTGGCACAAATGCTCCTGGAAGTGCATCTTGTATAGACCATTATGTTGCTGTATTGAAAGACTCATATTTCTTCTAGCTGCTCACATTCCACTTTCCCTGATGTAATGTGAATTCACAAAACTTGTAAAACCATCTATTTGTCACCAAGGCACTTTTTTATAGTAGGTTTGCATTTTCAGAGCACATAAAAATAACTTGAGGACACCACTTAGGCATAAAAGATAACATTTAACGAATAAATACTTACCTACAGAATGATAGTCAAATGTCAAGATGTCAGATAAGTTCACAAATAGTCCTGAGGCCCCCATATGCCCTGATAGGCAACTCAGGTTCAGGGACCTCTGCACTATTTGATGTCGACAAAGCAGTCCCATCACACATTCCCAGCCAATCCTAACTTAGAGAGTCTGAAGCCTCCTCAAATCACTGTTTTTACTTCACAATCCTGTTAAGCATGATTGCCATACCAGAAACCCTGCATCCCTGTGGTTGCAGTCTCAATTAATCCCCCTGAAATCCCCTGGGTAAGATTAGGGGAACATTTCCGTATAGAGGCAGAGCTTTGAGCAGTAGCTCTGCCTCTACTCCGTCAACCTCCAGATCTCCGCCTCCTCCCCGCCCCTCTCAGTCTTCTTTCACTGAGAGGGGTGGGGAGAGGTGGCGATCAGCGCAGATTGATTGGACTGGAGGCAGAGCTACAGCACAAAGCTCTGCCTCCCCCGGGCAGCAAGATCCACGACCTGGAAAGTCGTGGATTTTTGCCCCGGGAGTTTGGGGGATTAATTGAGTGTTTAGCCACGGGGATGCGGCGTTTCAGGTAGGGCATTAATGCTTAACAGGATTGTGAAGTAAAAACAGTGATTTGGGGAAGCTTCCGAATCTCTTTAAGTGGTCTCCGGACACTTTTCCTTAAAGAGACTGTGAAGCGAGAATAAATCTCGCTTCAGAGCTCAAAGTTAGCAGGGGCACGTATGCACCTGCTAAACCGCCGCTATCACGCCGCACAAAGGGGGTCCCTTCACCCCCAAACCCACCCCAGCACGACTTGGTCGTGCATTTGGTCGCTCCTGGAGGCAGGGCTAACGGCTGCAGCCCTGCCTCCAGTCGCGTCTGTCAGCGGCGCATCGACGCCTGTCCCCCGCCCCTCTCAGTGAAGGAAGACTGAGAGGGGCGGGGGAGAGGCGGAGATACGCGCTGACAGACGCACGTGGGGCAGGGCTGCGGCGGTTAGCCCTGCCCCAACCAGGAAGCGCTCCCCCGCATTATGGAGGGGGATTTGGGGGTGAAGGGACCCCCGTTAAGCCGCGGGATAGCGGCGGTTTAGCAGGGGCACACGTGCCCCTGCTATCTATGAGGTCTGAAGCGAGATTTATTCTCGCTTCAGTCTCTCTTTAAAAGGCTATGGTCATCTGCCCAGCAAAGTATATTACATGTACTTAAAAGAATGTTCCATATGAGGAAATGGGCAGTAAAATGAAATGACGGAAGTTAAGGAGTGTTAACTATTCAAATACTGGTAATGGGCACTATGCTATATGTATTAACATGTGTATATACAATATCAAAGGTAATTCAAGGAAGCATCATCATATCACTTATTAAAAATGCATCATCCTAGACCTGGCCATTCCATCCTCTGACTTTTCATCACACCAAGAACTCAGTTCAAGCTTTCAAATCTTACCTACATTGTTCTGCCCACTCAGGCTCCTCCACACTTCACCACGCTAATTGCCAATACCCATACAAAGTCAAACCTAATAAACATTCTCCCTGCTGATATGCTTTACCCTAACTGGTTGCATACATACATACATTTGTATATATCTTAATCCTAGCCATAGGCATAGCAATCACCCCTGCGACCCCGCCATCGCAGGGGGACCCAGAGGCTTTGAGGGGCCCTCCTCCACCCACTACCCGACCACTAGTGTAGCCATTTAGCAAAAAAAACTCAGTTTGTTTACAAAAACTATGTTCAGGAGCATGTGTAATTTTTTCCAGGTTCCAGACGCTGCTTAACAGCAGAACACTCTCTGCTGCCATTCGCTTGCTTCCGATCACATGACCCGCATGGGGATCAGGGACCAAGGGGGCCCCATGCTTTTATTTTTGCAGGGGGGTCCTGTTAAGTCTTTTTATGCCCCTGATCCTAACTCTAACTCCCGGATCAAAAACAGGAGTTTTAGAAGTTTAGTAAAGAGGCTTTTTTATTTCTTTCAGCCCCTTACACACTCCTAGGCTTTCTGGTTCACCATGAGCTTGCTGGGAAATCTGTAACGCATCTAAAACAATTTCCTAAAATGACACCTAGCCCTATCTTCCCATCTGAACACGATATATATTTTGAACTGGTAACTATCCTCACTAGGGATGAATTCAAATTTTTGCCAGTCATTTTCACATCAAAATTTGCATTTTTGTCAAAATACTTATTTTTGAGAAAACAAGAACTTTCTTGAAAATGGGTTTTCTTATGCCCGTTGACTTTAATGCATTTTGAAACATATAGATATTTTTGTATGCATGCCATATTATGTACTGATTTTTCAGAAAAGTGTTTTGCCATATTTTTCCCAGACTTCAATGCATTTTGTGAAAATGAGTTTTCGCATGCCCATATATTCACGTTTGTGCAAAATGAACATGGCCATATTCAGCCCTCATTAATCCTCTCCTTTTCCTGCCTCTAACAGACGAACCAATGAAAGGCTAATCAATAAACCAAACACTATCCTCCCCCCTATACTCTGATAAACCTAACCTAATCCTAACCTCCCTCTATCTCTAGCCTCCCCCTACACTATATAAATATGTCCCACTAAATAATGTCACCATTCAGGAGTTGACCTCCTGACCCCTGTCATTTTTACAACCTTTACGCCCGCCTTTTATTGCTTTATAGGAAAAGTCAGCATATCTTGGCTTGATTAAGATCAAAGAGCAAATTCATCACATTTGCATCTTCTTTCTATAGCGGTAGCATGTGTTATGTAAGTTCTGGAAGGAGTAATCGTTACTTTCTATTATTTACCCAGGGCCGGTTCTCTCATGAAGCAAGGTGAAACACTTGCATCAGGCGCAGAGCATACAGGGGCAGCATGTTTGTATTGTGTGTTTACACTTACAGCATGCAGTCAGAGTAGGAGGAGAAGCAAGAGGAGAGCGAGGTGAAGAGGTCATCATTGGGGAAAAGCAGCTTGTTGCGCTGTGTGAGGAGTCTGACAGTGAGTGAGGAGGGTGGAGGCAGGAGAGCAGCAGTGTTTCATTTGACTTGCACATCAGAAGGGAAAAGGGATGTCGGGCATACCGCTAAGGAGGTCAAGGCCAGGTAGTTGGCTACATGCTGGTCGAGGCGTTGGTGGAGGGTGGATCTGGAAGGGCTAAGGCAAGGCGTTGGACTAAAGAATGTCCGCATGTCCGACATCACCCTGAGATCGCTGGAGCGTCCTGTCCTTGCCTGCGTGGACTTGGGAGAAGGATTACTGGCAGTGGTACTTTTGTTCCATTGTGCTGTGACATCCTTAAATGCACTGTAAATCATTGTTGCCAGCTTGTGCTGCATCCTTTCTGCCTTCAGGTGAGTTGGTAACATCTCCACCACTTTGTGCTTATACCGAGGGTCTAGTAGCGTGGCCACCCAGATCAGGTCATTCCCCTTCAACAGGCTGGACAGCATGAAAGCCGCCATCTGCACAAATTTGGATGCAGACATACTATCCATCTCCTCTTGCTCTTACTCAGTGATGTCAGGTAGGTTCTCCTCCTCCCCCCAGCCACGAAGAATACCACGGGAATGTTGAGCAGCACAAGCCCCCTGCGAAACCTGCTGCGGTTGTTCTTCCGCCTCCTCCTGAAAAAAACACCTTCCTCATCATCTGACTCCTCTTCCCCACACAACTCCTCCTCCTCCCCCCTCTGTGCTGCCGCAGGTGTTGAGGAAACATCTGGTTCTGATGAGAATTGATCCCACAACTCTTCCTCCTGTTCCTGTAACTGTTCCTGTTCACGCTCCTCCACAGCTTGATCCACCACGCTACGTACGGCACGCTCCAGGAAGGAAGCATATGGGATCAAGTCGATGATGGCGCCTTCAATATGACTTACCAGGTTTGTCACCTCCTCAAATGGCCACATGAGCCTGCAGGCATTTTGCATGAGTGTCCAGTACTGTGGCCAGAACATCCCCATCCCCCCAGAGCATGTCCTCTCACTGTAGTTGTACAGATACTGTTTGAAGGCTTTCTCCTGTTGTAGCAGGTGGTTAAACATCAGAAGCGTTAAATTCCAGTGAGTCGGGCTATCACAAATCAAGCACCTCACCGGCAAGTTGTTTCACCGATGAATATTGGGTAAGCGTGCCATGGCTGTGTAAGACCGCCTGATATGCCCACACACCTTCCTGGACTGCTTCAGGATGTCCTGTAAGCCTGGGTACTTACACACACATCTCTAAATTATTAGATTCAGCACATGTGCCATGCAGGGTACATGTGCCAACTTTCCCAAATTCAAAGCCGAAATGAGATTGCTGCCATTGTCACACACCACGTTGCCGATCTCCAGTTGGGTCAGGGTCAGCCACTGATCCACCTGTTTTGTTAAGAGCAGCCAGGAGAGCTGCTCCAGTGTGACTTTCCGCTTTGAGGCAAGACATGTCTAAAGCTACATACTCACGGGAGACAATTGTCCCCTCTTGCATGCGCGCATGCGAACAGGGAGCGATAGCTCCCTGCCAGCGACAGCTGTCCACACGTCTCGCCAGAAAGGCAGAGACGCGGCGGAAGCTGTTTGTGAATGGAGCATCCCCGGCCGGATGCTCCATTCACTCGCGTAGGTCTCCTGTCGCTAGCCCGCGCACTCACGCGGGACTAGCGACAGTTCCGGCGAAGTTGCGGCAACAGCTGTAGCCAGCGATTGAACATGTCAATCGCCTGGCGACAGCTCCGACGGGCGACGGTTCGGGGCGCGCGCGTTATACACATGGGCGACCTGTCACCGCAACACGAGCGTGCCACGTGGTTGCGGCGACAGCCGTACCCCGTGTGTATGGGCCTTAAGATGATGTGACACCATCGTACCTAGCATGCAGCAAAGGCCCTGGGGATCTGGGGCTGTGTAGCTGGAGAGGAGATCGCAGCACCAGTAGAGTTTTACTGCCACTCAGCCAAGGAGGAGGACGACAGAGAAGAGGATGTAGCAGGAGTAGTAGGAGGAGAAGGAGAGGAGGTGGCAGGAGGCCTGCCTGCAAGCCGTGGAGGTGTCACAACCAGGGGCGTAACTAGAAATCACTGGGCCCCCCTGCGAATATTTGGATGGGGGCCCCCCATAGGTGCCAAATAATCGTAATGGGGCAGCGTTTCACTGTAAATTAATTGTAAAGTGGGCAGCATTTTACCAGACAATCGTAATGTGGGCCAGAAAATCGTAATGTGGACAGAGTTCACCAGAAAATCGTAATGTGGGCATCAGTCACCAGAAAATCCTAATGTGGGCAGCAGTCAGTCACCAGAATATCATAATGTGGGCAGCACACACCAGAAAATCCTAATGTGGGCAGCAGTCACCAGAAAATCCTTATGTGGGCAGCAGTCACCAGAAAATCGCAATGTGGGCAGCAGTCACCAGAAAATCGCAATGTGGGCAGCAGTCACCAGAAAATCCTAATGTGGGCAGCATACACCAGAAAATCGTAATGTGGGCAGCAGACACCAGAAAATCACAATGTGGGCAGCAGACACCTGAAAATCGCAATGTGGGCAGCAGACACCTGAAAATCGTAATGTGAGCAGCAGACACCTGAAAATCGCAATGTGGGCAGCAGACACCTGAAAATCGTAATGTGGGCAGCAGACACCTGAAAATCGTAATGTGGGCAGCAGACACCTGAAAATCGTAATGTGGGCAGCAGACACCTGAAAATCGCAATGTGGGCAGCAGTGACCAGAAAATCGCAATGTGGGCAGCAGTGACCAGAAAATCGTAATGTGGGCAGCAGACACCTGAAAATCGCAATGTGGGCAGCAGACACCAGAAAATCGTAATGTGGGCAGCAGACACCAGAAAATCGCAATGTGGGCAGCAGACACCTGAAAATCATAATGTGGGCAGCAGGCACCAGAAAATCGTAATGTGGGCAGCAGGCACCTGAAAATCGCAATGTGGGCAGCAGACACCAGAAAATCATAATGTGGGCAGCAGACACCAGAAAATCGTAATGTGGGCAGCAGACACCAGAAAATCATAATGTGGGCAGCAGACACCAGAAAATCATAATGTGGGCAGCAGACACCTGAAAATCGTAATGTGGGCAGCAGGCACCTGAAAATCGTAATGTGGGCAGCAGACACCAGAAAATCATAATATGGGCAGCAGACACCTGAAAATCGTAATGTAGGCAGCAGACACCAGAAAATCGTAATGTAGGCAGCAGACACCAGAAAATCGCAATGTGGGCAGCAGTGACCAGAAAATCGCAATGAGGGCAGCAGTGACCAGAAAATCGTAATGTGGGCAGCAGACACCTGAAAATCATAATGTGGGCAGCAGTGACCAGAAAATCGCAATGTGGGCAGCAGTGACCAGAAAATCGTAATGTGGGCAGCAGACACCAGAAAATCATAATGTGTGCAGCAGACACCTGAAAATCACAATGTAGGCAGCAGACACTAGAAAAAAAAATGCACCTGTGAAAAAAAAAACAATTCACTTACCTGACAGAAGTCTTCTCCTCTCCCGGCATCTGGCTCGCAGCTCCCCGAGTCCTCCTACAGCACATCTCCCGCGCTGACAGGCAGAGTGCAGGGCTACGGCAAGATGGCTGCCGAAGCCCTGTACTAGAGACACAAATAGTCTCCAGTGTAGGGCTTCTTCGGCGGCCATCTTGCCGTAGCCCTGCTCTGCCTGCCGGAGACTATGCAGGCTGCTGGAGCGGGGCTGCGGGGAATGAACTGACGTAGCGTCTATTAGACGCTGCGGCCAGTTGAGCACCTTGCTGGGGGGTCCAGAGCAGCGCTCCCCCCACGCACAGTGAGCGGGCCCCAGAGCAGCCCCGGGCCCCCCTGCGGCTGAGGGGGTCGCATCCCCGGTAGGTACGCCGGTGGTCACAACTAGGTCCGCTGCACAGCCACGTACTCCCTGCTTGCCAGCGGTCACCAGGTTGACCCAATGGGCTGTGTAAGTAATGTACCTGCCCTGACCGTGTTTGGCAGACCAGGCATCCGTGGTCAGATGGACCCTTGACCCAACGCTGTGTGCCAGAGATGACACCACTTGCCTTTCAACTTCATGGTACAGTTTGGGTATCGCCTTTTTTGATAAATAATTGTGGCCTGGTATCTTCCACTGCAGTGTCCCAATGGCCACAAATTTTCGGAAGGCCTCAGAGTCCACCAGCGCGTATGGTAACAGCTGGCAAGCTAACAGTTCCGCTAAGCCAGCTGCCAGATGCCGGGCAAGGTTGGTGACTGGCAGACATTCGCTTCTTCCGCTCAAAGATTTCCCTCACAGACACTTGGCTGCTGCTGTTGGCAGAGGAGCAGGAACCGCTCAAGGTGAGAGGCGGAGTGGAGAAGGGTGGCTGTGATTGTGAAGGTGCAAGGGAGAAAGCGGCTGAAGATGATGCACCTGAAGGAGGAAGAGAAGAAGGAGGGTGGCTTTGTTTTTGTGTGCTGTTTTTCCTCAAGTGGTCTTCCCATTGCAGTTTGTGCCTTTTCTCCATGTGCCTTCGTAAGGCAGTTGTCTCTACGTGGGTGTTGGCTTTTCCATGGCTCAATTTTTGCTGGCAGAGAGAACAGGCGTGTATCAAAAAAGGGCGCCTGGAAAAAAGGGCGCGGGATATAGCCAAAATTGTAAGTTTTAATGCAAAACCATATTTTTCGTTTAAGAGGTTGTAAACGAAAATTTAGTGCTAAATAGGTTAAATAAACGGAAATGAAATGGCAAAAACAACAAACGAATTCTGAAATAAAACGTCAAATAGCGTCTATAACAAAAATGATATTTACACTTGTATTAAGCATAGCAATGCAATGGTAGATTTTACAGATATTTTACTGCAATTATACCTAACTGTAGGCTCACACAGATCTCTCCCTATCCCTAACCCCTAGACCCCCTCTTTGTTTAAATATACATAATTTAATAAATTGTATATATTACATATATTGTGCTGTAACTATACCTAACCTTACTCTCACACAGAACCCTCCCTGTACCTATCCCTAACCCCTAGACCCCCCTGGTGGTGTCTAACCTTAACCACCTGTAACGTTTGCGGAATAATCTCTGTGATCAGCGCACAAGGCGTGCGCTGACACGGCGGAAATCCTCCACAAGCGTATGAAGGAGGGAACTTTGGTGCAAGCACCAGTAGAGGGCAATTCCCACCGGCAGATGGCGCTGTGGAGTGCAGACGAGTACAACTGCTGCACGGCCACAGATGCCAGATGGGGATTGTACAGATCAAGACAATGCGGTGCTGAACAGCCCTTAAAGAGAAAGAGCACAGGTACAGGATGAATGTGTGTTCACCAATCTAGTCGCGACCCTGCGACGGCGAACACACCTCAGCAGAAACAAAAGTAGGAAAGCAATCGCGAGAGAGGCGACTGCCAGAGGTGACACAAGGCTGAAGCAAGACAGGGCACGAGAGTAGCAAAGGCACAGCAAATGACAATGAGAAGTAATGAAAATAACAAACGCTAACTAAACGCGAACACCGCACTCATTCGCAACAGGGAACGCGTTTACAGCGCGGTCTCCGCGTGTTAAGCACAACAGAGACAAGCATGCCTAACTAACCACCGACAGACAAACACGAAACAAAGAACGCGAGCGCTTGCTTAGTGGTTACCTCACCGAGCCTACAGCAAGCGTTCGTATCAGACAAGACAGACAAACGGAAAACAGGAATACGAGAGGAAAGATCCACTGCTCTTTCCGTCAGAGCGAGTGCGATCTAAGCTCAGGAACAAGAAAACAGATCAGAAGGATCCACAGCGCTAGCGCAAGGCTAGTGAGATCCAGACAAGAAAACAGAACAGAAGGATCCACAGCGCTAGCACAAGGCTAGTGCGATCCAGGCAAGACAGAACAGAAGGATCCACAGCGCTAGCACAAGGCTAGTGTGATCCAGGCAAGACAGAACAGAAGGATCCACTGCCACTACCGTTAGAGGCTAGTGCGATCCAGGCAAGACAGAAACAGAAGGATCCACTGCCACTACCGCTAGAGGATAGTGCGATCCAAGCAAGACAGATCAGAAGGGACTACCGGTAGCAACCGCTGCTCCGGTTAGCACCCAGACAAACAGAACGATTTCCTGTCAACCACCGCTGGGACAGGACAATCGCAACAGACAGACAAAACAGATATACAATCTAACTGCACTAGGGAAACTGCCTAGCCTTACCCTAACCACCCCCCTGGTGGTGCCTAAACCTAAGCATCCCCCTAGTGGTGCCTAACCCTAAATCTCACCTGGTGATTCCTAACCCTAACCATCCCTCTGATGGTGTATATTGCACTGTAACTATACCTAACCCTCCCTGTACCTAACCCTAACCCCTAGACCCCACTGGTGGTGCCTAACCCTAACCACCCCCTGGTTGCGTATTTTATACTGTAACTATACCTAACCCTTCCTGTACCTATCCCTAACCCCTAGACCTCCCCCCTGGTAATGCCTAAACCTAACCATCCCCACCGCACAAACACCCTAAACACATATAAACAATAATATATTTAATCCTTAAAATACTTCACTACAAATAACATGAATAAAATAATTTATATATTTGTAATAGAATAAATAGCCTTAAAATAGCCTTAAAATCACGTATACATTATTATTATTATTATTTTTATTATTTAGTATTTATATAGCGCCGACATATTACGCAGCGCTGTACAGTGTATATATATATATCTATAAATAGAGAAAAGCCTTACAATCACTTACGCATTAGAAATCTTAAAATAACAGTAATATTAAAAGCGATATTTTAGTAACTATAATCAACGCATTATAAGTGTAAAAACAAAGTTAATACCAAAAGCGATGTATTTCTAATACAATAAGGTTGAAAACGGTATTTAAGCATTATACACATGAAAACGAATTTTTAAATGATGAAAGAAGTGTAAACAAAAATTTAGTTGTTACACTTTTGTAAGCAAAATTTTAAAACGAAAAAATAAGTAAAAACTGCTATAAGCGAAATTTAAAAACGAAAAAATAAGTATAACACAAAGTCAAAACGAACTTGTAAACGATATTTGTTATAAACCTTATTCTGTAAACGAAAACTTTTGTTAACACGATCCCTGTAACCGCTATTTCTCGGGCGCCCTTTTTTCCTGTCAGGCGCCGAATAGCCGATATTTTGCATTGCAGTCTATGGCGGCGCCCTTTTTGTCCACTATCCCTGTGCGCCCTTTTTTACTAGCACCGAGAGAACAGATGGCATTGCTCTGATCTGAGGCAGACACACAAAAACATTTCCACACCGCTGAGCCCTCTGGTGTGGGCACTATGGTGGCGTCAGCAACTGACGTTGAAAGGCATGTTGGCTGGCTCTCCATAGGTGGCGATATATGGCGCCGGACACTGCCACCAGCTGTTTCTGACAACGAGCTCCCCCTGCTTCTTTCAGGAACTCGTCTCCTCCTACTCCTCTCTGATTTCCCGTTTGAACTGTCCCCATGTTCATCTCCTCTATTGGGAACCCACGTGGCATCCGTATTATCATAATCAACATCATCATAATCATCTTCCCCAGCTTCGCTTGCAGACACCTCCAAAACCGCACCAACAGCAAGTACTTCATCATCCTCCTCCTCACACCTTATGTCCATAGTGTCGCCTAACTCAGACATATGGGGTGTTGTAACTTTCTTAGCGCCTTCTTCTTGTTGTAACAATAATGGCTGTGAATCAGTTAATTTCCCACCAAATAACTCCTGTGAAGTGTGAAATGCAGCGTTGGTGGCTGCGGAAGATTAAATGTTCTGTGTTAAATAGTCAACCACGTCCTGACAATCTTGGGAGTTGATGGGACATGACTTCTTCTGAGCACTGTACTTTGGTCTAGGGCCACACAAAATCACATCAGCACGACCTCGAACAGACCTGCTGGGTGGCCTGCCTCTGGGTCTGCCTCTGCCTGTTGTTTTGTCCATATCGGGGGCGGATGAAGTGAAAGGTATGCACTGACTTGAATAATACTGTGCAGTTCCACAGATGCAGTGAAAGGCATGCAGTGACTGGTCTTACAATACAATGTGCAGCTGTCACACAGGTGCAGTTAACAGGTATGCACGGAATGGTATATTACACAGCATGCGGTCACACAGGTACTGTGTACAATTATGCAATGACTAGTATTACAAATGTGCAGCTGTCACACACACAGGTACCATGAACAGGTGCAGTGACTGGTATGTAACACTGTGTGTGGTCACGTAGGTAGGTGCACCACTGAACAGGTATGCAGGGATTGGTATTACAAATGTCCAGCTGTCACACACACAAGTACCGACTGAACAGATGCAGTGACTGGTATATAACACTGTGTGGGTCAGGTAGGTAGGTGCACTACTGAACAGTTGTGCAGTGTGTGCAGCTGTCACACACACTGGTACCGTGAACAGGTGTAGTGACTGGTATGTAGTATAATACTGCTTGCGGTCATGTAGCTAGGTGCACTGAACAGGTATGCAGTGATTGGTATTACAAATGTGCAGCTGTCACACACACAGGTACCATGAACAGGTGCAGTGAGTGACTGGTATTTAATATAACACTGCTTGCGGTCACGTAGGTAGGTGCACTAAACAGGTATTCAGGAATTGGTATTACAAATGTGCAGCTGTCACACACACAGGTACTGTGAACAGGTAATCACTGAATGTGCTGGGCCTGGCAGTGGCACAGTAGGAATTACCAAGGGACCAAGGGCTAGCTGCGACTGACTGACAGGGCTGTATATGCAAAAAGTGTCTGTGGGACACACACACACACACACACACACAAAAATAGATCACAAGAACAACATTAGCTCTCAAAAGAGCTGTTGAGGGGTGCTTTTTAGCAATAAGTATCAGCCAGGAGCAAGCTAACAAGCCTAACAAGAGCCTAACTAAGCTTTCCCTATGTCTACAGCAGGTTCCTCTCCCTTCTCTAATTACTGCAGCCACACAAGTGAGTGAAATGGCTGACACTGCCTGCCTTTTATATGGGGGGAGGAGGCTCCAAGAGGGAGTGTAGCCTGATTGGCTATCATTTATCTGCTGATTGTGATGTAGTGGGTCAAAGTTGACCCTAATGATGTAGTATAGGGGGCGGGTCGAAATCGCATATAGTTTGCGGTTCGCCGCGAATGCGAACCACCGAAGTTTGTGTGTTCGCGTTCGAATGCGAACCGTTTGGGCCATCTCAATTAACAACCCAGCAGCAGGGAACGTGTGAAAACCCTCAATATGATCCCGTATAAAAAAAGAAGCAACATGTTTGGCAAATATAGTTTATGTAACTAATTTCATCTCCATGTAAACAGCACATGCCCCAAAACAGACTCCTCGCAAATGAAAAATGTGTGACGGGGAGATGGGTAATCTGTGGCCGGACTTCACACCAATCGCCAATTACTTTCAGATATGCCCAAACACTGTCATGTCGTGCGATTCCCGCCGTATCTGGAAGTTGCTAATTAGACATTGTTCAGGACAGGGCACATCTGCAGGATCGTTCTAACGAGCGCCATCTCCCAGCAATCAGTCATTCCTTTGGCATAGCGCTACTGAGCAATTACTGTAGTCATTTTCTTTTCCATAAAAATCATACAAGAGTTTTCAAACAAAACAGATTGCGAGAGGACGCCAGCGACAAGAAATCTGTTCATTTTTATGTCAGAAGGGGAAAAAAAGAAGGAAACTTCGTGCCGTACTTAAAGAACTGTGAATATATATATATATAATTTTTTTTTTTTAAGTGCTTATATATGGAAATTGTTTATTACTATTGGGTAAGATTTATCTGTTCATTTTAAAGGAAACACGAGGTGAAAATAAACTGATGAGATAAACAATTGTATCTATCCTCCTTCTCCTAAAAATGAAGTATATACAGCTGAAAGCTTGCTTACTCTTATTCTTTTAAAGAGACTCTGTAACAAAATTTTCAGCCTTATTTCTTCTATCCTATAAGTTCCTATACCTGCTCTAATGTGATCTGGATTACTGCAGCTTTTTTTAGTTGCACTGTCTCTGTAATATATCTAATCTTCTTTTCTTTGCCAAGCTTTGTTGACCCAGTAAGGAATGCACTGCCTCTGCTGTGATAGGGACAAGTTATGCACGCCCCTCCACGCCCCCCTGCAGGCTCTGTGTTTTTGCTGCGTGTATGAGTCACAGGAAAGGTCTCTGCTCACAGCCAGCCTGTCTGAGGCTCAAGGAGCTGTGGCCTTGTGAACAGTTGTGAGTGCAGAGCGATCAGTGCAGAGCCCAGACAAGCAACTAAGGCAACACTGGGAGTAACATTCCAGCAGTCAAGTCAGGCTTGAGAGGAGCCACTGCAAACAGGCACCTGCTCTGATTATGTATATCCTGTTTGGCGGCCCACTTCATTGTTTACAAAAACAACGAATAAAACAGTGATTTTATCACCAAGAAAGCAGCGGGCGCAAAAATGTCAAAATGAAATTTCAGCCCACCACTGAACATAGCCTAGGGTCAATTGGGGGGGGGGGGGGGGGGAGGGGGAGTTGGGGGGTATACAAAATATATATTTTTTTTTTACAAAATTTCAGTCATTTGTAATCAATAAAAAAAAAAAAAAAATACAACCTAAAACTAGCAACATAAATTTGGGTTAAAGAGACACTGAAGCGAGACTAAATCTCGCTTCAGCTCTCATATATAGCAAGGGCACGTGTGCCCCTGCTAAAACGCCGCTATCCCGCGGCTAAACGAGGGTCCCTGACCCCCCAACCCACCCCCCGCAAAAGTTGGTCGCAAAGGTTGGTCGTAGAATATGCTTCCTAGAGGCAGGGCTAACGGCTGCAGCCCTGCCTCTCAGCGCGTCTATCAGACGCGCATCGCCGCCTCTCCCCCGCCCCTCTCAGTGAAGGAAGACTGAGAGGGGCGGGGGAGAGGCGGAGATACGCGCTGACAGACGCGCGTGGGGCAGGGCTGCGGCGGTTAGCCCTGCCCCAATGCGGAAGCGCTCCCCCGCATTACGGAGGGGATTTGGGGGGACAGGGACCCCGTTAAGCCGCGGGATAGCGGCGTTTTAGCAGGGACACACGTGCCCCTGCTATATATGAGGTCTGAAGCGAGATTTATTCTCGCTTCAGACTCTCTTTAAATGCACCTCAAATCAAACAACAGCAGTAGGAGCAATTCTGTGTACACAGTGGAGAGAGAGAGGAGGCGGAGTTCATCCCCAGAGAAAGCACAGCAGCATGAACCCGCCGAGACAGACCTGAGTGAGTTTCTGTGATTAAACATCAGTTTCCTGTGTTCAGACTTTCTGCAGGTGACTTTCTCTCTCCAGTTCATCCTGGAACTTCATGTATCTTCTCTGCTATGGGTTTTGCAGCCCTGATTTCCTTCCAACCTCAGCATGGCCAAATAGCATTAATCCTTGTGAGTAGGTTTATAAATCTGATGTCAGACTTGAATTAACCCTTTCAGGTGTGTGGTAAAAATGTAGCAGTTAAAGGACAACTGTAGTGAAAGGTATATGGGGGCTGCCATATTTATTTCCTTTTAAAGAGGAACTCCAGTGAAAATAATGCAATAAAAAAGTGCTTCATTTTTACAATAAGTATGTATAAATGATTTAGTCAGTGTTTGTCCATTGTAAAATCTTTCCTCTCCCAGATTTACATTCTGACACTTATTACATGGTGACATTTTTACTTTGGGCAGGTTATGTAGCTGCTGCTAGCTGTTTTGGCTGTTAGAGACAGCTGTAAACAGCTAATTCCTGTCTATGAACATTGTTACATTGTAACAAACTGCCAAAAGTACCACGGTCCCAGAGCTTCTTGTGGGAGGGGTTTCAGCACAAAATCAGTCATACAGCGCCCTCTGATGGTCTGTTTGTGAAAAGCAATATATTTCTCATGTAAAAGGGGGTATCAGCTACTGATTGGGATAAAGTTAAATTCTTGGTTGGAGTTTCTCTTTAAACAATACCAGTTGCCTGGCAGTCCTGCTGGTCTATTTCGCTGTAGTAGTGTCTGATTCACACCAGAAACAAGCATGCATCAAATCTTGTGAGATCTGACAATAATGTCAGAAGCCCCTGATCTGCTGCATGCTTGTTCAGGGTCTATGGTTAAAAGGTATTAGAGGCAGAGAATCAGCAGGACTGCCAGGCAACTGGTACTGCTTAAAAGGAAATACATATGGCAGCCTTCACATCCCTCTCTCCAGAGTTAAAGCGGACCCAAACCAAACATTTTTTTTAATTCAAAAAACTTAGCTGCACCACTCTGACACATACAAAGATAAATAAACACTCCTTCAAGCCTATGAGCATTTTAGTGCATGGTTTTCACCCTTCTCTTTTCATAACTAGGGTTATACAGGTGGCAGCCATTAGCAATTCTCCCTTTGCTGGACACCACCTACTCCATCAGTTTGCCGGATTCTGTCTCGGCAATTTGAAAGGAAGGGAGGGGTTTCTCCACTAAATGTAAAATATTTTATATTTGTCATCATGCAGCTGAAAAAAGGCTGCTATTTATTATTATAATGTAGAAAATAGATTTTATTTCTGAAATCTTGTATTTTTAATTTGGGTCCACTTTAAAGCCACGCAGCAGAATTAGCTTAAAACAAACCTGAACTGAAAAATAAAAGTTAAACTAAATTTAATAAATATTTGTTGGTTGCTATGGGCAACCAACAAATAACAGCACTACACCTTTGTTCTGCAACATATCACAGAACTTGTGATAACTTGCCACTTGTCACAGCAACAGCAAAGGAGATAGAACTGTTAGACATTTTCAAAGTTTAAGGAGTTTATTTGGCAAAACAGATATACAGGTGTGTGTTCATCAGCAATATTCAATACATGTTCGTTACCTCAGCGAAGCAATCAATCTGTAGTAAGTCATCTTAAGTGTTTTATGTATCTTGAACTAGTACTCATGATTAGCTCAGGCTTCTCTTACGAAAGTCTATGCTACGTTGTGCTAAGACAGCACTTGGCCTATATACAGCATATAGATACTGTAAATGACGTTAAAAAGGAACTCCAGTGAAAATAATGTAATAAAAAAAGTGCATCATTTTTACAATATTTATGTATAAATGATTTAGTCAGTGTTTGCCCATTGTAAAATCTTTCTTCTCCCTAATTTACATTCAGACATTTATCACATGGTGACATTTTTACTGCTGGCAGGCCATGTAACTGCTGCATGGCTTTTTGGCAGTTGGAAACAGCTGTAAACAACTATTTCCCACAATGCAGCAAGGTTCCCAGACAGGAAACTGCCAGGAGTACATACTGAAGAGTTTCTTGTGGGAGGGGTTTCACCACAATATCAGTCATACAGCGCCCCCTGATGGTCTGTTTGTGAAAAGGAATAGATTTCTCATGTAAAAGGAGGTATCAGCTACTGATTGGGATAAAGTTAAATTCCTGGTCAGAGTTTCTCTTTAAAAGAAGTTAGGAAGTGAATAGAAGTTAGGAGTAACTAGAAGAACGTGAAAGCGAGCTCTGTAGCTCCGGCCTAGATTTATATACTAGCCTCTAAAGAGTTAAATGTGATATCACCCGGCAGGGACGGACCAGTCACCCATCGCCTGCAATTGGCTGATAAGAGCATGTGATGGATGACGCTGTCCGCGCTTGCTCAGATGAGAAAAGCCAAATATGGCGTTTCCTCCCCTAATACCCCAAAAATGAGGTAATCTGTCCCAAGACCATTATTTAATGTACCATGAGAATGTTTTCATAACAATGGCTCATGTTTTCTGGTGCTTGCCATCAGCTAGTCTGGCATATGCGCTGGATATCTCTTCTATGGCCTTGTAGAAGACACACAGAGAGTAAATGCCTCTATTTCTCTCCAAGAAAAATCCTTACTTAAAGAGAAACTCTGCAGAGCAAGTCCTTTTAATAAGACCAGTTATCTAAAGTAACTGAGGGCTCCAAATTCAAGCATATCATACTTAAATTCCAACAGTAAACATACATATGTCATACGTACCTCATACGTAGTCCACTTATCAATCTCTTTCTCCTCTCCTGCGTCCTGTTTTACACTGTGATCATTGGAATTCTCAGTCTTCTATGGCGATGACCCAATAACAGATTCCGGGTCAGTAGACCATTAGCCAGTAATATTGCTTGAGCCTTAGGGAAACATGGACATTTCCTTACACATCAGTTGTCCTTTCAGTTATAACTGACATCAACTGAAATGGTGAGGCTGTCAGCTTCCTGAGAGACAAGTCTGACAAGATCTATATATAATATTCATTTGCAGGTACAGTACATCATGTGATATTTTAAATACTTTTTCTCAGTTCAGGTTCGCTTTAAAGAGGAATTTTACTGAATTAAACGTAATAAATAAAATAGCATTTTTTTATTTTTTTTTACAATATTGCTTTCAAAATTATTAGTTTATGGCCCGTCATTGCCTGGGTATGTATTTGGCTGGCTCCGCCCACTTTTTCTAACCCTAACACAGAATTACTCAGTGACCAAATTTGTGAGCTTTGCAGTCTTTGGCATTAATAATTTGCATTAAATGAAACGTTTTACATTTTCCCAGTGAAATTTGTATTTGTCCCCACCCACTTTTTGGTTATGGGGATAAAAAGCATCCTGTATGTTATTCCAGGTAATGTACTATGTGTGTACCAAATTCATTCAAATCCATTTAGCCATTGTTGTGTGATCGAGTGACAAACATCCAAACATTCAAATTTTCGCATTTATAATATTAGTGAGATTTAGTGTCTGCTGATTGTAAAATACTTCCTCATCCGGATTTACAGGTACATTATTAAAGGGTAAATACAGTGTCAATTTGACATTCTATCAATCTAATATAAAGTTATAACTACCTACCGGGTCTTTTTGTTCCAAATCTCTCCCACAGCCCTGTGTCCGCCGGATTCTGGTGCATGGCCCCACCCTCTTGCACAAAAGGGCCTTGGCACGTTCTCTAAAAAAAAAACATTTATATTGCGCTTTTCTCAAAGCGCCAAAGCAGCCACTAGGACGCGCTCTATAGGCAGTAGCAGTGTTAGGGAGTCTTGCACAAGGTCTCCTACTGAATAGGTGCTAGCTTACTGAACAGGCAGAGCCGAGATTCCAACCCTGGTCTCCTGTGTCAGAGGCAGAGCCCTTAAAGGAATACTATCAATACCCAAGTGTTCTAAAAGGACAGTGTACAAATAATGTCTAAGTAGCTGTGTAAACAGGGTCGGACTGGGACACTGGGGGCCCACCAAAGAAATTTCAACCTGGGGCCCACATATCCCAGGATTGCGGTGAAAAAAGGGCGTGACCATGCACCGGGTGGGCATGGTCATGATGTATTATGGACAGGGCCACATGTACATGATCTTAGCAGCATTGTAATTCAGAGACACTGCTGCCCAGCAAAACTTTGCATAGAGTCCCCTCCTTCAATATAAAGTAATGTCCTACTTTGCAGAGGTTGCAACCGCAAGAGGTTGCGACCGCATCGGGGCCCTTAGGTCAAAGGGGCCCCGAAGGGCCCTCCCTCAACTACAGTATTACCTCTCTATTGGTCCTGTGCTCATAATAATCACTTCTATAGATACTTTAAACAGTGGTAATCATTAACAAGCTATTTCGCATCCCTTTCTTGCACCTCTGACCAGTGGTGCTCAGCAGAGCTCGAATATTCGAGTAGCTCGAATATTCGAGCTCTTTTTCAGCTATTCGAGCTCGGTATTCGAGCTCCGAATAGCTGGAGCTATTCGAATGGGCTATCCGAGTACACTCGAATAGCCCATTCACTATTCGAGCTATTCGAGCAACCCGGCGCTATTCGAGCTCGGTACCGAGCTCGAATAGCGTCATAGCCCAGATTGATGTCCTTAGAGCCAATCAGAGGGCTCCCAGGCCCTCTGACGGCAGCCAATCACAGAGGGGGACCCTGGCCAGCCCCTACCCTATAAATAGCGGCCGCCATGTTACGTTTCTCCGTGCTTGCCTGAGACTTGTACAGAGAGAGAGTTGCTCCTTTGTGCTTTGGCTTAGCAAGAGCTCTATTGTGGTCATTTACCTAGCGTTTTTGCTCACATACACCTCCTATACACACCTATATTGTTGTTAGTTATTTAGACATTGTATTTTAGTTAGTAGCTTGTGTGTTACATTAGAGACAGGCAGCTGCTGCAAGCTTACAGGTTTAGGCCTCAGGGGGGCCTTGCCTCTGTGGGCAGCTGTCCTCTGTTTATTTCTCTCATCTATACCAGTATTTCTGCTGTCCTTTACTAATAGTATTGTAGTTATACTGTACTAGGAGTAGGACACTCACTGACTGTCACTGTTTATAGGCTACTAGCTAGCTCCTGCGTGTGTGCACTCACTCACTGTCTGTGTGTACACACACTCTATTTCCTTCTGATTACTGATAGATTATTGTTAGTTAGTTGTACTTACTTACTACTTACTCTTACTGTACCCGTAGGGACACTCACTGTCACTGTTCATATAGGCTACTAGCTCCTGCGTGCGTACACTCACTGTCTGAGTGTACACACACCCACACTCCATTTCCTTCTGATCGCTGATTGATTATTGTAATTAGTTAGTTCTACTTAGTGTTACTACTTACTCTTACTGTACTAGGAGTCTAGGACACTCAGTCACTGTGTTCATAGGCTACTAGCTCCTGCGTGCGTGCACTCACTGTCTGAGTGTACACACACCCACACTCCATTTCCTTCTGATCGCTGATTGATTATCGTAATTAGTTAGTTGTACTTACTGTTACTACTTACTCTTACTGTACTAGGAGTCTAGGACACTCAGTCACTGTCCATAGGCTACTAGCTCCTGCGTGCGTGCACTCACTGTCTGAGTGTACACACACCACCCACACTCTATTTCCTTCTGATCGCTGATTGATTATCGTAATTAGTTAGTTCTACTTACTGTTACTACTTACTCTTACTGTACTAGGAGTCTAGGACACTCAGTCACTGTGTTCATAGGCTACTAGCTCCTGCGTGCGTGCCGTGCACTCACTGTCTGAGTGTACACACACCCACACTCCATTTCCTTCTGATCGCTGATTGATTATTGTAATTAGTTAGTTCTACTTAGTGTTACTACTTACTCTTACTGTACTAGGAGTCTAGGACACTCAGTCACTGTGTTCATAGGCTACTAGCTCCTGCGTGCGTGCACTCACTGTCTGAGTGTACACACACCCACACTCCATTTCCTTCTGATCGCTGATTGATTATTGTAATTAGTTAGTTCTACTTAGTGTTACTACTTACTCTTACTGTACTAGGAGTCTAGGACACTCAGTCACTGTGTTCATAGGCTACTAGCTCCTGCGTGCGTGCACTCACTGTCTGAGTGTACACACACCCACACTCCATTTCCTTCTGATCGCTGATTGATTATTGTAATTAGTTAGTTCTACTTAGTGTTACTACTTACTCTTACTGTACTAGGAGTCTAGGACACTCAGTCACTGTGTTCATAGGCTACTAGCTCCTGCGTGCGTGCACTCACTGTCTGAGTGTACACACACCCACACTCCATTTCCTTCTGATCGCTGATTGATTATCGTAATTAGTTAGTTGTACTTACTGTTACTACTTACTCTTACTGTACTAGGAGTCTAGGACACTCAGTCACTGTGTTCATAGGCTACTAGCTCCTGCGTGCGTGCACTCACTGTCTGAGTGTACACACACCCACACTCCATTTCCTTCTGATCGCTGATTGATTATTGTAATTAGTTAGTTCTACTTACTGTTACTACTTACTCTTACTGTACTAGGAGTCTAGGACACTCAGTCACTGTGTTCATAGGCTACTAGCTCCTGCGTGCGTGCACTCACTGTCTGAGTGTACACACACTAAATTTACTTGTGATTACTACTGATTATTGTAACTGCTAGTTGTACTTCCTGACTGTTACTACTTACTTACTGTACTAGGGGACACTCACTCAGTCACCTCACCAACCAACCAACTCACCTCATTAAAGTACCCCACTTTTCACCCGCCCTTTTAAAAAACTTTTGTCTATACGCCCAAAACATTGAAGATGTCTGGAAGTGGCAGCCAGCGCGGTTTGGGCAAGGGCAAGGGCAGCAAGGGAATCAGGAGGAGAGGGAGCAGCATTGTGGCAAGCCGCGGCCGCGGGCGCGCCACCATGCACAGTTCCGCAGCAGCAGCAGCGTCAGTGGCTAACATTCCTCCCAAAGCCACTGGCCGTGGACGCCTTGGGCGCCGCCCAGCAGGAGCATCTGCAACTCACGCTGCAGAGACACAGCAGCAGCAGCGTGTAGCACCTGCTCCCATTTTCCTCCAGCCGGGTCGGAAACATCCCATTGAGGAAAAGGATGCAGACACTGTGGTGCAACTCATGACGGAGGATGAGCAGCCCGCCATCAGCTCTGCATCCGAGGCCTCCACCCTCACCACCACCACCACCACCACCACCCCTGTTCGCAGCAGCCGCCCAGCAGGGCCTGGGGAGGAGGCCAGTTCACCGTCAGTTGGCGACCTGTCATTCAGCAGTCTTTTGACCCCAGGCATCATGAGTCAATTGTCTGCTGTTGTTGGCGATTTTGAGGAGGAGATGCTGATGGGCACTTTGGGGGATGAGGGATTGGACAGCAAGACTGTGGCGACAGTCAAGCAGCCCATCCATGCATCAGGAGAGGAGTTTGGGGGGTCCTCATCCCAGCAGGACATGTTTCAGGAGGGGGAGGATGATGATGACCCGGTGACAGACAGAGACTGGGTGCCACCACCTCCAGGGGATGTCGTCCTCAGCAGCTCTGAGGAGGAGGAGGAGGATGCTCTTGTGGGCCTTGCAAGGAGGCGCATCATTGCAAGCATTGGCAGCAGCAGTAGGCAGGTCCCACAGCCTGCTGGTGTCTCAGGCTCAGCAGCAGCAGCAGCAGCATCTGCCAGTACCACCACCAGCCGCACCCAAGCCCCCCAAGCCCCCCCCCCAACCACCACAGGGAGACAGGCAGCAGCGCTTCCATGCCGTAGGGGGATGTTTAAGTCACCAATCTGGCGATATTTCACCATGCCCACTGTGTACAGCAAGTACGCCACTTGCAACCACTGTCAGCGGAAGTTGAGCAGAGGTGCAGACCCCTTAAAGTTCTGCACCAGCTCGCTCATCAACCACCTTGCGGCTAAACATTTCCACCAGCATGAGGAGTTCCAGAGGCTGAAGGCATCTGGTGCTGGCAGTGGCACCACACCCATCACTGCACAGCCTTCAGCAGCAAGAGCAGCCACCCGCCCTCCTGCTCCTCCAGCAGCACCAGCAGGAGTGCGGAAACGCACTGCTCCTCCCCCCTCTGCAACTCCTGCCGCCGACACTGAGGCCTGTTCTGGCAGCCAGTCCTCAGTGGCCTCCTCTGCTGTGTCTGCTGATTCCCGTGTCAGCAAAAGGCCACGCCAGAGCCTTTTGAGCGAGTCCTTCCAGGGGGTGGTTAGGGCTCTGCCTCCCAGCAGCCGTCGCGTGCGGCAGCTGAACGGCTTGCTGGCACGGGCCATGTGCTCCCAACTCCTGCCGTACACGCTCGTGCAGGAGGGGAGCGACATTCGTGCGCTGCTTGCTTGCGCAGCCCCAGACTGGCAGCTCCCCAGCAGACACTTCTTTGCCCGCAAGGCCATTCCAGCACTGCACCGCTTTGTGATGGCCAATGTGGAGCGAGGGCTGGAGCACGCGGTTGGTGAAAGGGTCCACGTCACCATGGACTCCTGGAGCAGCCGCTTCGGGACAGGCCGCTACCTGTCCTTCACTGTCCACTGGGTCAGCTTGGTGGAAGGGGGTGAGGATGGGAGAGCAGCAGCGGGCACAGCAGCAGCAGCAACACAGTGGGTGGTGCCACCCCGCAGGGTCAGGGGAACTGCAGCAGGTTCCTCCGATCCTCTGCCATCCTCCGGCACACCTGGCCAAACCCCCCGCCTCAGCAGCAGCGTGAAGGCCCGCCACTGCCAAGCGCTGCTGCACTTGGTCAGCCTTGGGAAGACCAAGCTGACGGCAACCCATGTGTTGGCCAAACTCCAGGAGCAGGAGAGGATTTGGCTGACCCCCAGAGGCCTCAGAGTCGGAGAGGTGGTGGCCGACAATGGGGCCAATCTGGTTGCCGCAATAGACAGGGGAAACCTGACCCACATCCCCTGTCTTGCCCACGTGCTGAACCTGGTGGTGCAGAAGTTCCTGCGCACCTACCAGGGGATGGGCGAACTGCTGGAAACGGCAAGGAATGTTGTGCGTCACTTCCGGCGCTCGGCTGCAGCCTGTGCGAGCCTGGAAGACGTGCAAAAGGAGCTGGATCTGCCACGCCATCGGCTGATCCTTGACGTTCCGACTCGCTGGAACTCCACCCTGGCGATGTTGGAGCGTCTGGTTGAACAGAAGCACGCTGTCAACCAGTACCTTGCCCTGGCCACTGTTTCCGCCGCTCAGAGAAGGGACAAGACCAGCAACATCCCGTCCATCGTCCCCGATGATGACTGGAGGCACATGCAGCAGGTGTGCTTTGTGCTGGCTCCCTTCCTGCAGGCCACAAACATGGTGAGCAGGGACCATGCTATGGTCTGCGAGTGGGTGCCCCTGGTTTCTCTGCTGAACAGGGCCCTCGATGCTTTGCTGGAACAGGGAGCGGCAGCCTTGGACCAGCAGGAGCGGCAACCAGCTGCGCAGTCCACCTCTGAGGGGGAGGAGGAGGAGGACTTGGTGGAGGTCCCTGACCTGGCTGCTGATGAGGGGGATCAGCACAGCGCAGCTGAGTTGGTGCGGGGGTGGAGAGAGGATGAGGCGGCAGAGGAGGAGGATGAGGACAGCACTGACGTCGATGTGCCAGCAGACGTGGCCCGCCTCTTCCCAATGGCAGCACACATGCTGACGTGCCTGCGCAGGGACCCCAGGGTGATCCAGATGAAGCAGAGGGAGGACATCTGGATCAGCATGATGTTGGACCCACGCCTCAAGGGGAAGTTGAGCCAGTTCCTGCCGCCTGCAGGAGGAGACCCAGCGCAACAAATAAGGAGCTTGCAGCAGGCCCTTGTTGAGCGCTTGGAGGAAGCCTTCCCCCAGCCTTCCACCCCCACTGTCCAGCAGCCAGCACAGAGGCAGCAGCAGGTGCCTGCATCCAGCAGCAGCAAGCGCCCCACAGACCTGCTGTCTCTCAGCCACGAGCTCTACAGGACTGTAGAGGCTCCGGCAGCAGTGACTAGAGAGGAGATGCATGCAGCAGCATCCTCCTCCGGTCACAGCCAGCGCCTGACCTGCATGGTGGCTGACTACATGGGGTCGTACAGCGGGCTTGACAGCGATGCCCCTGTTGATCCCATGGAGTATTGGGTCAAGCGCATGGAGATCTGGAGCGAGCTGGCGCAGTACGCCCTGGAAGTGCTGTCCTGCCCCCCTTCCAGCGTGCTGTCCGAGCGCTGCTTCAGTGCAGCTGGTGGCGTGGTCACCGAGAAACGCTCACGTCTGTCTCACAAGTCTGTGGACAGACTGACGTTTCTCAAGATGAACCAGGCGTGGGTGGAAGGCGAGTTCCTGGCCCCTGTTGTCGGCGAGAGGGGGACATGAACTGGCTGCCGGAACCATCGTTAATGTGCCTTACCACCCTTTACCACCTCCTGGCTCCTGCTCACTAAGCCAGCCTGGTTCACTTTGACTATTACGTCGCCTGCAGCCACACATTTTACACCTACAGTGGGCTGCTGTGTACTGCCCTTCTGCTGTCTGTCTGTGTTTCCCACTGCCAGGGTACACAGAATTACCTTCTTCTGCTGCCACTCTGCCACCAGCTATTACGTCAAACAATAGCTATATTGGTTGCAAAACCAAAACCAAACAAACCATTAAAAAAAAAAAAGGTTTAATTTTTCTGAGGTGCCCGGGTTGAAAACTGTGTTGTCCCAGTTGTGTATTGGACACAATGTGGGCTGCACGACCGCTGTCTGGGACCTCCTGTTGTGTTTATTTACAGCCCTGGTATCACCGCTAGGTACCAGGGCTATTATGTCACGCTGCCTACCTGCTGCCACACTCACACTGCTCCTCCATACCTCCTCCTGCTGCTGCTGCTGCTGCTGTCTGTCTGTGTTTCCCACTGCCAGGGTACACAGATGATTTACCTTCTGCTGCCACTCTGCCACCAGCTATTACGTCAAACAATAGCTGCTCGCCTACTCCTCCATTCCTCCTCCTGCTGCTGCTGTCTGTCTGTGTTTCCCACTGCCAGGGTACACAGAATTACCTTCTTCTGCTGCCACTCTGCCACCAGCTATTACGTCAAACAATAGCTATATTGGTTGCAAAACCAAAACCAAACAAACCATTAAAAAAAAAAAAGGTTTAATTTTTCTGAGGTGCCCGGGTTGAAAACTGTGTTGTCCCAGTTGTGTATTGGACACAATGTGGGCTGCACGACCGCTGTCTGGGACCTCCTGTTGTGTTTATTTACAGCCCTGGTATCACCGCTAGGTACCAGGGCTATTATGTCACGCTGCCTACCTGCTGCCACACTCACACTACTCCTCCATACCTCCTCCTGCTGCTGCTGCTGCTGTCTGTCTGTGTTTCCCACTGCCAGGGTACACTACACAGATGATTTACCTTCTGCTGCCACTCTGCCACCAGCTATTACGTCAAACAATAGCTGCTCACATTACTCCTCCATTCCTCCTGCTGCTGTTGCTGTCTGTCTGTGTTTCCCACTGCCAGGGTACACAGAATTACCTTCTGCTGCCACTCTGCCACCAGCTATTACGTCAAACAATAGCTATATTGGTTGCAAAACCAAAACCAAACAAACCATTAAAAAAAAAAAAAAGGTTTAATTTTTCTGAGGTGCCCGGGTTGAAAACTGTGTTGTCCCAGTTGTGTATTGGACACAATGTGGGCTGCACGACCGCTGTCTGGGACCTCCTGTTGTGTTTATTTACAGCCCTGGTATCACCGCTAGGTACCAGGGCTATTATGTCACGGCGAGCTGCCTGCCTCATTGACTGCCTGCTGCCACACACTCATCCTCCTCCTCCTGCTGCTGAATTTACCTCCTGCTGTCTTTGTGTTTCCACTGCCAGGGAGCACATACAATGGCGCTTCCAACATGCGTGCGCCCACCAGCTATTTGTTACGCTCAAAAATAGCTGCATTTCTTTAAAAAAAAATTGAAAAGAGAAATACGTGAAGAAGAAGAAGACGATATTGAAAAAGAAGGAGAAGATGAAGATGAAGAAGAAGATGAAGAAGAAGATGAAGAAGAAGATGAAGAAGAAGATGAAGAAGATGATGAAGAAGAAGATGAAAAAGAAGAAGAAGATGAAGAAGATGAAGAAGATGAAGAAGAAGAAGATGAAGAAGAAGAAGATGAAGAAGAAGAAGATGAAGAAGATGATGAAGAAGATGAAGAAGAAGAAGAAGAAGAAGAAGAAGAAGAAGAAGAAGAAGAAGAAGATGATGAAGAAGAAGAAGAAGATGAAGAAGAAGAAGATGAAGAAGATGAAGATGAAGAAGAAGAAGAAGATGAAGAAGATGAAGATGAAGAAGAAGATGATGAAGAAGAAGAAGAAGATGATGAAGAAGAAGAAGAAGAAGATGATGAAGAAGAAGAAGAAGATGATGAAGAAGAAGAAGAAGAAGAAGACAATATAGAAGAAGAAGAAGAAGATATAGAAGAAGAAGATCTAGAAGAAGAAGAAGAAAGATAAAGAAGAAGAAGAACAAGTATATACAGTAACACTACTGAACAAAATTAAGGACACAACTTCTCTTTCCACATTTTTTTTTAAAGGAACATCCCCACATAATCACTTGCTGTTGTTACTTGGAAAAAAAGATGTTTCTTGCATCATTCACCCTCAAAACAAGTGTTGGAAGCTATTTAAGGCCAATTCGAATAGTCAGCTCGAATAGTGAGCTCGAATACCGACTCGAATAGTGAGCTCGAAGTCCGAGGTCGAATCGAATAGTAAAAATTATTCGACTCGAATATTCGACTGACCTCGAATAATTTACTATTCGAATTCGACCTAACTCGAATTTTGAAAAGGGGTATTTGAGCATCACTACCTCTGACACTGTAGTTGCCATTGGCAGGTTTTGGTGCGTCGTATCAATTGTTATGTATAGAGTGCTTGGGGGGCCCCAATGTAAAATTTGTATCGAGGCCTACAGCTCCTTAGCTACGCCACTGCTCTCAGCATGAGTGATTACAGCACTGAGAAGAGAATTTTTGTGCTACAGGCAGCAATTGGAGCTCTCTCAGACAAGGAGGGGGGGCCCACCAGAGACCTGGAGGCAGGGCCCACCGAGGGAAAAAACTGTACTACTGTGGCCCAGTCCGACCCTGTGTGTAAACCTTTTCCTACTTTTCATGTTAAATATCAGAGGCAAAAGCTGTAATTTATTGAGGGTAGGATTTAGCTATATTGGGACAAATCCATTGCAGAAGGGGTGTCTGCTTCAATGCACAGCCAGAGTTGCATATCAGACTATAGAAAGCAAATATCAAACATCAAACTCTGAAAGCAAAAACAGTATGAAAAAGCTGTGAGAATTAGTTACATTTCCTCTGCTCTCTTCAGACACTTCAGTCAGAAACACAGGACACAGGAGCTGCAGCTGTTGGGAGCTCTCTCTCTCTCTCTCTCTCTCTCTGTCACACACAGAGCTACACATAGAGTTCACTGATCAAGTGTGAGCGGAATTTCCCCTCTCCTCATGGCTCAGTCAGCCATCAGTTTTGGCGTCAGTAAACTTTGAATGTATTTTGCTAACAGTAAACAAAGAAGTTGCTACTAAAATGTATACACCAGTACTTAGCAGCACTTCCCAAACAAGTCCTGTGTCAATTGAAAAAAATATGTGAATCGATAGTATTCCTTTAACCATTACACTATCCAGCAACCACCTATCTCTATCTCGAGTAGAGAAAGTTCCATGGCACGTTTCTGCAAGGGGACAAGGACACTGGCAGAATAATGTTAATTGTGATGTCCCCTTTTCCTCTACTGCATTTTTATTTCTGTGCCTAGAGCCTGGAGAGAGTCTAGGGGCATGGTGGACGTTCCCCCCAAGCAAATCCTACTAAAAGCCAGATGACCGTCGGTGGTGGGCAAAAAATTGTTATCTTGCTTAGGGCCCCATTTCATCTTAATCCTTTTGTGTCCCCAACATAGGATGCCCCTATTTACAGCCCCCATCTATAGTGGTCTCTAGTCTATACAGTTCCCCCTTACAGTGCTCCCCTGTTGTAGTGCCTCCCATTATAGTGTGTAGTATAAAATAGTAAAGAGTGTCCCATCATGGAGTACCACCTTAGAGAGGGTCTCTCCTTGTATAGTGCCTCCTTATAGGGGCCCATATACATTTGTCCCCAAACATGCAGCCTCTTTCGCCTAGCACCAGAAGTGATGATGGGAAGGCAAAATATTCAGGGGCACACAATCCCATCCCATGATGGCTGCAGCTCCTGATCACCAGTGCCTCTGTCTTTAATCCTCCTGTAGCCATGTCTCCTGAGTTCTGGTCGGATGATGTCACTGTGACATCATCAGGCCAGGACTCAGATTAGACATTGTTGAGGACTGAGCCCCAAATTTCAATCCTTTTGCAAACATTTATTCATACCTTCCAACTTACTCAGGTACCGTGTTTCCCCTAAAGTAAAACATCCCCTGAGAATAAGACCTAGCAGGAATTCCCAACATGCTTGAAATATAAGACATCGGTAGAAAAGAGGGACACCTATAAGACATGGCCATGTCTTACCTCGAGGGACCCAGACGGCACAGGCGCCAACAAGTAGGAAGTTCCTTAAAGAGACACTGAAGCGAGACTAAATCTCGCTTCAGGTCTTATATATAGCAGGGGCACGCGTGCCCCTGCTAAAACGCCGCTATCCCGCGGCTTAACGGGGGTCCCTTCACCCCCAACCCACCCCCCGCAAAAGTTGGTCGGAAAATGGTCGCTCGTATTCTTCTTCCTGGAGGCAGGGCTAACGGCTGCAGCCCTGCCTCCAGTCACGTCTATCAGACGCGCAACGCCGCCTCTCCCCCGCCCCTCTCAGTGAAGGAAGACTGAGAGGGGCGGGGGAGAGGCGGAGATACGTGTCTGACAGACGCGCATGGGGCAGGGCTGCGGCGGTTAGCCCTGCCCCAACCAGGAAGCACTCCCCCGCTGCACGGAGGGGCTTTGGGGGGACAGGGACCCCCGTTAAGCCGCGCTATAGCGGCGTTTTAGCAGGGGCACGCATGCCCCTGCTAGCTATGAGGTCTGAAGCGAGATCTATTCTCGCTTCAGACTCTCTTTAAAGAGAACCTGTACTGAGTAAAATTATTTAAAATAAACACATGAGGTAACTTCAAATGAACATTACATAGCTACCTTGCCACCAGTTCCTCTCAGAGGCTCACCCTTTTCTTCTGACAATAATCCCTTCCAGTTCTGACAATATTTTGTCAGATCTGAAATATATCAGTTGCTGTCAGTAAAATATCAGTTGCTGTCAGTTATAGCTGAGAGGACAACTGATGTGCTAGGTAATGTCTATGTTTCCCTATGGCTCAAGTGGGCGATGTTACAGTTTAACTGTGTGCTGACCAGAAAGCTGTTATGGGTAACGGCCATTTTCAAAATGGAGGACGGAAAATTCCCTTGATCACAGAGGACAAACAGGACGCGGGACAGGAGAAAGACACTGGGGAGTAGACTACATGGAAGCTAAGTATGACTTGTGTATGCTTATTTTGACTTTTCATTTTCAGTTCAGGTTTGCTTTAAAGCTTGTCATCTCCATGGCAGCTGCACACTGCACATGTCACATGGCGTTGTTGCCTTCCTGACAGCATGAGTCATCATGACAGTGGAGACACGGCTCCCAAGGAGACAGGAAAAAGGAGGAGGCAACATGCGCCGATTGACTCCTCACCATTGAATGCGGCCAGCAGAGGGGAGCAAAAAGATGGATTGGGACAGTGGCAGAGTGTTACTACTCTGGTTTGGTATTGCGCATTGTGCATTTTGAGGGGGGTCAAATGTCAGGGGTTGGGGGCAAGGTCCCTCACCACTTATTGGTTGGTACTACTGTACATTTTGGGGGGGAGGGGGTAGGCCCCTTTTTTAAATTTGAGCACCCCCCCCACACACACACACACACTTAAGGACCTTCTGCATGGCCCTGCTGGAGAGTACATACAACCTCCGTGTAGATAGTGCCCTGGCTGGAATTCAAACCGAGGACCCAGCGCTGCAAGACGAGAGAGCTAGCCCCGCTACACCACCCTTCTGCCCAAAGTTTTTTGCCTCCTTCCCCTCCCCCCTCCTGCAGAGTATTATATTAGTGTAGTTACTGATCCTCAGTATTTCATGTCTGTTTATTTAGCAGGGGAAGCACAGATTGCTTTCCTATTCCGGGGTGTGTTCATAGTTCCCATTCTCTACAGCTAAATAAATAAGAGAATGTGGAGTGATCCAGCGTTACGACGATTGAACGCTATAGACGGATATTTACACAATGTTTATAATATCGTCCTTGACATTTGTTTAAAGAACAAGCATTTAACGGGATTTAAAAGGACATTTTGATCCAAAGCATGAAACTAAATGTCGTGTTCTCGTGGGAGTTATCTGTGGATAACATCGCTGCAGGATGTAAGATTCCCCCCTCCCCCGCCCCATCATCCCCCAAGATGGAAGCAACAGAGCTTAAAGGGCAGCTCATGGGCAGTTTGCTTATAATGGTCTGTATTGTAGGATAGGGCCATGGTAAGACATCTGCAATTTATTTCTCTGTCTTTAAGGGGACTTCGAGCACCTCTCATGGGTATGCCTTTAAGCCAGACAACTTCCAGCAAAGTCGTGCTATGACCTCTCTGGAGGAGCCTCTTGCAATGGCCATGCGTGTCACTTCCTCTTCCTGCTTCATTTAGTGATGCACTTCTCTAACAGAAAAGACAGGGGTGACCCAGAAGTTATAACACAGCCAAGATGGCAGCCTCGATTTTTAAATTGAAATCGAATGAAAGCTATTTGGTGTAGAATGGCGATTCAGGCATCAAATGAAAGAGGAGAGCACAAGCTACAGAAAGTAGTCTTAAAGGCATACCCATGAGAGGTGCTCAGAGTCAGGGCTGGGCCTCCCATAGGAAAAAATGGGCAATTGCCCCAGGGCCCCAGAGCCTGTAGGGGCCCCCAAGGTGTCCCTCCCCCATTTTAGCTGTTGCTCCCCAGGGACTCTGCAGAGTCTGTTAAGTTGGGAGGTGATTGGGGGAGGGTCAGCAGCCAGCTCAGGGGCCCAGGAGGGAAATTTGGCTGCAACAAAGGGCCTCTAATGACGATTTTTGGTCAGGGGGTGTCTGTTAGGGGGCCCCCAGGCTAATTTTGCCCTAGGGCCCAATTGTTAGTTGAACCAGCCCTGCTCGGAGTCCCTTTAAAGGATATACGAGGTCCCCGAGAATTTCATCCAAATTCTTTGCAAATGGCCCATGAGTCCACATCATTGATTGACCCAAAAAGAAAATTCCTCCATAGCTGCCCGCGCGCCGCGCCTGTGCAGTTCGCATGACTGCAGCTCGCAGGTCGGGAGCTCGCACACGCAGGATGTCCTAGAAGGTGCTGGGAGCAAGGACGCGACCTGCACAGCCTTGTGAGCAGCAATGCAAACTGTGCAGCGCAGCGGCTATTGAGGAATTCTCGTTCGGAGTCAAAGATGCCAATCAAGGGGAGTGTTCAAGCCCGGTCCTGGCACTTTGTAAAGCATTTTGATGCAATCGGGGGAAAACGAAGGACACAGACTACATCCTAGAAGGGATAAGAGCCTTTACAGGTGTTTAATTTATTTAACCCCGGTCACCTTATATATCCTTTAAGGGCTGGTGCCCACTGGAAATTGCAAATCGCGATCAATCGCAATCGCTAAGCGCTTTTGTAGCTGTTCTTTTGCAGTGCTTTTCACAGAAAATCTAGGCACTTTTGAAGCATTCTGTTAGCACTGATATAGGCGGAGATTGCTGGGGGGGGGGGGGGTTGGTTATTGTTAGGTAGTGGTCGAGGAAGGGGTTAGTGTGAGGATAGGGCTAGGTTTAGAGGAAGAAAAATATTGGTATACATTACAGATATTTTACTATGGGAGTTACCACTGCCCAATAGTAGAAAATCAGTCATTTTACCAATATTCTACTATTATTATTGATTTATAAAGCACCAACATATTCTGTGGCGCTGTACAAAGTAAGAAACAAACAATGGTGTACACCAATATACAAAACACAGAACTATTAACAAAATACAGACTTGGTGCAAAATACAGAATTGGTCATTACAGTGATAAAAGTAACATGATGAATAAAATTCAAGATGCAAGAAGGTCAGAGCTAGCGCTGTAATAACAGAGCAGGAGACTTGGGTGCAGCCGGCGCAACCATAGACCGTAATAGGAATTACGGCTGTGAGTAAATTCAGCGCCGTCAGAAGACGGAGCTAAAGTTACTCTTAAAACACTATAATTCCCCACTATCCACGTGGACGTGGAGGGGGAATAGTATCTATGCCGCCGGGAACTTGTGCAGTAGCAGGATAAGCCGTATACCGGCTATGTCCTGCACCAAAGTCTCCCGGCGGCCAATTCATACGTACGCCGAGAGAGCCCTGCCCCTGCGAGCTCTCAAGCTAAAGGAATGGGGGGGGGGGAAACAAGAGGTGGAGCAGTACACAATAATCATACCTAGAAAAACAAAAGTTTGCTTTCTTAAAACAGTAAGAATTTGCAATAATTCAGGTTAGAGTGAGCTTGAGATGTCTCCCAGTGCATCCAGGGGCGCCTTAACCTACAGACCACCCAGGCAGCGGCTTGGAGCGGATTTGATGGGGAAAGGCGCAATAAATTACTGTCAGTCCAAGGGGAAATAAAAATTCCTGTCCTGAAAGACCGTAGTAAGGGACTGGAGAGAAATAGATTTCCTTCTGTTTTAAGAAGGCAAATTACACCAAGCTTTGCTTTTTTAGTAGGAGGGCATTTTGGTTCCTTTTATCCCCCTATACATTCCTAGTAGCTTGGGTCACCCTGAGCTGCTTGGTTACTCTGCTCTTTTCACAATTAGCCTTCTGCTAAGTCACTGATAAAGAATAATTCAGAGTTCAGATGATTTATAGATACTCCCTAAGAAGAAGGTGTCTAGCTTATAGCTGTTCTCTGCCCCTCCACAGAGGCGACAGTGACAGCGCCCTACCCCCAAATGTTACTGAGTCTGCAGAGCAAGCGAGACAAACAAACAAACAAACAGTAAACTTTGCAGACAGCCGTGTGCTCTGCTAGAATGTCTGGCATGTCTAGATGAAAGGACGATCGCCATGACTAGCTATGGAGCGGTAGGATCATCTGATCCTCTCCTCTACACAGCCTGCACTTCTCCCTGAATTCACCAGGACAGTGTTTGAAGTGTGTAATGGACACAGTGGGGGTTGCAGTTTTTGTCTTTCATTGTGAGAGAGTGAATAGGAGGGCAGCATCTAAAGCTCAAACAATGATAATGGACATGTAAGCAATGTGTGTAATTACATCCATCACTACTTATAATTGAAGCTGGCATAATAATATATTTCCATTAATGCTGTCTGTTTGCCCTCTCTCTAATGCTATGTACCACCTCACGATTTTTCCAACGATTTTCCCGATGTCCATCAATTTTTTTTTGAGCGAAAAGTAGTCATTTACACGATGTTGTGACATCGCTTAGCGTTGTGTGGTGAAAAGTGACCTTCACTGAGGATCGGATCTTTAAGATCCTTGACAACACCCCGTAAAGTACTGCGGTCGCTTGACTTCTCGTTCGCGCCCGTCCTGTAATGTCACGTGACATCTCGCATACCCGCTGGCAGGAAGATGAATCACTGGACGCTTGTCATGAGGGGACACCTCACTGGATCCATCTTCCTGTGTTGTTGCAGTCACTGTGGTGAGTGTGGAGCTTAACTTTGCTCGCCCACACCCTCTGCTCATGCTCCCTCTCCCACTGTCTCTCTGACCAAACAACTGCTACTTGGGGAACAATGTGCACAACTATGTACACTAGTCTGAGCACTCTTCAGGGGAGCCAGTAGCATTTGGAACTATTATTGTGTATTTATGTAGCACTGACATCTTCAGCACTTTACAGAGTACATAGTCATGTCACTGACTGCTCACTGGAGCTTACAATTTAATCCTTACCATAGTCAAACTGTAATGTCCGACCATATTATTATCATGTATTTATATAGCACTGACATCTTCTGCAGTACTTTACAGAGTATGTAGTCATGTCACTGACTGTCCCCAGAGGAGCTCACACTCTAATCCAACCATAGCCATAGTCTAATGTCCTACCATATTATTATTATGTATTCATATAGCAATGACATATTCTGCAGCACTTTACAGAGTACATAGTCATGTCACTGATTGTCCTCCTAGGAGCTCACAATCTAACCCTACCGTAGTTATAGGTAGTTATAGTTTAATGTCCTAGCTACCATATTATTATTATGTATTTATATAGCACTGACATTTCCTGCAGCACTTTACAGAGTACGTAATCATGTCACTGACTGTCCTCAGAGGAGCTCACAATCTAATCCCTACCGCAGTTATAGTCTAATATTTTCAATATAGGATTGTTTTGGGGTAAACCAGTTGACTTATTAGTATGTTTTTTAGGATGCAGGAACTGTCTGAAGTGTCTGAAGACAGAAACTCCGTGCAGATTTTGCCCTGGCCAATGTTCAAGCCTAGGACTCAGCACTAAAATGCAGTAGTGCTACCCACTGAGCCTCTATTCTACTCATAGATATCTGCTCATCCATGTCATCAATTCTGACCCTCTACTACCCTTCCTCCCTCCATTCTACTTCTCTTCTCTTGTATCACTTACACTACAAACACACTGTGCTTATCTCCAGAATGGATTATGAATCAAACTATTAGGCCCAGTGCACACCAAAACCACTAGCAGATCCTCAAAACGCTAGCGGTTTTTGGAGCAGATTTCAGAACGATTCTAGGCATGTTTAGAGACATGTTCTAAACATGCCGAGCGTCTTTGTGAAGCAGATTACAAATACTGTTACAGTAAAAGCTGTTACTGAACAGCTTCTGTAACAAAAACGCCTGGAAAACCGCTCTGATGTAGCGTTTTTCAGAGCGGTTTGCATTTTTCCTATACTTAACATTGAGGCAGAATCGCTTCTGCAAACCGCAAATGTGCAGCAGGAGTCACGTTTGCGGTTTGCTAAAAACCTCAAACCGCTGGTGTGCACCAACCCATTGAAATACATTAGCCAAGCGTTTTCACAGACAGATGCGGTTGGAGGATTGCTGCTAAAACCGCTCGGTGTGCACTGGGCCTTAAACCACCTTACCATATCAGCCCTTCAATGTCATGATATACCCACTCTAGTCCTACCCAGTACCCAGTGGCGTACCTACCGTCAAGCGGCAGGGGCGGCCCGCACCGGGTGTCTTGATGCTTAGGGGGTGACACCCGGAGTCCTGTGTTGCCGCCCCTGCCGCTGCAGTCAGTGCACATGTTGTGCAAATTTGGGATTTTACACCCCCCGTGGCCGTCCCCGCTGACAACCTATGTCCCCCCCCCCCCCCCCCCCGGGGCCTTCCCCGGTGACAGGCAGGACTCAGGAGCTGCCCAGCTTCAGACCTCCGACCAGCCGGCGACCAGTATGCGGGCGCTAGGACCCAGCGGACACCGCACTGATATGCGGAAGTGACATCACTTCCGCATATACGGCGTGGTGTTCACTGAGTTCGGTGCGCCCGCATACTGGTCGCCGGCTGATACTGAGGTCTGAAGCTGGGCTGCTCCTGCCTGTCACCGGGGAAGGCCTGTGAGGTGAGGGGGGATGGGGGGGGTAGGTTGTCAGCGGGGACGGCCACGGCGGGTGTAAAATCCCAAATTTGCACAACGTGTGAAGGGCACCTGTCACTATCTAACCTGGGGGGATCCCTATTACTATCTAACCTAGGGGGTCCCTGTCACTAACTGGGGGTCCCTGTCACTAAACTGGGGGGTCCCTGTCACTATCTAACCTGGGGGGTCCCTGTCACTATCTAACCTGGGGGGTCCCTGTCACTATCCAACCTGGGGGGTCCCTGTCACTATCTAACCGGGGGTCGCTGTCACTAACCTGGGGGTCGCTGTCACTAACCTGGGGGTCGCTGTCGCTATCTAACCTGGGGGGGTCGCTGTCACTATCTAACCTGGGGGGGTCGCTGTCACTATCTAACCTGGGGGGTCCCTGTCACTCTCTAACCGGGGGTCGCTGTCACTAACTAACCTGGGGGTCGCTGTCACTATCTAACCTGGGGGGTACCTGTCACTATCTAACCGGGGGTCGCTGTCACTAACTAACCTGGGGGTCGTTGTCACTATCTAACATGGGGGGTCCCTGTCACTATCTAACCGGGGGTCGCTGTCACTATCTAACCTGGGGGGTCCCTGTCACTATCTAACCGGGGGTCGCTGTCACTATCTAACCTGGGGGGGTCCCTGTCACTATCTAACCTGGGGGGGTCCCTGTCACTATCTAACCTGGGGGGGTCGCTGTCACTAACTAACCTGGGGGGGTCGCTGTCACTAACTAACCTGGGGGTCGCTGTCACTATCTAACCTGGGGGTCACTGTCACTATCTAACCTGGGGGGTCGCTGTCACTAACCTAGGGGTCGCTGTCACTATCTAACCTGGGGGATCCCTGTCACTATCTAACCGGGGGTCGCTGTCACTACCTAACCTGGGGTTTCCTGTCACTATCTAACCTGGGGTCGCTGTCACTATCTAACCTGGGGGTCACTGTCACTATCTAACCTGGGGGTCACTGTCACTATCTAACCTGGGGGTCACTGTCACTATCTAACCTGGTGGTCCCTGTCACTATCTACACTGGGGGGTCCCTGTCACTATCTAACCGGGGTTCGCTGTCGCTATCTAACCTGGGGGGTCGCTGTCGCTGTCTAACCTGGGGGGTCGCTGTCTAACCTGGGGGGGTCGCTGTCTAACCTGGGGGGGGTCGCTGTCTAACCTGGGGGGTCCCTGTCGCTATCTAAACTGGGGATCCCTGTCACTATCTAAACTGGGGGTCCCTGTCACTATCTAAACTGGGGGTTCATGTCACTACACAAACTGGGGGGCACCAGTCACTAGCTGAACTGGGGGGCACCAGTCACTAGCTAAACTGGGGGGCACCTGTCACTAGCTGAACTGGGGGGCACCTGTCACTACCTAAACTGGGGGGTACCTGTCACTACCTAAACTGGGGGGTACCTGTCACTAACTGAACTGGGGGGCTCCAGTCACTAATTGAGCTGGGGGGCTCCTGTAACTACCTAAACTGGGGGGCTCCTGGCACTACCTAAACTGTGGGGCACCTCTCACTACCTAAACTATCTAGGCCAGCCAGCCCAACATAACCATCAGCCAACCAGCCCAGAATCACTGGCAAAAAGGCCACAGCATCACCACCAGTCAGGCCAGCATTTACTTCAACCAGCCAGTCCAGCCACAGCATCACCGCCAGCCAGCCCAGCCACAGCATCACCGCCAGTCAGGCCACAGCATCACTGCCAGGCCTTTCAGCTCACACATCATCGCCAATCCAGACAAAAATAGTATTGCCAGCCAGGCACAGCAGCCAGTAGAGGAGAATTCAGAAGCCAGGTGAGAGGTGTCTACCATATTAATGGGGCATTCTGCCTATTTATTTGAAATGCTGTCTATTTATGTGCCTCATGACTGCTGAATTTGTCTTGTTGGGGGGGACTCATGGTTACTGGATTTGTCTTGTTGGTGGCCTCATGATTGCTGAATTTGTCTTGTTGGGGGCCTCAAGATTGCTGAATTTGTCTTGCTGGGGGCCTCATGATTGCTGAATTTGTCTTGTTGGGGGACTCATAATTTATTGGGGGCCTCATGATTGCTGAATTTGACTTGTTGGGGCCTCAAGATTGCTGAATTTGTCTTGTTGGGGGCCTCATGATTTGTTGGGGGCCTCAAGATTGCTGAATTTGTCTTGTTGGGGGCCTCATGATTGCTAACTGCGAGACTATGGGAAAAGCGGAATCAACCTCATATGAGACAATAGCATTAAAGGAGTTATCCGGGCAGTTTTAATAAAATTAACGGGGGCTTCCTCCAGCCCCAAGCTCCCAGGACCTCCCTCGCCGCATCTCTGCTCTCAGCCGTTCGCCGGAGCTCCGACCCGGTCCCCGGCGATGACGTCAGAGCGACCTGGAGGTCGCTCTGTACTGTGCCTGCGCGATCGGCGCTGTCAATCACCGCCACGTGGGCCGGAGCGGACTGCGCAGGTGGTAGTAGTTCTGAGCCTGCGCACTCGCTCCGGCCCACGTGGTGGTGATTGACAGCGCCGATCGCGCAGGCGCAGTACAAAGCGACCTCCAGGTCGCTCTGACGTCATCGCCGGGGACCGGGTCGGAGCTCCGGCGAACGGCTGAGAGCAGAGATGCGGCGAGGGAGGTCCTGGGAGCTTGAGGCGTTCATTTTATTAAAACTGCCCGGATAACTCCTTTAAACCTACTTTTTTTTTTTTTTTTTTTAGCTTTTTAAAACAGAAAATAAAACTGGGGGTTCTAAAAAAAAAAAATACATTTTTCAGGAGTAGGATGGATGAAATTGTTTATCTTCACAGTTTATTTTCAACTTGGATTTTCCATAATGTTCATGTATGAGTTAAAATGTTTGTATTTAGTTTAAATTGCTGTTGGCACTTTGCGATAGATAAGTGACTTTTCGCCACCACTGTCCTAATCTAATGTCCCACCATTGCTAAGTTCATGTAAACTTGTCTCCACCCGTGACCACACCCACATTTTGGTATATGACCACACACATTTTTTGCGCAACGTAGCCCCAATTACGGGGGGGAGGGGCAGGGCTGTGGAGTCTGAGTCGAAGAGTCGGAGTCTGGGCAATTTTGGGCACCTGGAGTTGGAGTCGGAGTCGTTGATTTCATAAACTGAGGAGTCGGGCGATTTTGGTACAAAATCCACAGCCCTGTTAAGTATTAGACTAAGGAGTCGGAGTTGAAGCTATTTGGGTACCCGGAGTTGGAGTCGTGGTTTCATAAACTGAGGAGTCGGAAGATTTTTGTACCGACTCCACAGCCCAGGGGGGGGGGGGGGGGGGGGGGGGGGGGGTGTGACTGTGGATAACCAGCACCGGGTGGCAAATACCCTAGGTACGCCACTGGTCCTACCCTAACAGGTGGTAACATATTTGCATATCTCATAATGTTTGTGAAAAATTATTTTGAAAGTAAGAATGTCTTGCTTGATAATCCAAACTTGCAATGTGACTGCCATTGGAACTTGTAGTGTGGATGCTGTATTTGAGGTGCATACTGGCAGCATGTGCTGTATGGCATACAATGCTGATCATCCACAAGGCAAACTTAGGCAGCTGCCTAGGGTTTAGAGAGAGTTTAGGGGCCTGGTGGTTGCTAGCCCCCACCAATTCTAACTAAATAAGCCAGGTGACCATCAGTGGAGGGCAAAGTGTTATCTTGCCCAGGGCCCCGTTTCATAGTTATCCTTCTCTGATGGCGTATATCATGTGTGAAGTGATCTATAATGTGTATGATTTTTATGGGGGGGGGGCACAGGATTTCTTGCCTGGAGTGACAAGAAGGCTAGAGGCACCCCTAAGTGCATCACTGCTGAATATATGCAAATTAACCATTGTTACCTTTAGAAGCTAAACACACCTCCAGAACCGCTGGAATGCAATATTGTGTCAGCTTGTTAATTTGTACAGAGCCATAATAATCCAACATGCATACAGACTGTTTGAGATTGTTTGATCCTCATCAGTGCATGGCATGGATTAATTTGGCTCTATGCAGTAGCCTAGAGGCTGTGTCTTTTTAGGATATCTCATAGGAGTGCAATTTGGCCTTAGGTCAAAAAGGGAATGACCTAAGATAGAGCATACGCTTGTCGGAAAAAGTGAGCTTTGACGGAGTGTTGCGGCAGCACTAACCCTCCCTCGACCACTACCTAACATTAACCTACCCCCCCCCCCCCCCCCCCCCCCCCCCCAGCAATCTCCGCCTATATCAGTGCTAACAGAATGCTTCAAAATGGCCTAGATTTTCTGTGAAAAGCACTGCAAAAAGAATTGCTAAGAAAGCGCTTAGCGATTGCGATTGATCGTGATTTGCAATCTCCAGTGGGCACCAGCCCTTAAAGGATATACAAGGTGACCGGGGTTAAATAAATTAAATACCTGTAAAGGCTCACAATCCTTCTAGGATGTAGCCTGTGTTTTTTGTTTTCCTCAGATTGCATCAAAGTAGTAGGGTAGTAGGCAGGAAGGAAGTATTGGGCACAGTGGCAGGGAGGGGGGGGGGGGGTCGGCCCCCCCTCCCTCACGCTCTACGCTCCCCTCCGGCTATTAAGCGCACCAGCGTAGTATCATTATCACTTCTTGCAATGCAGCCCTTCCCGACACTGTGCCCAATAACCGCTCCCTGCCTTCTACCCCCTCCAGGCTACCTATTCTTGGGTGGTTATTGGGTGGTGGGGCGGCGGTATCTCACAATTTTGCTTCAGGCGGCAAAAAGTCTAGGACCGGCCCTACAATCAATCACAACGATCGTAGCCTATGAGAGTTGATTGCTCTATGAGCCTCCCAGGGGGGCAGCTGAGTGTTACAGCTGTCCCCAGTACAGCGCTGCAGTCTAACAGTCTCCTAGCAGCGATGGCTGCTGGGAGACTGATGGGAGCTCCAGCATTCAAGCAAAGATGCGTGCCCATTGGTGTGTGCAATCTACTGCAAAACACGCCCCTAAGACTGCACGCCAATTGGCGTTAGGAGGTCCTAACTGCATATAGAAGGAAAAGAGGAGGGGGCCAATGAAAGAGCCTTGAGGTATCCGCACAGACAAAGGATGTGGAGAAGTAAGCTGATCTGAGTAAGACTGTGAAAGACCTTCTGCCAACCCCAGAACCCCCACCCACTAAACACTTGGGTGCCTTTTTGCCAAATCCCCATGCTGTATCTGCCCACTTCATAATTTATACTTTCCTTGGGCTGGAGGAAGCCCCCTGTAGTCTATCTGCTCCCTTGTCATCCTCACGGTCCCCTTTGTTGCACCACTATCAGCCCTGTTGTACCACAACACAGGTGCGTTCCCGGCCGTGTGCACTCCTAGATTGCACTCCCATGGCTGGGAATGTACTGTGCATGCGCTGTTCATTATGACTGTAACTGCACTTGCGCAGAATGTTCCCTGACACGGGAGTGCGATCCGTGTGGCCAGGGCTGTGCGTGCGCTGTGGCCTACAACATGGCTGGATCACAAAGTCCACAGCGGCAGAGCAGAGGGGACCGGACAGGGAGGGAGCTATTTGTTGGGGGCTGGAGGAAGCCCCAGGTAAGTATACATCCTTATGCTATCATTGTCTCAGGTTTACTTTAATGCCAAGGTCACAGTGGGATGCAAAGGATCGTAAAAGTTGCACCGTCCATTATGTGAGCGTTGTGTTGCATACAGTGAAGCATACAGTCAATTAAAAGCATGCTTAACTATCACTGCTATCGCATGCATTATGCCATTGCGATACCACACTTTGTTAGATGGCATTCAAGCCTGGATTTACCTCACAGGAGCCTATAGGCACAGATATCCTGGCACCTTAGACTCCGCCTTCCCTGAAGCTACAAACCCCCACCAAACTGCACTGCAAGTGTGCTGGCTGTCCCAGCTGTCACTTCTCCCTTACTTCCCTTGCCCATCATAGGTAGCTACAGGTGCCCTTTAGTATAAGGTAGCCAGAAGTACCCTCAATATAAAGTAGCTAGAGGTGCCCCAAGTAGGTAGCTAGAGGAACCTCAGTATTAGGTAGCAAGAAGTGCCCATGACTTGTCAGTGGAATGCCGAGAGCTGGGTGAGTAACCACTCATTTACACTCTCATCAGGACTCCGCAAAGGGAAGGCGGGAGGCGCTCGGGGAGGGGAGTGAGCCGCCTTTCCATCATCAGGCACCTGTAGGCTCGTACCTACAGTGCCTTATGGTAAACCCGGCCCTGATCGTATCACAACATCTCACTTTAAGTGAGGCCTTCAAATTTCAGCCACAGCACAGCATCCTCCATACCTGTAACTCCCGCCGCAGCACCGTTCATGTATAATTCATCGCTATCCACTCGCTGTCTCCCCGGCTCTTCTCACTTGTTTATTCCGTACCATCCGGGACTTAGTCATGGAACACTGCGGCTATTTGTTAAGTTAACGCCCCATTCATCATCACCACCAATGCAGAATTAAACGGCATCATGTGATGATAAATAGCAATCAATACCGACATTTCAAAAAAAAGAAAAAAAAACAAGCCAGTGCAAGGCTACAGTCTGACTGACAGCTGGTGCTGAATGCCAATGAGCTGCGAGGTGTTATGCCCGCGTCCTCCACCAAGCTGACTCACTGCTTCGGGACACCCGGAGATTCATTAAGGGAGTGTTAATAGGTGGCAGCGCAGGATTAACACCTTCCGAGGTTAATTAGTGCCCTGAGGCTCTTAAGGTGAGTATACATAAGCAGCTGAATATTAAACGTGTAAATCAGAGGTATTTTTTATGCGCAGAGCTAAATTTGGGTCAAGTATGATATTTTAAATGCAAACTTCAATTTCAAAAGGTCTGTCGTATATCATGGCGAAGGTTTATAAAAAGACAATATGCGGACATGATGGCCGGATGATACAGACACTGCGAGAAGTCCGATTGGACTTAGTTCTGCGAAATATGGCCTTTTTTTCCTACGCACTGCACCCAGATTATTAAAGAGGCACTCTAGTGACTTAGAGTAGAATGCAGTAAATTATTCAGAATACTCACTTTTATGGTAATTTTCATGGTTCTGGCATCAGAGACACTTCCTATATTTATATATTGCTGTATGTCGGTATGTAGCCCCGCCCCTCCCACTGAAGCATAGCCTAGGCTGTTTAGCTATGCGGAATTTTCCCCCAGAGTATTCTGGGAGACCAGGTTATATTTTGTACTGGACTTATAGAGAATTTATGTGTGCATCAAACCAAGTAACACCTGACAAATCTGGCTTTGCAAATTTGGCCTAATTGGCTACTCACGAGACATAGCTCATGCAAATATGCATTTGCTTTCACATTCCAAAGTTTGCAGGGTTAAAAACCAATACCGCAAAGCGGTTGCCCTGCGGGAATTAGTTCATGCTATATTAGCACTATCCAGGAGCGCCACGGGGAGACTTCCCAATGCCCCCATACAACCGGGATGCCGCGGGGCCCCAAGCTCTCTCACTGCCTGGAAACCACAGCGGCATCCAGGGGGGGGGGGGGCCTGAGAGGTGCTGGTGACCCCCCCCACCCAAGCGTGGCCAGCGCTGGGAAGAACCGCCTGCACCTGCCTCCCAAAATTTCTAAACAGGCACTTACCTTAACGTCCATTGCGTTCTGCTACATGAGCACGACTTGGGAGCGAACACATGAGAAAGGAGTGAAGCATGGGTCACTCCAAGCTTTGAAACTCATAGCTGGCTTACACACAACACTCCAAGGGGGGGACAGCGCAGACAGCTCACTCGAGGGCTCTCACCTCCTAGAACAAGCCATCCAGCACCCGCCTCCAAAGGGGGATAGAAATGAAACACTACACTTTATAGATAATATATGTGTGCATCAAACCAAGTAACACCTGACAAATCTGGCTTTGCAAATTTGGCCTAATTGGCTACTCAGGAGACATTGCTCATGCAAATATGCATTTGCTTTCGCATGCCAAAGTTGGTAGGGTTAAAAACCAATACCGCAAAGCGGTTGTCCTGCGAGAATTAGTTCATGCTACATTAGCACTATCCAGGAGCGCCAAGGGGAGGTTTCCCAATGCCCCCCCCCCCATATTTTGTACTGGCTTCAGAACTCAGCAACCAAACATTCCACAAAGATCACCTGCCAGGAATAAAGATGTCCCCACCTGGCTACATTGATGTTTCCCTTTGTTGTAACTGGATCTTAAAGTGTACCTAAGACATTTCATATATTAAAAACAATTATACATACCTGGGTCTTCGCCCTGCCCCGTTCTGGCTAATCGGTCCCCCGCCGTCTTTCCAGGTGCCTAGATCCTCCGCTAGGAGGGCCGGTAGTTCTGGCAATGTATTTACGTAAATTAGGAGACCAAAAAACAGCGTATCCTCCTTAGTGGTGCGCTAACGCACCCACTGTTCACAGGTATACATACAAGGATAAGTACATAATAAATCACTTAAAGAGACCAAAAAGTTGTTGATAAAGATGAGCTTGAATTTTTAATATATTCAAAAAGTGCAAAAAGTTGATTCACAGATCTTCAAAAGAAGTTCATCTTAAGACACGACATCCCATAAAAGGTACAATATCAAAACAGTAAGATCAATTGTTCTTATGTACGTATACCGGTAATTTCGGCAGTCTCAGGGCCAGTTGGAGCAGGCATAGTTTGACCGCATGCACCCCCCCCATCATGCTCCTGTGGAGGGTACCATTCTGCGCCTACGTAGAATGCTCCTAAAGATGGGTCTGTGACACTGGGCTGTACCCCCTCCAGCTCGGCGGCCCCTCCCCCCCGGACTTGTCGCCTGAGGAAGTTGTTTCACCCCGCCTCATGGGCGAACCGGCCCTGCATACTGCACCATTTGGGTTCTCGATGTCTCTGTGTTCTTCTTTTTAGGCTACTTACACACCAAGACGTTGTGTTTAGGGGACATTATAGGGCACATAACGTGCCCCTAACGCAACGCATGGTGGTGTTGGAGCAGGACGCTACCAAGAGCCGCGTTACAAGCAGCTCTTGGTGCGCCTGCTCTGTCGGAGGCGCTGCGGAGACCACATGAGCGGAGCTCTCCGCATCACGTGGTCCCGCCAGCCAATCAGCGGCCGTTCCAAAGAGTAAACACTGCAAGTGCAGTGAATATAAAGTAGCCATGTGCCTGGCTACGTAGCGGCCTCTCCCCGCCTTCTCTCCGCCACTAAAATAAAAAAAAAACACCTGTACTGAGCATGTGCAAACAGTCTAACGCGGCTTAGCCGCGTGTAAAGTACTGCATGCAGTACGTTATGTAGACGTGCTGCGTTACAATGTAACGCAACGTGGGCACTGTGAACAGCCCATTGATTTTTCATTGCTGTGCGGTGGGGCTGCATTACAGGCTGCACTAACGTGCGCCTGTATTGTCCCACTGTGAAAGCAGCCTTAAGGGTGTTTGGCAACCCTACCTTGCATGCACAGTTATGCAACCTGTGTATTTAACTGTTTTTACTTGTCGATTCGTTGAATTGTTAAAAAAATGTATTTCAATTAAAAAAAAAGTTATTCTGGAGTTAGACATTAATGTGGTGAAGTAGATGTCCTTAAAAACAATGTTTCTCAAATAAAATAAAGCCGGTGTAAGCAGCCTACAATAAGAAGCTGTCATTGTTTTCCCCTTGTTTTCAGCAGAGGGAAGTTGGAGGCTCATTATATGGATCCTGGGAGAGGGGAGTTGGCAGAGACCTGCGCTCAGATGTGGAGTCACTGCTTTGTGAGTTTGTCTAGGGATTTATGTGCTGAGTGCGGAATCTTCATACACCCCAGGAAGTATCACGCAGCAAGGTGAGGAGCACGGCTCTGCTGCTTCCAGGGGGAAGGCAGAAGAACGAGGTGTTGATTACTCCCGTAGTTATCATTTGCAGCACAGATTGTGCCTCGTCAGAGTTCAGACGCTGCATGGTTCTCAGTTAATGGGCACATAGGGCCTCTGTTTCACAACTTTAACCCTGGTTATGCCTCTGTACAGCTGTCTTGCCATACACTCACTGCTCTCACCGTTACTTCTGATGGATAGGGCAGAGATGGGCACTATCTATAGCTAGTCTGGAGGGTTGGAGATAATACAACTAAGGCTGGACTGCAACTTTTTCCATCCCTGGGTAGAGATGGTCGGAACTGTTTGCCGGTGGACAGTTCCCGGCGAAGAAAGCATGTTCGCGGCTGGCGCGTTCGAACCGCCCCCTATACATCATCATCATCAAAGGAGCTCACAATCTAGTCCCTATCATAGTTATATGTCTATGCATGTATTGAGTAGTGCATGTATATTTTAGTCTAGGGCTAATTTAGGGGGAAGCCAATTAACTTATCTGTATGTTTTTGGAATGTGGGAGGAAACCGGATTGCCTGGGGGAAACCCACGCAGACACGGGAAGAGAATACACACTCCTTGCAGATGTTGACCTGGCTGGGATTCGAACCGGAGACCCAGCGCTGCAAGGCAAGAGTGCTAACCACTACGCCACCATGCTGCCCATGCTACCTATACTGGAGGGCAATGTTCATCAGGCTATCTATAAGGAGGGGGGGGGGCTGTCATCTCTATTCTTATACTGAAGGAAGGGGGGGAGGGGTCATCAGGCTACCTATACTAAGGGAAGGGGGTTCCTTAGCTATTTAAATAGGAGGAGGGAGAATTATCTGGCTTCCTTATACTAGAGGGAAGGGTCAACAGGGGTTATCAGGCTATTTATACTCAAGTGGACGGCTGCTGACGGTGGCCTTGGGCGGTAAAGAATACAAATCCGACCCTGATGTTAGCGAATCAGCTAGCGCTCCCTCCTGGACCACACCCCCACCCTATAAAAACGCCAGTGCACGGCAGCCATTTTATACTCTGTCTGACTGGCTGGCTGCTGTGAAGCAGTGTAGGGAGAGAGTTGTGCTGCTAACAGGGAAAGTGTTAGTTAGGCTTCTGTTTTGTGTCCCCAGTAAAGTTTCTTGCTGCTAGTACAGCGTCCTGAACACCCAAGAGCCCTTACAAGGGCTGATACATTGGTTTTCTTGATATTGTTATATTGCAGGTCTGTGTGTCTACTGACTGTCCAGTGCACTGACTTTAGCTGTTGGACACAGGTGTGCATACTGCTGCTAGTGGTACATTACCTTGCATAGTAGTCCTCATAAGTGCCGTTTTATTGTTTTTCTTGCTATTGTTCTATCGAAGTCCCATGTGTCTGCTGGTTCTACTAGACTGGTCTGCTGGTCTTACTAGTGCACCAACCAGTGGTCCTCAAACTAAGGCCCGCGGGCCGAATGCGGCCCCCTGAGGCCTTTTCACCGGCCCCCCACTCTCAAAATCTATTACTTATAGATGCGGTCCACTGCATCTATAAATATCTGCGACCCACATATAGAATAGCAGTGCTGGCACCACCCATCCACATGGGTCCAATTGGACTGCAGGTTGTCACCTGGGTATGCTTCACTGTCTGTAGCCAAAAAGTTCTTCGGGCGCAACATGAATGGCGGCTTCTCCTCCGAAGGAGTTCTCCTCTGTGTTGCAGGACATACTATCTGCACATGCTGTGTTGGGGGGCATACTATCTGCACATGCTGTGTTGGGGGACATACTATCTGCACATGCTGTGTTGGGGGGCATACTATCTGCACATGCTGTGTTGGGGCGCATACTATCTGCACATGCTGTATTGGGGGGCATACTATCTGCACATGCTGTGTTGGGGGGCATACTATCTGCACATGCTATGTTGGGGGGCATACTATCTGCACATGCTGTATTGGGGGGGCATACTATCTGCACATGCTGTGTTGGGGGGCATACTATCTGCACATGCTGTATTGGGGGCATACTATCTGCACATGCTGTGTTGGGGGGCATACTATCTGCACATGCTGTGTTGGGGGGCATACTATCTGTACATGCTGTGTTGGGGGGCATACTATCTGCACATGCTGTTGGGGGGCATACTATCGGGTTTGGTTAAATGGGAGACATAAGGGCTGCACAGGTAATAGTTTACACTACCTAGGCTCAATGTAATGTTTTCTTCATTTTATGTATACTCCAGCCCCCCAGCAGTTTAAAGTATGTTGACCCGGCCCTTCACTGAAAATCCTTCACCACCACTATCATCTAGTATTCACTACTGCCCCCTGTGCAGGGCCTATATTGTGAAGTGATTGTTGCAGATAGTATACACCTATGGGTCACTTGACCTGCATGAAGTGACATTGAGTTTCCAAACAAAACAAAACAGCTGAGTGGACCACTACTGGCATCTTGTATCCACTACTATTGTCCCCTGTAAGGCCTCACAGGCAGGGCCTATATTTATAAAGTGATTGTTGCAGATACTGTTTACCCATCTGCCACCTGACCTGCGTGAAGTGACATTCAGTTTCCCCCAAAAAACAAAACAGCTTAGTGTCCAGAACCACTACTGGCATCATCTAGTGTCCACTACTAAAGCCCCCCATATAAGGCTGTAAAAGGCCTCACCGGCAGGGACTATTTTATAAAGTGATTGTTGTAGATTGTGTTAACCCATCTGTCACTAATCACTATCACTAATGCTCTTTGCGGTTGTTTGTGGTGCGGAAAACACTGCGTTTGGTCTGTCAGTGTGAAGCGGGTCTAAGGCTTACACTACCTGATCGGCGTGTACACATGCTGGACGTTTCAAAGCACTTTATTCCACAAATTTAGGAATGTAATGTGATTTCTGCCCCTTAGAGATTAAAACACGCTCTGCGTCAACTCCGTAATTTTTGGTGGGACTTTTGACAGGCATGTCCCTCCAGCACTTTTGTGGCCTGAAACAGTCCCTATAGGTTTTAGAATTCGCCTGCCCATTGAGGTTTATGGCTTCAGCCTGTTCACTAACGTTTGTGGCAAATTTGCATTCGCAATCTGAAAATTTGATGTTCATGACATCACTACCCTTGGGCCAACTTTCTTGTGGTTCCCCTTCGATGTGCACCAGTGCTCCTCACATTCCATGTTTGGGTCCCTCTTTCATGAGTAAAAGTGACCACTAATCATACAATTTGGCAACGATCGTTTATGAATTATTATTTGTATGAACGATTGTAAATGATCATTTGGGACCACTAATGGATGAAAATCTCCTAACCAATCTGTTCAGATGAATGAATTTGATCCGACAAAAGATCTAAGTGACTTTGAATGAGGGATGATCATTGGTGCAAGACGAGTTGGTGCTAGCATCCTCTGAAGTGACGACTCTTTTAGGATTTTCTCGACCAACTGTGAGAAAAAAACTTCAAGCGATAACACTTCTGGTTTTAAAAGGCTAGTAATCGTGAGAGGTGAAAGGCAAGTAGCATGCATAGTCCGCAGCAACAGACGGGCAACAACATGACAAATGCAGGTGCGTCACAAAGCATATCTCAATGCTTAACAAGATGGACTTTGCAAAAGATGGTCTTTAGCAGCAGGAGACCATCAAAAGTGCAGTTGGTATCACAGAAAAAAAGGAAAAGATGTCTGTTTGCCTTGCCACCGTGCTTGATCAGTCTCTCAAATTGGTTTGAGGAACAGCAATCAGAGTTTACCTACTTCTATGGCCAGCTAAGTCCCCTGACCTCAACCCTATTGAGCATTTGTGGGACGAAGTCGAAAGATCACTTCAAAGCTTGGAAACGTTATGCCACCCTCCAATCTGATCCAACTTAGAGCTGCCATTAGGTCAGCATGGGCCAAAATTCCTCATCAATGCTAGCAGCATCTTGTTGAGTCCAAGCCAAGAAGAATATCAGCTGTGATCAGAGCTAAAGGTGGACCAACTCGTTGTTAGAGGGTGTTTCTAAGCGTCTATTTGAAAAGGGCGCCTGGATAAAAGGGCGCCTGGTGTAGGCCATATATTTCAAATTCGGCTACAAAAAGGGCGCCTGGTGTAGCCCATATGCCAACTTCGGCTACAAAGGGCACCTGGTGTAGACCATATATTCCAAATTTGGCTACAAAGGGTGCCTTGTGTAGCCCATATATGCCAAATTCGGCTACAAAGGGCGTCTGGTGTAGCCCATATATGTCAAATTCGGCTACAAAGGGCGCCTGGTGTAGCCCAAATTCGGCTACAAAGGGCGCCTGGTGTAGCCTATATATGTCAAATTCGGCTACAAAGGGTGCCTGTTGTAGCCCATATATGCCAAATTTGATTACAAAGGGTGCCCGGTGTAGTCCATATGCCAAATTCAGCTGCAAAGGGTGCCTGGTGTAGCCCATATATGAAAAATTCGGCTACAAAGAGCTCCTGGTGTAGCCGAAAAAGCTAGTTTTAGTTTATAAAAAGGATGCTGCTATAGGCAAAATGTGTTGGCCTATAAAAGGGCTCTAGGTATAGCTGAGAAAAGTGATTACTCTAACCTAACTTCTCCCTAATCTCACACAGAACCCTCCCCTGATGGTGCCTAACCCTAACCCCCCTGGTGGTGTCGATCCCTAACCCCTCCCTGGTGGTGCCTAACCCTAAGGCAGCCCCTGGTGATTACTGTGACCTAACTTCTCCCTACTCTCATACAGAACCCTCCCCTAACCCCCCTGGTGGTGCCTAACCCTAAGACTCCCCAGGTGGTGCCTAACCCTAAGACTCCCCTGGTGGTGCCTAACCCTAAGACCCCCCCAGGTGGTGCCTAACCCTAAGACCCCCTAGGTGGTGCCTAACCCTAAGACTCCCCCAGGTGGTGCCTAACCTTAAGACCCCCTAGGTGGTGCCGAACCCTAAGACTCCCCTGGTGGTGCCTAACCCTAAGACGCCCCAGATGGTGCCTAACCCTAAGACTCCCCTGGTGGTGCCTAACCCTAAGACCCCCAGGTGGTGCCTAACCCTAAGACTCCCCTGGTGGTGCCTAACCCTATGTCCCCCCTGGTGGTGCCTAACCCTAAACACCCCTAGTGGTGCCTAACCCTAAGACCCCCTAGGTGGTGCCTAACCCTAAGACTCCCCAGGTTTTGCCTAACCCTAAGACTCCCCCAGGTGGTGCCTTACCCTAAGACCCCCAGGTGGTGCCTAACCCTAAGACCCCCTAGGTGGTGCCGAACCCTAAGACTCCCCTGGTGGTGCCTAACCCTAAGACGCCCCAGATGGTGCCTAACCCTAAGACTCCCTTGGTGGTGCCTAATCCTAAGACTCTCCTGGTGGTGCCTAACCCTAAGACCCCCCAGGTGGTGCCTAACCTTAAGACTCCCCTGGTGGTGCCTAACCCTATGTCCCCCCTGGTGGTGCCTAACCCTAAACACCCCTAGTGGTGCCTACCCCTAAGACCCCCTTGTGATGATGCCTACTCCTAACCCCCCTGCACCCCCAAATCAAAAATCTCAGCTATAAAAGGGTGCCCTTTTGTAGCAGAATCAAAAACCTTGTAGCCGAAAACCTTGTAGCCGAATAAAAGATATGGGCAACAAAGGGGCACCCTTTTGTAGCAGAATAAAAAAACTTGTAGCCGAAAATATTGTAGCCGAATAAAAAATATGGGCTACAAAGGGGCGCCCTACTGTAGTGGAAAACCTTGTAGCCGAAAAAAAATTGGCTACAAAGGGGCACCCTACTGTAGCCGAAAGTAGCCAAACAAAATATGGGCTACCAAGGGGCGCCCGCTTTTAGCCTATATCAAAACTGGAGCGCCCTTTTCACCACCTTGTAGCAGATATTTGCAGAAATAACATTGACGTCTATGGAGGTGCCCTTTTCATACAGGCGGCTCAGGCGCCCTTTTCAACGGATCCCGTCTCTAATTTTTTGGCCACTCAGTGGTATTTTCTCTTTGACACGAACGAGTCTTTTATGTTAATATCGTCAAAAAATACATGAATAAATAACTTCACTATGAGTCAATGTTCCACAATGAGGAACCATGAAAGGCATTCCACTGAGAACATTGAACTCATCGCCCCTCATCGGGGCTCATGATCTAATGTCTCGTTTTCGGGGGCCAGTCTCAGGATAACCTAGCAGTAAGTTCTTGTAACGTGGGAGGAAAGTGACACAAACACAGAGAACACAGAAACTCCATGCAGGTAGAGCCTTGGCCACTATTCAAAAGCTGGTTGGCTGCGCTAGCTCTGCAAGGCGAGAGTACGAACCGCTCAGCCTCTGTGCTGCCCTTATGTTTTCTCTTTGCTCTGGAATTATATGATGAGCTGTTTGCACTCAGCTCAGCTGCCTAACCATATAATCGTTCAGGATCTGCAAGCTTTTTAGCGCACAGCTTGTCGGAAAACCTCCGCATGGCAGGTGCTGATTGTCACTTTCTTCTAATCGTGAGAATGGAATAAAGCATTCGGGGATTGAAGTTTGCTGCTTCTCATAGTTACATAGTTATTTGGGTTGAAAAAAAGACATACATCCATCGAGTTCAACCAGAGAACAAAGTACAACACCAGCCTGCTCCTTCACATATCCCTGTTGATCCAGAGGAAGGCGAAAAACCCTTACAAGGCATGGTCCAATCAGCCCCAAAAGGGAAAAAAATCCTTCCCGACTCCAGATGGCAATCAGATAAAATCCCTGGATCAACATCATTGGGCATTCCTAGTAATTGTAGTCATGGATGTCTTTCAACGCAAGGAAAGCATCTAAGCCCCCTTTAAATGCCCCCTTTAAAGGTATAGAATTTGCCATAACTACTTCCTGTGGTAATGCATAGAGGGCGCTCTACTGTTTAAACTTCCCCCGACAGGAAGTAAGTGAAGCCAGCCGGAGCCCAGTGCAGAGAAGGGACAGTGGGGAGTCACGCCGGCCGGATCAGGTAATGTATTGTCACTAGGGTCGGTCGTCGGACATTCGAACACTGCAATCGACGCACTCCCGACCCGCCGGCGATCGAGCAATATTTTCCGCGCATACACATCAATCGGATGGAAATCGGTCGAACAGTCAGCGATTGCGTATTGATTTCACAGCAGATTCGATCACAGTGATCGAATGTGCTGTCTATCGGCGGGAAATCGAGTAAGTGTATGGGCACCTTTACTGTCCCTTTCCTAAATAAATGTCTAAAACGTTTTTCCTCCATGTGCAGATCATGTCCTCGGAGTCTAGTCCTTTGTGAAAGCCTAGGGACAAAAAGCTCATCCGCCAAGCTTTTATATTGCCCTCTGATGTATTTATACATGTTAATTAGATCCCCTCTAAGGCGTCTTTTCTCTAGACTAAATAAACCCAGTTTATCTAACCTTTCTTGGTAAGTGAGATCTTCCATCCCTTGTATCAGGAATGGCACAGAGGGTTTTAGCCACGGGCAGACGCATCACTTCCCTACGTTCGTCATCGTCATCTGCACCAAGCCTCAGACAACTGTAAATCCATTTGTTAGATAACACTGACTGTCTGTCAATAGCAGACGGTTAAAGGATACATCATCTTCACTCACCTGGGGCTTCTTCCAGCCCCTGGAAGTGTGTTAGGTCCCACCAGGGCCGGGCCAAGGCATAGGCTGGAGAGGCTCCAGCCTCAGGGCGCAGTGAAGGAGGGGGCTCACAACTCACTCATCTATCATTCCCCTATTGTGTTTAAAGCAGAGAGAAATAAGAAAAGCGGATAAATGGCAGTGACTGCAAGCCAGATAACTAGAGATTAAGGTGTTGGGGCCCTGGGGCGCTTCTTAGTCTAATAGCAATCAGTGTGTGACGGCTGGGGTGGGAGGGATGGAGGGGCGCACTTTGGAATCTCAGCCTTGGGTGCTGGAGGACCTTGTCCTGGCTCTGGCTCCCACGCCATAGTTCTGCTCTGAGCTAGGCCTCTGCTCTCCCCTCCGGAAGAATTCATATGTTTTCCACCCGTACGACCGACTTTCTTGTGGCTCTGCTTCTATGTGCAGCACCCTTCTGTATATAGCAGTTCACTTTTCCACGTGCAGCAGCCTCACCCTATTCCACATGCAGCCCCCTCTTCCATGTCTAACCTCCTTGTACTGCATCCCTCTGCTGTCTCCTATGGGATTCCTCTCTCCATATGTTGCTCCCAATTCGACCCATCCTGTTTGCAGCCCTCTCTCTCATGTGCAGCAACCCCTCTCTTTAATGTCCAGCAGCCAGTTAGGAAAGCTCTGAGGAATATGGACAACGCTGTGGATTTGCGCATTTTTTTTCAGCATACAAATTCACACAGCAATGAATTTCTATGGGCCTTTTTCCATTAGATGTGAAAATCGCAGCAAGAAAAATAGAGTTGCTATTTTAAGGACATTGCATGCTGTACCACGAATGTGTTTTTGCCTTCACATTTTTCATGTGTGTTTTTGCATGCGCTACCAATAATGGCAATAGGACTTCCTTCATGTAAAAAATGGGCCAAAAAAAAAAATGTTGTGAATGCACATGCAAATTCATTCACATGTAAAAAAAATTGCAAATATGGGAATGTACATTGGCATGCAAATCTCACATCTTAACCACTTCACAACTGAGGGGGTTTTACCCCTTGAGCACCAGAGCAATTTTCACCTTTCAGCGCTCTTTCCATTCATTCGTCTATAACTTTACCATTACTTATCGCAATGAATTGAACTATATCTTGTTTTTTTCGCCACCAATTAGGCTTTCTTTAGGTGGGACATTATGCCAAGAATTATTTTATTCTAAATGTGTTTTAATGGGAAAATAGGAAAAAATGTGGGAAAAAATCATTATTTTTCAGTTTTCGGCCATTATAGTTTTTAAATAATGCATGCTACTGTAATTAAAATCCATGACATGTATTTGCCCATTTGTCCCGGTTATTACACCATTTAAATTATGTCCCTATCACAATTTTTGGCGCCAATATTTTATTTGGAAATAAAGGTGCATTTTTTCCAGTTTTGCCTCAGGGTCTATAACTAAACGTTTAGAGGCAGAGGATCAGCAGGACAGTCAGGGCCGGCGCTACCATAGAGGCAAAGGAGGCAGCTGCCCCAGGGCCCCAGAGCTTGTAGGGGCCCCCAGTGGCTACAAGAGGAAAAAAAATTTCAAATCGACCTTATAGTTTTTGAGAAAATCGATTTTAAAGTTTCAAAGGAAAAAAAATACACATTTAAAAACCTGCCGACTTTAATGGTTAATAGCAAATCCACCTTAAATGCTAGAAACCCTCAATTTGCAGGATATGTTAGGAGATCATTGGGAATAAGAGGAAAAACAATTTTTCAAAAATACCTTATAGTTTTTGAGAAAATCGATTTTAAAGTTTCGAAGGAAAAAAGTATACTTTTAAATGCGGTAAACGTCACTTTTAGTAGCAAACCTAACGGTAGTGTAATTTTACATGCATCAAACGAAAGAGCAATAAATTTCCTGACGGGGTTTCCAGGGGGTCTATACGCAGCCGCAGCGCTTTGGCCAGGGATCGCTATACAGCCGCAATATGGCTGTAAGAAGATTCCTGGCATTTTTCCTATTTTCCCCAAAAAATGTTTTATGTTTAGAGTGTGGGAATTTTTAAAAAAAAATTATGTGGGGTCCCCCCTCCTGAAACTTTTTAACCCCTTGTCCCCCATGCAGGCTGGGGTAGCCAGAATGTGGAGCTCCGACCGATTGGGGCTTCACACCCTGACTATACCAGCTGCAAAAAAGGTCCCTTAATGCCGATTTTTGTTCCGGGGTATCTGTTGGGGGGGCCACCCAGGTTTATTTTGCCCTGGGGCCCCATTGTTGCTTAAACCGGCCCTGAGGTCAGCCAGGCAATGTACATTGTTTAAAAGGAAATATAAATATGGCAGCCTCCATATACCTCTCACTTTAGGTTCCCTTTAAATACCAGATCAGGTAAATTAAGAATCTTATTTCCTAGGGAGAGAAAAAAATGACTCTTCTAGTGGGAAGAGCCCATTCTGCTTTCCAATCAATTAATATTTATAGAATCTTCCCATCACGTTTCCCCGCACTTCTGCCATTTGTAATATGAGTTCTGTGCGGCTGCAGCAGTGCGCTGCCTGCATCTCACACCTTCCTGAATCAAGCCCTCCGTACTCTCCCCGCTGCCTCTCCTAAAAAAGCACTAATCTACGGATGATAATGTAATTGCTGGTGTGGAAAATTACCTTTTTGTTCTGTAAATGTGATAAATATTAAAAGGGAAAATAAAACGCTTTGTGTTCCTGGTAATTAAGACTGGTTGAGTTTTACTCAATGCTTTCTGCTCTAAAATAATGACGATACTTCTGAAGCACTGAGGGACTCCCAGATGTTTATTTATTAATGTATTTATTTATTTCTGCAAAGAGAACTCAACATAAAAAACTGCAGCAGAACAATAGCAGGCCAATTACGTGAGAAGTGGCGTAGGGATCACCATGGCCAGAGGCGTATCTAGAGGGGTGCAAGCATGGCTTGTGCCATGGGTGCTACAGCATCATGGGCACCATGCCTGCCCCTGTGCTGGGCCCCCATGCCTCCTATCACTCATAACTCAGATAAGATTAATTCTGTTAACTGGAGAACATGTAGGGCCCACTTAGTGTTAGAAAAGAGGGTAGAAAGGGAATAAGAAGAGATATTTCCAAAAAAGTTACTTCAGCAATATCCAGATCCCAAAAAACACAGGCAATCATAACAAACGTACGCGAGAAAGGATGCTGTTTTTAGAGGGAAGGGGGCGCAATTTCAGCGTTTGCCAGAGACTCTATATTACCCAGATACGCACCTGACCATGGCAGCTGCTACGGACCTAGTAGCCCCAGAGCGTACTTGACAGGTGTCTATATAAGGGTCAACGGCTGGCATTCGTTAAGACCCTTGGCAGCCATGGGGCACTATGGCCTCAATTCACTGAGGGCCCTATCAGCGCCCTACTGGGGCGGTGCGTTAAATTTAGCGCCCCCCACCGCAGCCTAATGAAAGTCTATGGGGTAGTTCATACTACCCACGTTTTGGTACGCTGCGCCGGAAGTGCCCTATGTAAGGTACGGACATACCTACATTACCGCGTGGCACCTGTGGCGATCTGCGTCGGACTGGAAGTCATGTAAGCCTGTGGTGACGCAGGGATTTTGACGGCAACTTTGCGGTGCACATGCGCGGAAGCGTATTTTTACAATATGCCTCTGGGCACTTCTGTATTTCTGAAACAGGAAGTGACCACGAGCGAGCTTCACTTCCTGTTTGGATATCGGCCAGAAGGGGATTACTGCATACCAACGCGGTAATTCCCGAACGCCTATTTTTAGCAGTGCAGCCCCGGGCTAACGCCAGATGGTAGTCTGAAACGGCCTAAGGGCAGTTCGGTAAAATACTGCATTTGGTATTTTACACTTTTTTCCCCCCGAAGTCACTATGATTCCCAGCATGCGAAAAACATGCTTTAATTCACTGAGCCCTGCTTGGCAGTTTCCCCAGCTGTGGAGCAGGTCATGCAGGAAGCTATGAGTCTTCCCACAAGTGGTGCAGCAAAAGGAGAACAGAGGCGCCAGCAGGGTAAAAGTGGATAAAACCTTTAAAATTTGCTTGGAGGAAGCGGTGGACTTACCTCCATAAAGCAGACACGAAATACTGTCTGTATAATAGTAATCACATTTATTATATAGTATCCCAAAAGTGCAACACGCTTCGCAGGCCACGCCCGCTTCATCAGGCAATAAACGTGGGGACAAACAGAATTTCAGCAGGAGTAGCGCCTCAGTCTCATTGAGGGGCTACTCCTGCTACTGCTGAAATTCCAGTAGCAGTGGGGTGTGCGTAATTATTCAGCCCCCTTTGGTTTGAGTGCAGTCAGTTGCCCATAGACATAGACATTGCCTGATGAGTGCTAATGACTAAATAGAGTGCACCTGTGTGTAATCTAATGTCAGTACAAATACAGCTGGTCTGTGACGGCAGGCTTAGGCTACAAAAAGATTTCCAAAGCCTTGAACATCCCACAGAGCACTGTTCAAGAGATCATTCAGAAATGGAAGAAGTATGGCACAACTGTAAACCTACCAAGACAAGGACGTCCACCTAAACAAGGAGAACGCTGAACAGACATGCAGTCAAGAGGCCAATGGTGACTCTGGATGAGGTGCAGAGATCTACAGCTCAGGTGGGAGACTCTGTCCATAGGACAACTATTAGTCGTGCACTGTACAAAGTTGGCCTTTATGGAAGAGTGGCAAGAAGAAAGCTATTGTTACCAGAAAAGCATAAGAAGTCCCACTTGCAGTTTGCCACAAGCCATGTGGGGGACACAGCAAACATGGGGAAGAAAGTGCTCTGGTCAAATGAGACTAAAATGGAACTTTTTGGCCAAAATGCAAAACGCTATGTGTGGCGGAAAACTAACACTGCACATCACTCAGAACACACCATCCCCACTGTCAAATATGGTGGTGGCAGCATCATGCTCGGGGGGTGCATCTCTTCAGCAGGGACAGGGAAGCTGGTCAGAGTTGATGGGAAGATGGATGGAGCCAAATACAGGGCAATCTTGGAAGAAAACCTCTTGGAGTCTGAAAAAGACTTGAGACGGGGGCGAAGGTTTAACTTCCAGCAGGACAACGACCCTAAACATAAAGCCAGGGCAACAATGGAATGGTTTAAAACAAAACATATCTATGTGTTGGAATGGCCCAGTCAAAGTCCAGATCGAGAATCTGTGGCAAGATCTGAAAACTGCTGTTCACAAACACTGTCCATCTAATCTGACTGAGCTGGAGCTGTTTTGCAAAGAAGAATGGGCAAGGATTTCAGTCTCTAGATGTGCAAAGCTGGTAGAGACATGCCCTCAAAGACTGTCAGCTGTAATTGCAGCAAAAGGTGGTTCTACAAAGTATTGACTCAGGGGGCTGAATAATTATGCACACACAACTTTGCAGTTATTTATTTGTAAAAAATGTTTGGAATGATGTATGATTTTCGTTCCACTTCTCACGTGTACACCACTCTGTATTGGTCATTAGTGTGGAATTCCAATAAAATTGATTCAGGTTTGTGGCAGTAATATGACAAAATGTGGAAAAGTTCAAGGGGGCCAAATACTTTTGCAAACCACTGTAGTATTTGGAAATAAAGGTGTATTTTTTCTTTGGTGTTTTTTTTCCCCCCACTATTTTCACATGCACCAGAATGCACGTCCACGCGCAGGAGGGTGCACGTGCACATGCTAGGGCACGCACATGCATGTGTGGGGGCGTGCACGTGCAGCAGCAGCAGCAGCAACAGCAGTGTATGACTTATAAAAACGTCCTGGAGCCATTAAGAGGCTGTAGCAAGGCGTTTTTATAAGTCAGCTTGTCATTAAGTGGTTAAACCACAGTTCCATCTCAACTTATTATGTGACCAAGACCTTTGATTATAATGACTCTGTAAAGAACAGCAATTTTGATATGATACCTTGGTGCCCCCTCCTGGCTGGTGGTGTCTGAGGCAGCTGCCTAGTTTCGTGTAGGCATATTCCTGTGCTGAGAGAATGGTGGTTACCGACTTAGCTTTAAGCTTAGAAGATTCAACAGTGAAGATTTGAATTATTCTAAATACTTAGCCAGTTCCCTTTAAAGTGGACTTAAACTCTTGCGCAGGACAGAAGGAACACATACATAAATGCACCCTGTATGTATTTAGAGAGTTTAGCCTGTCTAATCCCCCCCTCATCTGTGTCTAATTTGATCTCTTCCCTGTGTCAGGTGACTGCCACGGCAGATAAGCTAATTTGAAAGCACAGGATGTTAACTATATGTCTGCTTCCATGAAAGCAGGAAGTAGACAAACTGCAGATTTATTGCAGGATTTGTATCAGCTATAACAAAAAAATGCTTTTCTTTAACCTCTTAAGGACCATGGTGTTAAACCCCCCTAGTGACCAGGCTAATTTCTGCTTAATTGGCCACTGCAGCTTTAAGGCCAAGCTGCAGGGCCGTACAACTCAGCACACAAGTGATTCCCCCCTTTCTTTTCTCCCCACCAACAGAGCTCTCTGTTGGTGGGGTCTGATCGCCCCCCTGTGTTTATTTTTTTTTAAATAAATATTTATTTGGGGTCTTTTTTGTATTATTTATTACTATTTTTTTTTTCAAAATCCCCTCCCCCCCAGCTGGCCAATCACGGCGATCGGATGTCATAGGCTTCTGCCTATGAGAGCCGATCGCTCTCTTGTCCCCCAGAGGGACAGCCGTGTCACACGGCTGTCCCCAGTACAGCGCTGCTGCTGATCGCATCGCTGTACATGTAAATACACGGCGGATCCACCCTGTAACGATCGCCGCTCGGAGACTGAAAGCGGAGCTCCGCTCTGCCCACTAAGCGGGAGATGCGTGCGCAGCCTGTGCGCGATCTCCTGCAAACTGCTGCCCCAGGACTTTACGCCATATCGGCGTTAGCTGGTCCTGGGGCTGCCGCCGCGGCCACGCCCATTGGCGTGACGCGGTCGGCAAGCGGTTAAAGGTTATTATGCTGCTGCGTATCTTTTAGAGCAGAGAGGAATTTCTGAGTTAAGGTCAGCTTTAAATGATGGAATTGACTAGCAATGCTGATGGGCTCTTAGTGACTCACCTGCGCTCTAATATGGTCCTTGTTTCCCCATGTGTTATGATAGGTCATACAGAAGTTAGAATCTCAGCAATAAATAATAAATGACCCTGGACTCTTTCATTGTGAAATTCTATGAGACTGACGTTCTGGTGTGCGCTGACGGCAACCCTTTTAGATGTACTGATTGACTTTGAGCGGAAATTTCTGAAAGTACATAGGTCAAAAATAATTTTCTTCCAAAGAGCTTTCCCTGGTGCTGAAGCCAGCTGGAGATGGAATAATGGAACGATACCGAGGAACTGATGTTGTCTTTCGGGTGATGTGTGACATCCACAGCACACTGGTGGCAAATGCCTCAGAAATTGCCCTGGAAACAAACATTTTGCAGTCTGCCCCATCTAAAGTGTACCTGAGATGAAAGGATGGAAACGTTGTATACATACCTGGGGCTTCCTCCAGCCCCCTCCAATCAGATCGCTCCCTTCCGCCGTCCTCCGCCTCCTGAATTGTTTGGTAGATGCCCCATTATCTTCAGTCTGTCTGGGCCAGGCGGGCAGACATAGAGCGCCCCACATGCGGCTCAGTACACCTGACTGCCCAAAAATAACCTACCATCCAGGAGGTGGAGGACAGCAGCGAGGGAGCGATCTGTGTGGAGGGAGCTGGAGGGAGCCCCAGGTGTGTATAACACTTTTCCATCCTTTCCTCTCAGGTTTACTTAAACCTCAGTTTCCCAGACAGGCTAGACCATACATGTCAAATCTGGCCGTAGAGCCATCAATTTTGGCCCCCAGGTGTTGCCCACAACAGACCACCAGGGAAGCTATATTGGAGGTGAAGCCCTAGATCTCCAGGGAAGTCATATGGGGGAGTGAGGGGGGGAGCACTAGACATCAGGGAACTGTATAGGGAGGGAGAGGGCCAGTGGGCCACTAGACACCAGGGACTGAATAGGGGAGGGGGGCACTAAACACTAATTGTATAGGAAAGGGAGGACCACTAGACACCAGGGAACTGTATAGGGGAGGGAAGAGGCATAAGGAGCCAGGGAACTGTATAGCGGTCGGAGGGGGACCACTAGACACCAGGCATGTCACAGATTAGCCATTCAGGCTGCGGCTTCTTTGCTGGGGTGGGGTGGGGGGATAGGTTTTAAGTTACTGCTTGGGAACTCATTGTTGGTTTGAACTGGAAGCTGAAATGAATAATAGTTAGGTGCCTGACAGAGGACACCTACTGCACTATAGAAGACTCTATAGTTGTTATCGCTCGATCCATGAAAGGTAACCAGGGTCCGTACATGCTCTGGACATGGACTCTGTGGTCTGGTCTTTTTGATGTCACTGCAGGTTGACCTTAGAGCTCGGACTCAGTGCTCCTGAGGAGTCCAGGAGACACTATATGCCAAGATCATACACGGGCTCAGAGGCGCTGCCTCACTCCCTGACACGTACCAAACCCAATCTATCAAATTAGCGGTGCTTCACAAGGAAGTATAATTAAGTGGAAGGAAGGAGAAATACTATTTTTCATCCCTGTCATTGGTAAAGTGGAATAATGCGAAATAACAACGTTTTACTTAAGCACAAACAACCTTTTAGGTGACAGAGATAAATCACGATATTGTATTATGTGGCTTGATGGACTCGCTAAATGGGAACTCCAACAGAGCCAAAAGTAATGTTGGTTTCAGAAGTAATTAATCAAATGAAGATAGAAGAACAGAGGAAAGGCGAGACAGTGCAGAGGAAAAGAAAAACTCAAAGTTATAGAGCAGAACTTATGTCAAATAAGCAAAGCGGCCAATCATACAGCAAAGACACGACGGTAGCAATGCTTGAAGTCCCGCTGTGAGGCCTGCTGGATAGTGGATCTCAGTTCCTACGCCCCAATCTCCTCCACAGTCTTCACTAGGGATGGTCGGAAATGCAGATTTCAGTCAATGCCAGAGATTTCCGTTTTCCAATTCCGATTTGCGAGGAGTTTTTTTTGGGTCATTTTTTGCATTCTCTGATTGACCAAATACTTCGGAGTTGACTCTACATTCTTTGATTGGTCCAGTGCTTCCGAGTTTTGTGTTTAGGCTAAAATTACTGAATTGTAGTATTGCGGTATTTCCACAGTTTTCCGATTGGAAATGCGGAAATTTCATTTCCGGGTAATGCGAATGAGCATCCCTAGTCTTCACCCTGTGCGGCGCGTCCCCGGTCAGCCAAGGGATGACAAGTGTGTGGCCCTAATACCCGGTTACACCCAGGCCTTGATATGTGCAAGGTATAGGAACTGAAGCAAGCAAGACAGGGGTACCAACAGAACCCCACTAGACAGGTACAGGCGGGAAAATCAGACAGTCCAGGTCAGCCACAGGTGATCAGATCAGTGCGGCACAGAATCTCAAAATGTAGCCGATCCAGTAACAATCAAGGGTTCATATACAGTAGATCAGAATATTACGGCACCAAGGGATAAAGCAATATTAGTTCAAGATTAATTTCAAAGGTCAGTCCGGGCAACAATCCAATAACAGAGTCAAAAGGCAAAGCAAGGTCCTACACCAAAATCCACAATAATGGATTTTGGTGGCATCTTTCACCATCACTGGTGAGGGAACTCTGAAGAGACTGTCCTTAAAGGACCACTCCAGCGAAAAAAGTAATCAGGTAAAATATAGCAGATCATGTGGGATTTTCAGGGTATTCTTTTGTCTTCAAAAGCATTTTGCAGGATATAGCAGTGCATTTGGGGAGCAGAAAATTTGGTGGAAGTTTGACTGCCACCATAGCCGTCCATTGCTTTATCAGTAGGCGGGGAAATTTGGAGGAGCCTGATAAATATTGGGAATTGGGGCCTGCCGCCGGCAGCCACGACTCCGGATATTTGTCAGGCATACAAAGCTCCCATGCTTACCACCAGTAATTATTGTCTTTGTGTGTGTGTGTGTGTGTCTGTGTGTGGGAGGGCGGGGGGGGGGGGGGGGGGGGGGGGGTAAGGGGGCGGGGATGGTTAAGATTAGCCACAGGGTTAGGAGGATTAAAGGAACTCTATTGATCAACATGTTTGTTTGTTTTCCATTGAGATGTGCTGCTAAGTACAGGTGTATACATTTGAATGCTTACCTCTTTGTTTACTGTTATCAAATTTCTTTCACACTTCAGTGATGCCAAAATCTAAGAGACTAAATCATGAAGGGTGGGGGAATCCCTCACACTACATTTGTTAACCCTGTGTGGGAGAGAAAGCTCTCAGCAGCTGCCTGTCTCTGAGAGCTGTCTGTAGAAAGCAGAGGAAATATATCTTATGTGCAACATAAACATTTGTAATAATATGTGAAACCTGACACCTGCCAGGCTTTTAATATAACTCTGCTTCATATTACACTGTTCTTAGCATGTCAGACTGCAGAGATTCATACCTTTGCAAATGAGACATTCCAACCGAACTAAAATCTACACACAATGGCCTCAATTCACAAAAGGCTTTGCGGTAAATAAATCTGCGAGGGAAAATACCACATTCGGTATTTTAGACCTTTGTGTGCTAATTTTTGAAGATTTTCACAGCTGCCTTTGAAGTTCGGTAAATTACCGCAGCCCATTGAGCGGTACAGCAGAAGTGTGGTGATATCTCTCTTTTGTTACAAGCTGTAATTACGGCTCCCTGCACAGATGATTCACACAGACTTCCCTGCACAGATGACTCACACAGACTTCGTCTCCCTGCACAGATGACTCACACAGACTTCGGCTCCCTGCACAGATGACTCACAGAGACTTCAGCTCCCTGCACAGATGACTCGCACAGACTTCGGCTCCCTGCACAGACAACTCACAGAGACTTTGGCTCCCTGCCCAGATGACTCACACAGACTTCGGCTCCCTGCACAGATGACTCACACAGACTTTGGCTCCCTGCACAGATGACTCACAGAGACTTCAGCTCCCTGCACAGATGACTCGCACAGACTTTTGGCTCCCTGCACTCTGCATTGTTAAGACCTCACCAGAGGTGTCGGTAATTATCTTCTGGCTTACCGCTTGTTGAAGGCTTTATGAATTGACATTTGCTGAAAACTTACGGACATGTGTTGGAGGTAACTACAGCCAAGTCAGTAATTTTCCTCCCTGCTCGGTAATTTCAGTTTTTTAATGCAGTAACAGCTTTTATGAATTGACACATTGCTAAGTGCTCGGTAAAGTCTGCTGTTTTCAGCATTACCGAATGCGGGAATGCTTTATGAATTGAGGCCAATGAATAAAATCTTTTGCTCTGATATTTAACATGAAAAGTAGGGAAATGTTTACACAGTTACTTAGACATTATTTGTACATGTCATTTTAGAACACTTGGTTTGATAGTGTTCGTTTGAGCCGTGGTGGGTAAAGGTTGGCATCCAGGGAGATAGTTAGGGTCAGGCGTCCACGGTGGGGGGCTCGGTAAGTTTAGGTCTCGGTAGTGGAGGGTTCAGTGTGAGCATAAGCTTGGATTTAGCTGAAGTCAAATCTCGAGATTTTACTTTTGTTTTTTCCACTTTAATAGTTGAATATATCGGTGGTTTACCGATATTCTACTATCGGATTTTCTGGTCGCCCTTTTTTTTCAAACGTGTGGATTTGCATTCCTATATTCCCTACTGTTTCCCTTTCACACTCTGTACTACTGGAAGGGCAAGTGTGGCAATGGGGGGCACAAAATGTGAAAGCAAAGAGGATCTTTAAAAATAAACAGGCCACAGCCTTATATGTAAATCAGTTCCATCACTGAGCTTTTCTCGCTAATATAGTTATTGCCTTGATATTTTTCCACTGTATGAAATGGGAATTTATAGCTAGGCCAACCCCGGCTAAGTGCCTTGACTTTCTCTAAATGCTCTGCTGTTCAGATTTGTCGGCTGCTTGGCTGATGCTAAATGCTATGCCCTTTAATATGGAGTGACAGATAAGCCCGACGAGATCACGGGGAATTCAAAGTTGTCTTAATGCCGGGGAAAGGCGCATTGTTTGTGACTACATGGAAATATCAGCAGGTCTCCTAACGGCATGGCAACGCAACAGACAGATCAGAGAGCCGAGTTATTAGCATAGAGAGATGGGGGAGCGAAGGTAAGGCGTGGGAACAAGTTATAGTCCTGTTATATTAATACCGTCAGGCATATTTATCAGAGTGCCTATTGCAATACCACCGGGTGTTGTCAATAGTAAAAATTTTGGTAACTGACATTACTGATATCTTACTATAGATTTACCTGGCCCCCATTCTCATACTGACCATCCCCTCCTAGTGCCTAACACTATCACCGCACCTAACACCTAAGACTAACCCCACACCAAGTGCCTAACACAAGCCCCCCCCCCCCCACCCACCCACCTAATGCCTAACACCAACCTCCCCTTCTAGTACCAAACACTAACCTCTCATAGTGCCTAACACTAACCTATCCTTCTATTGCCAAACACTAACCTCTCCTCATAGTGCCTAAAACTAACTTCCCTCCTAGTGCCTAACTCTAACCTCCCCCTCCTAATGCCTAACACTAACCTCTCCTCAGAGTGCCTAAAACCAACCTCCCCTCCTAACCTCCCTTTGGTAACTGACATTACTGATAGATATTTTTCTATAGATTTACCTGGCCCCTATTCTCATACTGACCATCGCCTCTTAGTGCCTAACACTATCACCCCACCTAACGCCTAACACTAACCCTGCACCATGTCCCTAACACTAACCCCCCCTCACCTAATGCATAACACTAACCTCCCCTTCTAGTGCCAAACACTAACCTCTCCTCAGAGTGCTTAACACTAACCTACCCTTCTAGTGCCAAACACTAACCTCTCCTTATAGTGCCTAACACCACTAACCTCCCTCCTAGTGCCTAATAATAACCCCCCCCCCCCCCCTCCTCCTAATGCCTAACACTAGTCTTCCTTCCTAAGGCCTAACACTAACCTCTCCTCAGAGTGCTTAACACTAACCTCCCTCCTAGTAGTGATGCTCGGATACCCCTTTTTATTATTCGAGTTTGGTCGAATTCGAATAGTAAATTATTCGAATTCAGTCGAATATTCGAGTCGAATATTTTTTACTATTCGATTCGACCTCGGACTTCGAGCTCACTATTCGAGTCGGTATTCGAGCTCATTATTCGAGCTGACTATTCGAATTGGCCTTAAATAGCTTCCAACACTTGTTTTGAGGGTGAATGATGCAAGAAACATCTTTTTTTCCTAGTAACAACAGTAAGTGATTATGTGGGGATGTTCCTTTAAAAAAAAAAGGTGGAAAGAGAAGTTGTGTCCAGAATTTTGTTCAGTACTGTATATACTTCTTCTTCTTCTTCCTCTTCTTTTTTATCTTCTATATCTTCTTCTTCTTCTTCTATATCTTCTTCTTCTATATCTTCTTCTTCTATATATTCTTCTATATCTTCTTCTTCTTCTTCTATATTGTCTTCTTCTTCTTCTTCTTCTTCATCTTCATCTTCTTCATCATCATCTTCTTCTTCATCTTCTTCTTCATCTTCTTCATCTTCTTCTTCTTCTTCTTCTTCTTCTTCTCCTTCTTCTCCTTCTCCTTCTTCTCCTTCTTCTCCTTCTTCTTCTTCTCCTTCTTCTCCTTCTTCTTCTTCTTCTTTTTCTATATCGTCTTCTTCTTCTTCACTTATTTCTCTTTTATATTTTTTTTTTAAAGAAATGCAGCTATTTTTGAGCGTAATAAAAAGCTGGTGGCGCACGCATGTTGGAAGCGCCATTGTATGTGCTACCTGGCAGTGGAAACACACAGACAGCAGGAGGTAAATTCAGCAGCAGCAGCAGGAGGAGGCGGATGATTGTGTGGCAGCAGGCAGTCAATGAGGCAGGCAGCGAGACATAATAGGCTGTGTGGTACCTAGCGGTGGTACCAGGCCGTAAATACACAGCATGAGGTTCCAGACAGCGGTTGTGAAGCCCACATCATGTCCAATACACAACTGGGACAACACAGTTTTCAACCCGGACACCTCTAAAAATAATATCACACAGTATTAATAAAAAGTATATATAATTTTTTTGTTTTTTTAAAGAAATGCAGCTATTTTTGAGCGTAACAAATAGCTGGTGGCGCACGCATGTTGGAAGCGCCATTGTATGTGCTCCCTGGCAGTGGAAACACACAGACAGCAGGATGTAAATTCAGCAGCAGGAGGAGGAGGATGAGTGTGTGGCAGCAGGCAGTCAATGAGGCAGGCAGCGTGACATAATAGCCCTGGTACCTAGCGGTGATACCAGGGCGTAAATAAACACAACAGGAGGTCCCAGACAGCGGTCGTGCAGCCCACATTGTGTCCAATACACAACTGGGACAACACAGTTTTCAACCCGGGCACCTCAGAAAAATTAAACCTTTTTTTTAATGGTTTTTTTGGTTTTGTTTGTAAAACAAATTACACAGATATATAGCTATTGTTTGACGTAATAGCTGGTGGCATAGTGGCAGCAGAAGGTAAATCTGTGTACCCTGGCGTTGGGAAACACAGACAGACAGCAGCAGCAGCAGGAGGAATGGAGGAGTAATTATGTGAGCAGCTATTGTTTGACGTAATAGCTGGTGGCAGAGTAGCAGCAGAAGGTAATTCTGTGTACCCTGGCAGTGGGAAACACAGACAGACAGCAGCAGCAGCAGGAGGAATGGAGGAGTATTGTGAGTGTGGCAGCAGGCAGGCAGCGTGACATAATAGCCCTGGTACCTAGCGGTGATACCAGGGCGTAAATAAACACAACAGGAGGTCCCAGACAGCGGTCGTGCAGCCCACATTGTGTCCAATACACAACTGGAACAACACAGTTTTCAACCCGGGCACCTCAGAAAAATTAAACCTTTTTTTTAATGGTTTTTTGGTTTTGTTTGTAAAACAAATTACACAGATATATAGCTATTGTTTGACGTAATAGCTGGTGGGATAGTGGCAGCAGAAGGTAAATCTGTGTACCCTGGTGTTGGGAAACACAGACAGACAGCAGCAGCAGCAGGAGGAATGGAGGAGTAATTATGTGAGCAGCTATTGTTTGACGTAATAGCTGGTGGCAGAGTGGCAGCAGAAGGTAAATCTGTGTACCCTGACAGTGGGAAACACAGACAGACAGCAGAAGGACAGTACACAGCAGCCCACTGTAGGTGTAAAATGTGTGGCTGCAGGCGAGGTAATAGTCAAAGTGAACCAGGCTGGCTTAGTGAGCAGGAGCCAGGAGGTGGTAAAGGGTGGTAAGGCACATTAACGATGGTTCTTCAGTTCATGTTCCCCTCTCGCCGACAACAGGGGCCAGGAACTCGCCTTCCACCCACGCCTGGTTCATCTTGAGAAACGTCAGTCTGTCCACAGACTTGTGAGACAGACGTGAGCGTTTCTCGGTGACCACGCCACCAGCTGCACTGAAGCAGCGCTCGGACAGCACGCTGGAAGGGGGACAGGACAGCACTTCCAGGGCGTACTGCGCCAGCTCGCTCCAGATCTCCAGGCGCTTGATCCAATACTCCATGGGATCAACAGGGGCATCGCTGTCAAGCCCGCTGTAGGACCCCATGTTGTCAGCCACCATTCGGGTCAGGCGCTGGCTGTGACCGGAGGAGGATGCTGCTGCATGCACCTCCTATCTAGTCACTGCTGCCGGAGCCTCTACAGTCCTGTAGAGCTCGTTGCTGAGAGACAGCAGGTCTGTGGGGCGCTTGCTGCTGGATGCAGGCACCTGCTGCTGCCTCTGTGCTGGCTGGACAGTGGGGGTGGAAGGCTGGGGGAAGGCTTCCTCCAAGCGCTCAACAAGGGCCTGCTGCAAGCTCCTTATTTGTTGCGCTGGGTCTCCTCCTGCAGGCGGCAGGAACTGGCTCAACTTCCCCTTGAGGCGTGGGTCCAACATCATGCTGATCCAGATGTCCTCCCTCTGCTTCATCTGGATCACCCTGGGGTCCTTGCGCAGGCACGTCAGCATGTGCGCTGCCATTGGGAAGAGGCGGGCCACGTGTGCTGGCACATCGGCGGCAGTGCTGTCCTCATCCTCCTCCTCTCCCTCCTCAGCCTCATCCTCTCTCCACCCCCGCACCAACTCAGCTGCACTGTGCTGATCCCCCTCATCAGCAGCAAGGTCAGGGACCTCCACCAAGTCCTCCTCCTCCTCCCCCTCAGAGGTGGACTGTGCAGCTGCTTGCCGCTCCTGCTGGTCCAAGGCTGCTGCTGCCTGTTCCAGCAAAGCATCGAGGGACCTGTTCAGCAGACAAACCAGGGGCACCCACTCGCAGACCATAGCATGGTCCCTGCTCACCATGTTAGTGGCCTGCAGAAAGGGAGCCAGCACTAAGCACACCTGCTGCATGTGCCTCCAGTCATCATCGGGGACGATGGACGGGATGTTGCTGGTCTTGTCCCTTCTCTGAACGGCGGAAACAGTGGCCAGGGCAAGGTACTGGTTGACAGCGTGCTTCTGTTCAACCAGACGCTCCAACATCGCCAGGGTGGAGTTCCAGCGAGTCGGAACGTCAAGGATCAGCCGATGGCGTGGCAGCTCCAGCTCCTTTTGCACGTCTTCCACGCTCACACAGGCTGCAGCCGAGCGCCGGAAGTGACGCACAACGTTCCTTGCCGTTTCCAGCAGTTCGCCCATCCCCTGGTAGGTGCGCAAGAACTTCTGCACCACCAGGTTCAGCACGTGGGCAAGACAGGGGATGTGGGTCAGGTTTCCCCTGTCTATTGCGGCAACCAGATTGGCCCCATTGTCGGCAACCACCTCTCCGACTCTGAGGCCTCTGGGGGTCAGCCAAATCCTCTCCTGCTCCTGAAGTTTGGCCAACACATGGGTTGCCGTCAGCTTGGTCTTCCCAAGGCTGACCAAGTGCAGCAGCGCTTGGCAGTGGCGGGCTTTCACGCTGCTGCTGAGGCGGGGGGTTTGGCCAGGTGTGCCGGAGGATGGCAGAGGATCGGAGGAACCTGCTGCAGTTCCCCTGACCCTGCGGGGTGGCACCACCCACTGTGTTGCTGCTGCTGCTGTGCCCGCTGCTGCTCTCCCATCCTCACCCCCTTCCACCAAGCTGACCCAGTGGACAGTGAAGGACAGGTAGCGGCCTGTCCCGAAGCGGCTGCTCCAGGAGTCCATGGTGACGTGGACCCTTTCACCAACCGCGTACTCCAGCCCTCGCTCCACATTGGCCATCACAAAGCGGTGCAGTGCAGGAATGGCCTTGCGGGCGAAGAAGCGTCTGCTGGGGAGCTGCCAGTCTGGGGCTGCACAAGCAAGCAGCGCACGCATGTCGCTCCCCTCCTGCACGAGCGTGTACGGCAGGAGTTGGGAGCACATGGCCCGTGCCAGCAAGCCGTTCAGCTGCCGCACGCGACGGCTGCTGGGAGGCAGAGCCCTAACCACCCCCTGGAAGGACTCGCTCAAAAGGCTCTGGCGTGGCCATTTGCTGGCACGGGAATCAGCAGACACAGCAGAGGAGGCCACTGAGGACTGGTTGCCAGAACAGGCCTCAGTGTCGTCGGCAGGAGTTGCAGAGGGGGGAGGAGCAGTGCGTTTCCGCACTCCTGCTGGTGCTGCTGGAGGAGCAGAAGGGCGGGTGGCTGCTGTTGCTGCTGCTGCTGCTGCTGAAGGCTGTGCAGTGATGGGTGTGGTGCCACTGCCAGCACCAGATGCCTTCAGCCTCTGGAACTCCTCATGCTGGTGGAAATGTTTCGCAGCAAGGTGGTTGATGAGCGAGCTGGTGCTGAACTTTAAGGGGTCTGCACCTCTGCTCAACTTCCGCTGACAGTGGTTGCAAGTGGCGTACTTGCTGTCCACAGTGGGCATGGTGAAAAAGCGCCAGATTGGTGACAAAAACAACCCCCTACGGCATGGAACCGCTGCTGCCTGTCTCCCTGTGGTGGTTGGGGGGGGGGCTTGGGTGCGGCTGGTGGTGGTACTGGCAGATGCTGCTGCTGCTGCTGCTGCTGCTGAGCCTGAGACACCAGCAGGCTGTGGGACCTGCCTACTGCTGCCAATGCTTGCAATGATGCGCCTCCTTGCAAGGCCCACAAGCGCATCCTCCTCCTCCTCCTCAGAGCTGCTGATGACGACATCCCCTGGAGCTGGTGGCACCCAGTCTCTGTCTGTCACCGTGTCATCATCATCCTCCCCCTCCTGAAACATGTCCTGCTGGGATGATGACCCCCCAAACTCCTCTCCTGATGCATGGATGGGCTGCTTGACTGTCGCCACAGTCTTGCTGTCCAATCCCTCATCCCCCAAAGTGCCCATCAGCATCTCCTCCTCAAGATCGCCAACAACAGCAGACAATTTACTCATGATGCCTGGGGTCAAAAGACTGCTGAATGACAGGTCGGCGAGTGACGGTGAACTGGCCTCCTCCCCAGGCCCTGCTGGGCGGCTGCTGCGAACAGGGGTGGTGGTGGTGGTGGTGGTGGTGAGGGTGCAGGCCTCGGATGCAGAGCTGATGGCGGGCTGCTCATCCTCCGTCATCAGTTGCACCACAGTGTCTGCATCCTTTTCCTCAATGGGACGTTTCCGACCCGGCTGAAGGAAAATCGGAGCAGGTGCTACACGCTGCTGCTGCTGTGTCTCTGCAGCGTGAGTTGCAGATGCTCCTGCTGGGCGGCGCCCAAGGCGTCCACGGCCAGTGGCTATAGGAGGAATGTTAGCCACTGACGCTGTTGCTGCTGCTGCGGAACTGTGCATGGTGGCGCGGCCGCGGCTTGCCACAATGCTGCTCCCTCTCCTCCTGATTCCCTTGCTGCCCTTCCCCTTGCCCAAACCGCGCTGGCTGCCACTTCCAGACATCTTAGATGTTTTGGGCGTAAACACAAAAGTTTTTTAAAGGGGCGGGTGAAAAGTGGGGTACTTTAATGGAGTGGGTTGGTGGGTGAGGTGACACTAATCACTAAGTGATTAGATCGCTAACTGATTAGTACAGTACAAATACAAAATACAATAATCGGTAATCAGTAAGTGTGAACAGTGAACAGTGAGTGTGTCCCCTAGTACACTAACTAGAAATTACAATAATCAGTAGTAATCACAAGGAAATAGAGTGTGTGTACACTACAGACAGTGCACGCGCACACACACGCAGGAGCTAGCCTATGAACAGTGACTGAGTGAGTGTCCCTAGTACAGTAAGTAAGTAGTAACAGTCAGGAAGTACAACTAGAAATTACAATAATCAGTAGTAATCACAAGGAAATAGAGTGTGTGTACACTACAGACAGTGAGTGCACGCACGCGCACACACGCGCAGGAGCTAGCCTATGAACAGTGACTGAGTGAGTGTCCTTAGTACAGTAAGTAAGTAGTAACAGTCAGGAAGTACAACTAGAAATTACAACTTAATCAGATTCAGTAATCAGTAGTAATCACAAGGAAATAGAGTGTGTGTACACTACAGACAGTGCACGCGCACACACACGCAGGAGCTAGCCTATGAACAGTGACTGAGTGAGTGTCCCTAGTACAGTAAGTAAGTAGTAACAGTCAGGAAGTACAACTAGAAATTACAATAATCAATAGTAATCACAAGGAAATAGAGTGTGTGTACACTACAGACAGTGAGTACACACACGCGCACACACGCGCAGAAGCTAGCCTATGAACAGTGACTGAGTGAGTGGCCCTAGTACAGTAAGTAAGTAGTAACAGTCAGGAAGTACAACTAGAAATTACAATAATGAATCAGTAATCAGAAGGAAATAGAGTGTGTGTACACTACAGACAGTGCACGCACACACACGGTCACATGCAGGAGCTATGAACAAACAGTGACAGTGAGTGTCCTAGTTAGTCCTAGTACAGTTATATAACTACAGTACAAAATACAATCACTCAGTAGTACTAGTAAAGGACAGCAGAAATACTGGTATAGATGAGAAGAAATAAACTAACAGAGGACAGGAGAGAACAGCTGAGCTGCCCACACAGGCAGGCCCTGAGGCCTAAAGTTGTGTAAGCTTGCCTGCAGCAGCTGGCTCTCTAGTAACACACAAGCTACTAACTAAAATACAATGTCTATCTAACTAACAACAATATAGGTGTATATAGGAGGTGTATGTGAGCAAAAACGCTAGGTGAATGACCACAATAAAGCTCTTGCTAAGCCAAAGCACAAAGGAGCAGATCTATCTCTGTACAAAGTCAGGCAAGGACGGAAAAACCGAACATGGCGGCCGCTATTTATAGGGTAGGGGCTGGCCAGGGTCCCCCTCAGTGATTGGCTGCCGTCAGAGGGCCTGGGAGCCCTCTGATTGGCTCTAAGGACATCAATCTGGGCTGTGACGCTATTCGAGCTCGGTATTCGAGCTCGAATAGCGCTGTTAGCTCGAATAGCGCGAATAGTGAATGTGCTATTCGAGTTCACTCGAATAGCCCATTCGAATATCTCCAGCTATTCGGAGCTCGAATACCGAGCTTGAATAGCTGAAAAAGAGCTCGAATATTCGAGCTACTCGAATATTCGAGCTCTGCTGAGCACCACTGCCTCCTAGTGCCTAATGCTAAACTCCCCTCCTAATGCCTAATACTAACCTCCCCTTCTAGTGCTTAACACTAACCCTCCCTCCTAGTGCCTAACAATAACCTCCCCTCCTAGTGCCTAACACTAACCTCCACTCCTAGTGCCTAACATTAACCTCCCCTCCTAGTGCCTAACACTAACCTCCCCTCCTAGTGCCTAACATGAACCTCCCCTCCTAGTGCCTAACACTAACCTCCCCTCCTAGTGCCTAACACTAACCTCCCCTCCTAGTGCCTAACACTAACCTCCCCTCCTAGTGCCTAACACTAACCTCCCCTCCTAGTGCCTAACACTGACCTCCCCTCCTAGTGCCTAACATTAACCTCCCCTCCTAGTGTCTAACACTAACCTCCCCTCCTAGTGCCTAACACTAACCTCCCCTCCTAGTGCCTAACACTAACCTCCCCTCCTAGTGCCTAACACTAACCTCCCCTCCTAGTACCTAACACTAGTGATGGCCCGAACAACAAATTTCCAGTTCGCAAACTTCAAATTTGAATTTCCGCAAAAGTTTGTGAACAGGCGAATCTGGCGAACCGCTATAGACTTCAAAGGGCAGGCAAATTTGGCCTAAGGGGTACTGTTCTTAGCTGGTTTCAGACCTTCCTATCTGGCAGGACACAGCAAGTATGTCTGGGCACACACTACTCAAATCCAGTGCCACTTCCCTATGGAGTTCCACAGGGTTCTGTACTATCACCATTACTCTTTGCAGTCTACATGCTCCCACTGGGCAAAATAATCCAGAACTATGGCCTAGGATACCATTGTTATGCAGATGACACACAACTGTATCTGTCCTTCAAGCCTGGCACCCAAGACCCATCAGCATCCATAAATGCGTGTCTAGTGGATTTACAAAATTGGATGAACACCAGCTGGCTGAGGTTGAACTCTGACAAAACAGAGGTGTTGGTGGTAGGTGGTCCACACATGATAAATAAAGTTCAAAACGCTCACCACCTCAAACTAGCAATTGGGGGAGATACTGTACAGTATAAAGACTCTGTGCAAAACCTTGGGGTGATTCTGGATGGAAATCTAAAACTCAAACAGCAGATATCAGCTGTCGTCAAGTCTTCCTTCTTCCATCTAAGAAATATAGCGAAAATCAAACACCTTTTTCCAGCTGAAGACCTACCTGCCCTGGTTCACGCATTTGTATCCTCCCGCCTAGTCTACTGCAACGCCCTGTTAATCGGATCTACAGAAAAGGTTCTGCGCCCCTTACAGCTAGTACAGAATGCTGCAGCCAGACTCCTAGCCAATGCCCCCCGCAGCTCACACATCACCCCAGTACTGCAAACTCTTCACTGGTCACCAGTAAAATGGAGAATCAATTTTAAGATCTGCCTGCTGACATTCAAGGCTCTACACCACATGGGACCCAAATACGGTACATAGCAGATCTATTGGAACTTTATGCCCCTCCACGCACCCTCCGCTCTGCCAACAAGATGAAGCTGGTTATTCCCAGGGTACACTTAACATTTGGTGCTCGGGCCTTTTCCTACGCAGCCCCTACTCTATGGAACTCACTTCCACAATCAGTACGAGAGGCTCCCTCTCTGGACAGCTTTAAAAAAAGGCTAAAAACTCACCTCTTTTCCCTAGCCTTTGAGACTGCATAATGCAGGGTCACAGCGCTTTGAGTCCCCAGGGAGAAAAGCGCTATATAAATATTATTGTTATTGTTATTGTTAAATTTAAAAAACCTGTAGGGACTGTTTCTGGCCACAAAAGTGATGGAAAAGTTGTTTCAAAGGGCCCAACACCTGCACCGTGGCATGCCGGAGGGTGATCCATGGCAAAAGTCCCATCAAAAATGATATAGTTGATGCAGAGTCATGTTTTAATCGCTAAAGGGCAGAAATCACAGTACATTCCTAAATTTGTAGAAGTGCTTCAAAACGTCTGGCGTGTGTACACGACAATACGGTAGTGTAAGGGTTAGGCCCGGTTCACACTGACAGACGAAACACTGCGTTAAATGCACTACAAACAACTGCAAAGAGCTTTAGTGATAATGTCAGATGAGCAAATCCATTGTTTTTGCTAGTTGACACCTCCAGGACATAAATGTTAGTCTTCTCTGCAGCAGTTTTTGTATAGTGGTGTGAGTGGCCGCCGTGCTTGTGCGCATGTTCGTGGGAGTGCAGGCGATTGTGGTTTTTCAGCCTACATGGTCAGGCTGAGGTAGTTCACTTAAAGTTAAGTGACTAAAAAAACACTGATTCTGCACCGAGGCCTTATACAGGAGGCAGTAGTGGATACTAGATGCCAGTAGTGATGTTGAAGGATTTTGGGGTTATGGTCAATGCACTGCTAGGACCAACAGACCTGTCTCCAATAGCTAACTTGTGCACGGGACAAAGAGTAGCAATACAACAGTAAGAAAAACATTGTACCAGCCCTAAGAAGGGCTTAGCTGTTCAGGACAATGTGGCAGCAGAAAGAATCTGCACTGAGGACACAGAACACAGGCCTATCTAAGGCTCACCCTGTCAACAGCACACTCTCCCTGATCTGCCTCGCACAGAAGCCAAACACAGACTGCAAAATGGCTGCTGTGCTGGCTTTCTGATATTGAAGGGGGGAAGGGGGGGCTATTTGTGGCTCCAATTGGCTATTTGTGGCTCCACCCCCTTTCTGAAATTGAACCCCAGTCACCCAATGATCAACTATACCAGGTTTGAGGCTTGTGCCATAAACATTGCAAGAATAGCAGAAATGTAAATATTCCCCTTGAAAATCAATAGGTGAATTTTGATTGGCTTTTATAGGCTCCAACCACTTTTCTGAATAATAATCTTAGTCACCCAACGACCAACTGTGCAAAGTTTGAGAACCCTACCATTAACAGTGTAAGAAAAACAAAAGATTGCTTTCTTAAAACAGAAAGAATTTGCAATAATTCAATAATTCAGGTTAGAGTGAGCTTGAGATGTCTCCCAGTGCATCACTGCTGAATATATGCAAATTAACCATTGTTACCCTTACAAGCTAAACACACCTCCAGAACCGCTGGAATGCAATGATGTGTCAGCTTGTTAATTTGTACAGAGCCATAATAATCCAACATGCATACAGACTGTTTTGGATTGTTTGATCCTAATCAGTGCATGGCATAGATTAATTTGGCTCTATGCAGTAGGGCTTGTAATACCGAGAGGTGCAGACTAACCAGAAAGCTCATGGTGACCCAGAACTCATTGGAGTGTGTAATGGACAGTGGCGGCGCTACACTGGGGCTTACCCAGGCTTCAGCCCCAGCTGTCAACTAGCCAGCCCCCCCCAAAGCCACCCCGCGGGCTGCGGCCGCCGCAAGTCAGTACTCGCGGTTCAGAAGAAGGAAGGAAGAGGGCTGGCCTGGCTGTCAGAAGGAACCCCGCCCCTGCCCGGGTATATATACAGTCTATCTGTATACAGAGGCGCCACGCATGGGCAAGGGAACGTTCGTGGCTCATTTGTGTCACGTGACGACGTCCGTCATGTGACACGCAGCAGTGTGCAGCGTGTTGCCTGGCCTGCCCGTCCACCCGCCCAGCTTCAGAGGCAGAGCAGAGAGGCTTGCTGCTATTCACTCCGACGGCGCCGGGGACTCATTCCAGCCACCAGACTGTCACTCACTACTAGTGACTCACGGAGACGCAGGAGGACCTCCATCGACAGCTCAGCAGAAGGAGGAGGAATCAAGGTGGGTTACTGTGGGGTGGGCAGCCAAGCCAACTTTAATTATTATTTTTTTATATGTGATGCTGATGTGGCAGACCTGAGCTCCCCCCCCCCCCTGGGGCCCTCAGCCCACCACCAGCCAGGCCTGAGCTGCCCCCCCCCCTGGGGTCCCCAGCCCACCACCACCAGCCAGGCGCCTCCAGCCCACCACCAGCCAGACCTGAGCTGCCCCCCCTATGGCCCCCAACCCACCACCACAAGCCAGACCTGAGCCTGGGGCCTCTATCCCACCATCACCAGACAGGCGCCTCCATCTCAGCCCACCACCAGGACGACCTGAGCTGCCCCCCTGGGTCCCCCAGCCCACCACCAGCCAGGCCTGAGCCTGGGGCCTCCAGCCCAGTCCACCACCAGGCAGACCTGAGCTGCCCCCGGGCCTCCAGCCCAGCCCACCACCAGGCAGACCTGAGCTGCGCCCCTGGGCCCTCCAGCCCACAACCAGCCAGGCCTGAGTTGCCCATCTGGGGCTCCCAGCCCACCGCCACCAGCCAGGCCTGAGGCCTCCAGCCCACCACCAGGCAAACCTGAGCTGCCCCCGGGCCTCCAGCCCAGTACACCACCAGGCAGACCTGAGCTGTGCCCCTGGGGCCTCCAGCCCACAACCAGCCAGGCCTGAGTTGCCCACCGGGGGCTCCCAGCCCACCGCCACCAGCCAGGCCTGAGGCCTCCAGCCCACCACCAGGCAGACCTGAGCTGCCCCCAGACCACCACCACCAGCCAGGCCTGAGCTTGGGGCCTCCAGCCCACCACCAGACAGACCTGAGCTGCCCTGGGGCCCCCAACCCACCACTATAAGCCAGACCTGAGCCTGGGGCCTCCAGCCCACCACCAGGCAGACCTAAGCTGCCCTGGGGCCCCCAACCCACCACCATAAGCCAGAACTGAGCCTGAGGCCTCCAGCCCAGTCCACCACCAGGCAGACCTGAGCTGCCCCCCTTGGGCCCCCAGCCCACCACCAGGCAGACCTGAGTTGCCCCCCTGGGGCCCCCAGCCCACCACCAGGCAGACCTGAGCTGCCCCTAGCCCACCACCACCAGCCAGGTCTGAGCCTGGGGCCTCTAGCCAACCACCAGGCAGACCTGAGCTGCCCCCAGCCCACCACCAGCCTGGCCTGAGCCTGGGGCCTCCAGCCCAGCCCACCACTGCCTCTTATGTGCATTTACTGGTGAAACGCTGTCTCATTATGTGCATTTACTGGTGAAAGGCTGTCTCTCATTACATACATTTACTAGGGAAACACTGTCTGTCAGTATGTGCATTAACTGGTGAAACGCTGTCTCTTAATACCTACATTTACTGGTGAAAGGTTGTCTGTCATTACGTGCATTTACTGGTGAAACGCTGTCTCTTATGTGCATTTAGTGGTGAAACGCTGTCTCATTACGTGCATTTACTGGTGAAACGTTCTCTCATTATGTGCATTTACTGGGGAAATGCTGTTTGTCATTATGTGCATGAACTGGTGAAAAGTTGTCCCTTATGTGCATTTACTGCGGAAACGCAGTCTGTCATTATGTGCATTAACTGGTGAAAAGCTGTCTCTTATGTGCATTTACTGGGGAAATGCTGTCTGTCATTATGTGCATGAACTGGTGAAAAGTTGTCCCTTATGTGCATTTACTGCGGAAACGCAGTCTGTCATTATGTGCATTAACTGGTGAAAAGCTGTCCCTTATGTGCATTTACTGCGGAAACGCAGTCTGTCATTATGTGAATTAAGTGGTGAAAAGCTGTCTCTTATGTGCATTTACTGGGGAAATGCTGTCTGTCATTATGTGCATGAACTGGTGAAAAGTTGTCCCTTATGTGCATTTACTGCGGAAACGCAGTCTGTCATTATGTGCATTAACTGGTGAAAAGCTGTCCCTTATGTGCATTTACTGCGGAAACGCAGTCTGTCATTATGTGAATTAACTGGTGAAAAGCTGTCTCTTATATTCATTTAATGGGGAAACTGTCTGTCATTACATGCATTAACTGGTGAAAAGCAGGCTCTTATGTGCATTTACTGCAGAAACGCAGTCTGTCATTATGTGCATTAACTGGTGAAAAGCTGTCTCTTATGTGCATTTAATGGGGAAACGCTGTCTGTCATTACGTGCATTAACTGCTGAAAAGCTGATTCTTATGTGCATTTACTGGTGAAAGGCTACCTGTCATTATGTGATTTTTTTTTCCATGTAACTACGTTAGCTGGTACAACCACATTACAGTTAGCCCCGCCCACATGACATCATGACCACGCCCAATTTTTCGCCGCGTGCCGCAAATTCCCCCCCCCCCCCCCCCCCAAGCCCGGCCTGCCAGCCCTCGTGCCCCCTTTGAGCCCCCCCAAAAATCTGAAGCTGGAGCCGCCACTGGTAATGGACTACAATGGTCCTAAAAGCCCCCTTACTAAGATGTTAAGAAAAACAAAAGTTTGCTTTCTTAAAACAGAAAGAATTTGCGATAATTCAGGTTGGAGTGAGCTTGAGATGTCTCCCAGAGCATCACTGCTGAATATATGCAAATTAACCATTCTACCCTTAGAAACTAAACACACCTCCAGTGTAACAGTGTAAGAATGGCTGCAGTTTACATTTTCCAGTGAAATTAGTATTTGTCTCTTTTTGGTTATGGTAATAAAAAGTATCCTATACTTTATTCCAGGTAATGTACTATGTGTGTGCCAAATTTCATTCAAATCCGTTCAGCCGTTTTTGCGTGATCGAGTAACAAACATCCAAACATCCAAACTTTCCCATTTATTATATTAGTAGGATTATGGTACCACCCTGCTTGTCACCTTTCATGATTTTAAATGGTTTTAATTTTAATTATTGAATAATAGATCAATAAGGATTCTCATTACATTTCTATATTGTGTCAGGGTGGTGCTGTGTATTGGGATTCTTTTCTCCTTTGTGGTTATTTACTGTGAACAGTACACAGGAAGTGTATATGTGTTTTTAACTTTCATTTTTAGAATGACCACAGGAATCTCACTGATGCTGGTGTTAATTCAATACAGGCACTTTGATTGGCTTTGGGAACACATGTTCCCATTCACCGATCATGGACCAACGGGACAGCAATGGAAACACATGTGTGCACATGCGTGATTGTAAGTGGCGGACCAAACAATAGGATGCACATATCTACGCTCATGATCTGCAAATGAAGTAGTATAGGCAGAAATCCAGAAGTGGTTGATGTATGCACATGTAATTTTACTATTTGGCCACAACATGTCCTAATAGTATGAGAACAGGAAGTAATGCATGCATAGTTAACCACTTGCCGACCGCCCACTGCACATTGGCGGCGGCAAAGTGGCAGCCCCAGGACCACGTAACGCACATTGGCGTTGGGTCCTGGGACTCTTCCGGGCCGGGGATCACGCGCATCAAGGCAATCAGATTCTCCCCAGACCCCCCCCCCTAGAACCCTCCCCCCCTGTGTACTGTATGCATCTATCCCCCCTGATCACCTGTCAATCACCTGTCAATCACCCATCAATCAGCCCCTAACCTGCCCCTTGCGGGCAATCTGATCACCCACCCACACCATTAGATCGCCTGCAGACCCGACGTCAGATCACCTCCCAAGTGCACTGTTTACATCTGTTCTCTCCTCTAAACACCCACTAATTACCCATCAATCACCCCCTATCACCACCTGTCACTGTTACCCATCAGATTAGACCCTAATCTGCCCCTTGCAGGCACCCAATCAACCGCCCACACGCTCAGATTGCCCTCAGTCCCCCCCTTATCAATTTGCCAGTGCATTATTTACATCTGTTCTTGCCTGTAATAACCCACTGATCACCTGTCAATCACCTATCAATCACCCCCTGTCACTGCCACCCATCAATCACCCCCTGTCACTGCCACCCACTATTTAGCCCCTAACCTGCCCCTTGCGGGCAATCTGATCACCCACCCACACCATTAGATCGCCTGCAGACCCGACGTCAGATCACATCCCAAGTGCACTGTTTACATCTGTTCTCTCCTCTAAACACCCACTAATTACCCATCAATCACCACCTGTCACTGTTACCCATCAGATTAGACCCTAATCTGCCCCTTGCGGGCACCCAATCACCCGCCCACACGCTCAGATTGCCCTCAGACCCCCCCTTATCAATTCGCCAGTGCATTATTTACATCTGTTCTTCCCTGTAATAACCCACTGATCACCTGTCAATCACCTATCAATCACCCCCTGTCACTGCCACCCATCAATCACCCCTGTCACTGCCACCCACCATTTAGCCCCTAACCTGCCCCATTAGATCGCCTGCAGACCCAACGTCAGATAACATCCCAAGTGCACTGTTTACATCTGTTCTCTCCTCTAAACACTCACTTATTACCCATCAATCACCCCCTATCACCACCTGTCACTGTTACCCATCAGATTAGACCCTAATCTGCCCCTTGCGGGCACCCAATCACCCGCCCACATGCTCAGATTGCCCTCAGACCCCAGCCCTGATCACCTCGCCAGTGCATTGCTTGCATCTATTCCCCCCACTAATCACACCTTGAGACACCCATCAATCACCTCCTGTCACCACCTGTTACCCCCTAGCACACCTACCCATCAAATCAGGCCCTAATTTGCCCTGGGTGGGCTCCTGATCATTCGGCCAAACACTCAGATCCCCCTCAGACCCCCTTCCGATCACCTCCCCAGTGCATTGATTGCATCTATTTTCCCCTCTAACCACCCCCTGAGACACCCATCAATCACCTCCTGTCACCCCCTAGCACTTCTATCCATCAGATCAGGCCCAATACAATCTGTCATGTAAGAGGCCACCCTGCTTATGACCGGTTCCACAAAATTCGCCCCCTCATAGACCACTAGAACAGTCATTTTGAGACATTTGGTTTCCAGACTACTCACGGTTTTGGGCCCGTAAAATGCCAGGGCAGTATAGGAACTCCACAAGTGACCCCTTTTTAGAAAAAAGACACCCCAAGGTATTCTGTTAGGTGTATGAAGCGTTCATAGAAGATTTTATTTTATGTCAAAAGTTAGCGGAAATTGATTTTTATTGTTTTTTCACAAAGTTTAATTTTTCACTAACTTGTGACAAAAAATAAGATCTTCTATGAACTCACCATACACCTAACGGAATACCTTGGGGTGTCTTCATTCTAAAATGGGGTCACTTGTGGCGTTCCTATACTGCCCTGGCATTTTAGGAGCCCTAAACCATGAGGAGTAGTCTAGAAAACAAATGCCTCAAAATGACTTGTGAATAGGACGTTGGGCCCCTTAGCGCACCTAGGCTGCAAAAAAGTGTCACACATGTCATATTGCCGTACTCAGGAGAAGTAGTATAATGTGTTTTGGGGTGTATTTTTACGCATACCCATGCTGGGTGGGAGAAATCTCTCTGTAAATGAACAATTGTGTGTAAGAAAATCAAACATTTGTCATTTACAGAGATATTTCTCCCACCCAGCATGGGTATGTGTAAAAATACACCACAAAACACATTATACTACTTCTTCTGAGCAAGCAGTACCACATGTGTGGCACTTTTTTGCAGCCTAACTGCACTAAGGGGCCCAAAGTCCAATGAGTACCTTTAGGATTTGACAGGTCATTTTGTGACATTTGGTTTCAAGACTACTTCTCACGGTTTAGGGCCCCTAAAATGCCAGGGCAGTATAGGAACCCCACAAATGACCCCATTTTAGAAAGAAGAAATCCCAAGGTATTCCGTTAGGAGTATGGTGAGTTCATGGAAGATTTTATTTTTTGTCACAAGTTAGCGGAAAATGACACTTTGTGAAAAAAAAACAATTAAAATCAATTTCCGCTTACTTGTGACAAAAAATAAAATCTTCTATGAACTCACCATACTCCTAACAGAATACCTTGGGGTGTCTTCTTTCTAAAATGGGGTCATTTGTGGGGTTCCTATACTGTCCTGGCATTTTAGGGGCCTTAAACCGTGAGAAGTAGTCTTGAAACCAAATGTCGCAAAATGACCTGTGAAATCCTAAAGGTACTAATTGGACTTTGGGCCCCTTAGCGCAGTTAGGGTGCAAACAAGTGCCACACATGTGGTATCGCTGTACTCAGGAGAAGTAGTATAATGTGTTTTGGGGTGTATTTTTACACATACCCATGCTGAGTGGGAGAAATATCTCTGTAAATGGACAATTGTGTGTAAAAAAAAAATCAAAAAATTGTCATTTACAGAGATATTTCTCCCACCCAGCATGGGTATGTGTAAAAATACACCCCACAACACATTGTACTATTTCTCTTGAGTACGGCAATACCACATGTGTGGCACTTTTTTGCAGCCTAACTGTGCTAAGGGGCCCTAAGTACAATGAGCACCTTTAGGCTTTACAGGGGTGCTTACAATTTAGCACCCCCCAAAATTCCAGGACAGTAAACACACCCCACAAATGACCCCATTTTGGAAAGTAGACACTTCAAGGTATTCAGAGAGGAGCATGGTGAGTGTGTGGCAGATTTAATTTTTTTTTTGTCGCAAGTTAGAAGAAATGGAAACATTTTTTTGTTGTTTTTGTCACAAAGTGTCATTTTCTGCTAACTTGTGACAAAAAATAAAACTTCTATGAACTCACCATGCCAATCAGTGAATACTTTGGGATGTCTTATTTCCAAAATGGGGCCATTTGGGGGGTATTTATACTATCCTGGAATTTTAGCACCTCATGAAACATGACAGTTGCTCAGAAAAGTCGGAGATGCTTCAAAATGGGAAAATTCACTTTTTGCACCATAGTTTGTAAACGCTATAACTTTTACCCAAACCAATAAATATACACTGAATGGGGTTTTTTTTATCAAAGACGTAGCAGAATAACTTTCGCGCTCAAATGTATAGGAAATTTTACTTTATTTGAAAAATGTCAGCACAGAAAGTTAAAAAAATCATTTTTTTGACAAAATTCATGTCTTTTTTGATGAATATAATAAAAACTAAAACTCGCAGCAGCAATGACATAGCACCAAAAGAAAGCTGTATTAGTGACAAGAAAAGGAGGTAAAATTCATTTAGGTGGTAGGTTGTATGACCGAGCAATAAACCGTTAAAGTTGCAGTAGTCTGAATGGAAAAAAGGGCTCTGGTCCTTAAGGGGTTTTATGACTGCAGTCCTTAACCTCCCTGGCGGTTAATTTTTTTTTTGCCAAATAGGCAAAAATCCTTTTTTTTTTAAATTGTTTTTTTTTTGTTTCATGTAAAGCTACCAGAGTTGTAGCTACATGAAACACCACTAGAGGGTACATGTGTCCCTCTAGTGCAGGGGTAGGGAACCTTAGTTTTATCACAGCTGGAGAGCCAAGGTTCCCTACCCCTGCTCTAGTGCGATCGTTGCCGGCATCAATAGCAAACAGGGGAACGCGTATATAACGCGCTCCCCTGTTTGGCTTCTCCTGTCGCCATGGCAACGATCGGAATGACGTCATGGACGTCAGCCGACGTCCTGACGTCAGACGCCTCCATTCCAGCCCATAGCGCTGCCCGGAACTCATTGGCCCGGGCAGCGAAGGGCTCTGGCGGGGGGGCCCCTTTTCTGCCGAGCGGCGGCGATCAAGCTGTGCCCGCGGCTAGCAAAGTGCTAGCTGCGCGCACAGCACTTTAAATAGCGAAAATTGCCCCACTAGGGGCTGAGATATCTTCCTGCGCGGCATAGCCCGAGCTCAGCTCGGGCTTACCACCAGGAAGGTTAAGTGGTTAATTAAGTTTGCAGGCATCTCATTGATGCTGATGATCATTTGAAATGGGGACTTGTTCCCATTCATTGATCTCCCCTCTAACGATCAGCAACAAGAATGCAATGCGGGAGCGGTTGTAGGAGTGAGCGGTTGCGGGAGGCATATATCTATGCCTCTGGGACGGGAACAGTCTTTCCGCGGGGCCAGAACCAGATTTACAGCTCAGGAGCCTGTAGGAACAGGCGTTCTTGCGCCTTAAACTCCACCCTTCAATTCAGGCCACACCCCCATATTAGGTAGGCATCCCTCCTACTCTGACTAGGTAGCCAGATTTTCCCCAGTATTTGGTAACCCCATTAATCTAGGTAGTAGATGTGCCCCCTTACTCCCCCCCCCCCCCCAAGTATAGGGAGCCAGGTGTGCCTCTTCCCCAGTATTAAGTAGCCTCCCAGTAGGTAGGGGGACATGAGGGGAGCCACCTCTCTTAATTAAGGCGCCTGTAGGCATGTGCCTACAGTGCCTTCTGGTAAATCCGCCCCTGCGTGTGGCGTAGATATACTGCCACAATCACAGCAAGTGGTTAAAAGGAAATAAATATGTCTCATTACTATTCTGACCTCAGGTTCCCTTTAATATTCACTTTAACTTGTTTTTTTCTTTAATATGACACAACTTAATTATCATCTGAAAGCTTCAAGAATAAATGAAAAAAAAGTGTCCCCGTCACCATAGATTCTGCTAGGAGAGATAAATGAGTTCCATCGCGTATAAATACATAGACATGATAATAAGCTGTCAGAGATAGAACAAACAGTATGTTTATTTTGTAAGACATGCATATTAGGTGCATTAATGCTGCACAAAGTGTCGTCGTCATGTCTGTGTTTCCTAAAGGGTATTATAAGCAACTATATGCCACATAACATTCACACTTGTCATTGCAATTTTTGCATGCAATTTCCTGTATGCATGAACCTGCCCTTTGCAAAAAAAAAATTTTTGATGGTTTGCAATTTTTGTTTGGGTTAAAATGCAAATTTTGATTTGTCATTTTTTATTGTTTTCATGTGCAAGTTAATTTGTGAACTTTTTTTTAAAGTTAATTTACATGAACCACTTTATGACAAGCTGACTTATAAAAACATCCTGCTAGTGCCTCTTAATGTCTCCAGGACATTATTATAAGTCAGACAGTGCTGCTGTTGCCACTGTGCGCGTGAAATCGTAAAAAAAAAACCATCAAACAAAAAATACACCCTTATTTCTAAATACTATATTGTCACCATACTTTATACTAGGGACATAATTAAAATCTTGTGATAACCAGGACAAATAGGCAAATAAAATGTGTGGGTTTTATGCACAGTAGCAGTGTTTATATTAAAACTATAGGGGATGAGATTGGAGAAATCGTGTATTTTTTTATTTTTCCTTGTTTTTCCCTTTAAAATGCATTGAAAATAAAGTAATTACTGAAAACATATATCAACCCCAAAAAGCCAAATTGGTAGTGAAAAAAACAAGATATAGACCATTTCATTGTGATTAGTTGTGATTAAGCTATTGGCAAATGAAAGGGATGAGCACTGAAAGGTGAAAATCGCTCTTATCTGTTAGGGTAGAAATGCCTTTGGGTGAAGTGGTTAAAGTGTATCTAATAAACTCTAAAACTGGCCTTGATTGGAAGTGGAAATCTCCTGACTTTTTACTCTTGTAAAGCAAGCCTGTGAGGTTTGCTACAGCCTTTTGTGGATACTTTCCTCAAGGCGTAAGTACTATCCACTGCTCATGTCAGTCTCGTGAGAATTTCTCTTGAACCTCAAATGGTAATGTGAAGTTTCGATGAAACAGTTTAGCGAAATTGCATTGAAGTCAACAGCGCTGACTTAAGTGATTTATAGCAAAGCCCTCATCCATGCTAGAATCACCAAATTTGCATGGTATGTTGAAGAGGAGCTGTAACCAAGGATTGAGCTTTATTCCAATCATTAGCCAATACCCTCTTTACCCATGAGAAATCTATTCCTTTTCTCTAATAGATCACTGGGGGGGGGAGGGGGTGTTAGTGTAACTGATATTGTGGTAAAACCCCTCGCACAGTGTAATAACTCCCAACTGTCCCAGGGGGACGGTCCCTTTTTGGGGACTAAATCCCTCTATCCCTCTTTCTTCCTCATTTGCCCCTTCTTTCAGGACTTTTTGCTAAGAATTACTGTATTTTATTTTATATGTATTTTACAGGGAAGAAGAAGAAACAAAAATTAAAAAAAAATATAATTTCTTAAATTATGTATTTTTTTTATCATGGTAACTATGTGGTAACGGTGAAAGGGGTTAAAAAGAAAGAATAAAAACGTATTTATTTTTATGTGTATGTGGGTGCATTTTTACTTTTTGGCTACAAGATGGCGCGACACTTAATTCCAGTGTACTGTGAACAGTATTTTGTGTACCCGCTTACTTTCACTTTGGGATTGAATGAATGCCAATGTCTCGCCGACATTGGCTTTCATTCTTCACAGGCTCTGTGATTGGGTTTGGGAACAGCTGTTTCACATTCATCAATCACAGAGCGGCGGGATTGCAATGAAGGCGATTGGTAGGGAGCACGTCTGGGATCGCCAACGCCAGTGGTAAGTAAACAAACCCTCAGCAAGTGGCAACGTTTTTTCTGGGGATCGCTGTACAGCTGCAATACTGCTGTATAAGGATCACAAAAATACCTATTCTCTGCATTTAAAATAATTACATGGGGTCCCCTTTCCCAAGCCTCTTTAACCATTTGGCACCCATGCAGGCTCCTATAGCAAAGAATTTGTAGTCAGGATCGTGTGGGGCTCTGGACCCTGAGCTATACTAGCCTGCAAAGTTCCTGATATGGGGGGGGGGGGGTAGAGGGAGCAAAGCCCTTGTCCAGTGCATGGACAAAGGGCTCAGCCCCACCTCCGATGCCAAGGAGGAGGGTTGGTGTGACTGCCCCGTGCCAGTGGGTGTGGGCTGGGGGAGGGAGTTCATGGTGACATCTGGGGTTCCCTTTTTACAAGGGGACCCCCAGATTCCCATCCCCTCAGGTGAAATGGGTATAGGAGTTCTGATGTACCACTTACCCATTTTCAAAAAGAGTTAAACGTTAAATAAAAGCACAGCTAAGATAAAGTGTTCAATTAACCATATATACTTACATAAACATAAATATAAATTAATGTTTCCACTCCAATGTCCCCTCGAAAGGTCCCACACACTAATATCCTCTGGATACAGTACCTTGGTTGAAGATCCCCTCACATATGCCACACCTCCATTTTAAGGGATCCCATTGGTTAGTGGAATGACCAATGGGAAAACCCAGACAGCAAATTCAAAGATGCTTTTGCCAGGGTCTCCCATTAGTACAGAAGCCAGTATTAGTGGGGAGCAGCGAGGGTGAGCGGTGGGGAGGAGGTGTGATGTGTGTGATGGGGATTGCTGGTGGGGTGCTGTGGGTGCCCTGTTCGCCAGTGTGGTGGTGGGGGAGGGGGGCAGGGGGTGCTGCCTTCAGTATTCAAAAGGGGGCTTGTCTATAGATGAAGCTTATAGTGGAGAGCCCATGATTTACAGAAGTCTTAGGTTTGTTTGTTTTGGTACACACATCAAGGCCCACTGTCAGCTATTTTTGATGCATGGTGCCAAAATCGAGGGCAGGTTCTAGACTTTTTGCTGGCTAAAGCGAAAAGTCTAGAACCTGCCACTACCAAATCCCCCCCCCCCGGCAGAGATGTGGTATCGTGGTTCCGCCCCTCTCCTCCTTGCCCTTCTTCCAGTAAAAATAAAGCCAACTGCTTCATTTCCCTAACCCCCATGGGTGGCAGAGAATCAATAATAGCGTAGATGCAGCGCCTCATCACTCACCCATTCTCAGTAGTTTAGCGATGGGCTCATCAGCCACACATCCTACTTCCTCTCTAGCTACAGTAGCGCATCATGTGACTCGGCAGCACATACTAACAAGTCACATGAGGCACCACTGTAGCCATGGATATGGGACACTGAATGGGCCTCCATCGCTGCAACACTGAGAACGAGTGAGTGAGAGCTCCATTCGTCCTGCCCCGAGCCCCTGCGGGTCCAATCACTTTAAAGGACATTATCCCCGCACTTTGAATAGCCCAATAGGCTGCCTGTCACTTGACAGGAAACTTGACAGTTGACAGGCAGCCTATTGGGCCTATCAAAGTGCGGGGATAATGTCCTTTAAAGTGATTGGACCCGCAGGGGCTCAGGGCAGGACAAGTGGAGCTCTCGTCATTGCCAATTAGCAGACATACGTTTGTAGCGCTCGCTATGCTACGCTGATAAGGTACGTTAACTCTGATAAGGCATGTCAACTCTGATAAGGCATGTTAACTCTGATAAGGCACGCTATTTATTATAGTGAATCAACCCTTTATTTATTCAAGGGAGGTAGTGCGAGGAGGGGGACAATTGGGGAGGGAAGCCGGGTCTTGCTGACCTCTGATTTCTAAAGCCCTGAAGCACGCGATTTACACGGCTTCATAGAAGAACCGGCCCTGACCAAATTCACCTGTTATCTACGAACCCACCCCACTCTCTGTACCTAACATAAAATAAATACATTTTGGATACAGTTGGGCTTTTAGACCCATTAAAAGTTTTTTAACCCCTTCACCTCCCACCTCACGTAGATACTCCTCCCTTGCTGCCACGCGCTCCCGCACTCGTTACCGCCGCCAATCGCTAAACAAGAGATCAATTAATGGGAGCACAGTTCCCATTCATTGATCTAAGTCACCGAGTGAATGACCGCAGCCATCTATGAGACGGCGCAGTCATTCACAAAAAAGGATACTTACACGTCCACGCACAACTTCCTGCTTGCGTAGTAATACTACGTTTAAGGAAGTTTTGCGCGAGGACATCTTGTTACCAAATAGTAAAATTACATCTAAAAACATTTTTTCTTAAATTAAAAGACTTTTTTTTTTACCTTTGAAATTAAACCCTTACCTCCAACATTCCATAACAGTTACCCCCCAAAAAAGTAAAAAAAAATATATATATAATATTAATAAAAGATACATAAATAGTTACTTTAGGGACTGAACTTTTTTAATATGCATGTCAAGAAGGTATATTACTGTTAATTTTTAAACTATGGGCTTGTAAATAGTGACAGTCACTGACGGACACAGCACTGAAAAAAGTGCACCTTTGTTTCCAAATAAATTATTGGCGCTATACATTGTACTAGGGAAAAATTTGTTAAACGTTGCAATAACTGGGACAAACGGTCAAATAAAATGTGTTGGTTTTAATTATGGTAGCATGTATTATTTTAACCACTTTAGGATCCTTGGTACGCATATCCACGCCCCTTTAAACTTCACGTGCGGATCAGGGGCATAGATATGCGTACTGCTGCCTTACCGTCGCGTTCACGATCCCCGCGCTGTTTTCCGCCGATCCACCGTCGCAGCCCCCTCCATCTGTGATCAGGATGTGAGAATCTTTTGATTCTCAATCCCGATCACCGTTCCCGTGTCTTCGGAGAGCTTGTAAATGTGATACAAGCTCTGAGACCCCACACTTCCGTGTCCGGCTGTGTTCTATAAATAGAAACACGGTCTCAATAGCACCATCTTGTGGCCAAAAAGTAAAATACACCTATTTATGCCACTATACTGTTTTCCATAGAAAGTTTATTATTATTTATTTACTAGCTGGTCGCCCGGCGTTGCCCGGGTATGTAATTGGCTAGTGTTAGCTCTATCCACTTTTTCTAATCCTAACACACAATTATTCAATGATGACCTAGTTTGTGACCTTTGCGGTCTTTGGCATCAATAATTGGCATTGAAATTAAATAAATCTAATTGGCTGTGGCTCCACTCCTTTGAAAATCAATTGGTGAATTTTGATTAGCTTTTGTAGGCTCCACCCACTTTTCTGAATATTAATCCCAGTCACCCAGTGACCAACTGTGCAAAGTTTAAGAACCCTGCCATTGACAGACAGTGTAAGAATGGCTGCAGTTTACATTCTGGCAGTTAAATTTGTATTTTTCTCCACCCACTGATGTCCTAATGTTTCCCGGGTATGTATTTGACTGCTGTTGGCTGTGGCCACTTTTTCTAACCCTAACACACAATTGTCAATAATCATTGACCAAATTTGTGAGATTTGTGGTCTTTGGCATGAATAACTTTCATGGAAATGAAACACATCTGATTCGCTGTTTGTGACCCCAACACCTTTTCTAAATATTTAACCTTAGTCACCCAATGATCAACTGTACCAGGTTTGAGGCTTGTGCCATTAACAGTGCAAAAATGGAAGCAATTAAATATTTGCCTTGAAAATCAATAGGTGACTTGTGATTGGTTTTTGTAGGCTCCACCCACTTTTCTGAATATTAATCCCAGTCACCCAGTGACCAAATGTGCAAAGTTTTAGAACCCTACAATTAATAGTGTAAGAATGGCTGCAGTTTACATTTTCCCAGTGAAAGTGAAATTTGTGTTTGTCTCCACCCACTGAAGACTCGGCATTGCCCAGGTATGTATTTGGCTGGTGCTGGCTCCGCCCACTTTTTCTAACCCTAACACAAAATTACTTAATGACCAAGTTTGTGAGCTTTGCGGTCTTTGGCATCAATAATTTGCATTGAAGTAAAATAAATCTGATTGGCTGTGGCTCCACCCCTTTTCTGAATTTGAACCCCAATCACCCAATGGCCAACTGTACCAGGTACAGGTGATTAACAGTGCAAGAATGGCATCAATTTAATATTCCCCTTAAGGCCTGGAACCCACTGAAAACCGCAAACGCAAAACGCAACCGCTAGCGTTTTGTCTGAGCGGTTTGCAAGCGGATTCATGCGCGTTTTTGGTCGTGTTTTGCAACATTGTATTTTTTTCCCCAGCGGGTGCCTAGCGTTTTGCGTTTTGCGTTTTTATCCTGATTGGTCCTGTGAATTATTTTTAATTTTGTTACAGTGTGCTGAACCGCAAAACGCTAGCAAAACCGCTCAGTTTAGGTTTTGCTGAGCGTTTCTGCTAGCGTTTCAATACTTTACATTGAAGCGCTAACGCTCCCAAAATGCTGCAGGTCCTGCGTTTGCATTTCTGGGAAACGCAAACGCTCCTGTGGAAGTTGCCCCATCCATTAACATTAGCCCAGCGTTTTGGCAAAGTGCTAGCGTATCGCAGCGCTGCCAAAACGCTGCCAAAAGCGCTCCTGTGGGTTCCAGCCCTTAAGATTAATAGGTGGATTTTGATTGGCTTTTGTAGGCCCCACCCACTTTTCTGAATATTATTCTCAGTCACCCAGTGACCAACTGTGCAAAGTTTGAGAACCCTACCGTTAATAGTGTAAGAATTGCTGCAGTTTACATTTTCTCAGTGAAATTTGTATTTGTCTCTGCCTACTGATGACCCCGCATTGCCCGATTAATATTTGGCTAGTGTTGGCTGCGCCCACTTTTCCTAACCCTAACACACAATTACTCAATTACTCAATGACCAAGTTTGTGAGCTTTGCGGTCTTTGGCATCAATAACCTGCATTAAAATGAAACAAATCAGATTGGCTGTTTGGGGCTCCACCCCCTTATATAAATTTAAACCCTAGTCACGCAATGATCAACTGTACCAGGTTTGAGGCTTGTGCCATTAACAGTGCAAGAATGGCAGCAATGAAATATTCCCCTGAAAAATCAATAGGTAATTTTTGATTGTTTTTTGTAGGCTCCACCCACTTTTCTGAATATTAACCCCAGTCACCCAGTAACCAACTGTGCAAAGTTTGAGAACCCTACCATTAACAGTGTAAGAATGGCTGCTGTTTACATTTTCCCAGTAAAATTTGTATTTGTCTCCGCCCACTTATGACCCTGCGTTGCCCGCTTATGTATTTGGCTGGTGTTGGCTGTACCCACTTTCCTAACCCTAACACACAATTAATCAATTACTCAATTACCAAGTTTATGAGCTTTGCGGTGTTTGGCAACAATAATTTGCATTGGAATGAAACAAATCTGATTAGCTATTTGTGGCTCCACCCCCTTTCTGAAATTGAACCCCAGTCACCCAATGATCAACTATACCAGGTTTGAGGCTTGTGCCATTAACAGTGCAAGAATGGCAGAAATGTAAATATTCCCCTTGAAAATCAATAGGTGAATTTTGATTGGCTTTTATAGGCTCCAACCACTTTTCTGAATAATAATCCTAGTCACCCAACGACCAACTGTGCAAAGTTTGAGAACCCTACCATTAACAGTGTAAGAAAAACAATATTTTGCTTTCTTAAAACAGAAAGAATTTGCAATAATTCAGGTTGGAGTGAGCTTGAGATGTCTCCCAGTGCATCACTGCTGAAAATATGCTAATTAACCATTGTTACCCTTAGAAGCTAAACACACCTCCAGAACCGCTGGAATGCAATGAAGTGTCAGCTTGTTAAATTGTACAGAGCCATAATAATCCAACACGCAAACAGACTGTTTTGGATTGTTTGCTCCTCATCAGTGCATGGCATAGATTAAATTGGCTCTATGCAATAGGGCTTGTAACACAGAGAGGTACAGACTAACCAGCAAGCTAATGGTGACCCAGAACTCATTGGAGTGTGTAAGGGACTACAATGGTCCTAAAAGCCCCCTTACTAAGATGTTAAGAAAAACAAAAGTTTGCTTTCTTAAAAGAGAAAGAATTTGTGATAATTCAGGTTGGAGTGAGCTTGAGATGTCTCCCAGAGCATCACTGCTGAATATATGCAAATTAACCATTCTACCCTTAGAAGCTAAAAACACTTCCAGTGTAACAGTGTAAGAATGGCTGCAGTTTACTTTTTCCAGTGAAATTTGTATTTGGCTCTTTTTGGTTATGGGAATAAAAAGTATCCTATACTTTATTCCAGGTAATGTACTATGTGTGTGCCAAATTTCATTCAAATCCGTTCAGCCGTTTTTGTGTGATCGAGTAACAAACATCCAAACATCCAAACATCCGAACTTTCCCATGTATTATATTAGTAGGATTTTTATTACTTTTAACCCCTTCCATCCCTGCCCCACAGTTACAGAAATAAAACACTTGTTAAAAAAAAAAATTAAAAAAATTACAGTTATTTTTTTTTTTTTAACATAAATAGTTACCTTAGGGTCTTTTGTAATACGGATGTCATGAGAGTATATTTTTTCAAAAAAGTTCTTGTAATAAAGTGAAAAAGTATTAAAAATCCCTAAATGGAAAAATGCTCCTTCATTTCCAGTTAAAATATTATCACCATACATTGTACTAGGGACACAATTTAAACGTTGTAATAAACCAGACAAATGGGCAAATAAGATGTGTGGGTTTTATGTACCAAAGCACATTTTATTTTAAAACTATAATGGCTGAAAACTGAGAAATAATCATTTTTTTTCTTTTTTTCCTTATTATTCCCTTTACAATGCATATAAAATAAAATAATTCAGAGCAAAAACTACTACCCAAAGAAAGCATAATTTGTGGCGAAAAAAACAATATATAGATCATTTCAGTGTGATAAGTAACAATAAAGTTATCGCTGAATGAATGGGAGGAGCGCTGAAATGTGAAAGTTGTTTTGGTTTTTAAGGGGAAAAACCTGTGATCCTGAAGTGGTTAAAATTAAAATGGCCAAAAACTGAGAAATAATGATTTTTTTTCCAGTGTTTTCTTATTATTCCCATTAAAATGCAGTTAGAATAAAATAATTCTTAGCAAAAAGCTGGGGCGTTGCTAGGATCCTAAGAGATATGGAGCACATTTGGACACTCCAGCCAAAAAATGGGTGTGGCCATGCAGCATAATGTGGGTGTGATTGTGGATAAAGCCAATTTACACAAACTTAACAGCAGTTTTCATAGGCCTCCCCAGCAAATTTCTGGATGAGGCCCCATCTCCATTAATTAATTGTATTAATTAATACAAAAATGCAGCATCTCGCATAAATAGGCAGTGCCCTTTAACCCTCTGGGCGATACAATTATATCGCCCAAGAGGTGGCGCAGCACTATTTTTTAATTTTTTTTATTTTTTAAATCATGTAGCGAGCCCAGGGCTCGCTACATGATAGCCGCAGCGCAGCGGCATCCCCCCACCCACTCCGATCGCCTTCGGCGATCAGAGTAAGCAGGAAATCCCGTTCAGAACGGGATTTCCTGCTGGGCTTCCCTGGTCGCCATGGCGACGGGGCGGGATGACGTCACCGACGTCATGGACGTCGTGACGTCATAGGGAGTTCCGATCCACCCCTCAGCGCTGCCTGGCACTGATTGGCCAGGCTGCGCAAGGGGTTGGGGAGGGGGGGGGGGCTGCGCGGAACGGCGGGTAGCGGCGGATCGGCGGCGAGCGGCGGCGATCGGAAGTTACACGCAGCTAGCAAAGTGCTAGCTGCGTGTAACAAAAAAAAAATTATGCAAATCGGCCCAGCGGGGCCTGAGAAATCCTCCTGCGCGACATACCCCGAGCTCAGCTCGGGATTATCGCTCAGGAGGTTAAACATAACTAGGCAGAGTTATCTGGCTTCTGTTCTCTACTGGCTGGTCTGGATTTCTGCTGGGCAGGCTGGCGTGCTGCCAGGTTGTCTGGCAGTCCCCCCATAGCATTCACTGACCTAGTGAACACCTCCCATGCTCTCATGGGCCTCCCACTAAGACACCACAACTTCCAGCATGCCCCCATAGAAGACCCACAGTCCCTGCATGCCCCCATAAAGGTATCATAGCACCTAGCAAGGCACAGCAGCACCCAGCATGCCCCAATTGATGCACCATATCTCCCTGCATGCCCACCGTTGAGGCACTACACCTCCCAACATGGCTCCCTAGAGGCTCCACAGCTCTATGGGGGTATGCTGGGAGCTGTGGTACTTCAATCAGTCGCTAGGAGCTCTAGCATTTGATTCATTCTCAGACACTAGGGGGAGGAGCCTGGAAGAGAAGATGTCTGCAGAATCTAGAGACCTAGTGGCAGGAGATGAGTACTGTGTCCGCATCCTGACTCTGCCTGGGGGACATCCGGGACACCCCAGAATAGATCCGGGGCACGTGCCACTGATCTTCAGGGCAAAAAGTACCACCCAAAGAAAGCCTAATTGGTGGCAAAAACAAAAAAGAAACAGATTGTTTTGTTATGAAAAGTAGTAATAAAGTTATAGGCGAATGAATAGAAGGAGCACTATTGCTCTGGTGTTTAAGGGGAAAAAACCTTGGAGGTGAAGTGGTTAAAGGAGGCTAGTGTTGGGCGAACAGTGTTCGCCACTGTTCGGGTTCTGCAGAACATCACCCTGTTCGGGTGATGTTCGAGTTCGGCCGAACACCTGATGGTGTTCGGCCAAACCGTTCGGCCGCATGGCCGAACTAAGAGCGCATGGCCGAACGTTCCCCGAACGTTCGGCTAGCGCTGTGATTGGCCGAACGGGTCACGTGGTTCGGACCCGAACGCGCTCTGATTGGCCGAACTGTCACGTGGTTCGGGTAAATAAATACCCGAACCACGTCATATTTCCGCCATTTGTCTGTGGGTTTAGCTTTGGGTAGGCAGGCAGGGTAGTTCGCGCTCCAGCCACGCTAGCCAGGGTCCCCCCAGTCATTGTGTCGCTGCTGGGAATAGTAGTACACCGCTCGCTCAGCATTCTGTTTACTGCCACTCTGTGTACCTCGCTCAGCCACACTATATAGCATTCTGTTTACTGTTCTGTGTCTGCTGGGAATAGTAGTACACCGCTCGCTCAGCCACACTATATAGCATTCTGTTTACTGCCACTCTGTGTCTTCTGGGAATAGTGGTACACCGCTCACCCGCCACTGTATAGCATTGTGCTCTGTGTCGCTGCTGGGAATAGTGGTACACCGCTCACCCGCCACTGTATAGCATTGTGCTCTGTGTCGCTGCTGGGAATAGTGGTACACCACTCACCCGCCACTGTATAGCATTGTGCTCTGTGTCGCTGCTGGGAATAGTGGTACACCGCTCAGCCACACTATATAGCATTCTGTTTACTGTTCTGTGTCTGCTGGGAATAGTAGTACACCGCTCGCTCAGCCACACTATATAGCATTCTGTTTACTGCCACTCTGTGTACCTCGCTCAGCCACACTATATAGCATTCTGTTTACTGCCACTCTGTGTCTTCTGGGAATAGTAGTACACCGCTCACCCGCCACTGTATAGCATTGTGCTCTGTGTCGCTGCTGGGAATAGTGGTACACCGCTCACCCGCCACTGTATAGCATTGTGCTGTGTGTCGCTGCTGGGAATAGTGGTACACCGCTGAGCCACACTATATAGCATTCTGTTTACTGTTCTGTGTCTGCTGGGAATAGTAGTACACCGCTCGCTCAGCCACACTATATAGCATTCTGTTTACTGCCACTCTGTGTACCTCGCTCAGCCACACTATATAGCATTCTGTTTACTGTTCTGTGTCTGCTGGGAATAGTAGTACACCGCTCGCTCAGCCACACTATATAGCATTCTGTTTACTGCCACTCTGTGTACCTCGCTCAGCCACACTATATAGCATTCTGTTTACTGCCACTCTGTGTCTGCTGGGAATAGTAGTACACCGCTCACCCGCCACTGTATAGCATTGTGCTCTGTGTCGCTGCTGGGAATAGTGGTACACCGCTCAGCCACACTATATAGCATTCTGTTTACTGTTCTGTGTCTGCTGGGAATAGTAGTACACCGCTCGCTCAGCCACACTATATAGCATTCTGTTTACTGCCACTCTGTGTACCTCGCTCAGCCACACTATATAGCATTCTGTTTACTGTTCTGTGTCTGCTGGGAATAGTAGTACACCGCTCGCTCAGCCACACTATATAGCATTCTGTTTACTGCCACTCTGTGTACCTCGCTCATCCACACTATATAGCATTCTGTTTACTGCCACTCTGTGTCTGCTGGGAATAGTAGTACACTGCTCACCCGCCACTGTATAGCATTGTGCTCTGTGTCGCTGCTGGGAATAGTGGTACACCGCTCACCCGCCACTGTATAGCATTGTGCTCTGTGTCGCTGCTGGGAATAGTGGTACTGTATAGCATTTATGTACTGCCACTGTACTGCTGCCAGTCAGCGTGTACTGTAAGGATAAGTGAAATGAGGAAGAAATCCGGTGAAAGAGGGAGGGGCAAGGGAAGAGGTGTTTCCCCTGACTGTTCATGTACAGGCCACAGGCCAGCACCCAAGAAAACCCACTCAATACCGCCCCTGTTGTCCAGGACAACAACCCTCACAAATCCAAAAGAACAGGACCAGATAATTATTTGGATGACCTCTCAAGCGTCCAGCAGTGGGTTAAGCAGCACCAGCACATCACGCACGAGGTCCGAGTCCTCAGCCAGTTACAAGGAGCCAGTGGGCACAAAGCTGACACAACCGGCAGCGACACCACGCACACAACTGCCAGATAACCAGTCCGATGAATTACCTCAGGACACAATGGGGTATTCGCAGGAGCTATTCCCAGCCCAACAAACTTCCACCTTTCAAAGGTCAATGGAGGAACAGCCAGAAATGTTGTGCCTAGATTCACAACCATTAACTGTGGGAAAGGCACCGCGCACTGAAATACAAGGCGAGTCCGAGGAGGACTCGGAAACCCAAATCCCAGAGCAAGTTGGGCAGGAGGGGTTGCAATTGCAGGAAGTCGGCCGACAAGATCTGGAAGACGACGTTGGAGTGAGCTGCGCAGAGTTTGTTCTGGGGAGCTCTACTCCACGGCGGCGGCCCCCCACAATGACATATGACGAGTTTCAGGAGATGGAAGAGGAGGGTATGGACAATGTGGACAGAGACCCAGATTTTGTTTGTGAATGAGAACATCGCCGTCGTAGCAGCAGCACAGATGAGTCTGTTGAAGAACCCACTGCTGCACGAGTTCGCCTTGTGCCACAAGGTAGGCGGCGCGCAATTTCAGGCACCACAAGCGTGGAAGTTCAAGTGAGAGGCAAAAGAGGAGCAAACAGAAATCGCCAGCAAGGCAGGTGCTCCAAAGTCTGGGCTTTCTTTGAAGACTGCACTGAGGATGTTACCATGGCGATTTGCAAGGTGTGCAAGACCTGCCTGAGCAGGGGGAAAAGTATTAACAACCTCTCCACCACCAGCATGAGCCGCCACATGCTATCCAAACATCCCACTCTGTGGGCAAACGCGGCAGGACAGGGTACCAGCAACACTGCCTCCCTTGGGTTCACCAGACTCACCACCAGACCCGCCTCAGCAGCAGCAGTAGCCCAGCCATTGCGTGGTTCACAACATTCACAAACATCAGACGACGCTGACACTGTCACTTTCCGGAGTAGTGCTCTTGAGGTCTCCCAGTGTTCATCAAACACAACAACCAACAGCCCTTCCGTGTGCAGCGCTACGGTTCAGTTGTCTGTGTCGGAGATGTTTGAGCGCAAGAGGAAATTGCCAGCAAATGACCCCCGGGCCGTGGCAGTAACAGCCAGCATAGCCAAGCTTCTGGCCTGTGAAATGCTGCCATATCGAGTGGTGGAGACAAACAGCTTCAAGGGCATGATGTCAGTGGCCATCCCACGTTACGTGGTTCCCAGCCGCTACCACTTTGCGCGCTCTGCAGTGCCTGAGTTGCATGAGTGCGTGGTCAGCAAAATAACCCGAAGCTTGAAGAATGCCGTTGCCTGCAAGGTTCACCTCACCACTGACACCTGGACGAGTGCGTTCGGCCAGGGTCGATACATCTCCCTTACCGCGCACTGGGTGAACCTTGTGGAGCCTGGCAGCGATTCCTCACCTGCTACGGCGTGGGTGTTGCCCACGCCGCAAACAGCTGCTCCGCCGTCCCTCCCACTGGATAACAACAGCAGCACCTACCTCTCTGACTCCTTCTCCTCCAACGCATCTCAAAGCTGTACCTCATCCGGAAACGCTAACAGCAGTAGGATCGTGGAAGCAGTGCAGCACAGCTGCTGGCATGCGTCAGCAAGCGTTGCTGAAGCTGATCTGCCTTGGGGATAAGCAGCACACAGGGGAGGAAATTTGGAAGGGAATAAAGGAACAGACGGATTTGTGGCTGGCACCGCTGGACCTGAAACCGGGCATGGTTGTGTGTGATAATGGGAGTAATCTCATTCGCGCTTTAAGGTTGGCTAAGCTGACACACATCCCTTGCCTGGCGCACGTGATGAACCTAGTAGTTCAGCGGTTCCTGAGGACATACCCAGGCGTGGCCGATCTTCTGTTGAAGGTGCGTCGAGTGGCCAAACATTGTAGAAATTCCAGTACTGCTTCGGGGGCACTCGCCAAGATGCAGGAGCGCTTCAATCTCCCCCACCATCGCTTGCTGTGTGATGTCCCTACGCGCTGGAATTCTACGCTGCACATGCTAGCCCGCTTTTGTGAGCAGAAGAGTGCAGTGGTCCAGTACATGACGGCGCAGTACCAAGGCGCATCCGGACAGCTGCCAAGCTTCTGTGGATCCGATTGGGCCAACATGTTGGACCTCTGCCAAGTCCTCCAAAATTTTGAGCAATCCACGTTGCTTGTGAGCAGTGACAACTCTTCAGTCAGCATTACCATACCACTGCTGTGTTTACTGAAGAGGTCAATGTTGAAAATCAAGGAAACAGCTGTCATGATGCAACTGGGGGAATCTGAAGGAGAAAACGATCAGCGTGATGGTACCAACATCAGGCCATCCGCCTCAGGGAACGCTGGCCCCAGCAGCTATGATGAAGAAGAGGAGGAGGAACAGCTGGAGTTGGAGCAGGAATTTCCTGCCACCACTGACGAGGGCCAGAGCGGTGCACGTTGGACTTCCACAATTCAGCGCGAATGGTCAGCAGAAGCAGACCAGGAGGAAGGTGACGACTATGATGCATCACAACAACTATCACAACGCTCACAAGAGGATGATGAGGATTCTGGTAGGACTCTGGCACACATGGCTCAATTCATGCTAGACTGCATTGAACGTGACCCACGCATTGTGCGCATTCTGGACAACACCAATTACTGGGTTTATACCCTTCTGGATCCACGGTACAAACACAATGTTCCAAAACTGCTTGAAGAAAGAGTCAGACAGGTCAAAATGGAAGAATACCGGCAGGCCCTTGTGGAGACTTTAGAGAGGAGATTGACATCCTCCCCCTCCTCTAGCCAGTTGTACGCCGACAGACTGACTTCCGCAAACCCAGGACGACCAGGAGGGCAGCAAACAACGCAAGCCGCAGCTAGTGCCCAAAAGGGAATGGTATCGGCAGTGTCCTTGGAGTGGGAAAATTTTCTGACACCCATGCAGCAGCAGCCCACTGAACAGCAAGCGTGCAGATCCACCTCCAACACCGATCGCCTGGAGAAGATGGTCAAGGACTACATGTCAGATGACGTAGCTGTGTCGAACAATCCATCTGCACCCTTCAACTATTGGGTATCGAAGCTAGACACCTGGCACGAACTGGCAATGTACGCAATAGAGGTGCTGGCTTGCCCGGCAGCCAGTGTTATGTCGGAACGCTGTTTCAGTGCTGCCGGAGGCATCGTCACAGATCGGCGTATCCGCCTCTCCACAGAAAATGCAGACCGTCTGACTCAAATTAAAATGAATCAATCCTGGATTGGAAATGACTACGCAACACTCCAGGACCCCAACCAAGTAACATGACCAATGAACATCTGGGATGGTGTAGCGTTTCCGGTCCCTGTTTATTGAACCTCTCATCTGTATTACATTTATGACTGCATGGCGGCAAAAAGCATTGCTGCTATATCCGCACGCTTTTTGTCCTCATGCAAGGCCTGGGTTGTTGTGTCTCACAAAGCGTGGCCTTCTCCTCCTGCGCCTCCTCCTGTTCCATCACGTCTGCTGCTGCTGGGTTAGCGTTGCCGCGTGGTCCCTGTTTACTGAACCACTTATCTTTATTACATTTATGACTGCATGGCGGTACAAAGCATGCTATCCGCACGCTTCTTGTCCTCATGCAAGGCCTGGGTTGTTGTGTCTCACAAAGCGTGGCCTTCTCCTCCTGCGCCTCCTCCTGTTCCATCACGTCTGCTGCTGCTGGGTTAGCGTTGCCGCGTGGTCCCTGTTTATTGAACCACTTATCTTTATTACATTTATGACTGCATGGCGGTACAAAGCATGCTATCCGCATGCTTCTTGTCCTCATGCAAGGCCTGGGTTGTTGTGTCTCACAAAGCGTGGCCTTCTCCTCCTGCGCCTCCTCCTGTTCCATCACGTCTGCTGCTGCTGGGTTAGCGTTGCCGCGTGGTCCCTGTTTATTGAACCACTTATCTTTATTACATTTATGACTGCATGGCGGTACAAAGAATGCTATCCGCACGCTTCTTGTCCTCATGCAAGGCCTGGGTTGTTGTGTCTCACAAAGCGTGGCCTTCTCCTTTTGCGCCTCCTCCTGTTCCATCACGTCTGCTGCTGCTGGGTTAGCGTTGCCGCGTGGTCCCTGTTTATTGAACCACTTATCTTTATTACATTTATGACTGCATGGCGGTACAAAGCATGCTATCCGCACGCTTCTTGTCCTCATGCAAGGCCTGGGTTGTTGTGTCTCACAAAGCGTGGCCTTCTCCTCCTGCGCCTCCTCCTGTTCCATCACGTCTGCTGCTGCTGGTGCTGGGTTAGCGTTACCGGTCCCTTTTCCTGGAACCTCTTCTCTGTATTACATTTATGACTGCATGGCGAAAAAAAGCATGTTACCTGTGCAAAGAAACATGACATTTTCCACATTTAAAAGACAGTTTTTCCTTTGAAACTTTACAATCAATTTTCTCAAAAACTATAAGCTCTTTTTCAAATATTTTTTTTCCCTCTTGTACCCACTCCCAAGGTGCACATACCCTGCTAATTTGGGGTATGTAGCATGTAAGGAAGCTTTACAAAGCACGAAAGTTCGGGTCCCCATTGACTTCCATTATGTGCGGAGTTCGGCGCAAACACCCGAACATCGCGGCGATGTTCGGCGAACGTTCGCGAACCCGAACATCTAGGTGTTCGCCCAACACTAAAGGAGGCGAGACAAGAAATCTTTTTTTTTTTACTTATCTGGAGCTTCTTTCAGCCACTGGAAGTCATTTGGGTCCCTCGGCGCAGCTCCAGTCCTCTCCGGAGTCCCGCTAGCAGCCAGTAAAGATGCCGACCCCTGATGGGTCAGCGCCTCCTGCACACACGTTCACACACCCAGATCACCGGAAGCATACTGCCATCGGGACCCTGGAGAAGACCGGAACCCCAGGTAAGGAAAACTAGATTTCTTGTCTGACCTCATGCATCCTTTAAGAACATTTAAATGTCAGCTAAAAACATAGACTGACTTGTCTGTAGCACAAAACATAACGGGCTTGATTCACAAAGAGGTGCTAACCTACTTAGCACGTCTAAAGTCTTTAGACACGCTAACCAGGGTGCTAAGTAGGTTAGCACCGGATTTCTCAATCAGATCGCGCGCTAACTTTGCGTGCACAAAGTTTTACGCGCGCAAAGTTTTACGCGCGCTAAGTCCCATAGGCTTTAATGGGCACTTCGCGCGGAGCGCCCTGCGCTCTGTGCAGTACGCGCATAAAGTTTTACGTGCATAAAGTTTTGCGCGCGTAAAGTTTTATGTGCGATAAGCTTGTTTTGACGTGCTAAGGGGGTTTTCACAGGCGTGCCAACAGTTAGCACCGCTTTGTGAATCAAGCCCAACATATTTTTCTTTCCATAATGTCAAGTAAATGCTCACCTTTTTTTAACCAGCGTTGCATTGCGCACTCCGGCCAAGAAACATATGATTACTACAGTAGAGAAATTGGTGGTTAACTGATTGTGTAAAGAATTACTGGGCTTTGGTTGGCGATTCATAGCCGGAATGACCTTTTAAAGCCTAACACTTAAACATCACTGTGGATCTGAGGCAATTGGTGAGTAAAAGCTTTCTGTCACAGGTAATAACTGTGTTTCATCTCTCAGATGTATCAATCAGTACTATTCAGTAATAAAATGAGGCAAAATGAACAGAGGATGGAAAGGTTATCGGCAATACAGAACGATTACAGAGTAAGGTGCCTGCGCCTGCGCCCGTGTCTGTTTACAGAGAGAGAGGGTGATGGGAGACAGACATATATTAAACATTTCAAATCACACTATTTAATTACTATCAGTGTGCTGTTTAGAAAAAAGTATTTGCACTGGGCCTACGGTAATATTGCCTTGCAGAGTAATATTACCTTTACTTCCACCCAAAGCACAGGGAGTTACGCTATTAGCTGGCAGCTTGTACACCCGTGAACCGGCAGCATGTACATTATGAGACCAAACACATGCCGTGAAGTCACCAGGCACAGGCGGTTCCGTTGATTAGCATTCATCTACTGTGGTGCCCCCAGCTGCGCCATTTTAACCTCCTTAACGGTAAACACGAGTTCAGCTCGGGGTAGGAAAAACATGTTAGGAACGGTATCCCCGAGCTGAACTTGTGGTAGCTGCCGGGAAATCTGTGCAGAGCAATGTGCACAGTAGGCGTTTTAACTCACCTCCTGGGGGATCCCGATGTCGGCCACCATTCTACTTCCTCTCTTGCTTTCCCTTGGTGAGATCACCATCTATCGTCATGATGACAGCCGGCAATCTCACTAAAGGGTAATGCTGAATACACAAGGTGCGTTTCTGCACTCGATGCGCCCATTGATTTGCGTAGACTCGATTATTTCCGACATGTCCGATTCGCGTTTCGATGGATCGTTAGGTCGATTTGGCATACTTTACATGTAAATTGACCTGACAATTATCGAAATGCGCTTGGAAGTGCTTGGCGATAATTGAGTCGAAGCAAATAGACGGGCGCATCGAGTGCGGAAACGCACCGTGTGTATCCAGCATTACAGCGCCACCCGGAGGACGAAGGGAAAACAGCAGCACTGTATCCTAGGGAGGTGAGAGCTGAGCAGCTGTGCCAATACTCTACATTGTGCCCCGGGGAGCATCTTTAGCAGGGGGGACACCTGGGATACTGCCAATCAACCACTAAAAAAATCGTCCTGTCCGATCTGTGATGTCAGGTGATATCTGCTAGAAATCAATTGAAATTACAATCAGATGGCATGTTGGGGCAACTATCTTTCGCAGATTCAATCACAGTGATCAAATCTGTTGGTGAATGTCCCGCAGTGTATGGATAAATTAAAAGATGTTCTCGAATCTTATCTACCGTACCTAATGTAAACATGCTAAACTTTAGAAAAGTGATATGAAATTTTCGTCAATTTAGGCCAGTTTATTTTGAGTACGTGTGAACTTGCTAGGGGCTAAAAAGGATCTTGCTCAAGTGGTTCGAAAACATGTCCTGGGAGAAATACGGGATGAGGGTCAAGAAATCACAATTTATAACAGCGGTGGAAGAAAAAATAAGCAAAGTCCAGGAAGAGCTGGAAGAGGCATGGGAAACCTTCAAACAAACTATACTGAGATGTGTAGAAAGAGCCTGTGGTATGTCCGCTGCAGGGACATGGAAGTAGGCCACACTCGGAGATGGACGGACAGCGCTGGTGGAAACCTGCCCTGAGGAACACAGTAACCAAGTATTTGGAAAAGTTTGAACAGTGATAATATGAGGAAGAAATCCTGCTCTGTGAAACGTATTAAAATAAAAGAAGGACGATGGAATCAGGGACGGACATACGCCTGTGCAGACTGTGCAGCCGCATGCGGGCTCACTAATCTCTAGACTGGTGCAGTGCTAAGTTCATGCTGATCTTGTGTCCACTGCACAGGCCCTTTAGATGTGCTTTGTGATGTTACTCAGGGGAGCCTCTAGGCATAGGCAGTACAGGCCATTGCCTGGAGTAGAAGACTGTAGGAGGCGCCCTTGTTGTAGGTTCTTGGATGTTGTATAGATGCAGAATATAACAGTGACGTATGTCGCCTACCTTATGAAACGACACCAAACATGACCAAAATGGCCGTGTGCTCTACCCACGCATGCTTAGAGCACACATAACTTGTCCCTTCCGTCTACCAGATACTTCCGCATTCCCATAGCGGAGGATAGACCCTATCCCACTCATGCCCACTCACAAAATGGCCACAACTATCTCCCGCGCATGCGCGGAATACGCTATACACTTCCGCATGGGGCCACGTAATGCTTCCGTCCACAGCAGCGTGAGACGGGCGCATGACACATATTGAGGCACGCCTTCCAAACAGGCTAGGGTAATACCACAGCCGTAACTGACTATCCTTGCGGCCAATCAACTATAGTCTCCATCGTCCGGAGTATCCGCCCCCTCATTCCCACGCCTCCCAATCCACTCTCTCTCTCAGCACGGACTCACTATAACTTAGAGTGCGCTGCCCCTCCTCGGTTTGGCGCCCAGTCTATCTACTACTATTATCAGGTTAGTGTTTCTACCTCAATTCTCCTCTTAGCTGCGACTCCACTATACTGCCATAAGAACTATATTAGCATATAGAGATCTCTGCCTACCCATAGCTCCATATTACCCTGATACCGTCTACTATACACAGGCTATCTACTTTATCTCTCTACTTAAACAGTACTGTCTAATGGTCCCTTTAGGACCAAAGGATATATACAGCGTGTTCCATTATATAGACCTCAGATTTTAATAGGCTAATATTCTAATTGCCTGCTAGATTGTGATGCAGATATATGCAGATTTATGCTGGATAGATCTGTATGATGTCGTAGGACCAAAGGATATATACAGCGGGTTCTGTTATATAGACTTCATGTTTTATAATTTGGATTTTAATAGGTTAATATTCTAATTATCTGCAAGATTATGATGCAGATAGATGCAGATATATGCTGGATAAATCTATATGATGTCGAGCTAATTATCCATATTGAATGTAATCGCTATGTATTTATTACTATTAATTTTTTTATATATGTTGTGAATTTTAAGTGAGATTGTCTTTTTTTAATTATGTTCATGATATGGTAGCGTACTGAGTGTCCACTATTGCAAAAAAATATTTTTTCTTTTAAGCACCATATATAGACCTGAAGAAGCGGTTTATGCCGTGAAACGCGTTGTCCGTCCAGAGTGCTTTCTACCAATAAATGTGTATTCATCTCCCCTACTGAGTGAAGTGTCATTTCATAAGGTAGGCGACATACGTCACTGTTATATTCTGCATCTATACAACATCCAAGAACCTACAACAAGGGCGCCTCCTACAGTCTTCTTGTCTGTGTATAGCATCCCACAGGTTGGGAATGTTATTTTTACCACATTTTTGTGGTGAAAAAACTTTTCTCTAAAGGAGCTGCGAGTCTGCGACCTTCGATCCTAAAGACCGAGTGGGGACGGTACTTCCCCACACGCCTACACGAGTGGTTGCCCATTAGCAACCCACACTTGTGAGTAACATTTTACCTTTTCCTATACCGTTTTACGAAGGTAATACACTATAAGGGCTCCCTGTGTCTCTGTGGTTCTTTTCGTTTCTAGTCTATCACAGCTCCCACGTTGCCTGGAGTGCCATTGGTCCTGGGGGGCGCCATGTTGCTGGATTAAGCACCACCCCCTCAAATTAAGCCCCACCCCAGGACTAAGTCCCGCCCCGTGGGTGTTCTATTACTTGCTTCTAGTACATCTACTTAGCGTAAGTTGGAGGCAGCTGCCTGCCACCTCTGTGCCTTGTGCATCCTTCTTTCCCCCTTTGTGCCTCCTTCTGTCTCCCTTTGTGCCTCCTTCAGTGCCCCTGTGCCACCTTTGCCTCCTTTTGTGCCCCTTTGTGCCTCCTTCTGTCCCCCTGTGCCTTCTTATGTCCCTTTGCCTTTATTTGCCCCCTTGTGCTACCTCTGCTCCCTGTTTCTCCTTCAGCCCACTCTGCCTTCTTCTGTCCTCCTGTGCCTCCTTCTGTCTCTCTTTGTGGCCCTTCTGTCTCCATGTGCCTCTTCAGTCCCCAATGGCCACCTCTGTCCCCTGTGTCTCCCTGTGCCTCCTTCTGTGCCCCTTTGTGCCTTCTTCTGTATCTCTGTGGCTCTTTCTGTCCCCCTCTGCCTCCTTCTGTCTCCCTGTGCCTCCTTACATCCTGCTCTGCCATCTTCTGTCCCCCTTTTGTGCCCCCTTCTGTCCCCTTTTGTGCATACTTTTGTCCTTCTGTCCCCCTTTGTGCCCCCTACTGTCTCCCTGTGCTTCCTTCTGCCCCCCTGTGTGCTTTTTTTGTCCCCCATTGTGCCTCCTTCTGTCCCCTGTGTGCCTCCTTCAGTCCCCCTGTGCCTTCTTCTTTCCCCCTGTGCCTCCTTTTGTCCCCCTCAATCTGTTCCCATTGGACTGCCTCCTACTCAACTTCTGCCTCTCCCATTTCTGCCTTCAGCCACTCTCCTCCTGTGCCTCCTTCTGCCCCACCATGAGGGTTGCTGAAAACTATCTGCCTGCAGGGGACCAGAGGATTGCTTTGAGATGGTGCGGGCACAGGACGTCTGCAGCAGGCTGGGGGAAGCCCCAGGTAAGTGATTTTTTTTTTTAATTCCTCAGTTAAGGTTCCCTTTAAGGAACCATCACAAAGTCAAGGCTTGGGAAAGTGCAAATCCACGACTGAACAGTACCAAGAACCTTAAAATTAGAGATTGTTGCGATTATACAAGTTTTTAAAGGAGACCTGAAGTTAAAGCTGACCCAAACCAAACATTTTTTTAAATTAAAAATATTTAGTTGCACCACTCTGACACATACAAAGATAAACAAACACTCCTTCAAACCTATGAGCATTTCAGTGCATGCTTTTCACCCTTGTATTTTCATAACTAGGGTTATACAGGTGGCAGCCATTAGCAATTCCTCCATTGCTGGACACCATCTACTTCGCCAGTTTGCCGGATTATTTGCCAGCAATATGAAAGGAAGGGAGGGGTTCCTCCAATAAATGTAAAATATTTTATATTTGTCATCAAGCAGCTGAAAAAAGGCTGCTATTTATTATTATAATTTAGAAAATAGATTTTATTTCTGAAATCTTGTATTTTTAATCCGGGTCCACTTTAAGAAAAAAATAAAGTTAGACACTTACCTCAATAGTGGGAAGTCTCTAGAAGGTTCAGGGGGTTCCCAGGTCCCCATACACCCAACCATTCCAGTACAGGGCCCTTCTATACCTATTAGACAAAAGTACATTTTTTACAATACTCATGTATTCATTAATTAGTCAGTGCTTCCTTTCCCTGATTTGCTTTCTAACATTTATCACAGCCAGGTGGAGTCATCTTTATTGGTAGGTACAGTTAAAGGGAAAGAGGCGCCCTGGTATGTATAAAATGGATTAAACCAGTTTAAAATAAAAAAAGGTAAGGTGGCTTACCTCAATAACAAAATTCTTGTATGAACAAAGAATGTTATTTAGCACAGGCAACGCATTTTGTGGGTCTCATCCCGCTTCCTCAGGCCAGTCACAGTGCCAATTAGAAGAAAAACCAATAGCAAAGGGAGCCTCTCTTATTGGTAGGTACATGGCTGATGAATGTCTGTTTGAGCAGAAACAACAACTGGTCTCCCAGATGCTCTGCTGCAGAAGACTGACAATCAGCAAAGCGCTGTGTCATGTAAGTAGTCACACTATTGTGCAAGTGTTGACCGGGAGGAGGCCATCCTTGATCATGCTCCCATGGCTTGAGTCTTTACATAGTGCTCATGCGCAGCACACTCCCGGCCATGGGCCAGTGCTTTCCCAGTAGTGCACGATCTGTCCGTGAGTTACGTGGGCTTTTAGACCAGAAAGAAGAGGGGGGGGGTGAGCGGGGGAGGGGAGGGGCATGAGGACTCCAGCCCATACATGTCTGGAGCCTGCATTTGGACTTCACCTTCAGTATCCTTTAAATGTATACATTTGCATGCAAGTCAAAATTATTAGCACCCATTGGGTATTCTTTAACTAGTTCACTACTAAGGGTTTTTTCCTCTTTTGGATCAGAGTAATTTTCACATTTTATTGCTCCTCCTCCCTTTCATTCGCCAATAACTTTATCACTATTTATCACACCGAAATTATCTATATCTTGTTTTTCTGCCACCAATTGGGGTTTCTTTGGGTGGTAATTTTTAGTAAAAAAGTTATGAGGAATAATAATAAATAAATGGAAAAAAAAATATTTCTTAGTTTTTAAATAAAACATGCTACTGTGGATAAAACCCACACATTTTAGTTGCCCATTTGTCACGTTTATTACAACATTTTAAATATGTCCCTAGTATAATGTATGGTGACAATATTTTATTTGGAAATAAAAGTGTATTGTTTCAGTTTCGCATCACTAATTACAAGCCCGTAGTTGCAAAAATAGCTGTAATATAACCAGCCCCGTTTCTACGGATGGGCGGACCAGGGGTCCGTCTGGGGCACTATGAGGGAGGGGGCGCTGTGAGGGAGGGTGGAGCAGCTGCAGCACATAGGGCTTGGCCGCGGGAAGAGGGACCCGACTCCTCCCTCCATCTGTTTAGGTCCCCCTCCTTGTTCCTACCCCATTGATGACAAGTGCGGCTCCGGGGAATTAGCAATTACTCACCTTGTGGACTCCAAGCATGTCCACGTGTCGTCAGGAGCTCTCTCTCCGGCTGAACATTGCCTCCCACAGGAAGTAGTGTAACTACTACTTCATACTTCCTGTCAGTGGCGATGTTTAGCGAGAGAGAGAGAGCTGTCGCTGCTCTGTACAGCCTGCATGGGGAAAGAAGACTAGGTGGGACCTATACTGAAGACACCTATTGTTGGCTAACCTATACAGGAAGCACCTATGGCTGGCTAACCTATACTGGAGGACCCATGGCTGGCTAACCTATACTGAAGGCACCTGTGGATGGCTAACCTATCCTGGAGGAACCTATGGCTGACTAACCTATACTGGAGGCACTCATGGTTGGCTAACCTATACTGAAAGCACCTATGGCTGGATAACCTATAGTGGAGGCACCTATGGCTGGCTAACCTATACTGTGAGCACCTATGGCTGGCTTACCTATACTGTGGGCACCTATGGCTGGCTAACCTATACTGTGAGCACCTATGGCTGGCTTACCTATCCTGGGGGCACCTATGGCTGGCTAACCTATACTGGAGGCACATATGACTGCGTAACCTATACTAGAGGCACCTATGGCTGCCTAACCTATACTGGAGGCTCCTATGACTGGCTAACCTATACTGAATGCACCTATGGCTGGCTTACCTATACTGAATGCACCTATGGCTGGCTTACCTATACTGGAGGCACCTATGGCTGGCTAACTTATACTGAAGGCACCTATGACTGGCTAACCTATACTGGGGGTACCTATGGCTGGCTAACCTATACTGGAGGCACGTATGACTGCGTAACCTATACTAGAGGCACCTATGGCTGCCTAACCTATACTGGAGGCTCCTATGACTGGCTAACCTATCCTAGAGGCTCTTATGGCTGGCTTACCTATACTCAGGGCCGGATTTACCATAAGGCACTGTAGGCATGTGCCTACGGACGTCTGATGGTGGAAAGGCGCCTCACTCTCCTCCCCAAGCACCTTCCTCCATCCTTCCCTAATTCCCGATGAGAGTGAAAATGAGAGGTTACTCATCCTGCTCTCAGCATTCCACTGATAAGATCTCCCTTCAGTCAGGGGAACCTCAAGCTACTTAATAGTGAGGGCACTTCTGGCTACCTAATACTAATGGCCCCCTGTCGCTACCTATGACAGGCAAGGGACGTAAGGGAGAAGTGACAGCTGGGAAATCCAAGACAGTTGCGCTGCAGTTTGGTGGGGATTTGTAAGTTCATGGAGGTGCCAGGACATAACTAGATAATGCAAATTGTATGCAGTTTTCAACTGGGCCAATGCAGAAGTTCATTTGACTGTCTCACTCCCAATCTACATAAAAATTGCATGAAATCTGCAAACAGGCTGCTATTATTGAATTTCTCGCAGCAGCCCACCTTCCGCAATCCACGCTTCTTCAATCTTTTTCCTCCCAGGCGTCTGTCATGTTGGTAACAGCACCCCCGTGATGACATAACTGGATGTCATCACAAGTGGCGCTGTAACCAACGTCGTGATGGACGCCTGGGAGGAAGAAGTGTGTATCACGGGGTTGTTAAGCGATATGCCCACTCTCCCCCGGCCGCAGCCTAGTACCTATACTGGGAGCACCTATGCCTAGCTACCTATACTGCGGCCTCCTATGCCTAGCTACCTACGATGAGAGCACCTATGCCAGGCGATACTGGGAACACCTATGCCTTGCTATACTGGGTGCACCTCTGCCTAGCTACCTATATTGGCTGCACCTATTCCTTGCTATCTATACTAAATGCACCTCTGCCTAGCTACCTATATTGAAAACAACTATGCCTAGCTACCTATACTGGGAACACCTATGCTTAGCTACCTATACTGGGAGCACCTATTCCTGGCTACCTATACAAGGAGCACCTATTTCTTGCTACCTATACTGGGAACACCTATGCCTAGCTACCTATACTGGCTGCACCTATTCCTTGCTACCTATACTGGGAACACCTATGCTTAGCTACCTATACTGGGAACACCTATACCTAGCTACCTATACTGGGAACACCTCGGCCTAGCTTCCTATACTGGATGCACCTATTCCTTGCTACCTATACTGGGAACACCTATGCTTAGCTACCTATACTGGGAACACCTATGCCTAGCTACCTATACTGGGAACACCTATGCTTAGCTACCTATACTGGGAACACCTCGGCCTAGCTACCTATACTGGCTGCACCTATTCCTTGCTACCTATACTGGGAACACCTATGCTTAGCTACCTATACTGGGAACACCTATGCCTAGCTACCTATACTGGGAACACTTATGCCTAGCTACCTATACTGGGAACACCTCGGCCTAGATACCTATACTGGCTGCACCTATTCCTTGCTACCTATACTGGGAACACCTATGCTTAGCTACCTATACTGGGAACACCTATGCCTAGCTACCTATACTGGGAACACCTATGCTTAGCTACCTATACTGGGAACACCTCGGCCTAGCTACCTATACTGGCTGCACCTATTCCTTGCTACCTATACTGGGAACACCTATGCTTAGCTACCTATACTGGGAACACCTATGCCTAGCTACCCATACTGGGAACACCTATGCCTAGCTACCTATACTGGGAACACCTATACCTAGCTACCTATACTGGGAACACCTATGCTTAGCTACCTATACTGGGAACACCTCGGCCTAGCTACCTATACTGGCTGCACCTATTCCTTGCTACCTATACTGGGAACACCTGTTCTTAGCTACCCATACTGGAAACACCTATGCCTAGCTACCTATACTGGGAACACCTATGCCTAGCTACCTATACTGGAAACACCTATTCCTGGCTACCTATACTGGGAGCACCTATTCCTTGCGATTTTTACACACTCACCATGGGTGCAATTAAGCCTTGAAACTGCGCTGTCTGCAGAGTCCCTAGAAAACTAAGTCCAACAGGCTCCACGTACAACAGAAATATTGCTTGTAGATGGACTGATCTTTGGCGCTGATCATAGAAACGTATATACAGCGTGCGTTTGTCTTAGTAAAACCTTGAATATGTATTTTTTTCTCCTCCTCTCGGCTCCCAGAAGCCTCCTGCACTAATTCTTCCACCATTCATTTCTCCCGAAATCCGCTTCCCTCGATAAATGACTGACAGCTCTGAGCACTGATTGTAATTTCCACGTACAGTAGGGCCTCTGCTGTGCGTTTAATAGCACGATGGAGCAATTTAATAAACTGGCAATGCTGTCTATTGAACATAATGATATGATCTAGCTTATTTCTCCAAGTGCCCTTCAAGCCGGTGACATTTCTGGCATGATTGAGAGGTCTTTCTTGGCTCAGCCTCCCTGCGAGGTGGCATGCCACCTCCTGACATCACCCGACGCAGAAATATTTCCATTCTCTTGGATTGATGTTTCTTTGCAACCACACACAAAGACTTTCAAACACCGAATACTAATTCCCTTTCATATGATAATAGGTGGGTTTAAGCGCAGGAAAGCGGAGCATTAGGGGGCAATAATTATTCATGAGGCGTAAGTCGGAAATGGCCGATGCGCCATGTTCATAAAGATCCTTTCCGAGCTGTTATCGGCGTGAGCCGCTGTCAAGTTTTAAGAAATGCTTTTTAATTCTTTCTAGGGAATTATCACCGAAAGCCAACCTATCGGTAAAGAAATGTGGAGGCTGCCACGGCAAACTTGCTGCTTCTACAAATATGCTGAACCTCCAATCATATCCATGGGGCTTAAAGTGTCTGTGCACCTATACATAATTGTGCTTTGAATATTTTAAAACCAAGATCTGACCACTTGTATTATTGATTTTGGCCCCGTTTTATAATATGACATTTTCACCTCCCTGTTTCTCTGTGTACCTAAAATGATAATAAAGCAGCTACAGTGTGTTCTACTGACCACACCTTGAAAAATGTACTTCAAAAATGTTTTCACTGCTTCGGAAGAGTTCCCTCCCAATTCTCACCTGTTGAATATTGCCTCTCAGCACTCCTTAAAGAGGAACTCCAGCCTAAACAAATATACTGTCATTAAGTTACATTAGTTATGTTAATTAAAATAGATAGGTCATATAATCTCTTACCCACCCTGTTTCCAAAGAACAGGCAAATGTTTGATTTCATGATGGCAGCCATCTTTTTGGTTGAAAGGAGGTGACAAGGAGCATGTGACACAGTTCCAACTGTCCTGTGTCCTGGGCACCTCTCCCAGGTGCTAGGCAACATGAATAACAACATAGGAAATCCCATCATGCTCTGCACAGCATCAGGGAAAAAAGCCTGGGCTTTTTTTCTTTGATGGGTGGAGCTTAGCTAAAAATGCAACTAAAAATGATGCTTTGGTAAGAAAAACAAAGTTCTGATGCTGTGAAACTGTTAAAGAAACACCAAGCCTTTTCAGTTCTGAGTAGATTTTTAGTCCGGAGGTTCACTTTAAGGTCTAGCAACATCTACATCTACATCTAGCAACATACATCTAGCAACGATGGGCAGATTCAACCAAGAGACAAATCTCTCTCTAATCTGATTAGTGATAGATCTGTCTGCTTCTCATCCATCACAGACCAATTCCAGATCTATTTCATGGTGAAATCGATCTGGAATCAGCCTTGTGATGACGCATCCGCCGTCCTAATGTTTAATGTGCCCACTGACCCTGAAAGAGCCAACCCCCTCCCCCCGATGCTCAGTGTACTATACGTTACCCATCCGGGAAGCAGGAAATTTGGGCGCCTAAGGCAAGTGGACAAAATTTATTACATGAAGAAACGATAAAATAAGGTTATAGAAAATATTATACAGTTATTATGATTATACATATATTATCGTTTCTGGTATTATAAGCGATATTTTCAGATTTTAAAAACATTTTTACAAGAAGAAACGATTAAATATGGTTATAGAATAAATCATTAAATTTCACTTACACTACACGCCCTTTTTTTCCAGGCACCCTTTTTTGATGTACGCACCTGTCTGCGTCTGACCGCCGATGGCTCCGGGCTCCATCCTCCATCCATACATGCGCCCCACGTGGTTTCCGGAGTAACGTGGGCACATTTGTGACGTCACGCACGTGCCCAAGATGCACACAATTTGCATGAAATTTGCATGTAAGTTATAACATATACTCTATGACCTATGCTCTATTTCTTCTTTTGTTTAACTTTTCTATATAGGTAGCAGGAAAAAAAAGGGGTGCAGGACAAAGGTGGACAAAAAGGGCGCCGCCCTACACTTTAATGCAATTATCATTCGTTAATAGGGCGAAAAAAGTAGAAAAAGGGCACCACGAAAAATATCGTTAACAACATTAGAACATTATAGTTTTTTAAGTATGTTATTGTTTTATAAGCTTGCAACGTTATAGTTTTTGTCATATTATTTCGTTTATATGTACAGATTCTACGTAGATATTATTGTTTCTATATAAATCAACAATAATGATAATAATCGTTTCTTTGTGTAAAAGGGTGTTTCTGCAGGGGGAGTGGATAGGGTTAGGCACAACCAGTGGGAGTGGTTAGGGTAGGGCACCGCCAGGGGGGGGGTAATTGGGTTAGGTACCACTGGGGGGGGGGGGTAATTAGGGTTAGGTGCCACCAGGGGAGTGGTTAGTTTTAGGCACCATCAGGGGAGGGTTCTGTGTGAGGGTAGGGTTGGTTTCACTCCTTCACTCCTCCTTCACTCCTGTCCCCCCACCCCATGTGATATACTCCCCCAGGACCCTAGCAATGTCTGTGTAGTGCTATAAGCACCTTGGCATAACTTACAGGGTCGGCATAACAATGATGGCAGAGGGGGCACCCCACCACCAAACTAGGCCACCCCACCATCACCACCACACTGGGCCACCACACTAGGCCTCCCCACCATCACCACCACACTGGACCACCTGTTATGATCACGTCTGCAGCATGTACTGCTGGCTGCAGTTTTACTGAAGACAAGCAGTTTTTGACTTCTTTACATGCTTTTGCTCGCATAGTTTTGCTGGCAAACACACTGAGTATTGATTCCTTCTGCAATCCTTTTCATGCAGGATGCATTGCTTTGTCTGCCTTTTCCTGCTGTCAGCTTGTGACTAATTATCACTCACCTGTGTGGGAATCTGCATGTCTGCTCCCATTGGATGACCTCAGTATAAAGAACTGCTTCCTACAGTGCTCCATGGGCTATCATAGTCTCAGCAGCACCAGCCTGTCTTGCTGTCACTTTGGCCCCAGATCGTGTTTCTAGTTCTAATATTAATTCATGTGGACTGCACTGATCTCCTGCGTAGGAGTCAGTGAGTCCTTCTAGTCTTGTTCCTGTTCATCAGTATTTGTTACCTTGCTGGTCTTGCATCATATATTGGTTCATCGCCGACATATACGCATACTAGCGCGTTTGTTATTTTCCTTGTATTCGTGTTACGTTAATACATCAGTGTCGCTGATATATACGTACTCGAACTTTTTATATCCTGTGTTCAGTCAGTCAGTTTCCAGCACATTTCAGTAGGTTGCGCTTAGCGTGATCACCCGTGCTAGTTAGTTCAGTCCTGTTCCTGTTACCTTGTGTGGATTGCGCTCACTTCTGCGTAGAAGTAGCGAATCCTTCCTAGTCCTGTTCCTTGTCCTGCTCCAGTTCTTAGCTAGTGTTCCTTGCTTATGTCATATATCGGTTTATCTCCAATATATACATATGTCAGTCAGTCGTTTGTAGCTTCATTGATAGCTGTAATCATAATACGCTAGGAAATCATACCTATTGTCAGGGCCGGCCCGCCCATGAGGCGGGGTGAAACTTTTGCCTCAGGCGGCACTTCTGGGGGGGTGGCACCCGCCCGTCCGTGGGTGTGAGGGGCCGCCCTAGCTGAAGGGGATAGCGGGCAGGAAGGGGGTATTGGGCCTAGTGGCGGGGAGGGGGGTCGGACCCCCCTGCCTCGCCTGGGTCCCCCGTCCTCCGCTCCCCTCCAGCTTTAAAAAGTTGCGTGGCTGGCTGCAGCTGTAAGAGGCAACGGGCGGGGATCACTCACCTCTTCCTCGTTCCAGCGTGCGCTCCACTGACGTCACTTCCTGCGGCGTAGCAAGAAGTGACATCAGTGGAGCGCAGGCTAGGCTGGAACGAGGAAGAGGTCCGGGGGGGGTCCGATCCCCCTCCCCGCCGCTAGGCCCAATACCCCCTTCCTGCCCGCTATCCCCTCCAGCTCCGGCGGCCCCTCACACCCACGGCTTGGGGGGTGATTTGCTTAAAGCTTGCCTCAGGCGGCAAAAAGTCTAGGGCCGGGCCTGCCTATTGTATATTTGTGTGTATTATGTCTGCCTTCTTTGACTCTATTTCCCGACTATTTTGTCCTGTCCTTGTGAGGCACGCCACCGCTGCAATCGCGTTGGCTGCCTCATTCCAGGCTAACTTGTTATGAATGCTTGCCATCACTTAAGCATTGACTAGTTAAGCAAGCGTTCATTCTGTTACCTGTCCTGATCATCTGAGTTCTGGTTTATGCGCTCAGCGCTACCTTGCGCTGGGCCACTATTGTGAAAGGATTGTTTGTGGCTGTTCTGATCTACGCCTGCTCTGTGCGCCACATCTCCTGTTGGAGTCAATCCTCTCCTCCAATAACCTGGGGATATCCTGGTTCCTTGTGCTTGCGTGTGTGTGTCCTTCACGTCAGGTTATGCATGTCGTGCTGACTGTGGAGAATATACCACCGAGCGTGACATAATGATAGCCCCATTACAAATTCCCATTGTGGAGGGGATTTCCAGCAAAAATTACACTGTTTATTCTGGCTCCCTGTCTTTTTTAAAAAGATTTGAAAAGCTTGGCCCTGAAATTGCAGACAAATTTATACCAGAACTGGTTAGATTTTTGGCAAATCCAGATTTTCGGAATTCTGCAATTCCTACCTGGGCCGATCAGATCGTTTGCACTCTTTTTAAGGGCAAACTTTTTGATTGGGCAGTTGACTTCCTGGATCACACTCATTTGAGACAAAAGCCTTTGGAATTCATAGCTTTTGTGATTCACAACTGGTTACGCATAGATCCATTGTCTTACCCTTTTAATGAGCTCCTGGCAGCTTGTCAATCAGCTGTTCCTTCAACTGCTTGCAAAAATAATCATCAAGCAGATAGTTGCACTGATAGCTTTCCTTCATCTTTGAATAAATCACCTAAGGCAGCAAGGTCTAAAGCCAAACGTAAACGTTTCAAAAAACGTTTACAATCAGCAGAGTGGTTAACTATATCGACTGCGCATCAGACCTATGATCAGACTCTGCCATTAACAGATAATGAAATCCAATTGTCTTCTATGGGAGTCAAATGGACTTATGAAACTACTAGTAAACTCTCGTTGCTAGCCAGGAAGAATAAAGATTCTTGTTTAAATGAATTGTCTGAATATGAATATGAAGACATATTACAGAGTATTGAGCAGATCAACTTGTTTGTGCAGCAAGGGAAATTTGCATATACTACAGTTCAACACTTGTTACAGGTCTTGGAGATTCTTAGGAATAAGAAATCTGCCAATCGCCTGCTAAATGACCCAATACGTGTTCCTGTCAAAATTACACCTGTGAACTGTGATCAGCCTGAATGTTCAGCTGTCGTTAAGTGTGCATGGGATCCTCCATTTGAGAAATGGGAGATTGAAGCTCTGGTCTGTAAATTGGAGAGTGATTCAAGTTCATTTTGTCATTTTTTCAGTGCTAAAAGTGAAACAGTATTAAATGCATGCATTGAGTCTGCCTATAATTTAATAAAAACTGGTGAGTGTGTGGGTATGACTTTGTGGCTCCATTGATCAAGGTGTTGGAAATGGTTTTGGATGATTTTTATGCAATTCAATCAGTTGATACCAGGGAAAGCACACTGTCAGTTGGAGATGGTTCCACCTCTTCAGTTCCTGAGGCTCCACAATCCAGTCAGGTGACCTCAGAACCTCGGTCTCTGAGTTTTCCAGGTTCACAATTGAACTTGACTCCAGATTCGCAAATTTGGCGTTCTGACCCGCCTGCTTCAGCACCTTTGGTTGATTCAGCGAGTGATTCAGAACTCCTTTTGTGTGAAATTGAAGTTCCTGAATCCATGCCTTGTCCAGTGAATGTTCCTGTAATTCCACCCTTTACCATGGATAACTCAGTGTTACTTTCCACTAAGACAGAAGCTACTGATACTCCCTTAAAGTGGACCCAAATTAAAAATACAAGATTTCAGAAATAACATTTATTTTCTAAATTATAATAATAAATAGCAGCCTTTTTTTCAGCTGCATGATGACAAATATAAAATATTTTACATTTATTGGAGGAACCCCTCCCTTCTTTTCAAATTGCCGGGATTTTTCCGACAAACTGGTGGAGTAGATGGTGTCTGGCAATGGAGGAATTGCTAATGGCTGCCCCCAGTATAACCCTAGTTATGCAAAGAGAAGGGTGAAAAGCATGCACTGAAATGATCATAGGTTTGAAGGAGTGTTTATTTATCTTTGTATGTGTCAGAGTGGTGCAACTAAATATTTTTAATTAAAAAAATATTTGGTTTGGTTCCGCTTTAAACTTGCCCTGCACAACATTCTCAGCAGAGGATCCAGAGGTCCTGCTGACTTCTGAGTCCAGTCTAGCCAGTACTCATGAGTCTTTGTTCAGTGAAACAGAAATCAAAGAATTATTGCCTGCCTCAACAAACACTTCTGTAGAGTTAACCTGTGTTGATAAAGCTCGATCCCGGTCTGTCCTAGCAGACATCGATAGTTGCACTACATCAGTTTCTGAATTTCAGCAATCATGTTTAGGAACCTCAGAACCCCAGCATCTGAATTTCCCTATTTTACAATCGAATGGTGATTCAGATGCGCAAACATTATGTCTTGATCTTCCTGTTTCTACACCTCGCTCTAGTTCCGTGAATAGCTCAGAGCATCTGCTATGTGAACCTGAAATCGTAGAATTATTACCTTGTTCAGAGAATGTTCCAGTAAATTTGCCCTGTACCATGAATTGTGCAGTAAATATCTCCAATGAAGCTCAGGTCACCGAATCATTATGCTGTCCAGCAGGTGCTGCCATGTTTTTGCCCTGCAATATGGACTGTTCAGTGATCCTGTCCAGTGAAGCTGAGATCGCAGAGTCTTATGCTTCACCCAGTGCTTTGGATTTTTCAAACCATCTAGCAGAGGACTCAGAGGCACTGCTTACCTCAGTGGGTATTGCAGTAATATTCACCTGTTTAGCAGCTGTCTTAGAATTACAGTCCACTCTAAATAAACTTGATGAATCTCTGAGCAGTGAAGCAGAAGTCATTGAAGCATTGTCCTTGTCAGCAAGTGTGTTAGATACCTTGCTCTGTATACAGTCTGATTTAACCAATGATGTTGTGTCCCTATCCAATGTTGCAACAGCCGAGAAACTCCAGCCCTGTCCTCTGAATGTTTCAGAAGTCTGGCCCTGTAACATGGATAATTCTGACTCTCTGGTAAAAATAACAAGTCTCAGAATTTCGGTCCGATTTCGTGAGTGTTCCTGAAGCCCTGCCTTGTATCTTGGAAAATTCTGATTCCCTGGCCGGTGTGGCAGAGATTCCAGAGTCCCCTTCCTGTCCAGTGAGTTCTTCAGTTTGGCCCAGTTCAGTGGGGGTTGCTGCAATACTGACTTGTTTTGCAGCTCCTTTGGAGTTCCAATCCAAAGTACTAGATGAGTCTCTGTCCAGTCCAGAGGAGGTTGTGGAGTCCCTATTTAGTTTGGTGCATACATCAGAAGACTTTTCCTATCTTGTTAATGCCTGGTTTCGGTCCTATCGTAGCTGACCCTGAGGTCCGCAGTTCCTTGACATGCCCAGAAGTTTCTCTTGTGCCAGTGTGCCCAGATGTGCTTTGTGTGCCAGAATGCCCAAGTGTGTCTAACATGTTAGCGTGCTCAGATGCTTCCCTAGTGGAGACATGTTCTGATATTGCCAGTCTGCCTGCATGCCCAGAGATGGTTCTGGTCCCTGAAAGCCCTGATCTTGATGTTTGTCCTTGTAACCCTGACTCTGGATTTTCCCTAGGTTCCATAGGGGTTCTTGATAGTTCTACATTTGAGCCTAAGGGGCGTTCTAACCTTTTGGGATCTCTATGGAACTTCAAAGTGTTCTGGGAGATCTCTGAGGAAACTTGTCCTGGTACCTTGGACTGGTTCAACAGTGGGTATTGTGTTGGTAAAGACAGTTCCGGTGGGCATTGCAAAGGCTTTGGCATTTTTGGACAGTCCCTGGAAGGCAGTGGGTATCGCTCAAAGAGTTTCGGGGGGCTTTTTTCTGGAAATCGCGGTTCTGATGGGTATCACACTGAGGCTTGTAGTACTGATGGGCATGGTTTTGTAGGTTCTGGTTCTGATGGGTCCAGTCTTGTGGTGACTGATTCTGGAATTTGGTCTTGTCGGGCTGTCCCGGCCATCATGAATTATCAGTCAGATTGTTTTGCTGGGATTGTCAGTTTTGAAAGGCGTCTAGTATCCGCCTTTAAGGGGGGGGGGGGGGGGGTTACTGTTATGATGACGTCTGCAGCATGTACTGCTGGCTGCAGTTTTACTGAAGACAAGCAGTTTTTGACTTCTTTACATGCTTTTGCTCGCATAGTTTTGCTGGCAAACACACTGAGTGTTGATTCCTTCTGCAATCCTTTTCATGCAGGATGCATTGCTTTGTCTGCCTTTTCCTGCTGTCAGCTTGTGTCTAATTATCACTCACCTGTGTGGGAATCTGCATGTCTGCTCCCATTGGATGACATCAGTATAAAGGACTGCTTCCTGCAGTGCTCCATGGGCTATCATAGTCTCAGCAGCACCAGCCTGTCTTGCTGTCACTTTGGCCCCAGATCGTGTTTTTAGTTCTAATATTAATTCATGTGGACTGCACTGATCTCCTGCGTAGGAGTCAGTGAGTCCTTCTAGTCTTGCTCCTGTTCATCAGTATTTGTTACCTTGCTGGTCTTGCATCATATATTGGTTCATCGCCGATATATACGCATACTAGCACGTTTGTTATTTTCCTTGTATTCGTGTTACGTTAATACATCAGTGTCGCTGATATATACGTACTCAAACTTTTTATATCCTGTGTTCAGTCAGTCAGTTTCCAGCACGTTTTGGTAGGTTGCGCTTAGCGTGATCACCTGTGCTAGTTAGTTCAGTCCTGTTCCTGTTACCTTGTGTGGATTGCGCTCACTTCAGCATAGAAGTAGCGAGTCCTTCCTAGTCCTGTTCCTTGTCCTGCTCCAGTTCTTAGCTAGTGTTCCTTGCTTATGTCATATATCGGTTTATCGCCGATATATACATATGTCAGTCAGTCGTTTGTAGTTTCATTGATAGCTATAATCATAATACGCTAGGAAATCATACCTATTGTATATTTGTGTGTATTACGTCTGCCCTCTTTGACTCTATTTCCCGACTATTCTGTCCTGTCCTTGTGAGGCACGCCACCGCTGCAATCGCATTGGCTGCCTGATTCCAGTCTGTCTAGTTATGGACGCTTGCCGTCACTTAAGCAGTGACTAGTTAAGCAAGTGTTCATTCTGTTACCTGTCCTGATCTTCTGAGTTCTGGTTTATGCGCTCAGCGCTACCTTGCGCTGAGCCACTATTGTTAAAGGATTGTTTGTGGCTGTTCGGATCTACGCCTGCTCTGTGCGCCACATCTCCTGTTGGAGTCAGTCCTCTCCTCCACTGAACTGGGGATATCCTGGCTCCTTGTGCTTGGGTGTGTGTGTCCTTCACGTCAGGTTATGCATATCGTGCTGACTGTGGAGAATATACCACCGAGCGTGACACCACCACACTAGGCCACCCCACCAACACCACCACACTGGGCCACCACACTAGGCCACCCCACCATCACCACCACACTGGGCCACCACACTAGGCCACCCCACCATCACCACCACACTGGGCCACCACACTAGGCCAACCCACCATCACCACCACACTAGGCCACCCCACCATCACCACCACACTGGGCCACCACACTAGGCCAACCCGCCATCACCACCACACTGGGCCACCACACTAGGCCACCCCACCATCACCACTACACTGGGCCACCACACTAGGCCACCCCACCAACACCACAACACTGGGCCACCACACTAGGCCACCCCACCATCACCACCACACTGGGCCACCACACTAGGCCACCCCACCATCACCACCACACTGGGCCACCACACTAGGCCAACCCACCATCACCACCACACTGGGCAACCACACTAGGCCACCCCACCATCACCACCACACTGGGCCTCCACACTAGGCCACCCCACCATCACCACCACACTAGGCCACCCCACCATCACCACCACACTGGGCCACCACACTAGGCCAGCCCACCATCACCACCACACTGGGCCACCACACTAGGCCACCCCACCATCACAACCACACTGGGCCACCACACTAGGCTACCCCACCATCATCACCACACTAGGCTACCCCACCATCACTACCACACTGGGCCACCACATTAGGCTACCCCACCATCACCACCACACTGGACCACCACACTAGGCCACCCCACCATCTCCACCACACTGGGCCACCACACTAGGCTACCCCACCATCACCACTACACTGGGCCACCACACTAGGCCAGCCCACCATCACCACCACACTGGGCCACCACACTAGGCCACCCCACCATCACCACCACACTGGGCCACCACACTAGGCTACCCCACCATCACCACCACACTGGGCCACCACACTAGGCTACCCCATCATCACTACCACACTGGGCCACGGCACCATCACCACCACACTGGGCCTCTGCAGTAGGCCACACATTGGGGTTGCCTTTGGGGAGGAGGGGGAGGGGCCCCATGGTTACCTTTGCCCCAGGGCGAATCAGGCCCTGGTTATATAAATCAATGATCATCTTCACACGTCCGCTTTAATGCCTTATTTTCACCTTGAAGTGTGTCCAAATCAGGAAGTTCTCCTGCAAACTTATGAAAGAGAAAATAAGTTGCGATCTCCGATAATGGGGGGAATTAGAAAATAATTAACTTCCTAATGCTCCTGGATCATAATTAGATTGGTGGTGATTCCTCTCATTAATAAGCTGTTCAAAACATTTTTCCTATGAGAAATAAAGGTTAAATGAATCAGGGAGATTTGCTGATTACCTTGAGAGAGTTTGTATTGGTGATAATTCCCGCTTGCTAAACAAAAATGACAATTTTAGCCTTTCAGAAAATGATCTGAATTAATGACTCCATAATTCTGAAAACCTTTCATGGAAAAGCCATTTTTATACTTGGCTGTTTCAGGTTCCTGTGATGTTATCCGGTAACGAGAACGTGGAGAATATTTTAATTGTTGCTTTGCCGTTTAGGTCCTATTTTCATCAAATGCATCTTCAGGGATTATGGATACTTCTAAAGCCTGTACAGGCAGGGGGTCAATCAAGTCATCCAGATAGACAGAAACTGCATGTAGAAATGTTCTGCCTGTCATGCCAAAGATAAGTATTCACTCATTTATCTGGCTAATATTCATTAGTGCACACATGAAAAAAAAGGCACTTGGAAAAAAGGCCACAGGGGATTGCCACTAGTAGAATATCGCTAAAATTAGCAATATTCTACTACTGGATCTTGCTTGTAAAATATCCGTAATCTTTACCGATATTTTACTATGGCTAAACCTAACCCTACTCTCACACAGAACGCTCCCTCTACTGATGCCTAACCCTAACCCCCCCCCCCCCCCCCCCCGGTGATGCCTATACCCTGGACCCTCCCAGTGGTGCTTAACCCTAAGACCCCCCTGGTGGCGTCTAATCCTCATACCCCCCTGGTGGTCCCTAACCCTAAGACCCCCCCTGGTGGTGCCTAACCCTAAGACCCCCCTGGGGGTGCCTAAACCTAAGAACCCCCCTGGTGGAGCCTAATCCTAAGACCCGCCCTGGCGGTGCCTAACCCTAAGACCCCCCTGGTGGTGCCTAACCCTAAGACCCCCCCTGGTGTAGCCTAATCCTAACACCCGCCCTGGCGGTGCATAATCCTAAGACTCCCTGGCGGTGCCTAACCCTAAGACCCCCCTGGTGGTGCCTAACCCTAAGACCTCCCCTGGTGTAGCCTAATCCTAAGACCCGCCCTGGCGGTGCCTAACCCTAAGACCCCCTCTGTTGGTGCCTAACCCTAAAACTCCCCTGGTGGTGCCTATTTCTAAAACCCCCCTGGTGGTAACCCTAAAGGAGCCCATACACTGGTCGATTTCAGTATTGAATCGGAAATCCATTCTATCAAAACTATTGATCGATTTGCAGCTGATTTCTATTGATTTTTATTGATTTGATCTATCTGACAGGATGGAACATCTCGGTCGATCTGCTGCGGGCAGCAGATAGATGGCCCATAGATTTTCATTGGATCTAATGGTCAAATAATGCATTTAGATCGATTTCCAATAGATTTCCTAGTGTGTGGCACACATCAGATAGACGTCAACACAGAAGGATATGTGCATCAAACAAATGAAACCTGACATATCTAACTTTGCAAATTTGGCCTAATTGGCTTAATCAAGAGGCATTGTTCATGCAAACTTGCATTTGCTTTCGCTTGCCAGAATATGCAGGGTCTTACAACTAATTACACCGCAAAATTTTGACCTGCAGGGATTAGTCCACGCAACATTTAGCACCTTACCAGGGGAGTAGCAAGGAGGCCACCAATGCCCCCATGAAACGGGGAGCCACAGACTTTAGATGACATGCATGGATGCAAAGCATTACAAGGTAGGTACCTATGCTTTGGGAGGTGGGTGGGGGTGGCTCTTCCTGGCACTGCCCCCCCCCCCCCGGGCTGCAGCTGCAGGGTCTCTGAGCAGTGAGAGGACTTGGAGCTCTATTTATGCGGCCCCCTGTTTCATGGGGACATTGGTGGCCTCCTTGCGGCTTCCCTGGTAAGATGCTAAATGTTGCGCAGACTACTCCCTGCAGGGTGAAATTTTGCAGTGTAATTAGTTGTAAGACCCTGCATATTCTGGCATGCAAAAGCAAATGCAAGTTTCAACTTGACAGGCATCCGACAACAATCTATCTGATGGTCAAATCTGCTGCAATTCTGTAAGTGTATGACCACCTTAAGACCCCCCCTTGGGGCCTAACCTTACACCCTCCTCCCCCTGTGGCGTTTAACCCAAAATTCCCCCCTAAAGCATTACACACACACACACACACACACCCCTCGGAAAGCAATGATATGCAGCAAAAAAGGTACATATCAGTGCCCAGAGACAACAAATTAGAGACAAGAGGGCTTCGCCGCCTGCTAAGCAATGCCCCAATTTAGTTTTCTGCAAGCCTCTGGCACCCAAGATTTCCTCTGTTAGTAGTAGTAGTATTATCGTCTGATAATACTATATGTTTTATATTTTGCCAGAAAAGCACACAAGCTACTTCACTAAAGTTATTTTTTGGGGGCTTGTTTTCCGGTATATAAAAATATATATATATCCCGTATAAATATATATGTACGATATATTTTGTCAGAGAAGCACCCTAAAGGCAACACATTTGAAAATAATTGTCTTGCTTCACAGCACTGGCCAAGGTTTGCCAGAAAAGCACACAACAAAGATGATACCGTATATAAAGGTGAAACTTGAAAAATAAGTGCAAAAGTCCATTTATTTCAGTAATTCAACTTAAAAGGTGAAACTAATATATGAAATAGGAACCCTTTGCAGGCGTTGTGGATATATTAGCTGATTTAAGTCTGACACTTTGAGCCTAGAATATTATGAGACACACACACACACGCACACACACACGCACACACACACACACACTATGGGCCTGATTCACAAAGCGGTGCAAAGTGTTTGCACGCCTGTGAAAAGCCCTTTATCACGCCTAAACTCAGTTTAGGCGTGATAACATGAAACTCGCGCGAAATTAATTGCGCGACGCACGGTGCAGTGCGCGCGATGCGCCCATTAAACCCTATGGGAGCTGCGCTCGGAGTTGCGCGACTGCGCGCGCAAAACTTTGCGCGCAATAAAGAGCACAAAACGGTGCTAACTCAGCAGTGCAAAGGTTATCACGCCTAAAGTCTTTTAGGCGTGATAACTGAGTTATCACCGCTTTGTGAATCAGGCCCCATAAGTCCAACTTTATAAGTTAGCCAATCAACGTCTCCCAGTGATGTCTATTAGGGCCCGTTTCCACTATGGCGAATTTGCATGCGTTTTACGCATGCAAATTCACATAGCCAATACAAGTGGATGGGACTGTTTCCACTTGTCAGGATTCCTTTGCGTTTTTCTGTGCAGAAAAAATCTGCACGGCAGAGCCGTCAGAATTCGCATACCGCATACCGCTATGCGAATCGCATACAATGTATTTAACAGGGAATTTGCATGCGGTATTGGTAAGCGAATTGTCATGCGAATTCGCATACGATTTTTCATGGAATCAATGGAAAAGCACACAAGCACTGCCGTGGTTAAATTCGCATACATTGTCATCCATGAGAAATCGTATGCGAATTCGCATGAAAATTCGCATATAACCGCATGCGAAATTCGCAACTGCATGCAAATTTTTACCACGGCGATTCCCACTGCACAAGTGAAAAACGGGCCCTTAAACTTGTCCCTTTACGGTTCCACCTCTGTGGAACAAAAGTCATTTGTATATAGTGTAGTTATGTCTTACATATTAGATTCTTGCCATAACCAATTTATGGGGTTTAGGTGCAAACACACACCCAGTGTGGTTATACCACTGCTACTAACAAGCAAATTAGCCACTCACCAGATGAGCTGGCTGACCAATTACAGATCAGCTAGCAATGCTCAAGTATGATATTGGCTCATCTCCTCTTCCTCCTCCCAAGAATCTGAATTGCCCTTTGCTCAATGCTTCCCCAGTCATCAGCAGTCACTAAACTTAAAACATCCATGCATAGTGTAATACAGCTTTATTCCAGTAAAAAGTTTTAAAATGACACTCATATTTTATTAGAACACATTGCTCATATAAAACAAACATTCCTGGGCTAGCATTCAACGTCCTGCATCCACCGTCAGCAAGCTGCACCCAACGCGTTTCGTCACCCAAAACTCATCAGGAGCTGCACGTGGAAGATAGATGGTCAAACACTGAGGTAAGAGAAATGAGTAACTCCTTCTCTGGATATCCTTTTATGACCTGCTTAGGGTGGTATGTGTGTGCATGTATTGAGAGGAATCCCAGTGTATATTTATTGAGAGACAATCATCAGTGATCATTGTCAATTTTATTCCAATAAAAGTTTTTAAAGTATTTTGAATAAAACACAAATCACATAGCCTTGAGCATCACATACTATTGAGCGTGTCAAGATGTGGGGCCAGATTTATCAAAGCATTACCGACAGTTTTTTCTTCTTAAACTGTTCTAGCCAGCAATTGAACAGTGCTGCATGATAATAAGAAACCTGTCAAATCCTACGTAATAGAAGTAGTTTAGCGTGGATTTCTAGAGCTGCACTACAGTTAAGAAAAGTGCAAATCCATCCATAAACTGCCGCAGATTAAGAAGTGCTTAATAGCAAGAGACTCTGAAGTGAGTCTACATTCCCGTTTTTAACTAGTATTTGTAATGATCTGCTCTGCCGTCTGCACTGGCAGACAGCTTTTTGACCATTTTTTAGGTCTGAGTGCTGCAGGTCCCTGGAAAGGAGACCTGTCTTCACTCTGCAAGTTGCAGAGTTGCTGTTCTGGTGAGGAATTTGCATCCACTTGTCAAGCAAATTGCTTAGCTGCTTCCTTTGATGGCTTGCAGTATAAATACCATTTCATCCCAGAATTCCCTGCTGGCCATGAAGGTTTGTTCCTGCTAACTTGCCTGGAGTCTCAGCCCTCTGCTTATTGTTTGCTAATATTGCTATCTTAGAGTAGTTCCTTGGGTGTGCACTGGCATTCTGTCTAGCATAGTAGGTCGTTATTATCTGTATTGCATTGTTCTGTCTTTCTGTTGCGATTGTTCTGTCGCCAGCGGCGGCTGACAGGAAATCGCTCTGTCTTCTGTCTAGGAGTATAGCCAGAGCTGCGGTTGCTACTGGCTACTCCTTCTGTCTGTCTTGTGTGGATCGCACTCGCTCTTGCGGAAGAGTAGTGGATCCTATCTGACCTGTTCCTGTTGTCTGTCTATCTGTCGGTCTGGAGTAAACGCTTGCTGTTGCCTGAGGTAAGGCAACCGATTAGCAAGCGTTTCTGTTATTTGTTTGTTTGTGTTTTCTGTGTTCTTTTGTTAGTCAGGGTTGGCGCGTTTTGTCTCTGTTGCGCTTTTCGTGCGGAGACCACGCCATTAACGTGTTTTGTCGTTGCGCTTCTCGTGCGGCGACCGCGTTTAGCGAGTGCGTTACTTTTCCTTGGCGTTCTAATTGTTATACAAAATATAGGTAAAGGTTGCGCATCCCTGACCCAATACTGTACAATTGAATGGTTAATCGCTGTGGCGCACACCGCCCCCCCTGGACTAAAATGTACGCCCGCATCCAAACAATGCAATACTGGTCTTTGGAGAAATTTTAGCTTCCATCATAGTTTTGCATGCATATTGCATATGTTTTGCATCTGTCTGATTGCTGAGTGTGTATTTGAGCTATTTAAGCGGTGCATATGAGGTGGTGAGTCATTCAGATGCGGCCCATATTGGTGAGCGCTTGCTTTGTTTTCTGCTGTCTGTATTGAATGTAAGTTACACATTTTAGCGTAGCTGCTGCCAGGGTAAAGACATTTGCTTTTAACTAAGGTCAGTTTAGTGTTAGGACATCTGCTCTGGAGATTTACCTCAACGTTGGTGCAGATGTCCAGTAGATCTATATTTTTGCATGCAAAACTATGATGGAAGCTAAAATTTCTCCAAAGACCAGTATTGCATTGTTTGGATGCGGGCGTACATTTTAGTCCAGGGGGGGCGGTGTGCGCCACAGCGATTAACCATTCAATTGTACAGTATTGGGTCAGGGATGCGCAACCTTTACCTATATTTTGTATCCACAGTTCTGTAACTACCAGGCTAGCAGCACCCATTGTGCTATCCTGTTTTGCATGGTAAGTATTTAGTTTAGTTTTGCATATGTTTTGCATCTGTCTGATTGCTGAGTGTGCATTTGAGCTATTTAAGCGGTGCATATGAGGTGGTGAGTCATTCAGATGCGGCCCATATTGGTGAGCGCTTGCTTTGTTTTCTGCTGTTCTAATTGTTATGGTTTGCTGTGTCTTTCTTACTACAACTATGCTCTGTCTTTACTCAGTCTTGTGTCGCTATTAGCAATCGCCATTTTGGCGATTGCTTTCCCACTTGGTCTTCGCTGGTGTGTGTTCACCGTCGCCGGGTGGCGACTAGATTGGTGGACATACATACATTCTGTCTCTGTGCTCACTCTCTCTCACTAGGGGCTATCTTGCCTTGCGATTGCTTCCCCTCGTACAATTCCTATCTAGCATCTGTGGCAGTGCAGAGGGTTTATTCCTCTGCACTCCACAGCTCTATCTGCTGGTGGGAATTCCCCTCTTAAGGTGCATTGCATCAAAGCTGGGTTCTGTTATTCAGACGCTTGTGGAGGATTTCTGCAGTGTCAGCGCACAGCTTGTGCGCTGACCACGGAGATCATTCCCCAATCGTTACAGTATTTATGTAAAGCACTATAGGTAATGCTAAACCGCCACATCCCCATGGCAAAATGAGGGGTTTATACCCCCCAAATCCCCTTTGCTGTGTCCGGGGAGCGCTTCCTCATAGAGGCAGAGCTTATGGCTGTAGCTCTGCCTCTTGGCGCATCAATCCCTGCTGATCGCCACCTCTCCCCGCCCCTCTCAATCTTACTTCACTGAGAGGGGCAGGGGAGAGGCGGAGATCCGTGGTGGATTGACGCTCATGGAGGCAGAGCTGCAGCTGAAAGCTCTGCCTACATGAGCATCAAAATCCACGACCAAGAAAGTCGTGGATTTTGCAGAGGGGATTTGGGGGTTATAAACGCCTCGTTTTGCCACAGGGAATGCGGCGGTTTAGCATTACCTATAGTGCTTTACATAAATACTAGTTAAAAATGGAAATTTAAACTCCCTTCAGAGTTTCTTTAACCCCCTTGGCGGTATGAAAAATACCGCCAGGGGGAAGCGCAACAGTTTTTTTTAATTTTTTTTTTTTTTTTATCATGTAGCGAGCCGAGGGCTCGCTACATGATAGCCGCTGCTCAGCGGCATCCCCCCAGCCCCGCCGATCGCCTCCGGCGATAGGCGATCAGGAAATCCCGTTCAAAGAACGGGATTTCCTGGAGGGCTTCCCCCGTCGCCATGGCGACGGGGCGGGATGACGTCACCGACGTCAGCGACGTCGGGACGTCATTGGGAGACCCGATCCACCCCTCGGCGCTGCCTGGCACTGATTGGCCAGGCAGCGCTCGGGGTCTGGGGGGGGGGGGGGCCGCGCGCCGCACCGGATAGCGGCGATCGGGCGCGCGGCGGCGGCGATCGGGGTGCTGGCGCAGCTAGCAAAGTGCTAGCTGCGTCCAGCAAAAAAAAAATTAAGCAAATCGGCCCAGCAGGGCCTGAGCGGCACCCTCCGGCGGCTTACCCCGTGTCACACACGGGGTTACCGCTAAGGAGGTTAATAGCAGTTCTACAGATAGTGCAGCAGTGCAGGCTAGACATGATTTGTGAAAGTCTTCTTCCCCCTGCTGCCAGGTGTCCTGTGAAGCTGTTCTGTGCTTAACCCTTCCAGTGCCGGGCCTTGATGTAATACAGCAGATGTATTGGTTATAGGCTTGCCCCTCTATTAGGAGGGATGGCAAAAATGGCCTGACTGTAGAAGAGGAGTACACATGTTTAATGTTATCAATGATTGGGACCGACTCCATAGCTCCCAGCTGTCCCTTTTATGGAGGGACATTCCCTCTTTGGGAACCCTATCTCTCTGTCCTTCTTTTTTCCTCATTTGTACCTCTTTTTAGACTGATGTATGAAATATATGCATTTTTTTCTACCATAAAATGTGCTTAATTGACTCTAAACTTTATTCCCACCATTTAAATTGATATATCAATTATTTTCAAATGTTAATATGAAGTAGAACTACTGATGATAGAAAGGACCAGTGCAGTCTGAAGTATAAAACTATGCCTTTTGCTTATGATTTTTGTGTGATAACATATGTGTGACTAGGGGTGTGGGTGGGTGGGATTAGGGGTGTGATGGGAGCGTGTCTTAAAGTGTCCCTCTTTCTTATCTCAAAAAGTTGGGAGGCGTGGCATTGGAAGCCCTACCCTTGTTTGCAGTATGCTACCCTTGCACAACTCTCCTTTTTATTTTTTATCCTAACACCTGCACAAGCCCGACCATACACAGATCAGGGCCAGTTCTAGACTTTTTGCCATCTGAAGCAATACATTGTGAGGAAAATACAAAGCTGGACCGGAGAGGAGAGACACATCAGGCTGTGCATGGCAAGGACTGGAACTACGCTTACCTCCCTCTGCTTCCTCTAGGACAGCATCTCCTCCCTGCTGGCCCGCAGCATCTGATCCCCAGAATGCCGAGTATGTGCTCCTCCTGCGCGCATCATTTACTCGCTCTAAGCAGATTAGTGATGGGATCACCAGCCACATGTAAAGTCCTGCTTCCTCTTGACTATAGCGGCGCCTCACAAGGGCGTAGGGCCCGTGGTCGCAGCGGTCGCCTTGGCGACCGGGCCCGGCTCCTGAGGAGGCGGGGGAGGGGCCCGGGGGGCCCATCTCCGTTTGGAGCGCCATGCGGCCCATGTGCGCTGGTAGGGGGGAGCCGCAGCAGAGGGGAGGGCAGCCCGACCTCTCCCTCCCTTCCTCTCCCCGGGCCCCTTCCCCCCCCTCAGATGCAGAGTGAGCGGCTCACGGAAGCGCTGTAGGCAGAACTCACCTCCCTGCGTTCCTCTCTGGCTGGCTCTGCATAGATGCTGTTACACACGCAGCTTCCGGCTAAACAGGAAGCTGCGTGTGTAACAGCATCTATGCAGAGCCAGCCAGAGAGGAGATCAGCGACGATTGGAACCAGGGACGGAGGTGAGTTCTGCCTACAGCGCTTCCGTGAGCCGCTCACTCTGCATCTGAGGGGGGGGGGCCCCGGGGAGAGGAAGGGAGGGAGAGGTCGGGCTGCCCTCCCCGCGGCTGCGGCCCCCCCCTCCATTATGGGGACGGGGCACCTACCTACCTGCCCTATCCTGGGGGGCAGCTACCTAATCTATCCTGGGGGGGCAGCTACCTAATCTATCCTGGGGGGCAGCTACCTAATCTAACCTAATCCTGGGGGGCAGCTACCTAATCTATCCTGGGGGGCACCTACCTAATCTAACCTATACTGGGGGGCACCTACCTAATCTATCCTGGGGGGCAGCTACCTAATCTATCCTGGGGGGCAGCTACCTAATCTAACCTAATCCTGGGGGGCAGCTACCTAATCTATCCTGGGGGGCAGCTACCTAATCTATCCTGGGGGGCACCTACCTAATTTAACCTATACTGGGGGGCACCTACCTAATCTATCCTGGGGGGCAGCTACCTAATCTATCCTGGGGGGCAGCTACCTAATCTAACCTATACTGGGGGGCACCTACCTAATCTATCCTGGGGGCAGCTACCTAATCTATCCTGGGGGGCAGCTACCTAATCTATCCTGGGGGGCAGCTACCTAATCTATCCTGGGGGGCAGCTACCTAATCTATCCTGGGGGGAAGCTACCTAATCTAACCTAATCCTGGGGGGCAGCTACCTAATCTATCCTGGGGGGAAGCTACCTAATCTATCCTGGGGGGCAGCTACCTAATCTATCCTGGGGGTAAGCTACCTAATCTAACCTAATCCTGGGGGGCAGCTACCTAATCTATCCTGGGGGAAGCTACCTAATCTATCCTGGGGGGCAGCTACCTAATCTATCCTGGGGGGCAGCTACCTAATCTATCCTGGGGGGCAGCTACCTAATCTAACCTAAACCTGGGGGGCACCTACCTAATCTAACCTATACTGGGGGGCACCTACCTAATCTATCCTGGGGGCAGCTACCTAATCTATCCTGGGGGGCAGCTACCTAATGTATCCTGGGGGGCAGCTACCTAATCTAACCTAATCCTGGGGGGCAGCTACCTAATCTATCCTGGGGGGAAGCTACCTAATCTATCCTGGGGGGCAGCTACCTAATCTAACCTATACTGGGGGGCACCTACCTAATCTATCCTGGGGGCAGCTACCTAATCTATCCTGGGGGGCAGCTACCTAATCTAACCTATACTGGGGGGCACCTACCTAATCTAACCTATACTGGGATGCACCGACCTAATCTAATTTATACTGGGGGGCATCTACCTATCTAACCTATACTGGGGGCACTTACTTATCTAACCTGTATTGGGGGCACCTAGCTAGCCTATACAGGTGGCAACTAAACTGGCTACCTATATTGGAGGCACCTACCTAACTAACCTATACTGGGGGCACCTACCTATCTAACCTACGCTGGGGGCAACTATTCTGGCTACCTATATTAGAGGCACCCACCTAGCTAACCTGTACTGGGGGCACCTATCTATCTAACTTATACCGGCGGCGCCTGCCTATCTCACCTATACCGGGGGCAACTATACTGGCTTACCTATGCCTGGCTACCTATACTGGGGGGACCTATAGCTGGCTATAGGGATTTTGATATGTGTGTGCGTCCGTCGGGTGTTGCCGGGGGAGGGGGGGCTGTTGTTGCCGGGGGGGGCCCACATCCAGATTTCGCATCGGGGCCCAAAGGTTTGTAGCTATGCCACTGGCGCCCCAAGTGACCTGGGAGAAGGTAACAGGTCCCATGAGGCCCCGCTGTAGCCATGGATACAGGATGCTGGATGGGAAAATGGAGATTTCATCAGTGAAGCGGCGCTGCGCATCTAGGGACAGGGAGACGGGGAGTGCAAGGAGGGGAAATTTTGGGAGGGGAACCACCTCTTGCCGCCCCCTTATTGTTGCTGCCCTGAAACACACGATTCATGTTGCATCATAGAAGAACCGGCCCTGACACTAATAAAATGTTGTATATCGATAACCCCAAATATTGTTGCCATGATTACACATATTAAAGTCCACTGTTCATTCTGTTCCCTTGTCCTTGCTGTATTTTCTCTGTTACAGTTCTGTTACTGCGTTAATTGCAAAAAAAAAGAGATTTATTATCCCAAAAGCTGAATCCAAGTTCATATCTTATTCTCACAAAGTATTGTATTACTCAGGCTCTTCAATAGAACTCATTTTTAACACTAAAAGCCGCCCTGCTGGGGATCTCAATATCAACATTATTATTATTTACTAGCTGATGACCCGGCATTGCCCGGGTATGTATTTGGCTGCTGTTGGTCACCCAGTGACCATCTGGGCAAAGTTTGAGAACCCTGCCATGAACAGTGTAGGAATGGCTGCAGTTTATATTTTCCCAGTGAAATTTGTTTTTGGCTCCACCCACTTTCTGTAACCTGGACACACAGTCACTCAATGGCCAAGTTTGTGAGCTTTGGGGTCCATGGCATCAAAAATTAGTATTTTCCCAGTGAGATGAAACAAATCTGATTGGCTGTTTGCAGCCCTGCCCACTTTTCTGAATTTAAACCCCAGTGACCCAATGACCAACTGTACCAGGTTTAAGGCTTTTGCCATTAACAGTGGAAGAATGGCAGCAATTTTAATATTCTCCTTGAAAATCAACAGGTGAATTCTGATTGGCTTTTTTAGGCTCCACCCACTTTTCTCAATATTAATCCCAGTCACTCAGTAACCAACTGTGCAAAGTTTGAGAACCCTGCCATTAAGAGTGAAGAAGAGCTGCAGTTTACATTTTCCAATGGAAATCGGTGTTGACTCCACCCACTTTTTCGGAACCTTGACACACAGTCACTCAATGACCAAGTTTATGAGATTTCGGGTTCCTGGCATCAAAATTGTGAGCAATTTATCCAGCAAAGAAATCTGATTGGCTGTTTGTGACTCCAACCCTTTAGTGAATTTGAACCCCAGTCACTTAATGACGGACTGTAGCAGGTTTGAGACCTCTGCCATTAACTGTGAAAGAATATAAAAGTTAGGTTTTGCTTCGCCCAGTATTTCTAACCTTGACATACAGTCACTCAATGACCAAGTTTATGAGCTCTGGGGTCCTTGGCATCAATAATTTGCATTTTTCCATTAAAATTAATCAAATCTGATTGGCTGTTTGTGACGTGCCCCCTTTTCAAAATGTAAATCCCAGTTTCCCAGTGACTGACTGTATCAGATTTTAGGCTTCTGCCTTTAACAGCGTAAGTGTAAGGCTTGGTGGTGTATTCTCCACAGTCAGCATGCAACGCATGAGCTGGCGTGGAGGAGGTACACACACTAGCGCAAGGAAACAGGCTATCCCTAGTATAGAGGAGGGGAGGACTGACTCCAATAGGAGATTGTGGCGCACAGAGCCGGTGCAGATCTGACAGCCACAAACAATGCTTTCGTTATAACGTCTCAGCGCAAAGTAGCGCTGAGCGCATAAACCAGAACTGAGGAGATCAGGACAGGTAGACAGAATGAACGCTTGCTAGCTAGCGGCTACTTAGCGACAGCAAGCGTCCAAAACCAGACAGACTGGAATGAGGCAGCCAATGCGATGCGGCGATGGCGTGCCTCACAAAGACAGGACAGGATAGTCAGAAAATAGCAGGATTAAGATAGATGAACGTAACACAGATAAATATACAATAAGTATGTTTTCCTAGCGTATTACAATTACAGCTATCAATGAAACTATTTGTAACGTCTGACTAACATATGTATATATCGGCAATGAACCGATATATGACATAAGCAGGAACGCTGACTAGGAATGGAGTAACACAGGGAACAGGACTCAGAAGAATTCGCTATCTCTTCACAGAGATGAACGCAATCCACAAACGGTAACAGAACAGGATTCAGAAGGATTCGTTATCTCTTCGCAGAGATGAACGCAATCCACAAACAGTAACAGAACAGGATTCAGAAGGATTCGTTATCTCTTCGCAGAGATGAACGCAATCCACAAACAGAACCAGGAGCAGGGTAACTACCTCAGCACGGGTGGTCACGGTACGCGCAACCTACCAAAACGTGCTGGAAAGCTGACTAACTGAACACAGGATATAAACAGTTCGTGTACGTATACATCAGCGACACTGATGTATCAACGTAACACAAATACAAGGAAAATAATAAACGTGCTGGTATGCATATATATTGGCAATGAACCAATATATGATGCAAAGACCAGCAAAGTATCTTTATAACAAGAAACACGATCGGGGGCTAAAGCAACAGCAAGGCAGGCTTAAGCTGAAGCTATGAAAACCCAAGGAAACCCTGCAGGAAGCAGATCTTTATACTGAGGTCATCCAATGGGAGCAGACATGCAGATTCCCACACAGGTGAATGATAATCAGTCACAAGCTGACAGCAGGGAAAGACAGACAAAGCTATGCAGCTTGCATGGAAATAGATCAGAACGGCCTGAGCTGCAGCACTACTACTTCCAGCAATAGCTGCTGCAGCAGCGATCATTACAGTACCCCCGCCCTTAAAAGCGGATTCCAGACGCTTTTCAAAACTGAAATTCCCAACAAAACAGTCTGACTGATAATTCATGATGACCGGGACAGCCCGGCAAGACCGAATTCCAGAATCAGTCCCCACAAGACTGGACCCATCAGAACCAGAACCTACAGAACCATGCCCATCAGTACTACAAGCCCCAGTGTGACACCCATCAGAACCATGATTTCCAGAAGAAAGCCCTCCGAAATTCCCTGAGTGATACCCACCGCCTTCCAGGAACCGTTCAGAAACGCCAAAGCCTTTGCAATGCCCACCGGTACTGTCTTTACCAACACAAAACCCACTGTTGAACCAGTCCAAGGCACCAGGACAAGTTTTCTCAGAGACCTCCCAGAACACCTTGAAGCTCCAAAGAGATCCCCATAGGTCAGAATGCCCCTTAGGCTCACATGGAGAACTATCAAGGACCCCTATGGAACCTAGGGCAATTCCCGAGTCAGGGCCACAAGGACAAACATCAATATCAGGGCTTTCAGGGACCAGAACCATCTCTGGGCATGCAGGCAGACTGGCAACATCAGAACGTGTTCCCACTAAGGAAGCATCAGAGCACGCTAACACCTTAGACACACTTGGGCATTCTGGCACACAAAGAACATCTGGGCACACCGGCACAAGAGAAACCTCTGGGCATGTCAAGGAACTGTGAGCCTCAGGGTCAGCCAAGACAGGACCAAAACCAGGACTGGCCAAAAAAAAATCATCATGACTAAACTTCGCAACTACTGGACTTTTACACGAGAATGCTGGATCAGACTTAGATGTCGCTGATTCCAGCAAAGTCAGTAACAAATCAGATTCAGGGGCACTAACAAGACAGGACAAATCTTCTGATGTATGCACTGAACCAGATAGGGACTCCACAACTACCTCTGGACTGGACAGAGACTCATTTAATACACTGGATTGGAGCTCATGAGGCGCTGCAGAACAAGTCAGTATTGCAGCAGCCCCCACTGGACTAGGCAAAACTGAGGAATTCCCTGGACAGGAAGGGGACTCTGGAACCTCTGCCACAGCGGCCAGAGAACCAGAATCTTTCAGGATACAGGGCTGGGTTTCAGGAACACTCATCAGACCGGACTGAAATTCTGAGATTTCTATTATTTTGACCAGAGAATCAGAATTATCCATGTTACAGGGCAAGACTTCTGAAACATTCAGAGGACAGGGCTGGAGTTCCTCGGCTGTTACAACACTGGAGAGGGACTCAACATTGGTTAAATCAGACTGTGTACAGGGCAAGGTATCTAACACAATTGCTGACGAGGACAATATTTCAATGGCTTCTGCTTTGCTGGGCAGAAATTCACCAAGTTTTATTAGAGCAGACTGTAATTCCAAAACAGCTGCTAGACAAGTGAATATTACTGCAACACCAACTGAGGTAAGCAGTGCCTCAGACCCTTCTGCTAGAGGGTTTGAAATATCCAAAGTACTGGGTGAAGCATAAGACTCTGCGACCACAGCTTCACTGGACAGGATCACTGAACAGTCCATATTGCAGGGCAAAACCATGGAAGCACCTGCTGGACAGCATAATGATTCTGTGACCTGAGTTTCATTGGAGAGATCTACTGCACAATTCATGGTACAGGGCAAATTTATTGGAAAATTTTCTGAACAAGGTAATAATTCTGCGATTTCAGGTTCACATAGCAGATGCTCTGAGCTATTCACGAAACTAGAGCGAGGTGTAGAAACAGGAAGATCAAGACACAATGTTTGCGCATCTGAATCACCATTCATTTGTAAAATTGGAAAATTCAGATGCTGGGGTTCTGAGTTTACTAGACAGGATTGCTGGGACTCGGAAACTGATGTAGTGCATCTATTGGCATCTGCTGGATCAGACAGGAGTTGAACTTTATTAACACAGGTAATTTCTGCAGAAGTGTTTGCAGAGACAGGCAAGATTTTTCTGGTGTCTGTTTCACTAAACAAAGAGTCATGAGTACTGGCTAGGCTGGACTCGGAAGTCAGCAGGACCTCTGGATTCTCTGCTGAGAAATTTGCGCAGGGCAAGGTTAAGAATGTATCAGTGGCTTCTGTTTTACTGGGAAGTAACACTGAGTTATCCATGGTACAGGGTGGAATTGCAGGAACTTCAATTTCACACAAAAAGAGCTCCGAATCACCTGCTGAATCAGCCAAAGGTGCTGAAGCAGGCGGGTCAGAACGCCAAATTTGCGAATTCGGAGTCACATAAAAATCATCCAAAATCAGTTCCCACACATCAATCAAGGGAGCCACACAGTCATACCCACACACACCAGCCTCTATTAGGTTATAGGCTGACTTAATGCATGCGTTCAATACCATTTCACTTTTTGCACTGTAAAATTGACAAAATGAACTTGAATCATTCTTCCATTCACAGACCAGGGCTTCCATCTCTCCCGTCTCGAATGGAGGATCCCATGCATACTTAACAGCGAAACATTTAGGCTGATCACAGTCTGCAGATATGATTGTGGCAGGCACATGTATAGGGTTAATTAGCAGGTGATTGGCAGATTCCTTATTCTTAAGAATCTCCAATACCTGTAGCAAGTGTTGAACTGTAGTGTATGCAAACTTCCCTTGGTTCACAAATAAGTTGATTTGTTCAATACTCTGTAATATCTCATCATAATCATACTCAGATAATTCTTTTAAACAAAAATCTTTATTTTCCCTAGCCAGGGAGGAAAGTTCATTAGTAGTTTCATAAGTCCATTTAACTCCCCTGAAAGACAATTGCATTTCATTATCTGTTAATGGCAGAATCTCATTATAGGTCTCAGTCGCTAAGGATAACGATTCTGCAGATTGGACACGTTTCTTAGAACGTTTGCGTTTTGCCTTTGACCTTGCGGTTTTTGGTGATTTATTCAAAGCTGAAGGAAAATTATCAGTAACACTTTCTGCTTGCTGCTCATTCTTGCAAGCAATTGAAGGAGCAGCTGATTGGCCTGCTGCCAGGAGTTCATTAAGAGGAAAAGGCAATGGATCTATGCGCAACCAGTTATGGATCACAAACGCTAGAAATTCCAGCGGTCTCTCTTTCAAATCGGAATGATTGAGAACATCAAATGCCCACTGGAATAATTCCCCTTTAAACAAAATATAACTTAGTTGGAGTGCCCAGGTTGAAACAGGAGTCGCTTGGAGATCAGGATTGGTCAGGAACCTGGCACATTCAGAGAAAAACTCATTTTCTGTTTCAGAGCTAAGTTCTTCAAATTTCTTAAAGGAACAGGAACCATAATTAACAGTGTCATACTTTCTGGGAATCCCCCCCACAATGGGGATTGGTAATGGGGTTTTCATAATGTAAGGCTTGGTGGTGTATTCTCCACAGTCAGCATGCAACGCATGAGCTGGCGTGGAGGAGGTACACACACTAGCGCAAGGAAACAGGCTATCCCTAGTATAGTGGAGGGGAGGACTGACTCCAATAGGAGATTGTGGCGCACAGAGCCGGTGCAGATCTGACAGCCACAAACAATGCTTTCGTTATAACGTCTCAGCGCAAAGTAGCGCTGAGCGCATAAACCAGAACTGAGGAGATCAGGACAGGTAGACAGAATGAACGCTTGCTAGCTAGCGGCTACTTAGCGACAGCAAGCGTCCAAAACCAGACAGACTGGAATGAGGCAGCCAATGCGATGCGGCGATGGCGTGCCTCACAAAGACAGGACAGGATAGTCAGAAAATAGCAGGATTAAGATAGATGAACGTAACACAGATAAATATACAATAAGTATGTTTTCCTAGCGTATTACAATTACAGCTATCAATGAAACTATTTGTAACGTCTGACTAACATATGTATATATCGGCAATGAACCGATATATGACATAAGCAGGAACGCTGACTAGGAATGGAGTAACACAGGGAACAGGACTCAGAAGGATTCGCTATCTCTTCGCAGAGATGAACGCAATCCACAAACGGTAACAGAACAGGATTCAGAAGGATTCGTTATCTCTTCGCAGAGATGAACGCAATCCACAAACAGTAACAGAACAGGATTCAGAAGGATTCGTTATCTCTTCGCAGAGATGAACGCAATCCACAAACAGAACCAGGAGCAGGGTAACTACCTCAGCACGGGTGGTCACGGTACGCGCAACCTACCAAAACGTGCTGGAAAGCTGACTAACTGAACACAGGATATAAACAGTTCGTGTACGTATACATCAGCGACACTGATGTATCAACGTAACACAAATACAAGGAAAATAATAAACGTGCTGGTATGCATATATATTGGCAATGAACCAATATATGATGCAAAGACCAGCAAAGTATCTTTATAACAAGAAACACGATCGGGGGCTAAAGCAACAGCAAGGCAGGCTTAAGCTGAAGCTATGAAAACCCAAGGAAACCCTGCAGGAAGCAGATCTTTATACTGAGGTCATCCAATGGGAGCAGACATGCAGATTCCCACACAGGTGAATGATAATCAGTCACAAGCTGACAGCAGGGAAAGACAGACAAAGCTATGCAGCTTGCATGGAAATAGATCAGAACGGCCTGAGCTGCAGCACTACTACTTCCAGCAATAGCTGCTGCAGCAGCGATCATTACAGTAAGAATGGTAGCAATGTATATATTCCAAATGAAAATCAATAGGTGAATTTTGATTGGCTGTTGTAAGCTCCACCCACTTTCCAGAATATTAATTCCAGTCCCTCGTGACCAACTGTGTCAAGTTTGAGAACCCTGCCATTAACAGTGTAAGAATGGCTGCAGTATACATTTTCCCATGTAAAAAAATTAGTTGTTGGCTCCGCCCACTTTTTCTAACCTTGACACACCCAATCCCTGTATAACCAAGTTTATGATCTTTGTGGTCCTTGGCATCAACAATTTAAATTTTCCCACTGAAATGAAACAATTCTGATTGGCTGTTTGTGGCTCCACCCCCTTTTCAGAATGTGAACCTCAGTCCCCAATGACCGATTGTACCAAGTTTGAGGCCTCTGCCATTGAAAGTGTAAGAATAGCAGCAATGTAAATATTCCCCTTGAAAATCAATAGATACATTTTGATTGGCTGTTGTAAGCTCCACCCACTTCCCTAAATATTAATCCCAGTCACTCAGTGACCAACTGTGTAAAGTTTGATAACCGTGCCATTAACAGTGTAAAAATGGCTGCAGTTTATATTTTCCCATGTAAAAAGTTTAGTTATTGGCTCCACCCACTTTTTCTGGCCTTGACATGCAGTTACTCAATTACCAAGTTTATGAGCTTTGGGGTCCTTGGTATCAATAATTTGTATATTCCCATAGAAATTAAACACTTCTGATTGGCTGTTTGTAGCTCTGCCCCCTTTCCAGAATTTGAACCCTTGTCACCCAATGACCGACTGTACCAGGTTTGAGGCTTCTGCCATTAACCTCCCTGGCATTCTGGATGAGCTAGGCTCGTCCAGAGACGCCGGGGGTCGCCACTCAGGCCCCGCTGGGCCGATTTGAATATTTTTATTAAAAAACATGCAGCAAGCACTTTGCTTGCTGTGTGTTGTGCCTGATTGCTGCCGCCGATCCGCCACTACCCGCCGCGATGCAGCCTCCCCCCCCCCAGACCCCGTGAGCTGCCTGGCCAATCAGTGCCAGGCAGCGCTGAGGGGTGGATTGGGACTCCTTGGGACGTCATGACGTCCGTGATGTCGATGACGTCACGACGGTCGTCACCATGGCGACGGGGCAGCCCTCCTGGAAATCCCGTTCAGAACGGGATTTCCGGACGGGTGATTGCGCGATCGGAGGGGTGGGAGGGACGCCGCAGGGAGGGGGGAATCATGTAGCTAGCGCTAGGCTAGCTACATGATAAATGTAAAATTTTTTTTGCAAAAAACGTTCCCGCGGCCGCAGGGCCGCGGGAATCAGAACGCCAGGTAGGTTAAGAGTATAGAAATGGCAGCAATGTAAATATTTCCCTTGAAAATCAATAGGTTAATTTTGATTGGCTGTTGTAGGCTCCACCCACTTTCTTGAATATTAATCCCATTCACCAAGTGACCAACTGGTCAAAGTTTGAGAACCCTGCCATTAAGAGTGTAAGAATGGCTGCAGTTTATATTTTCCCTGTGAAATTTGGGAATTTTGACTCAGCCCACTTTTTTTAACCTTGACACACAGTCACTCAATGATGAAATCTGATTGGCTGTTTGTGGCTCTGCCCCTTTAGTGAAATTGAACCTCGGTCACCCAATGACTGACTTTAGCAAGTTTGAAGCCTCTGCCATTAACAGTGCAAGGATGGCAGCAGTTTAAATATTCCCCTTGAAAATCAATAGGTGAATTTTGATTGGCAGTTGTAGGCTCCACCCACTTTTCTGAATATTAATCCCATTCACCCAGTGACCAACTGTGCAAAGTTTGAGACCCCTGCGATTAATAGTCTAAGAATGGCAGCAGTTAACATTTTCCTATTGAAAATGAGTGGCTGAAATTAGATTGGCTCTTTTATGCTCCGCCCACTTTTCCTGAATTTGTAACTTCGGTCACCAAGTGACAAACTGTGCCAAATGTCGGGAAATGTGGCTTGATTACTGTGAGAATGGCAGCCTTTCCCATCTTTCCCATTGACTTGAATGCATGAAATCTGATTTGCTATTTGTAGGTCCGCTCAGGTGTGCAGAGGTGATGCAAGACCCCCAGAACATATCATCCCAGGTAGTAAGGGATCTGTATACCAAGTTTCGTTCAATTTGGTCAAGGAGTTTTCAAGTGATCGTGGCACATACATACATACACACACACACACACACACATACACACATCCGATTTTACATATATATAGATTTATTTAGTTCCATTATCAAGGTATAAGACAGAGTTGATAGCAGGGCTGTGGAGTCGGAGACAGTCGAGGAGTTGCGGCAATTTTTCAGTACCTGGAGTTGGAATTGGAGTTGGAGTCGGTGGTTGGAGTCCGAGTCGGAGTTGGATGATTTTTGTACCCACCCCATAGTCGGAGACAAGGAGTCAGAGCAATTTTAGGTACCTGGAGTCGGAGTTGAAGTCAATGGTTTCATAAACTAAGGAGTCGGAGTCAAAGCTGGAGTCAGATGATTATTGTACTGACCAGGGCAGTTTATAGGCTAAATTGCACCCAGGGCAAGGGTGTAAAAATTGGGCCTTCCTCCCCCTCCCCCCCTCCCCCCGAGGACTCACGAACCCTTACTCTTTAGGGACTGTCACACAGCCACAGATCACAAGTAGATCTGCCTACTTACTAGTGGTGACCAGCCACTCATCCAGGAAAAAGTATGGACCAGGAAAACACACAGGTCGAAGAGAGTCCGAAAAACCAACTCCTCCATGGGCGCTACGCACTGACAGCCTGCAGTACCACTAGAGGGCATCAGATGTCATCACACGGTGGTGACATCATGATGAATTGACGTCGGACGCAGGCAGTCCAGGAGGAGTCAAGGAAAGTGATCACGCTGGTAATCTTTTTTCTTCTTCCTCCATTTTGCTGCCCCGCACGTCATCAGCTCTCTAGTGGTTATGTCCTTCTGCCTGCGCTCCCCCTTCTTCTATTTGCCAATCTGCGCCCAGGGTGGTCGCCCTACCCAAAAAACGGCCCTGGTACTGACTCCACAGCCCTGGTTGAGAGACAAAGTAAAGGGCTGGTTCTGATCGCGGCTGCGCATCGCTTCAAGCACGGGCATACTGAGCCTGCGTGAGTGAGGCTGCACCTCCACAGTAAGCCGGAACCGCACATGTTACTGCGCAGGCGTGGTCGTTCTAACGTAGCTGCAGCACGACCGCACCGGTGCCAGAAGAGGAGCGCCGCCCCAATCAGCTGGAGGGTTCTGGGCAGCAGAGGTTGACCTGAAGACAGGGTGGCTGGGAAGCCTCGGGAGGATTTGAGAGACTTCCCTTCTCTTAGGTCAGTATGTGTGAGACTGTATCTCAGGACATCACGTAATATGGCTTCCAATGAGCTGTACACAGGTGAGCGGATTAGCTTTTATCTTCACATAGCTTGCCCAGGGCAAGATCATATCCAGTGCCTGTGTGTAGCAGCTGTGTGAGTCAGGTCCTCCCTGATTCTGATGTCACATATCACATATTCAGCTTGATAACACATTCTGTGTGATGTGCACAGAGATGACAGAGGGCAGCAGCTGTGAGATTCTGAGTGCGCTAAGCTCACTTCACTCTATGGCTGAACAGCCACTGCATTGTGCGTTTAAGATGAGTTAGAAGTGGAAGGAAACTGTAAGACGTAGTTACATAGTTACATAGTTATTTTGGTTGAAAAAAGACATACGTCCATCGAGTTCAACCAATATAAAGTACAACACCAGCCTGCTCCCTCACATATCCCTGTTGATCCAGAGGAAGGCGGAAAAAACCCTTACAAGGCATGGTCCAATTAGCCCCTAAAGGGAAGAATTCCTTCCCGACTCCAGATGGCAATCAGATAAAATCCCTGGATCAACATCATTAGGCATTACCTAGTAATTGTAGCCATGGATGTCTTTCAACACAAGGAAAGCATCTAAGCCCCCTTTAAATGCAGGTATAGAGTTTGCCATAACGACTTCCTGTGGCAATGCATTCCACAGCTTAATCACTCTTACTGTAAAGAACCCTTTCCTAAATACATGGCTAAAACGTTTTTCCTCCATGCGCAGATCATGTCCTCTAGTCCTTGGAGAAGGCCTAGGGACAAAAAGCTAATCCGCCAAGCTATTATATTGCCCTCTGATGTATTTATACATGTTAATTAGATCTCCTCTAAGGTGTCTTTTCTCTAGACTAAATAAACCCAGTTTATCTAACCTTTCTTGGTAAGTGAGACCTTCCATCCCACAGATCAATTTTGTTGCTCGTCTCTGCAACTGCTCTAAAACTGCAATATTTTTTTTGTAATGTGGTGCCCAGAACTGAATTCCATATTCCAGATGTGGCTTTACTAGAGAGTTAAACAGGGGCAATATTATGCTAGCATCTCGAGTTTTTATTTCCCTTTTTAATGCATACCAAAATTTTGTTAGCTTTAGCTGCAGCGGCTTGGCATTGAGTACGATTATTTAACTTGTTGTCGATGAGTACTCCTAAGTCCTTCTCCAAGTTTGATGTCCCCAACTGTATTCCATTTATTTTGTATGGTGCTAGACCATTGGTACGACCAAAATGCATGACTTTACATTTTTCAACATTGAATTTCATTTGCCATTTATGTGCCCATATAGCCATCCTATCCAGATCCTGTTGCAATATGACCCTATCTTCCTGAGAGTTGATGATTCTGCACAATTTTGTATCATCTGCAAAAATAGCAACATTGCTCACTACTGCATCTACTAGGTCATTAATAAATAAATTGAAGAGCACTGGACCCAGTACAGACCCCTGTGGGACCCCACTGCTAACAGTCTCCCATTTTGAGTACGATCCATTGACCACAACTCTTTGTTTTCTGTCCATTAGCCAGTTCCCTATCCATGCACACAGACTCTTCCCCAGTCCTTGCATCTTCAACTTTTGCACCAGACTTTTGTGGGAAACAGTATCGAAGGCCTTTGCAAAGTCCAAGTATATCACATCTACAGCATTACCAATATCCATATTAGCATTCGCTACCTCATAAAAGCTGAGCATGTTAGTCAAACAGGACCTGTCTTTAGTAAACCCATGTTGATGCTGAGAAATAAGATTATTTTCTACTACAAAGTCATGTATAGTATCTCTTAGTAACCCCTCAAATAGTTTGCAAGTAAACATCCACATCCGTAAATATACAGGGGACACTACTATCTATACTAGTGGTACCTTACTACCTATACTAGGGGCATTACTACCTATAGGACACTTTACTACCTATACTGGGGACATTACTATCTATACTGGGGACATTACTATCTATACTAGGGACACCTTTTACTACCTATATTGGGGACATTACTATCTATACTGGGGACATTACTATCTATACTAGGGACACCTTACTACCTATACTGGGGACTTTACTATCTATACTGGGGACATTACTATTTATACTTGGGACACCTTACTACCTATACTGGGGACATTAATATCTATGCTGGGGACATTACTATATATACTAGGGACACCTTACTACCTATACCAGGGACATTACTATCTGCTGGGGACATTACTATATTTACTAGGGACACCTTACTACCTATACTGAGGACATTACTATCTATACTAGGGACACCTTACTACCTATACTGGGAACATTACTATCTATCTATACTAGGGACACCTTACTACCTATACTGGGGACATTACTATCTATACTGGGGACATTACTATCTATATTAGGGACACCTTACTACCTATACTGGGGACATTACTATTTATACTGGGGACATGACTATCTATACTAGGGACACCTTACTACCTATACTGGGGACATGACTTCTTACAAAACACAAGAGGAACAAATGCTCACTCCCAGACAGCACTCCACTACTTATAGAGTCTGCAGACTGCCAGGCAGCCAATAAGAAGTGCAAATAACTCACACCTAGTCTTCAATACTTAATTAAGCAGAGGCTGAGCAATTCAGTTGTATACACGAGAGGATTCAGTCGCATATAGTAATACACCATATGACCAGCAGGGGCACCTCGTGCAGGAAATTCCCTCTCATTTGCACCCTCCTAACTAAACTGCATAAGGAGCTGAAAAAGACATTATACTAGGAATATTGCTATCTATAATAGGGACGGAATCAGTTGAAAAGAACACCTGAGCCATCTGTATTAAAAGGGCGCCTCCATAGACTACAAGGTGGTAAAAAGGGTGCCTGAGTTTTTTTCAGCTACAAGGTTTTTGATTCTGCTACGAAAGGGTGCCCCTTTGTAGCCCATATTTTTTATTCAGCTACAAGATTTTTGATTCTGCTACAAAAGGGTGCCCCTTTGTAGCCCATATTTTTTATTCAGCTACAAGATTTTTGATTCTGCTACAAAAGGGCGCCTGGCGCCCCTTTGTAGCCCTTATTTTTGATTCGGCTACAAGGTTTTTGATTCTGCTACAAAAGGGCGCCCTTTTATAGCCGTGATTTTTGAATCAGGGGTGCGGGTGGGGGGAAGGGTAGGATTAGAGGATTAGGCATCACAAGTGGGGGGCGGGTCTTAGCGTAAGGCACCACCAGGGGAGGGTTAGGCACCACCAAGGTGGATGGGGGTTAGGGTTAGGCACCACCAGGGAGGGGTTAGGGTGGGAGAAGTTAGTCTTAGTAATCACCAGGAGGGTCTTAAGGTTAGGTTCCATCATATTCTTTTTGTTAGCGGCCTTAAAATTCAGGAATCCACCTGGACTCCTGGACCCTGTTGGTGGTGGCGGAGAAGGCAGTCAAGCGGCCTGCAGGCAGAGATGCTGTGTGGGGACTGACTTAGTCTTGGGGCGGGCAGTAGCCCTCCGGGATCCTTGCCTCATTAATTTTGATAAAGGTGAGGTACTGAACACTTTTTTGACCTAGGCGACTTCTCTTCTCACTGACAATGCCTCCAGCTGTGCTGAAGTTCCTTTCTAGGACACTTGAGGCAGGGCAAGCCAGAAGTTGGATCGCAAATTGTGACAGCTCTGGCAACCACAGGTCAAGCCTGCGCACCCAGTAGTCCAGGGGTCCGGAGTGGGAGCCTGAGAAAGGGCTACCACCACACATCCAAGGAAGGACCCAATGTGCTGTATAAGTAATGTACCTGCCCTGACCGTGCTTTGCAGACCAGGCATCCGTGGTCAGATGGACCCTTGACCCAACGCTGTGTGCCAGAGATGACACCACTTGCCTTTCAACATCACGGGACAGTTTGGGTATCACCTTTTTAGAAAAATATTGCTGCCTGGTATTGCTGCCAGAGTCCACAAGCTGGTATGGTAACAGCTGGCGAGCTAACAGTTCCGCCAAGGTAGCTGTCATACACCGGGCAAGGGGGTGACAGGCAGACATTGGCTTCATTTAAAGATTTCCTTAACAGACAACCTGGCTGCTGTGGGCAGAGGAGCAGGAACCGCTGGTATAATACAGAGTGCAGTAACACAGATGCAGCGAAAGGTATGCACTTACTGGTATATAAAACAGTGTGCAGTCACACAGATGCAGTAAAAGGTATGGGAATCAGGGTTCGATTCCGGTCCGGAGTGGGAGCCTAAGAAACGGCTACCACCACACATCCAAGGAAGGCAGCAGGTATGGCACGCAAGTCCTGACTCAGGGAGGTAGTGAAAAAAAAAATAACAATACAGGAAGACTCTTTTGAGGCCCTGCTGTATAATGATGAAATGAATATACTTGAAATCCTTTAACGAGAATCCATTATGGAGGGCAAGTCTGCCATCCATTCAATGAAAGGTGTGCACTGACTGCCAGGTATAATACAATAAGCAGTCACAGATGCAGTGAAAGGTATGCACTGACGGATCTGATACAGTGTGCAGTCACACAGATGCAGTGAAAGGTATGCACTAACTGCTGCTATAATACAATGTGCAGTCACACAGATGCAGTGAAAGGTATGCACTGACTGCTGCTATAATACAATGTGCAGTCACACAGGTGCAGTAAAAGGTATGCACTGACTACTGGTATAATACAATGTGTAGTCACACAGGTGCAGTGAAAGGTATGTACTTACTGCTGGTATAATACAATGTGCAGTCACACAGGTGCAGTGAAAGGTATGCACTGACTGCTGGTATAATACAATGTGCAGTCACACAGGTGCAGTGAAGGGTATGCACTGACTGCTGGTATAATACAATGTGCAGTCTCACAGGTGCAGTGAAAAGGTATGCAGTGACTGCTGGTGGTATGATACAATGTGCAGTCACACAGGTGCAGTGAAAAGGTATGCAGTAGTGACTGTTGCTATAATACAATGTGCAGTCAGACAGGTGCAGTGAAAGGTATGCACTGACTGCTGGTATAATACAATGTGCAGTCACACAGGTGCAGTGAAAGGTATGCACTGACTGCTGGTATAATACAATGTGCAGTCTCACAGGTGCAGTGAAAAGGTATGCAGTGACTGCTGGTGGTATGATACAATGTGCAGTCACACAGGTGCAGTGAAAAGGTATGCAGTGACTGCTGCTATAATACAATGTGCAGTCACATAGGTGCAGTGAAAAGGTGTGCTGAATGTGCTGTGCCTGGCACAGTATAGCAATTAGCAAGGGCCAGCTGCAACAGAGAGGGCTCTATATGCAGTGTCAGTGGGCCACAAAAAAAAAACACATCACAAAAACATTAGCTCTCAAGAGAGCTGTTTTGGTGGTGCTTTTCAGCAACAAATATCAGCAAAGAGCAATCTAACAAGACCTAACTCTAAGCTTTCCCTATCTCTGCAGCAACCTCTTTCCCTCCTCTCACTAATAACAGCAGCAGGCAGAGTGAGAACATCGATTGGAAATCCAGTATATGGAAAAAGCGATATCTCAGGTCTAGGGTTAGAGTGAGAACATGGCTGACGCTGCTGCCTTTTATAAGGGGGGGGGGGGGGGCTCCAGGAGGGGGTGCAGCCTGATTGTCTACCATGTGATGTAGAGGGTCAAAGTTTAGCCCAATGATGTAGTATAGGGGGTGGGGCGAACTCGCTAAAGGGTCACGGTTCGACGCGAATCCACGTTGTTCGTGCAAATAAGTTCGTGTGCGAACCATTCAGGCCGTCTCTAGACTTCATGTGATAATGATACTTAGCACGTGTTAATGATATGTTGCACGTGCAAAGCCTTTACACACGCGTTTGCACGTGCTAAGCCTTCACACGTGATAATAACTGAGTTATCACCCTTTAGTGCATCAAGCCCATAGCATGGTAACACAGCAAATTATTCCTTCAGGTTCTGCCACACCGCATGGCAGTGGCGTCCCTACAATAGAGCGCAGGGGGGCGGGGCGCACCGGGTGTCAGACACCCAGGGGGGTGTCGCCACGACCCCCCACAGCAGCACAATCGGAGGGGGAAGCAGGGCTAGAAGGAGAGGCTGTGGAGGCAGCGGTGGGGAGGGGGGAAATATCCCCCCCCCCTCCCTCACCTGGGACCCCTCCTTCTGCCTCTCTCTCCCCCTCCAGAAAAGCGGCGATAAGTGCGGGGCGGCCGGAGGCAGGGCCGCGCCTGGGCGAGTGCTGTGGTGTGGGTGCATTGCACCCAGGCGCCGGGCTGTGCTTGCCCCCAGTCTGGTCTTCACCGGTGCCCTCTGCCTCCCCCTCGGTCGCCGCTCTCTCCCCCTGGCCGCCTGCAGCATCAGACCTCATCAGCGGGCGACCAGATAGACGGGCGATGGCGCTAGGACCTAGCGGACACCGCTCATGCGGAAGTGACATCACTTCCGCATAGCGGTGCGCCCGCCGCCCGCTCTAAGGTCGGGTCGTCCGCTGATAGAGAGGTCTGCTGCTGCTGGAAGGTGAGGGGTCCCTGTCACTCACCCTCTACCTAGCCTGGGGGCACCTGTCACTCACTGGGGTCCCTGTCACTCACTACCTACCTAGCCTGGGGGCACCTGTCACTCACTGGGGGTCCCTGTCACTCACTACCTACCTAGCCTGGGGGCACCTGTCACTCACTGGGGGCACCTGTCACTCACTACCTACCTAGCCTGGGGGCACCTGTCACTCACTGGGGGTCCCTGTCACCCACTACCTACCTAGCCTGGGGGCACCTGTCACTCACTACCTACCTAGCCTGGGGGCACCTGTCACTCACTGGGGGTCCCTGTCACTCACTACCTACCTAGCCTGGGGGCACCTGTCACTCACTGGGGGCACCTGTCACTCACTACCTACCTAGCCTGGGGGCACCTGTCACCCACTACCTACCTAGCCTGGGGGCACCTGTCACTCACTGGGGGCACCTGTCTCTCACTACCTACCTAGCCTGGGGGCACCTGTCACTCACTGGGGGTCCCTGTCACTCACTACTTACCTAGCCTGGGGGCACCTGTCACTCACTGGGGGTCCCTGTCACTCACTACCTACCTAGCCTGGGGGCACCTGTCACTCACTGGGGGTCCCTGTCACTCACTACCTACCTAGCCTGGGGGCACCTGTCACTTACTGGGGGTCCCTGTCACCCACTACCTACCTAGCCTGGGGGCACCTGTCACTCACTGGGGGTCCCTGTCACTCACTACCTACCTAGCATGGGGGCACCTGTCACTCACTGGGGGTCCCTGTCACTCACTACTTACCTAGCCTGGGGGCACCTGTCACTCACTGGGGGTCCCTGTCACTCACTACCTACCTAGCCTGGGGGTCCCTGTCACTCACTACCTACCTAGCCTGGGGGCACCTGTCACTTACTGGGGGTCCCTGTCACCCACTACCTACCTAGCCTGGGGGCACCTGTCACTCACTGGGGGTCCCTGTCACTCACTACCTACCTAGCCTGGGGGCACCTGTCACTTACTGGGGGTCCCTGTCACTCACTACCTACCTAGCCTGGGGGCACCTGTCACTCACTACCTACCTAGCCTGGGGGCACCTGTCACTCACTGGGGGTCCCTGTCACTCACTACCTACCTAGCCTGGGGGCACCTGTCACTCACTGGGGGTCCCTGTCACTCACTACCTACCTAGCCTGGGGGCACCTGTCACTTACTGGGGGTCCCTGTCTCTCACTACCTACCTAGCCTGGGGGCACCTGTCACTCACTGGGGGTCCCTGTCACTCACTACCTACCTAGCCTGTGGGCACCTGTCACTCACTGGGGGTCCCTGTCACTCACTACCTACCTAGCCTGGGGGCACCTGTAACTCACTGGGGGCACCTGTCACTCACTACCTACCTAGCCTGGGGGCACCTGTCACTCACTGGGAGTCCCTGCCACTCACTACCTACCTAGCCTGGGGGCACCTGTCACTCACTGGGGGCACCTGTCACTCACTACCTACCTAGCCTGGGGGCACCTGTCACTCACTGCCTAGCTAGCCTGGGGGCACCTGTCACTCACTGGGGTCCCTGTCACTCTCTACCTAGCTAGCCTGGGGGCACCTGTCACTCACTGGGGGGTCCCTGTCACTCACTACCTACCTAGCCTGGGGGCACCTGTCACTCACTGGGGGTCCCTGTCACTCACTACCTAGCTAGCCTGGGGGCACCTGTCACTCACTGGGGGTCCCTGTCACTCACTACCTAGCTAGCCTGGGGGCACCTGTCACTCACTGGGGGGTCCCTGTCACTCACTACCTAGCTAGCCTGGGGGCACCTGTCACTCACTGGGGGGTCCCTGTCACTCACTACCTACCTAGCCTGGGGGCACCTGTCACTCACTACCTAAAGGGCTCCCTGTCACTCACTACCTAAAGGGCTCCCTGTCACTCACTACCTAAAGGGGGTCCCTGTCACTCACTACCTAAAGGGGGTCCAGGCTGGCTACATATGCTGGGGACACTGGCTGTTTGTCATTATGTGCATTTACTGGTGAAAAGCTGTCTCTTATTATGTGCATTTGCTGGTGAAAAGCTGTCTCTTATTATGCGCATTTACTGGTGAAAAACGGTTTCTTATTATCTGCATTTACTGGTGAAAAGCGGTTTCTTATTATGTGCATTTACTGGTGAAAAGTGGTCTCTTATTATGTGCATTTACTGGTGAAAAGCGGTTTCTTATTATGTGCATTTACTGGTGAAAAGCGGTCTCTTATTATGTGCATTTACTGGTGAAAAGCGGTCTCTTATTATGTGCATTTACTGGTGAAAAGCGGTCTCCTATTATGTGCATTTACTGGTGAAAAGCGGTCTCTTATTATGTGCATTTACTGGTGAAAAGCGGCTTCTTATTATGCGCATTTACTGGTGAAAGGCTGTCTGTCATTACGTGCATTTACTGGTGAAACGCTGTCTCTTATGTGCATTTAGTGGGGAAATTTTGTCAGTAAAAATAATCTTTTGTCCGTAAATTTTTAGGTATTTGTCAGTAAAAAATAACGTGAAAGGTTGGCAACACTGGCAGGCTGTGTGGCGCAACGGGAAAGATACAGGCAGCCCACCTCACACTTGGGCTTGGCGGGGGGAGGAGCCGACGATAGCGAGCGAGAGTAGGGTGGCCGCAGGCAGCCATAAATACGCAGTGTGTGACTGTGTCGCACTCGCAGAGCCTCTCAGCCTGAATCAGTCCAGAGACTCGCAGGCAGCCAAAGCCAGCCAGGAGCAAGCCCATGGAAGAGGGGTAGGAATGGAGTATCGCATGCATGCGTAAAGAGGTGGAAGGTGTGGGTGTGATGAGGCAGGACATGGGTGTGGTTATGTGGTTGGGCGCGGTTAATTTAACCACTCCCATAGGCGCCAGAGAAAATCTTGCACCCAGGTGCCAGGCACCCCAGGCTCTCACCCCTGGGCGTATGGACAATTACTTACTTGATTTCCGCGTTCCAAGCGTGGAGCGCAGCGTCATGATGACGTTACAGGTCTCCGTCTTCAATGCCGCCCACTGTGCTTCCTGATTAGCGGAAGCACAGTGGGCGGCATTGGAGGCGGAGACCTGTAACGTCATGACACTTGGATCTCCCCACCACTACCTCCACAGCCCCTCCATCTAGCCCTGCTTCCCCCTCCTGGGGCACCTACACAGGGGGCAACTATACTAGCTTACTGGGGGCAACTATACTAGCCATACTGGGGGCAACTATACCAGCTATACTGGGGGCAACTATACTAGCCATACTGGGGGCAACTATACTAGCCATACTGGGGGCAACTATACTAGCCATACTGGGGGCAACTATACTAGCCATACTGGGGGCAACTATACTAGCTTACTGGGGGCAACTATACTAGCCATACTGGGGGCAACTAAACTATACCAGCTATACTGGGGGCAACTAAACTATACTAGCTATACTGGGGGCAACCAAACTATACTAGCTATACTGGCTGGGGCAACTATACTAGCTATACTGGGGGCAGCTATCCTGGCTGGGGGGCAACTATACTAGCTATACTGGCTGGGGGCAACTATACTAGCTGTACTGGCTGGGGGCAACTATACTAGCTGTACTGGCTGGGGGCAACTATACTAGCTATACTGTCTGGGGGCAACTACACTAGCTATACTGGCTGGGGCGACCATACTAGCTATACTGGGACAACTATACTAACTTCATTGGGGGCAACTAGCTACACTGGGGGCAACTGTACTAGCTATACTGGGGGCAGCTATACTGGGGGCAACTATATTACCTACACTAAGGGCAACTATACTAGGTATTTTGGGGGCAACTATACTAGCTATACTGGGGCCGCTATTCTGGAGGGGGAAGAGAGAGGCAGAAGGAGGGGTCCCAAGTGAGGGAGGGGGGGATATGTCCCCCCTCGCCACCGCTGCCTCTACAGCTCCTCCATCTAGCCCTGCTTCCCCCTCCTGGGGGTACAGCCTCCATATCACTCCTATCCCGGGTTCACTTTAAATTAGTTAGCTCTGCCCTCATCTGGTCATGGCCATGCCCATTTTCCACCACAGCGCGCGCAATTTATAGCCACGCCCATTTTTTTTTGGGGGGGGGGTGTCTTTTAATACCCAGCACCGGGTGTCAAATGCCCTAGGTACGCCACTGCCGCATGGCTAACCTGCCAATGTGAATGTACCATTACAGTTGAATCGCTTGCTATGTGATTATATTGTCCCCTGCAATGCAACATGTAAATGTAGCCTTAGACTATGTCATCGTTTAATATAATTCACCAGTATGTAAACGCTCCTATAAATAAATTATATGTTACACCTTGTGATATATTTTATGTTGAAGCTGTCTGCAGTGGAACTTACATCTCCACCCAGTAACTAAGCAAGTGTCACAGAAGAATGACATTAAACTACTGAAGGATATTTTTTTTCCTCCCTTGCTAAGCTGAGACACTTCCAAGTCTCTCCCTATAGAGGGCACTCCTGCTTATCCTTTCGGACACACGTTGCCACTGAACAAAGCCTGCAAGTCAATCCTGTCCTCTCTCTCTCCCTCTCTCTCTGCAATCCTCATTAGAGTCCCGTTCCTTCCTCGAGTCCCATTTCCACATTTTCCCTGCCAGCAACCCCAGCAGCACATCTCCGGATCAATGGATACACACACATCAGACTCTTAGCTCACATACACTGCTGGTGGACCTCTCTGGTAACAAGTGAATGCTTTTCAACCACCCTTTCCTGCTCAGAAAAGAACGGAATTAGCCTGTTTGGGATTTTTTTTGTCCTCCTATTTTTCAAATATATATTTTTTAATTTTTATTTTTTTCAGATTTTTTTTTTCTTTTTTGTCTTTGGCTTTTTTTTTAAGGATGACATGGAACTAGCTACCAAGATCCCCCTTGCAAGGATTTAATTCTCCCTTGGATTTCTGTTTTTGGATCTATTTTGGGCTTTTTTCTCTCCTTATTTTTGGATGGTTGGTGTAGGACCCGCAGCTTGCTTTCCCAGCATTAAGTTAGTTATTACTTGGATCCAGTGGATTGTACCTCTATTGGACTAAATTAACTTTGCCTGCTGCTGCTGCTGCTGCTGCAATCTCGGAAAGATAAGAAAAAATACAAATCCACCACCTCAGTTCCATCTGGTCTCTGCATGAAGGTGCCGGGGCTCAGGGTACTGGCATTGAGAGGTGCATGTTGAAATATGGAGGGATGTCTTGGGCTGTACTCACTGGCAAAGCTGGGGTTTGTCTTGGTGATGACATTGCTGGGATCACATCTATCAGTAGCTGGTAAGTAACACTATCAATGTCTACATTACTTTATGCTGCAACGTTGCCTATTTTATTGGAAATACTTTTCTCTCTCTTTATTTTCAGTCATTCTACTGTAGGTATTAAAAATATAATAATACATTTTTATGTTGCACAACCTGATGCTTATATTGTAGGGGGGGGGGGGGGGGGGGTTTGAAGAAATATATATCTCTCCCAGTCTCCCTTGAGATTGAATACATCTTGATGAATTAAAATATAGTAGAGAATCACGTGTGTGGATGGAATGGTGCCACGAAGCCCCCTTCCCCAAAATAGCTTGCTTTGGCACTGTGGGGAAATGGCTGTAGCTACACTGTTGCTGTTTAATCCCATGTGTGGTAACCCATGGCAACCACTCTCATCAGGAACGGCAATCTCCGGTTGCTACGAGGCTGTTGCCTTTGGATACCTCAACTGATCCATCGTTCCGTGTAACAGAAGGGAGGGGGGTATAAGGCAATAAAGTGTGTTTATAGACATACAAGAATGTTAATGGTTTAATAGGAATGGTTGCTGTTCACTTTAAACTGTGATAGGCGTTTGGTATCTGCATGTGCCTGTGATGCTAGATGGCGTTTTTGAGTGAGAATGTCTTTTTTTTTTCTTTTTGCTACGTGCTGTGCGGCGATAATGGGACTCTCTATGCAGGCTTGCAAGGTCCTGATACATGTTTATTACATTGTAGCACCTCTAGGTGACTGGCTGCTCTTAGCTGGGATGGACACATGAGTCTAGGAGATGAGGTTCTCAATGGATGGATGGCTTCAGTCAGGCTGGCTTGCAGCAGCCCAATGCTTGTGTAGCAAAGAAGCCACAGAGACTGCTCACAATTCTATTTATATAACTGCATGCCAATCTGTGGCTCCGGGGCTCCAGCGTCCTGACTTGGGCAGGAGAGTCAGCAGAATGCAAGGGGGACTAACGCAGGAGGACTACTGTGGGGAGAGAACCCTACTGAGTGATGCTATGGGGGATGATGATGGCTGTAGACCAGTAGGACGTCTATAGAAGCTGATGTGGCCACATAGCAGCTGTTGAACTGAACACCTCTTGTCTCCTCTGTGAGATGCCATTAGTAGTGTGAGCTGCTTCCCTGAAGCGTGGTGCTGAATGGACAGCGCATAGAGTACAACGCTCTTCGCTCATAGACTTCACTGTGCTGAGGATAGAACGTTACGGCGCTGAACATTCCATTCCAGGTCTACTCTTGGAAACGCAATTTAGTTCCATTGTGACGTTGAAGGGATGATTGGCAGTGCAGAGCGAGCCAAACATGTGGCCCCCGCAAGGCAATGCAGCTGTGCCTGGGCTTTCAGCACGTTGATGCTGTCCCTCTCCAGCTCCAAGGAGGCCAGGAGGAAGATTAGGAGGCACCATTGAGAGGTGTCCACAAGGGATGTCGCTGGTGTTAGAGGAATAGCATTAAACTTCCAGTGCTTGGCAGTCGCCTGGTCTAGACTAGAGCTTGTCTTTCTAGGGTTCTATATGCAGTCAGATACTCTTTCTAACTCAAAAGTATCACAGGAATGCAAGATCTTCTCCTATATTGATTATCCTTTCACTGTGTAGATACAGCTGGTCCATTTTTATCTTTGATAAGTCCCTAAGTCAGGTTTACTATCTAATAACCCTGCTAGCAGTGGCTAGGGATCACCACAGCGGCTGCTATGGGGCCCATAGCCAAGGGGGCACAGTGGCAACACCTGTTGGCATAATGAGGTCCTCAGTAAGCCCCCTGAGCCTCAGGTGCAGAGTATAGTGAGCAGAACAATGGAGATAAGTTATCTATACTGCGGGGTTACCTAATACTTGGGTACCTTTGGCTATCCTAGTGGGGAAAACTTTTAGCTACCTATACTGGGGAAGTAAATAGCCACAATAAAATTAATCGCCCAGTTCCACTCCTCAATTCAACAGTATACAAATTCCACTAACAAAAGCACAGACCGGTTTTTTTTTAGGAACAAGTTCTCTTTAATTCTTCAATCACAAATCTTTAAAGTTGTGGACAAAGCGTGAGGACACCATTTCAGGATTCCAAATCACAAAAGAGACTGCCTGACACGTGTTTAACGGCCAAAGGCCGCTTCCTCAGAGGCACACAATATACAAACACATCAACTGGATGTTGTGGACCAAAAGTGTATAACTGCAATCCTAGTTTGAAGAAAAAAGAGCATTCAGCGACGACTCCATGTGCGCTGTGCACATCCATGGACTGAAGGAGACCTAGACTGAGGAGCTACCTAATATTGGGGATACCTCTGGTTACAGATAGTGAAGGGTTGCCCAATTCTGGGGGCCGCCTCTGGCTACCTACACTTTTGTGTGTCTTGGGGGGAGACAAAGCTTTCTGTGTGTGTGTGTGTGTAAGGGGGGGATTTTGCTATGGGGCCCCTTGGTTTCTAGCTATACCCCAGTCCAAGGCCCAATGTGGGGCTAGCCAACCTCCCTATGAAAATACTCGTGGGTTATGAGAGGAAGCTAGATTACCAAGGGGAAACCCAAACAAACTGCCGGGGAACATACTAATTTCCTGCAGCAAGAGTCCACGACAGGATACAAACCTCTAACTAAACTGCAGAAAGGTCAGGGTGCTAACCCACACAGCCAATGTGCCAGATCTGTGTGATACTTTATGAAAAGGTTAATAAGGCTGATTTTAGACTTTGTTCTTGCATGTCAAATTTATCCACCACTAACCAGTAAACCTGCCACTTCCTTCTGGCAACACTAACTGTAATCTAAACTGTGGTAGATGAGAAAAGCCTGTGAATACGTGGAGTTTACCTCTGTACTCGGTAAGTATGAGCTTACTGATCGAGGGGTATAAGATCTGCTTCTGGTATGTACAGAATAAACGTGCGTAGCTTACTTTAGGGTATATTTTCCAGTGCAAAAAGTGAGGCATGCATTAGGCATTGCCTATATATTTCTGGGCTTTCGTGCACCTCAACTGAATTGAGAAATCCAATTGGCTTGTAGTGAAACATCTAGAATACGAAAGAGAAAACATCTAATTAGAACTTCTTTATTTTTCTTTGGCTATAGTATGATCTGCATTGATGAGCACCATTGTAGTTGCTGGAAGATGTTTAGTATATTCTATAACAACCAGGGCTGTGGATTCAGTACAGAAATCATCCAACTCCGACTGAAATCACTAACTCCTCGACTTCGACTACACAGCCCTTGCAGGGCTATGGAGTGGGTACAAAAATCATCCGACTCCTCAGTTTATGAAACAACCAACTCCAGGTACCCAATTGCTCAGAGTCTCCGAATCGACAGCCCTGATAACAACCCCTATCAGTACCTCTTTTTTCCATAGACTGCAAATTCCAGAAATAGTTTAGAACACTGCAGCACTTTTTCAAATGCAAGCCCAATTTATTCCATGAGCAGTACACAAATTGAAAGTAGTGGGCTAACCTACTTCTGGACCTTGCTATTACGATTCGTGGCATGGCTTACCATTTTAGTTATATACCCTGGATTACTTTAAGAAAGATTCTCTTAAATAAATCTTCTACTTACTACTCTGAAGACTGGCCAGCTTGCAGCAGTTAGTTATACAGCTCCTGCACATGGGGAATGCAATATACCCCTTAATCCTTTTTACTTTAAAAAGACAAAATCTGATCTGTTGTCATGGGTAACAGCATCACATTTTCACTATACCTTTCCTTGTTGCCCTTTTCATTCAATACCTCCATTGTTGTCCTCTCCCTAGATGTCATAACTGGTCCTACATAGATATTGGTTCAGTCCTCACTATAGTCATCACAATGGGTTTGAATTGCAAGTACCCTTATCTATGAGATCTATGGGCAGGGAAGATGTAAGTAGCTTATGTAGCAGTCAAACTTTCTAAGCTCTTAGCGAATAGTGAAATCAGACTGGTTGCTGTTGACAATCAATGAGCTCCACTTGTCAATCTGACTGAAGGAATGTTTACCTGCATCGTCCATAGCAACAGCATCCAGTCTTTTTTAGGTTGAAAAACAGACCTGTTTGGTTGCTATAGGCAACAAAACCCTTAATGCAGACGTAGACGTAAACGCAGCCGGGACCTTCCATTTCTTGGCATTGATTAAAGAGGTTCTAGTATTGAACTTTCACAAGGGATGAGTTTTCAAGATGAATGTGCAGAAAACTGGAGCATAAGCAGAGCAGTTACATAAAGCATAAAGCAACCAATCAGATTTTAGATGTTGAATTGGAGCTCTGGGAACCCACCTTCCTAAAACAATTCTTTGGGGAGAAAAAATTATATTCATCCCCCAAGAAGGCTCCCTGTGATCTCGATGGTCCCATAGTGCTACAGTCCTTCTCAGCTCCTAAGATGGCTGCTTGTCCTACCACTTCTGGTATTTGGCATTATGATAACGGACAAGGAAGAGTATTATTGCACGAGGCCACCACCCGCTTATCATTGCCATGTCCAGAAGGAGTAGATTGGCTGAACCACGGAGGACTGAACTTGTCACAAGCAGTGTCATAGTAATATGGGATGCTGAGGTTGCAACCATACCAGGACCCCTGGATTTTCCATAAGGCACTGTAGGCATGTGCCTACAGGCACCTGATGTTGGAAAGATGGCTTACTCCCCTCCCCAAGTAACTTCCTCCTTCCCTATAGAGAGTCCAGAGCAGAACGTAGATGACACTGGAAAGCGTAATGGTTAAGGGCTCTGCCTCTGACATGGGAGACCAGGGTTCGAATCTCGGCTCTGCCTGTTCAGTAAGCCAGCACCTATTCAGCAGGAGACCTTAGGCAAGTCTCCCTAACACTGCTACTGCCTATAGAGCGTGTCTTAGTGGCTGCAACTCTGGCGCTTTGAGTCCGCCAGGAGAAAAGCGTGATATAAGTGTTTGTCTTTTGCATTCCACTGACAAGATCTCCCTTCAGCTGTGTGCATCTCTAGTTACCTAATACTTGGGGGCACCTCTAGCTACTTAATATTGAGGGGACTTCTTGTTACCTAACACTAAGGGGCACGTGTGGGGCTTCCTACACTGAGCACGGGAAACGGGGAGGTGAAAGCCGGGCCAGCCAGTACACTTGCGGAATGGTTTGGCGGGGGTTTGTGGCTTAGCAGAAAGAAAAGTCCAGGGTGCCAGAAATCTTTGCCTATAGGCTTCTGTGTTATAAATCCAGGCCTAGTTGCGTATCAAAATGTTTGGTTGGAAGAGTTTTCTGAATGCCCGTAGCAAATTGTGGGAAGCCTTTCACATCTGTGATGAACTGTGCAGGGCGGCGAAACCCTCCTTCTGATTGGCTGCTGTAAGACACTGAGGTTTGGCTGTAGACAATTGGCACGGTTGTCTTGGCAGAGACACAGTGGACTAAAGTGTTTGGCATGTGAAGTTTCTGCACCAATAAATTGTAGATGAGTCTATTCTTATTGTGTTGGCACCGAGGCAGATATCTCATAAGATGCGTCTCTATGCCAGCCGCCATACCAAGAAAGCCTTTAGCTAAGTGTCTTGCCGCTAACCTCCAGCCCTGAACACTAAAGCAGTTTAATCCATAAACCACCCCATTAACTTATCTTTTAAAGGGGTATTCCACATTCACTTAAAAACAAGTGCTATATACACATATCAGTGCGTCAAAAGTCAAGTATAATTTTATGCCCTTAAAGATTATACTCCCAGTTAAAGGCCAGCCAGCTAAGAATATCCAAAACTATTAATAAGCTCATAACCATTCCAATGGTGGTAGCCTTGGAGTACATACTGTATTATTATTTATTTGATTTATACAGCACCAACATGTAACGTAGCACTGTACAATAAGTTAATTACAATGATAATAGGGGTAATGGACTACACAATTCAGGTAATAAGCAGTATTAGATACTGGAGTAGTAGTGCCAATAATACAAGTTCTGTGGGTAGAGTGCACAATCAATAATGATACATAAGGAGAGGGAGACAAGCTAAAGGGAGGGGGATGGTGACACGATAGGAGGAGGGCTGAATTGAGAGGTTCTCAGCAGAGAGAGTTAGGGCATCGGCAGGGTTGGCCTCCTTTAAGAGTTGCGTTTACAGAACTTGTTTGAAGGTGTTGAAGGAGGGGGCAAACCTGATGGGCAATGGGAAAGAGTTCAACGGGATGGAGGCAGCTCTAGTGAAGTCCTGTAGTTGCAATGGGGAATGCGAGATGCGTGAGGAAGGTGGAGGTTGTTGGAGGAGCAAAGTGGGCGGCCAAGTGTGTATCTGCTGACCAGGTCAGAGATGTCAGTCGGGCAGGTCTTGTGTATAGAGATTGCCCACAAATTTCAATCTTTCGTCATTGGCAATGACTGTATCCACACACATTGGGGATGCATGTTGATCTCTTTGCGCAGACAGTTTATTTGTAGGGCAGTACACAGCACTGAGTAGATACTTGAGGAAGGGTAATACAGTGGTCCCGAAACAGCACCTTTAGCAAAGCCACTTATTTTGTTCCTCTCTACTGCTAAGAGTGAGATGATGAATGGCAAGCAACAAATTGTAGGTTTGTTTGCATGAATGTTAATATTATTATTACTATTTATGTATAAGCGCCATTACCAACACCTGCACAAATTCATTGTCTGTAGCAATGGTTCTAAAACTTTTTTGGGTTTTGGCCCTTGATGGCTTTGAAATTTTTTCAAGACACCACTTGGCAGAAAAAGAAAATACTGAAATGCGGTTATAACCTTTATTAGGCAGCACCCCCTCCCCTCCCCCTCCCAAGTTGTTTTTGTTTCTTATTAGGCAGCATCCCCCCTCCAAGTAGTCAATGACTGACCATCTCCCCCCACCCCAGGCAGCAACCCTCCCTTCCAAATAGTCATTGACCCCCACGTTAGGCATCATTACCCCCTCCAAAGAGTCACTGACCCCCCATCAGGCAGCGACCCCCTTCAAATAATCAGTGCACCCCCATTAGGCAGAACACCTCACTCCATTTAGTCAGTGAGGCAGCATTGGTCCTATTATGCAGCAATCCCTCCTGAATCAACATGACAAGGATAAAGTGTGAATCTTGTAGAGCACATAGCCATTTCCCCACATGCAGACTGCAGTTAGTAACACCCCCTTTAATTATGCAGCATCACCTCAGTGTCCCCTTCCAGATTGTAAGTGACCCCCATTAGCTGGACAAACATTTCCTTTCCTATCTAGGCCAAGGCACACCAATCTGTTGCTCCACCCCGATTCCTCTGATGTCCAACTTCAACCATGACTAAAGCTTAACTGCCGGGCTATGCAGCCACATTGTATATCAAAGTGCGATTGCATTATCTGATGGCAGTACACAAAGGGTGGAGATGAAAGGGGAGGTGCTCAAAGCGCTGTAAAAACCCAATCTGAGAACCCCTGGGGTACAGGAAACACAAAGACACTACCCTCTGTGTTTTATAAACAGAACAAAACAACAGAAGCAAGCTGAAATAAGGGTCGCTTTTAAAGGGATCCCGAGCCGAAGCTCGGGATCAAACACTGATACATACCTTAAAGGGGCACTACAGCGAAAAACTATAAAGTTTAAAATATGTGCAAACATATATAAATAAGAAGTGCGTTTTTTCCAGACTAAAATGAGCCATAAATTACTTTTCTCCTATAATGCTGTCACTTATAGTAGGCAGTAGAAATCTGACAGAGGTGACAGGTTTTGGACTAGTCAATCTCTTCATAGGGGATTCTCAGCAAGGCTTTTATTCTATAAAGCTATTCCTGAAAAAGGATTTAAACAATGATGCTGGCCAGCTTCCCTGCTCCCTACACAGTTTTTTTAGCAGTTGGACAGAGCAACTGCCATTCACTAAGTGCTTTTGAAAATAAATAAATCCCTGAGAATCCCCTATAAAGAGATGGACTAGTCCAAAACCTGTCACTTCTGTCAGATTTCTACTACCTACTGTAAGTGACAGCAACATAGGAGAAAAGTAATTTATGGCTCATTTTACTCTGGAAAAAATGTACTTCTTATTTGTATATGTTTGCACGTATTCTAGATGTTACAGTTTTTCGCTGTAGTGCCCCTTTAAGTGAAGAAAGCCTCAGGATCCTATTGAGCCTTGCTTCTTTGTTGTCCCAGTTGTTGAACGCGGCCCCCCTCCACATCAGCAGCTCCTCTTTCTGAAGCATGGCCGCACATTAGCCTCGTGAGCCAATCCATGCATGTGCAGTACCAAGGAGCTCGCAGCTCCAGCTTACTGCGCATGCGCAGGTGGGCTGAGTCGGCTATTGCATGTCCATGATCTAGGAAGACAAGCTGCAGGGTGCAGATGTGATTAGCGACAATGCATTGTCTTCCCTCTCTTAAAGGGAACCAGAGACGAAGCTTATTAAAAAATAGGAAAAGATTTCATACACACCTGGGGCTTCCTCCAGCCCCATAATCCTGGATCGCTCCCACACTGCCGTCCTCCGCTGCCTCTATCGCCGGTACCGGGCCCTGTCACTTCCGCCGGACTCGACCAGTTGTACGCATGCACAGGGGCTCCCTCCGGCTCTTTACGCATGCGCCTGCGCAGTATGGAGGGAGCGCACTGCACTTGCGTTGACTGGCCAAAAAGACGGGACCCGGTAGCGGCGGACAGAGGCAGCGAATGACAGCGGCGTGGGAGCGATCCAGGCTGATGGGGCTGGAGGAAGCCCCAGGTATGTATAAAACTGGTAGGTAGATCGTCTCTAGGTCTCTTTAAGTATCTGATTTTGTACCCGAGTTTCGACTCAGCATCACTTTAATCCTTTGAATACATGGAGCCGAACTGAATGCATCAGGTGTTTCTCCACAAAAGTTAAAGTTTGCTTTAAGCTTTTAAATGGCGGTAATTTTATCTCCAGGGTCGGGTATTAAAATGAAAGACGAAGCTATTTGTTGGATGACTGTGAAGATGATAGCAATACAGAGCTATTTGCAAGTATCATTTCTGAATTCAGAGCAATTCTAGGCCGCTGCAGAAGAGAGACACATTATTTTTTACATATCTTTCGTTTATGAAGTGCCAGTCTTCAGTGCAGCGCTGTAAAATAAATAATACAGGGTGCAGATTACACAGCGCCATGGATATCAAATACTAACCACGACACAGACGTAGAACAAAGACCTGCTAAGGGCAGCTACTAATCTGAAGCCTCTTACACACCTTCAATTATGGTTGGCCAATCACTGACCAATTTCACCACCCCAAGTTCTATAAGTCTTTACCTACACAAGCTGCTCATAGTACTCAATATCTGTTGGCCCCTATACTGCATGGAGGTGGTAAAATTGGTTAGTGATTGGCCAATCATAATTGAAAGTGTGTACTAGGCTTAAGGGTGAACACACCTCCAATTTTGATTGGCCAATGACTGGCCAATTTTACCATCTCCACATGGTATAAGGGCACCTGAAATGTTATTGGCTGTTTTATGCTCCACCCACTTTCTCTGACTTTTTAACCTTGGTCACCAAGTTACCAACTGTGCCAAGTTTGGGGACTCTGGCTTTATTACTGTGAGAATGACAGCCTTCAAAATGTCCCCATTGACATGAATGGGTGAAATCTGATTGGCTGTTTGTGGTTCCACCCAGGTGTGCAGGGGAGGGGGGTGGGGCTGACTCCCAGAAAATATCTTTACACGTAGTAAGGGATCTGTATACAAAGTTTTGCTGCAATTGGTCAAGGCATTTTTGAATGATGGCGGCACAAACACACATACACATACTGTATAAACACACAAATATATATATATATATATATATATATACATATATATATATATATATATATATATATATATATATATATATATATATATATATATATAATTAACAAATGAGGGTTTTGACCAAAGTTTGGCTTTAAAGGATACCCGAAGTGGCATGTGACATGGTGAGATAGACATGTGTATGTACAGAGCCTAGCACACGAATAACTATTCTGTGTTCCTTTTTTCCTTTCCCTGCCTGAAAGTGTTAAAAATCACGTATGTAATTAGCAGTTTCTGTCCAGGCCGGAGCCATGTCGGACTATAGCGTAACCCTCACGGATAAGGGATTACAGCCATTGAACACTTTTCTGGCAAAAAATGGCTTCTGAGAGCAGGGAAAAGATAAAACGGGTCAACAGTTCATAGATTTTAGCTCTGGCATACTTCAATGCATGTGTCATTGAGCAGAGACAATGAAACAGTAAAATCTTAAAAGTAGATTTAAAAATAAACTATGGGATATGTAAAAAAAAGGTCATTTTAAGAAGGAGAATAGATACAACTGTTTATCTCATCAGCTTATTTTCACCTCGTGTTTCCTTTAACCCGTGACGAGATTTGCCTCGTCAGTTCAGCGGCGAGATTCTGCGCCACCACCAGACTCCGGTCTGCTAGTAACGGCTTTTAATTCTCCTTCCAAGCCCAATACAGCGCTGGCAAATGCATGCACATATGTCTGCCTGGATCATGTGTAACAACTAAATGTAACAAGTTGGGAGTTTTTATAGAATTTGCTTTGAAATGCTGTTAGGTTTACTGGTGCATGTTGCCGGATAAATCAACAGTGACAAGTCCCAGCATCTGTTTTATGTTCTTTATTGCTGCCTACTGTGCTGCCGCGCATCCTGCTAACACTGCTGATGTGAGGTGTATTTATTACAGGCGTGTTAGCTGGAGGGGTGTAACAAGGGAACAACACTGAAATCAACACACAGGGGCTTTTTTTTTATCAATTTCTAAAAAAATCAAAAATACTCATACCTTTCCTTAAAGCGGAATTTCAGTTTTGCAGAGAAAAAAAGACAGCAGCTTCTTTGCCAATCTCTACTTTTTCATTTCTAAGGCCTTATTCACATCTGAAATCGCAATTGTTGACGCCAGCGTTTTGCGATTTTGTGCGCAATTTTTTTAAGCGCCTCCCGGCGCTTACCTGCGTGTTGCGATTTTTTGTAAATCGCTTTTACAGAGCGATTTGTTTTTTCACTTCCTGACGTAAGTCAGGAAGTGCACTCTTTCACCTGGAAAATAATAAATAATAAATACAATGTATTTATTCATGAAAGCGCTGGGGAAATTGCTATACAAAGCACTTTTTCAAACACTTTGTGATTTCTCTATACCTTCCATTGAGGAAAATCGCCCCAAAAATGGTACAGGCAGCGCTTTGGTGAGCAGATCAGAATAGAACCGCTCATGTGTCTACACTCTCATAGGGAATCATTGCACAAGAGCTTTTAGGGTGATTTTGAATATTGTCGGCTCTTAAAAAAGCCCAAAAGTGCCCTTAGTGTGAACAATCCTTACCCAGGTTTTATCTGCTGAGACACCAGCATGGCTAGGGATGAGCGGGATTCAGTTTCAGGAAACGGGGCAGTGGCAAGAGATGGAGTCATGGGAGTCATAGGTGAGTTAAAAGGACCCTGAGCTCAGGCTAAAATCACAATTTGGGCTTACCTGAGGCTCCCTCCAGCCCCCCTGTAGCCCACGAGGTTCCCCCGCATCCTCCTGGCTCCTCTCCCGGTCCCGCTGGCAGCTCTGTTAATTGGCGACTTTAGCCTGAAGTCGCCCGTGCACGCTATGCATCATCATGACAGCCGGAGTGAGAGTCTTGCACATGTGCGGTTCTCTAAAACTAAACATGCGCAGGACTCTCACGCTGGGCAGCGGGACCGGGAGAGGAGCCAGGAGGATGCGGGGGGACCTCAGGGGCTACAGGGGGCTAAAGGAAGCTTCAGGTAAGCAATGTGCCGTTAAAATGTGATATTTGGACCACATGATCCTTGGTTGCGTCTTCCTGATCAGAGAGTTCAGCATTGTGGACGGCCAGTTGTTTCAGCTTGGGGGCGGGGCACTCAGACAGCAGAGCTCATTCAGCACAGTGAGTTGGTCATTTTAAAACCCAGCTCAATGTTTTCGGGTTTTCCCCAGAGAAAAGACAGGCATAATGGACTACTTACCAAGCATTACATTAAAAAAGTCTTACGAAAAGCCTTCACCTATAGCTTATTGAAACTTGATGCCCAGAGTTCTGCCTTAAAGCAAACCTGAACTGAAAATGAAAAGTAAAAATAAACATACACAAGTCATACTTACCTTCCGTGTAGTCTACCCATCAATCTCTTTCTCCTCTCCTGGGTCCTGTCCATTCATTGTGATCAATTTTTGATTTTGAAAATGGCCATTACCCCATAACATCTTTCAGATCAGCACACTGTTAACCTGTAATATCACCCACTTGAGCTGTATGGTAACATGGACATTACCTTGCACATCAGTTGTTCTTTCAGTTATAACTGACAGCAGCTAATGTATAACTGACAGCAACTAATATATTTCAGTCCTGACAAAATCTTGTCAGAACTGGAAGGAATCATTGCTAGAAGAAAATGGTGAAATGGTGAGCTTCTGAGAGCAACTGATGGCAAGGTAAGTATGTCATATTTATTTGCAGGTATATCATGTGTTTATTTTAGATAATTTTACTCGGTTCCGGTTCCCTTTAAGTGCCCAGATGGGCAGTATAAAATCCAGGGGAAATTTATGGGAACATCAGAAGCTGTTTATAGGACCTCTGAGGAGCACATAGCAATGCAGTAATCCTGCTGACAAGACTGGGCATTTGCATACAGCTGTCACTCCTTGCACTGCTGTCAATATTTACGGGGTTACGGGGTAATGCAATGCAAGGATGTATGTGCTATACGGGGATGTAATTGTTTTACACTGATAAAGAACATTGACACCACGTTATTAATATTTCAGCTGTGTTTATTAATAATATTAATAACGGCAATAAGACTGCTACTGCGGCAGTAGAATGTCATTATAGTGAACTCTTAGGGCTGGAACCCACAGGAGCGCTTTTGGCAGCGTTTTGGCAGCACTGCGATACGCTAGCAGTTTGCCAAAACGCTGGGCTAATGTTAATGGATGGGGCAACTTCCACAGGAGCGTTTGCGTTTCCCAGAAACGCAAACGCAGGACCTGCAGCATTTTGGGAGCGTTAGCGCTTCAATGTAAAGTATTGAAACGCTAGCAGAAACGCTCAGCAAAACCTAAACTGAGCGGTTTTGCTAGCGTTTTGCGGTTCAGCACACTGTAACAAAATGAAAAATAATTCACAGGACCAATCAGGATAAAAACGCAAAACACAAAACGCTACACAACCGCTGGGCAAAAAAATACAATGTTGCAAAACACAACCAAAAACGCGCATGAATCCGCTTGCAAATCGCTCAGACAAAACGCTAGCGGTTGCGTTTTGCGTTTGCTGATTTCAGTGGGTTCCAGGCCTTATATAGTAAACCTCTGGTTATAGTAAACTCAGTGCCCGACCATACACCTATATGAATACACAATACATGACCATTTTGATTGAGTAAACTTTTGATATAGCACACTTCTTGGCCAGGTCCTATGACGTTTACTGTAATACAACTTATAATAATGATACTAAAAATAATAATTATAGCAAGAGTATAATTGTAATTATACAACTAATAATAGCAGCTGCAGTCATACAATACTACTACTTACCTATCTATCTCTACTACTACGAATAATGATAACATTAATAAGGATAGTTAGAATAACAGAATCAGCAATACTTCTATAACACTACCATTTAAGCTGCTAATAATAGGAACACTACTGCTACTACTACTACTACTACTACTACTACTACTACTACTACTACTACTACTACTACTACTACTACTACTACTACTTACCTATCTATCTCTACTACTACGAATAATGACAACATTAATAAGGATAGTTAGAATAACAGAATCAGCAATACTTCTATAACACTACCATTTACGCTAATAATAGTAACAACTGTAATAATGAGTACTACAACTAAGAATAATAATAATAAGAGTGATTATAGCAATAAAAACATTGGCAGCAATACTGCTTCTACTAATTATAGTAACAATACTACTACTACTACTACTGCTACTACTACTACTACTACTACTACTACTACTACTACTACTACTACTACTACTACTTATAATAATAATAATAATAATAATAATAATAATAATAATAATAATAATAATAATAATAATAATAATAATAATAATAATAATATAATACTACACAGCAATACTGCAATAATACTACTTACTACTACTACTACTACTACTACTACTACTACTACTACTACTACTACTACTACTACTACTACTACTACTACTACTACTACTACTACTACTTATAATAATAATAATAATAATAATAATAATAATAATAATAATAATAATAATAATAATAATAATATAATACTACACAGCAATACTACAATAATACTACTTACTACTACTACTACTACTACTACCAATAATAATAGCAATGCTTCTACTACTAGTACTACTACTGCTAATAATAACACAACAGCCAGGGCAGCATTCACCATAAGGCACTATAGGCACAAGCCTACAGGCGCCTGATGATGGAAATGCGGCTCAATCCCCTCCCCTAGTGCCTTCCTTCCTCCTTCCCTATGCAGTCCCAAGCAAAGCGTAAATAAGAGGCTTCTCACCCTGCTCTCTGCATTCCACTGACGAGATCTCACTTCAGTCGGAGGCACCTCTAGCTACTTAATACTGAGGGTACCTCTGGCTACCTAATACTAAGGGGCATTTGTAGCTACGTATGCCGGGCAAGGAAAGTAAGGGAGACGTGACAGCAGGGCCAGCCAGGAAGGGAGGGTAAAGTGTAGGGTGCCAGGACATGCTGTGCCTATAGGCTCCTGTGCTGTAAATCCGGGCCTGACAACAGCAATGCTTCTACTACTACTGCTGCTGCTGCTACTACTACTAATAATAATAAATGCATTAATAGCAATATTGCTATTGCTACTGCAACTAATACTAATATTTCAATAACAGCAATACTGCTGAAGTACTACTACTACTACTACAACTACTACTACTACTGCTACTACTACTACTACTACTACTACTACCACTACTACTACTAAAAAATAATAACAATAATAACAGCAATGCTTCTACTACTACTACTACTACTACTATTATTATTATATAAAAATAATAACAATAATAAGAGCAATGCGTCTATTACTACTTCTACTACTACTAATAATAATAATTTATAGCAATATTACTACTGCTTCTGCAACTAATAATAATAGTAAGAGCAACACTACAGTACTACTACTACTACTAACAATAATAACAGCAATACTGCTTCTACTACTATTACTACTGCTGCTGTGGATAAAAAGAACACAAAGCAATTTAACAATACTATTGCTACTGAAAATACTAAAAACAATAATAGCAGCAATATTGTAACACTACTACTACTTCTTTATTAATAATAATAATAATAATAATAATAATAATAATAATAATAATCACAGCAATATTACTACTACTACTCCTACTAATAACAGCAATGCTACTGTATAACACCACAACTGACCATGTTAATAAGGCACTTATTACTGCTAACAAAGGCTGCGACTTGTCAGTAATTTAAACCACATCTAAACCCAATAATGCAAATTCGATTAAATTAAAATATTTGCTCTCCACTCTAGCAGATGGACACTAACACTCTGAATTGTCCCTGTAAGCCCTGTGCCTGTTTAGGGCTGCAGTGGCTGCACTGTGGCTGACCCGCTGTGACAATGAGGTGACTGCTCTTCCTTTCAGCACTGCGGCTCTTTGTATCAGAGATATGAGTGTTTAATGCACAGGCGGCAGGCATGTCTTGGCTTGAACAATATTAATGAGCATGACGCCATTCATGACTTATATTGATGAGGGATTTACCAAACAAAGGGCGCCTTCCCCGCATGCAGGCAACAGATGCACTCCAGGAAGGGACTGTTACCCTAGCCGTCCATTCAGGGAAAACACAAATGAACACAGGGTAGCAATAAATGAAGTCCCCCCATTTAATGGGCATGTTTACGCGGGAAGGTTCTGAAGTGGACCTGTCTCTCCAGGGGGCCAATCCATCTCATAAAGGCCAATTCAACAACAATGCTTCAGGCAACAGATGGAGGTCGCCAGGGGTCAAACAGCCTTCATTGACCAACTAACACACCACTGACTTTTGGATTAGAGGCATTCCCTGGTGATGTCATCATGGGTTTGAAGACAAGAGAATGGATTAGGCAGAGCCGCTCAAGCGTGCTTTCAAGGCAACCCTGGCTTCCAGATACACCTGTTCTCTTAATCCTAAAACATAACAACAAAAGTTATTCAGATAATACCGTTAATGATGAACTGTTCAAGATTTCTTTGCAAGCTTTCAAAACTTTAAAGAGAATCTGTTATATAGAAAAGTGTCCCTGAAGGGTACTTACCTTGGGTGGAAGCCTCTGAATCCTAATGAGGCTTTCCTCGTCCTCCTGTGCAGCCCCGATCCACCAATGGCTCCCCTAGAAAATCCGGCAACAAGCTTGTTGGCGGATGCACACAGGTGCAATAGCGCATGCAGCACGCAGTGATATTTATCTTAGGGATCCAGCGCAGACGCAGTGCCATCTTCCCCCTCGGGCTCCAGCGGATATAGCTGAGCCTGATTGGATCCGCTCTAGTGCCCAGGCCTGAGACGCCTGCTCCTGAGCAGTAGAGCAGACCCTATCAGGCTCAGCTATTTCCATCAGAACCCGATAGTATTCCAGATAGTATTCCACCTGTGTTGGATCCCTAAGGTAAATATTGTCATTTTCGGCAGATAGAGCGAGCCAATGCTGGATCGGGCCTACACAGGAGGACAGGGGGAGCCTCATTCGGATCCATAGGCTTCCCACTCCTGAGGTAAGTACCCACCAGGGGCAGTTTTTTTTTATTACAGAATATCTTTAAAGAGAACCCGAGGTGGGTTTTCCAAATCTTATTAGTACACAGAGGCTGGGTCTGCATATAATGCCCAGCCTCTGTTACTATACAGCCTGCTGCTGATTGGAGGGGAAGGGACGCCGCTCCCTGCCTGTGTCCCTTCCCTCCAATCAGCAGAGAGGGAAGGGACACAGGCGGGGAGCGGCGATATAGAGAAGGCGGGGGAGCGGCGGAGAGTGACAGTTTACATGTAAACAGCTTGCTAGCGACATGCTGTGTGTCGCTAGCACTGCGGTTTGATTTATAGGGGCCAGCAGAGTGCAGGGGGGGGGGAGGGGGTGGCTGGGTGAAAACTGTATAGTAACAGAGGCTGGGCATTGTATGCAGACCCAGCCTCTGTGTGCTTATAGGATTTGTAAAACCCACCTCGGGTTCTCTTTAAAGGGGTTCTTTTGCAAAAAAAAGTAGGCAGTTAAAAAATGTGACAGATGACAGGTTTTGGGCCAGTCCATCTTTTTAAGGGGGACTCTCAGGGCTTTCTTTGTTTTCAACAGCATTTCCTGAACAGCAGTTTAACTGCCAAAATAGCAAAATACCAGCCGGCCTCCCTACTCACTTGCACACTATTATGTCAGTTAGATTTTGCAACTGTTGTTCAGGAAATGCTGTTGAAAACAAAGAAAGCCCTGAGAATCCCCCTTAAAAAGATGGACTGACCCAAAACCTGTCATCTGTCACATTTTTTAACTGCCTACTTTTTTCGCGAAAGAACCCCTTTAAGTTTTTTCTTCAGGCATGATACAGAACTGGATAAGAAGTGTACAAAACGTTTCCAGTTCTGTATAATGCCTGAAGAGGAAAATTAGAATTTCAAAAGCTTGCAAAGAAATCTTGTTCAAGGTATCATCGAAACACCTTTTATTGTAATGTCTTCAAATTCTCTTCATGACTAACACCGGGACCACATACAGCTGCCTCTAAATAGAATATTGAGCCCTAAAGCCCAATCGATACTATAACCGAACAAAGGAAATTCTAATAGTGATCATTAGTGTTAATCGTTGTAGGTAATTTCACTGCTTTTTGCTGGAAATTCTAACACTTGCCCAATGCCCACTCTGCTCTCTGTTTTGTTTGTGGCTGTCCCTGTCGCTCTTCAACACACTTTCCTTTGTCCCTCTTTCTTCTTCATGTGTCCCTCTTTCAGGATTGATGTACAGATCTCTGTAAATAGATGTATTGCTTTATTGATTCTAAACTTTATTCCCATCCTTTCAATTGATACGATTCAGGTTTCTTATTTTCAAAATGTAATATGAAGCAAAACTAATGATAATGAAAAGGACCGGAGTGGTTGGCATATGAATTCTTTGTAGTAAGAGTGACTAGGGGTGTGGTGGGGTGGGATTAGAGGCGTGGCATGGGTGTGTGTCTTTTGTCTCGCAAAACATTGGAAGGTGTGTACTTCCTGTATAAACAGGAAGTCATAATAAGTAATGAAAAAAATCCCTTACTGCACTATCCAAAACATTTCCCCCTTGAATTATACTTTAAATTACATTTTTGCTGCAAGTTGTTCTATACTATCCAGGGGCATAACTAGGGGGGAGCAGCCCCAGAGGTGTGTGTGTGTGGTGGGGGCAACTACTAACCTTCCCTTCCTCTAATACTTCAAATCAGGTGTTTTTGATGGCCACACTTGGTTTATGAGCCTTGCTAGACAGGCCCCCAGCAGTGTTGGACTGGGAGGTGGGAAAGCTGAGTAAATCCACCTGCTGGCCAAACAGCAGTAGTCACAGGTGTTGCTGCTCACAATGAAAGCTTGATGCAGGTTTCTATTGGGAGTGATAACACAGGGTTACTGCTGCTTGGCCAGCAGGTGGATTTCCTCAGCTTTTTCACCTCCTAGTCCGACTCTGCCCCCCCCCCCCCCCCCCCAGGCTGTTAAGGTCACCAAGTAGGTTGAATGTTTTACTGTCTCTAATCAGTGGCAGCCTATTAAGTGTCCCAGAGTTAGAAAAAGGTCATTAGTTTATGTGTTTTATCTCTCCCCCCGCCCTCAGACATTGTATTCTGCCAGGAAAACTTTTATGGCTCTAATTTGCTTATCAGTGCTATTTTCCAGACAAGGAACCAAGAAGACAGAAGCTGTCACTTCCATGCCTAGAAATTAACTCTTACATGCTGTAAAATAGAACAAGAAAAACAGCCTGGTTATTAATATGTTTTGCACTGTACATACACATGTTTATGTCATCATGTCACATGTCGCCTCGGGTACACTTTAAGGGGGCTCCTTCAGAGTTTTCCTGGGGGACCCCATGATTTGTAGTTACGCCCCTGATACTATCATAACTTTTAAAAAATATCTTTTTTAATGTACCTAAACTTGGCAGTAAGTAACCCTCACTGCTCTCGTCTCGCCTAAAAGACAAAGGGTACCTCATGTTGGCACTACAAACACACCAGTAACTATGAGCCATACAATTCTTTTTTTTTTTTCAGTGACAAGGATGAATAGGGGAAATTATTAGCCTGTAAAAACCATGCAGTATTATGAGTTGTGATGCCATGAGTAGCCGCAGGATCTTATACGATTTCCCATCCCTGTATCATTGTTGGACTACCGCCAGGCTGAAATCAGGCCTGCGTTGTTTCATGAAGCCCACAATGCACTTGGATTAATTGCATGAGGCGTTTGTTGTGCTGCGCACCCCTGATAAGGCAGGAGGAAGGCATGCTAGCCGACATACAATAGCACCATCTGCCGCAGCTCACATATGTTGGGATACATGGCGGCAAAATCCCTCCATTATACGTATTTAACCATTCACTCCTTTGATGTTTAAATATCAATTAGTGCGTAATTATAACACATTTAATCTGGCTAGCATACATTTAATGGTGAGAAATGCTGATGGTATCATTTTTCGCTGGCTTAAAGGGGCGTTGCTCTTTGAGTTGGCTTAACGGTTTCTTGGCCATCACCCACAATTCTGATACTTTAGATAAATTGCCGTACGTGGTGGATTTCCTTAAAGGGGAACTGTAGCGAAAATAATGTAATTAATAAAACTGCTTACGTTTTATACATAATATTAATTAATAAATTATTTAGGCAGTGTTTGCCTATTGTAAAATCTTTGCTCACCCTGATTTACATTTTAAATTTTATCACAGGTGGTGGCATCTTTAGTCCTGTGAGGCGATCTCTGATGAATGTTTAATGTAAGAGTGGACAGAGGCGCCAGCAGGATAAAAGGTTTTAAAAGGCTTAAAATCCTTCAGGAGGTGGTGGTGGACTCGCCTCCCCGAAGCAGACAAGATACCGTCAGTTTTATGACAACAGGTTTATTAATATACTCCCAAAAAAATAGTGCAATGCGTTTCACGGGTATGTTCCCGCTTCCTCAGGCAATAAACAGATCGGAGTACACAGTACAGTCTCAAGGTCACGAATAGCGCCTCTGCGCGACCTTGAGACTATACTGTGTACTCCTATCTGTTTATTGCCTGAGCAAGTGCGAACATATCCATGAAACGCGTTGCACTGTTTGTTTTGGAGTATATTAATAAACCTGTTATCATAAAACTGACGGTATCTTGTCTGCTTCGGGGAGGCGAGTCCACCACCACCTCCTGAGGGATTTTAAGCCTTTTAGAACCTTTTATCCTGCTGGCGCCTCTGTTCACTCTTACATTATCAATATCCACCTCTGGTGGAGGAGTGTTGCCCCTTATTTCCTTATCTACAGAGAGTGACTTTTAATTCTGAGCGAGAACAGGTCTAATCTCCTCACCTGCCTATACAGTGGTTACCTAGGCGGTAACCCACGTTTGTGATTATATACATTATATACTTTTCATTTCCAACCCCTTGTTTTGCATACTACACTATATTGGGCTCTCGGTATTTCTTTTGTCTTTATCTGATGAATGTTTGTTTACTGGGAGTTCTAAAGACAGTGCAAAATATACCATGCTCTGTGAGGAAAATTCCGCATAGGTAAACAGCCTAAGCTGAGAAGGTGTGGCTACATACCAATACACAGCAATATATAGATAAGTGTGTCTGATGCTGAAAGCAGGAAAATTACTATAAAAGTGGCTATCCTGAATAATTTACTGCATTGTACTATATGTCACTACAGGTCCTCTTTTATTCCTTCAGTTGTGACTTCCCAGTCTTTGCAGAGAAAGACATAACTCCATGAGGAAATAGAGGACACTAAATGTGGCGGCACTACACTGGTGCACCCCCCCCCCCCACCGGGATCTCTGTGCCCCTCTTAGTGCCCCTCCCCCTCAGTTACATACAGTTAACGGTTTCCAGGTTCCAGGAGCGTACACTGAACAGGATGGGGTCGGTAACAAAGGCTCGATGTCAGCCAGAGTCTTTGTAGGTGTTAAGTAAACCGTGGTTCTTATCTATTTGCCATAAATGCCTCACAGTCCTTGCAAGATCCCTTGTAATTAATGTATCTGGATGACACTTTATATTTATATTTGCAAAGAAATCTCTCTACCTCCTTCTGATTGTATGTTCTAACACTGTCCGTCAACCGGAATAGAGTCTGAAGAAGGCTTACTAGCTGAAACCTTACTGATCTTCTTCTTATTATTATTTAGTATTTATTTAGCGCCAACATCTTCCGCAGCTCTGTGCAGAGTATATTGTCTTTTCACTAACTGTCCCTCAGAGGGGCTCACAATCTAACCCCTACTATAGTCATATAGTCTAGCGCCAATTTTAGGGGGAAGCCAATTAACGTATCTGTATGTTTTTGGGATGTGGAAGGAAACCAGAGTGCCCGGAGGAAACCCACGTAGACACGGGGAGAACATACAAACTCCTTGCAAATGGACCTGGCTGGGATTCGAACCGGGGACCCAGCGCTGCAAGGCAAGAGTGCTAACCACTAGGCCACCGTGCTGCCCGTTCCTCTTTTACATTTTATCAATAAATATTATTATCCTGATTCAAAACTCCCTGTCTGTAAAATACAAGCTCTGTCCTGCAGAAGTGGTTAGCTACTAAGGTACGGAATTACACACAGTGTTTCTCTCCTGCCTCTTCCCGCTACCCTTGCTTGTGCAGACATGGAGTGGGGGATGGCATGATTAGTCTGTGATCTGTCCACACAGGAGCAGCTTACTTACAAGTAATAAAACGTGCCAGCCAACTAGCCAAGTACATCTGTAGGTAACTTGTCTTCCACAATAGCACCATCATGTGGACAATCTGCTCTGTTCAAAAGCCTCTGAGTTCTATTTGTGATGTTTACATTTGGTTCCTTCCATTGCTGAACTAGTTAGCCTAAGTTTTATCACCTTAGTTAGGCAAAAATATCTAGAGCTTGCCATACAAACATCAATTTTGATCACCCAAATGGGCCCTGCCGGCTAGCCATCGTGCCCCCTTTGCACCCCCCCCCCCCCCCCCCCAAATAATTTGAAGCTGGAGCCGCCACTGGTGACATTGTTTTTCTGCATTCACAAATCAGGCCCTGAATATGTTTCTTTTGATCTGCCTTGATGTCACTAAATCTCAGCCACCCGTGTGATACATCGAGATATAAGCTCAATTTGCTTTCGTCTGAAGCCGTTTGGGCCTGTGATTGAGCGGAGTTGTTGGTGTCCATCCCTGAACCACATTGAACGCTCTAAGCAGCTCAGGTTCACTTCCTGCAGAGAAAATGTTTGATTTAATCAATGAAAACAATATGTGAAGCCCGGCTGATACCTGAATGCCCACCGCTGTGATCTTCCCTGCTTGATATTCCTCTGCAGTCCTTCCAGCTTAAAGCTGTCTTCCCCTGGCCAGCGAGGGCCATACCATGTGCAAAGCTGAATCATTTTATGGATATTACAGATAGCCGCTTGTAAAAGGAATGGGGTTTTAGCCGGGCTTCTTAATGGCCGAAAAGCCGTACGTTTCTTCTTAAAGCAGTGCGTTGGTGATTATATAGGCTTGCCGCTCTGCTCAAGAAGCTAATTCATATGCAGCGCGCACTTTATATGATATTCCGCACTGTCGTTGTTATAAACCTATCAGGAAAAGACGGCAAAAACTGGAACCACGCTGAACATGAATAAGAGGCGTGAATGGGTGAACTGCAAAGCAATTACAGGTTTATGACATTAAGCTCTGGCGGTTGACGAAACTTCTCCCATCAACAGCCACTTGGGATGGATTCTGCAGTCAGTATACTCCAACCACAGTTTCCTACGTCTTCTAACTGCTGCCCAGTAACCCGGAGGATTTGGAGTATGTATCATTTGGGTTGGAGAGTAGCTTGGCATTGGTGGGTGTATGGGCTATACATGACTGCAAAAGGTATAATCATTTACCTTTCTTCATTTAGCTATTACTAATCTAACAATATTACCCCTCCTCCCCCCTCCCCCCAAAGAAATACCGCGTTCAGTAATGCAGAAACCGGCTGCTGATTTTCTGATCACCCTGCCAAATGCCAATTCACTACACCTATTACCACGCTGAAAAGCAAAATTAACGACTAGTGAGGTAAATAACCGACTTGTGCGGTAAATACCTCAAGAAATGTCAAAAAACTGCAATTCACAAAGATTAAAGCATTTGGTAAATGAAGTAAAGGTATTCAGTATTTACCTCTAGTCATCCAGATAGAAGCTCCTGAAGTCTAACCGGATGTGTATCCAAGTCCAGTGTTACTTCGGCAGGTGCGCAAGCACGCGTGTGTACCTGCCGCTTGTACCTGGCAGCATTTACACGGTGGAAATTGGTGAAAGGGAACAAGTGTGCCCTGAGCCAATTGCAGTGCCTGGAATGAATGGACATGACCTCGATCAGGGGATAGGTCCATTCATAAAAATGAAAGTAAAAGAAAATGTAAAAAAAAAATGAACACTTCCTGGTAACCCAGGATAGTGTTTGCAGTTTTTTTTTTAACTAACACTTAATAAAACTAATCCCTTCAAATCAAATTTGTACTGCAGAGCAGCTGGAGCCGAGGCACTGGCAATGGCTGTTCAGTCTCCAAATATCAGGAAACAGACTTAGGGCTGGTGTACATCAAGAGCGATTGTGAGCACTTTTAAAAACGCTAGCACTTTAAAAGCGATTGGCCAATGTATTTGTATGGAATGGATCACACCAGAGCGATGTGCTTTTTTCCCAAATACAAACATGGGTCCTGCAGCATTTCTGCTGATGTCTGAGGCGATTCAGCCTCAATGTTAAGTATAGGAAAGTAGAAAATTACTCTGAAAAGCGCTAGATCAGAGCGGTTTTGCCGGCGTTTTTGTCACAGAAGCTGTTCAGTTACAGCTTTACTGTAACAAAAAAAATAAAAAATGCTACACCAAAACGCTCCAAAAATCTCTAGGCATGATAAGAAATTCGCTAGACACATGCCTAGAATCGCTCTGAAAAATCACTTCAAAAAGCGCCGAGCGTTTGCGATTACGCTAGCACATTTTGGTGTGCACTGGGCCTTACAGAATCCATGTCATTTGGCTGTTTTGTTGATCCTCTGCTTGTAATATGTATTGACTCACAGATCCAAAACAAGCATACAGATCAGGTGGTCTCACTCCATTGGCTGCATGCTTGGTCTGTGTGTGTGACTTAGAAAATACTAAAATAACATTTCTGTTCTTTTCTTTTTTCCAAAGTAAACAAGGCAGCCTTCACATTCCACTTATTTATCCCTTTAATCCTACAAACTAGAGTATCCAAGTCATCCCTGGGATATGAAGACAAACAGGCGTTATTGCCATTTGCTAGTTGTTGTCTTTTTATCATTAAAAAAGAGAAAAGTTGTTCTCCAAATTCTTCTAACGAATCCGTCTCAGACATTAACAGCGCGGCCGTGTAAAGCGCCTGTCAAAAGGTCATCTTAAATTAAAATGTATAAAATATGGGAACAGTTGTTGGAGTTAAGTAAAGTATGTGACAGGCATTAATCTATTAGAACACAAGTCTGTTGCTGCTGAATTTGGGTAATTATCGCGCCCGAGTAGCGCTCGCCGCCATCTGGCTTATCAACAAAAATCCGGTCACTAATGAATTGGAAACTGATGGCTTGACACGTCCTATCATTAATTTGAATTTGGTGCGCTGACGATTCCTGCTTTGCATGGACCCTGTTAGGCCGAGCAGGTTGCGAGATGAATAACTATTAAGCCGAAGTTTCTTTTCTTCTTTTCTTTACTTAACTTTCAGGGCTCGTTTCCACTATCGCGAATCTGCATGCGTCCAACGCATGCAGATCCGCACATGTAATACAAGTGGATGGGCCTGTTTCCACTGTAGCGTTGTTGAGGTGCGTTTTTTTCAGCGTGAAAAAAACGCACAAAAGAGCCAACGATTTCGCCTGCGTCGGGAATCCGTGCGAATCGCCGCTAATGTATTTAATAGTAAAAACGCATGCGTTTGTTACATGCGTTTTTACCCGCGATTTCGCGTGCGATTTCGCACCTTTTTCAATTTTATTTAGCCCTGGCAGTGTCATGGTTAATTTCGCATGGCACCCTGCCATGCGAAATCGCAGGCGAAATCGCGGGTAAAAACGCATGTGGAAACGCATCCGCATGCGTTTTTACAAGCGTCGGAATGCGGCCGAAATCGCGTCGCAACAGTGGGAACGAGCCCTTATTCTTCTAACTTAAAGCGGAATATAACCCTGCATTTCAACTTTGCTCTAAAACATTATTTACAGCATATTATATGCAACCAGTATTTTTTTTTTACTAGACCAGCATTGGAAGGGTTTCACACAGAGCTTTAAAGTTCCGTGGAGAGAAAAGCTACAGCAGCCGAAGTTTAGATAGATACATTTTAAGTAAACACAATGTAACAAGTGAGGAATGTGACTCACTCTCTCTCTGTGTCCGGGAGCTCTTGCACAGAGTGTGTGTCACATTCCACACTTGTTACATTGTGTTTACTTAAGTGTATCTATCTAAACTTCAGCTGCGGGGAGCAGTTCTCTTCACGGAACTTTAAAGCTCTGTGTGTAACCCTTCCAATGCTGGTCTAGTAAAAAAAAAAAATGCTGGTTGCATATAATATGCTGTAAATAATGTTTTAGAGCAAAGTTGAAATGCAGGGTTATATTCCGCTTTAAAGAAAATCTATAATGAAAAAAAAACACCGGGGGATACTTACAGTGCCCATTCTAAACTTTTTGCTGCTTGAGGCAAATTTGTGAGGATGTAGGTAAAAACATCCTTGTCGGCTGTAGTTTCGGGGGGAGCCAGCACTGGATTCCTGAGGTTTAGGAAGAAAGGGGAAGCCTCATTGGGATCCTGAGGCTTCCCCCTCCAGAGACAAGAATCCCCTGGGGGGAGGGGGGGGGGGATTTGTTACACTTTCTCTTTAAACTTGCAGTGTTGTAGAAGAAAGAGGCAACCCATTCAGTAGGAATGTCCAATGAGATGGCAATAGTCTGAGTTGATGCAAATTTCATACTAACTGATGTGTAATGTATGCAGCTTGGAATTTCACTAAATACACCAGCTACTGCATTTTATTAGTCCCTTTTTATGCTGCATACATTTGCATACGTTTTGCATCAACTCGGAATCATTACCATCGCATTGACCATCCCTATCCTTCAGTTCAGAACCATATATTGCAAGTATTATTATAGCTTGCCTTCTTTTTTTAATTTTGTTTATAGAAAACACAATCTATAGTGTTCAGAAAAAGCCACTTTCAAGGTGGCCACTAACTGTCCAATTTCAAGCGAAAAATCGTTCGAGTGATCAGAAATTCTGATCGGATTGGCTGTAAATAACCTCCGTTGATGGACACAATTGATTATGAATGAAATGAACGAGTGAAAAAAAATGTCGTCCGAATGAATTTTTGTCAAACCAAAATTTGGATTTTCTTGTTGGTTGTGATAGATAGGAAGCAAAGATTGGTTCGTTGATGGTGTAGTGAACGATGTATTACAATATTTCCCTTCCGATCAGAATTTCTGATCGCTCAAACGATTTTTCACTAGAAATTGGATCATTAGTGGCCACCTTAAGTGGATCTCCAGTGCAAAAGTAAAATCCACACTATCAGCACAGACAGCAGAAGTTATAACAGAGTAGCAGGAAATAAACCAGTGGTCCTCAAACTAAGGCCCGAGGGCCGAATTTGGCCCCTGAGGCTTTTTTACTGGCCCCCAAACACAAAATGTATTACTTATAGATGCGGTCAGCTACATCTTTTTATATTGGTTGTCCGCATATAGGATAGCAGTGCTGGCACCACCCATCCACATGGAAGCCAGAAAGCAGTAATTTGCTGGTTTCCAATCACATTCCACATCAGGGGACACTGCTGTCCAATTGGATTGCAGGTTGTGACCTGGGTATGCTTCACTGTCTGGCCCACAAAAACTTCAACATCATTTTATGTATGTTCCGGCTCCCCAGCAGTCTGATGTATGCTGACCCGGCCCTTGACCCAAAACGTTTGGGGACCCCTGAAATAAACTGATTTATCCCTGTCATCCCTATCCCTTATAATCCCTAGCCAGCTCTTATTGCAAAATACAAGACTAATGATAAGTCATTTGCTAGTGTAAATAACAATTCTACTCACCCCCAGCAATGCCGATCCCCTGCCGCTCCCTCTCCTACTGCGTGACTTCACCCACACGATACTCGTCGTCCCTCCATCCCCCGCATAGCAACACAGCGCGTTGTCAGCTACACAGCTGACACGCATGTCTGCCTCCCAGTGATGTCGCTCAAAGGGATCAGGTCCTGATTCCCAACGGGTGACATCCATCAAAGGTGGAGGTGTGGCTACCCATGACCAGGATTGGGGATATTGAATAAAAGGTGTTGCTTTAAACAGCTGACAGCCTGGATATTTCTGACGCTTATTGGGATTTTCTGCTGGCCATTGGCAGGGCTTCCATCATCATTATATAGATATCTGTGATGGTTTAAACCTCCACCTCTTTTTCCAAGAAAGAAGAAAAATGATATGTGTGTATCTGATGCAATAACATAGTCTGTTTCGGGTTACAACAAACCCTTCATCGAGCAGTCAGAACACTGAGAGACTTCTGGAGTAGATAAGTTGTGGGGTAATCGGAGAGCACCAGCCAATGGGCACTTGCCTCAGAACGTGCACCTTACCTTGGGCAATGTAGGCCATAACTCCAATCATGGGCACCACACCCTGGTTGTCAGAAGTCCAAGAGGCATTACTACTGAGGCAGCAGATCCTGTTGCAGGAGGAAGGCCCAGGGGGCCATGGAGGACCACAACTATCCACCCTCTATATTTGTTATGGCTGGAGGGAGTCAATGTAGTAGCTGGATAGTGTAATGGGCTCTGCCTCTGACACAGGAGACCTGGGTTCAAATCTCGGCTCTTCCTGTTTAGTAAGCCAGCATCTATTCAGGGATGAGACCTTGGGCCAGACTCCCTAACATTGCTACTGCCTACTGAGTGCGCTCTTGTGGCTGCCTTACAAGCGATTTGAGTCCGACAGGAGAAAAGCGCTATACAAAAAAAGGAATTATTATTAATATTAAAGTAGCCATTGGGCCACCAAAGAATGGGGTTGACCACAACCGAAAAGGAAGTGAATATTGAAGGGGCCATATCAAACTTTTGCTGGAGATCCCATTATTTGAAATGATGGCCCTGGTCCCACCTCTTGTCTACCTATGAGATTCCTTATGTAAATAGGAGGTAACCCATAATAAAGGAAAATGAATCAGTTTACAATCTGACTTTTTTTTTATGGACTGAGCCTTAAGTCATAAGCTTACAGGTCCTCTTGAAGATTCTCCTGCTAGGAAAGAATCCAACTTCTAAATCTTCCTTAAGTCAGTCTTCTTGCTGCGCCGTCCAATTCTTTTAAGACGGATCTTCCGCCACCTATGAAGAGAGGAAACATGTTGTTAATACATAATTCATTGTGTTCTTTATAGCCTTGGAATCGTACCACGAAAGTCCCTCGATAGGGTAATTGGTAGAAGAATTCAATGCTGAGTTAAATGTATTTTCCTCCCTTGCGTGCGGCATAATGTACAAATGTTTAACGTAGACAAAGAAGCTGGCGTTTTCCCATTCCGAAACCGCAACTTAAATAACTGGATTGGTATTTGCCAACTTAATGAGAATCGGTAGCTTAAGTCTTCAGTGGGTAATTTATTTTATATCAATAATGAAACTGGATTTATGTGTTTGAGAATAAAAAAAAACAATCATAGCTTTGTAATTCATCTCTCCCGAAATGATCCAGTGAACATCTGGTTCCGCTCCACTAACCATATTAAAACTTCCATTTTAATTTCGGATAAGGAGGGAAATGGTTAGAACTCCGTGTGTGTTTTAATTTCTTATTGTGTAACCAAACAGTTTATGGGACACATCTACCTCCACACAATTTTTGGGACAGGAAACTAATTGCCCCTTGAGAAAGGGCTCTCTGCCCGAAACGTCGTGCTAGTCTGTTTATGCTGTATAACCGCTGTAAATAAATGAAAATATTTTGGAGTATCTCCTGGCTTGAATTGGTTGAGTCTGTACTGGTAGCACAAATTGGAAACTAATTGCCCCTTCTCATGTTTTTGTGTTGTTTATTTATTTATTTTTTATCCCACATTTTGTTTTCTGTTTAAAAGCTAAAAGTAGGTTTAATGTTGTATTGTCTCATAGGAAGGATGCAGTCTTTCACAGACTCAGTGTCCCAGAGCTAAAATATATGAACTATTAACTTTTTTTTAATCTATCCCTTGCACTCAGAAGCTGTTTTTTTCAAGGCAAGAGTTTTATGGCTGTAATTCCTTATCAGTGAGGGTTACACTGTAGTCTGACTAGGTCTTGACTGCAATGAAACCATCACTTGCATGCCTGAATGGTTAACTCTTTCAGGCAGAAAAAGAAGAAAGGGAACGCATACTAGTTTCTTGTATGCTCGGCAGTGTAAATACACATCTCACCATGCCACGGGTATGCTTTAAATCAGGGGTCTCAAAGTCAATTTACCTGGGGGCCGCAGGAGGCAAAGTCAGGATGAGGCTGGGCCGCATAAGGGATTTCACAAAAATCAGCAGCTCCCGCCCGCCCATCCCCCATCCCTTGCATTGATTTTTATTTCAAAATCAAATTCACACTGAAGCGAACTATTTTGCCTATTTTACCTTATAGTTCGCTTCAGTGCTCCCAAGTAATCCGCCGCATCCCCGCCGCTAAACGAGGGCTGCAGAGCCCTCAAATCACCCGGGGGCAATGCCCTGACATTTCCTGGAAGGGGCAGAGCTTTCAGATTCAGCTCTGCCCCTTCTGACGTCAATAGCGGCGCATCGCCGCCTCTGCCCGCCCCTCTCACTCTTCTTTCACAGAGAGGGGCAGGGAGAGGCGGCGATGCACCGCAATTGACGTCAGGAGGCAGAGCTGAAGCTGAAAGCTCTGCCCCTTCCAGGAAATGCCGGCGGATTGCCCCCCGGGCGATTTGGGGGCTCTTCAACCCTTGTTTAGCGGCGGGGATGCGGCGGGTTACTTGGGAGCACTGAAGCGAACTATAAGGAAGCTTTTGCCGGCGCGGGCCACAAAATATTGTATCGAGGGCCGCAAATGGCCCACAAGCCGCGAGTTTGAGACCCCTGCTTTAAATGATGGTTTTGTAATGTTCAGCAATACAAATTCCCACTAAGGTGCTCCAATATTTGCAGATGTGCAAACTCAATGGGCTCGATTCACAAAGCGGTGATAACTCAGTTATCACGCCTAAAAGACTTTAGGCGTGATAACCTTTGCACTAGCAAAGTTATCACCGCTTTGTGCTCTAACTCGCGCGAAGCTACCGCGCGTACGCGCGTATGTGCGCGCGCAAAGTCCCATAGGGCTCAATGGGAGCTTCGCGCGAAGCGCCAGGTGCTGCGCGCGCGCCTGCGCGCTTGCGCACGCAAAACTTTGCGCGCGTAAAATTCGCGCGAGTTTCTTCTTATCATGCCTAAACTGAGTTTAGGCGTGATAAAGGGGTTTTCACTCGCGTGCAAACACTTTGCACCGCTTTGTGAATCAGGCCCAATGTATGCTACATTTGTGGTCTGACTCTGATAGTGTTTTATGCCCAGTGCAAGAGAGTGGGACTTTGAAAATGTATCAAAAACAGTGTCTTTTTTTACATTTTTTGTAGTGTGACTTGTGATTTCTTGGGGGAAAACTTCTGTATTTTTTTGCAGGGTACATACTTGTCACTAACTATCCCTCAGATGGGCTCACAATCTAATCCCTACCATAGTCATGTGTCCTTTGTAGTCTAGAGTCAATTTTAGGGTGAAGCCAATTAACTTATGTGTATGTTTTTGGGATGTAGGAGAAAACTTGAGGGCCTGGAAGAAACCCACACAGACACGGGGAAAACATACAGGGCTTGATTCACTTACCAGCGCTAAGCCGGTTAGTGTGCCTTATCTGAGTTAGTGTGCCTTATCTGAGTTAGTGTGCCTTATCTGAGTTAGTGTGCCTTATCTGAACTTAGTACCCCTTAAGTAGCTTTGTGCACACTAAAAGATGCACAAAGCTACATTGCACACTGCAGATAAGGCACACTAACTCAGATAAGGCACACTAACTCAGATAAGGCACACTAACCTCAGATAAGGCACACTAACCTCAGATAACCTCAGATAAGATTAGCGCTGTAGTTTGTGCCCACTAAGTGATAAGGCACACTAACCGGCTTAGCACCGGTTAGTGAATCAAGCCCACAAACTCCAAGCAGAAAGTGTCCTGCTTGTGTATCTTTTCCCGAGAGTGCTTTTGTAAAGAATAAAGGAAATGCCGAGAATCCCCTATGAGGAGATGGATTAGTCCAAAACCTGACAGATATTTACCGCTTGCTGTAAGTGACCGCAATATAGGAAAAAAAAAAATCATAGTGCATTTTACTCTGGGAGACATTTTCTATGTACCGGTATGTATTTTTAATTTTACAGTTTTACATGATACTGGTCCTTGAACAAAAGGGTGACAGTCGGGTTCTGCTAATTCTAAATATGATAATTGTGTTTTTTTTAATTCAGGGCTCCTCTAAGCAAATTATTAAACAAACCATTTGACTTCGGTGAATTTGTGTGTATGAAAGCAGCCAGCAGAATAATTGTAAAGTGCTCCTATAAACATCACCTTCAATTTTTTCCATTTTTTTTGTATTTTCACTGCTGACTGCTGATTTCGGAGGCGGCCATGCGAAACCGCTAGTGCTTTTAAAGTAAGTAGCTTCAGAGTGAATCCAATTAAAGTCCACTATTCGAAAATAGTCCTAATTAAGTGTCCTCTCGCCAGTCATTCAGAAAATCCACCCCAAAAAATCATTTCACCCAACAAGCAGGCATAACGTAAAAAAAAGCTAGAGGGCGGGAAAATGATGCAGTGCGGTACAAAACCAATAAAGCGATGTTTATATAGACGGGCTAACGGTAATCAGACCTTGGACCTGCTGATAAATAGCTTGTTGTTCTCTTTGCAGTCATTTCAGAAAATCCTCTAAAATAGTACGCCGTGCCGCAAAGTGGTATAACATCAATACAATGCAAGAGAACAATATAGAACAGAACAACAACAAAAAAGAACATTTATATACGCACAATAGAACGATCAGGCCTTGGACCTGATGCTAAGTATTACAATAATACAAAATAAGGTTTAAATGGGAGAAAATGATCACTAAGATACATGTACTGTAAAAGGAAACATACATTCATTAAAGGACCGCTATCGTAAAAAAAACGTAACCCTTCAGCAGCTGATTTATTTAGAGGCTTGCAAATGCACCAGGACAATTTATTTTAGAACATTTTTTTTTATTTCTTATTTGTTACATTTCCATGCTCATAATTAGTACTGCTGGAATGTGTATTTATGGCCACTGGTCACTAGGGGGCAGTGTGAGACAATAACAGAGGACTTCTGTTTTGAGTTTCTATATATTTTCTGCTAGTAGAGAGAGATCAAAGCATTCCAAGAATTTACAGCACGAGTTCTGACGTCTGAGTCAAAAGCAGTGTGCTTATCTTAGACAAGATAATTCCTTTGAAGCTGCTAATGAGTTAAAATAATACATATAAAATGTAAATTGCGTCCAGAGTAAAACACACTATAAATTACTTTTTTATTAAGTTGCTGTCACTTACAGTAGAGAGTAAAAAGCTGACAAATCTGACAAATTTTGGACTAGTCCATCCTCTCATGGGTGATACTCAGTATTACTGTTATTCTTTACAAAAGTAAAGCATTTCCTGGAAAGGCTCTATATACAAAGATATCAGCCTGCTTCCCTACTCCTTGGCCCACAGTTTTGAGATTTGCTGTGTAAACTATCTAAACTTTATATAAGATATATAGACAAGTTACTTGTTATAGTTAGTTTTTCATCTCTGATCCACTTTAAGAATGAACCTATAGAAATCTTTGGCCTCAATTCATAATGCTATCTCGTTTGTTTACCGTGGACTACCTGTACTGCATGCAATCCTCCTAACATTGAAATGCACATTAAAATATTAAGGCAGCAAAACCGAGCATACAGTATGTGAAACTTACTTGTTGCGTTCCTATGGAAATTATGCATCAGTTTAATGTACCAGCAGTGCCCCCCCCCCCCCCCCCCCCCTCCTCCATTAACAGTCAGTTGACAGACCGAGTATTTTGAAATTACGCATGCTTTGATCTATCGTGTAAATTAGTTTAACAAAGTGATGTGCTGCGTCTTCATTAAAAGCAGTGAATGTAATCATGGAATCGCGGTCGGTTCCGTGGTGCCGCTGCTGTGAAAAATGAGCATTCAATACGGATTCTATTCCAGGACATTCAGCAGATTCCGAGCAGCGATAATCTATGCTATCCAGGAACGCCATAGGGAAGAGCGCGCCATTCATCTGACCCGCGTCCACAATCTGCTCAGCCATTACTACTGGAGTCTAAAAGTTTAACTCCAGGCTAAAATTATAGCGCATTAGTTCATCAGCAATCATGCGAGCAACTTGACTGTACTTTCAAAAAAACGCATTTATCTCTAAAAATCTGCTCCTTCCTGAACGAGAAACCAAAGGAGCCATGCTAAACTTAAAGTGGTCTGAAAGTCAGTATTTCTACTTTGCTGTAAAAGATTCCTTACAGCTCTAAAGCTACTATCCCAGAAAAAAATGTAGCAGAACATAATTGAAATGGTTAAACGCGCACTTTGTCCTGCTATGCAAAGGCTATTCAGCTTCAAATCCGCATCCACACTGGAGATAACAATCTTTGTTTACATTCCTATGTTGATAAATTTGTGTGTAACAAGTAAAAAACACTCTCTGAGGGCTCCTTCACATTAGACAACGCGTGCAGGAGCCGTTCTCCTGCACGCGTTTAATAACCTGCGGCGGTGCGACGCAATCAGCAGCGGTAGCTATTAATTCACCTGACGGGAAAACGCCGGCTCCCGGCGGTTCAACGCACCGCAACGCAGCGTCGGGTATGAAAGTCTATGGACTTTCATTTTACCTTGGTAAAAGCAAAGTACTGACTTGGCTTTAAAACGCAGAAAAAGGACTCTAATGTGAAAGAGCCCTGAGAAGCTGTCTCTGCTTCAGGCACACACACAGTTCAGAACAATTCATTAGAAGATTTTAATATATAATAAAAAGCAGTTGGAATAAAATGCAATGGCAGCTTTCAGGGCAAGATAAACTACACTATGGAAACTTGTAATTTGTAGACAGACAATATCAGGTGTGCACAAAAGCAAATATGATAACTGTATGAGTAATAAAAAGTAGGAAAAACACATTTGTATTGAATGGGCGCTAGTCTACTTTACGGAACCCAGCAGGAAACCTCATAGGGAACAGTTCTCCAATCACAGCCCCCTTTACAGCATGAAGCATTGTGATTGGCCGAATAGTGTGGGCGTTGTTTACTACAACCTACCTATTTGGCGCCGTCCACCAAATTATCTTATCAAAATCTCCCTCTGAAGTTTTCTGCTGTTCTAGCACCTGCAAACTGAAGACTCTACAATTATTTGAAATCTAACAGAGATCTACCCAAGTGATAAAGATGCTAATCCTGCATTCAAAACTGCTGTTATGGTTTGGAGTTATCACATACCTTAGGAGCACTGGCCCTTGAATTGCCATTGCCAAACAGTTGCATGCTGGGGGATCTTTTTATCTACAATATATTCCTCCTCTACCCTTTATTTCCCCCTCCTTCTAATGACATAAGACAATGCACTTCCTAGTATAGACCTCAGTGGGAGTGGCTGAAGACTCTGTGAGGAGGGCGGGTAACAAATACATAATTAGCAAGAGGAGAAAAAAGAAGTGAGGGAGGAAATGATGTCAGGAGGTCAAAGGTAACCAATATGGAAACTGTCTAGAATAGGATTCTCTGCTTTTCCTTTATAAAACTCACAGGAATCCTAACGTGGACAGTGCAATACATCTGTTATGTAAGTAGAACTAGTATTTATCTACTTAAATATGTGTTTTTCATTTCTAGGTTAGCATGGGTGTCACTTGTCCTTTAAAGCAAACATTTAAGAAGAAGTAAAAGATAGGTACTTACCCAAGCAAAGGGAAGCCACTGGATGATCCAGAGGCTTCCAAAGTCCTTTTCCACCCCACCACCGCTGATCCGGACACTCTTCGCAGCGGCACTCCTATCCATACTGAGCATGCACGAGTAGAATCCGTGCATGGAGAAAAAAGCTGTGCACGGCCGGTTTTGTGGTACTACTCAGGCATGGATTGTGTTCGCGCATGTGCAAAACTGCTGATCTTGTACATGGATGGGAGCACAGCCTAGAGAGTATATCCAGCATAAGAAGTCCTTGCTGTATTGGTGGGCTTGAGAAGGATGGAGAAAACCTCTGGACTATCCAGAGACTTCCCTCTACTGATGTAAGTATCTAACTTTTACTTTTTTCAGGTTTACTTTAAAGCAGGATTGTCTGCCATAAAATCAAATTCCATTTACCCACTGCTCTGCGTTTATTATGCAGTCTACATCCTGACCCTGCATTCAAGCATTCCAATATAATCATACATGCTTCTACTCTAATGAATATCAGTCAGCCTTTCTCTTTTCTGGTACATTTAAGTTTGTTATCTCCCCTTCCACATTCCTGCTCCTCACTGACTGGCTGAGGGCAGTTCAGTGGGAAATGAAGCTGATGCAGAAGCTGCTGAAACAGGATCTATGCTGTGCTCACATGTGAGTACAAAGCAAGCTAGATATGGCAGTGCAGTTTTATAGGGAAAAAAAGAGTAAGGGAGGAAATGACATCAGGATTAGCTTCAGTCAGAGGCAGTAAAGATGGAAAATGCTTGGAGCAGTTTTCTTTTTATTTACTATATAAAATTCACTTAAATCAAAACGTGGACTGGACAATACATCTGTTATGTAAGTATAACAAGTATTTATCTTCTTATATATGTGTTTTTTTTTTCTCCTGGGATAATATGGCTTTCCCTGCTGCCTTAAATAAGAACAAGCTTTGACTGGCAATCATAAATGATCTCTACCCTATAATGGAAGTTTCTCCAGAAGAACTAAGTGTAAAATTACAGTGAACTCCGAAATACACTCTTGTTGAAATCTCGATCAATGGATCGATAGATGAATACACAGATAGAAGTGGCTTTGCATGTACACGAAAGACTCGATCCGTGGCTATAACTTTAATACAAGACTCAATGATCTCATCTTTCAAATGAAACGGCCAGTAGGTCACATATGCATCATTAATATTTACAGCGCAGCCTTGATCCCTCCGCCATATGTTTCAGGTTGGTGGCTGCCGACCCCCTCCATCCGCAGTATACGTGCAGCAAATTTCTGGCGCTACGCTGCCAGGAGAGAAAATCCATTCTCATTATAACTTTTATTTGTACTAAATAATTCTCTAACAACTTTCTATTGATCACACAGTTCTAGGAACAAAGGGAGGATTAGCCGGTGTTTGGGGTCGGCGCATGCTGAAGATAGGCAGAGAGAGTATTCTTCTATTGACTCTTGGCAGGCTGGGGTAACTTGGCAGCTACTCAGGAAGTGCCAAGGGTGGGGGGACTAAGGGGGAACTCCGGATGTTGTTTTATATTGAGAAATGTGCTGAAATCAGCCAACACAACCACTGAAAGCAGAACTAAATTCAATTTAAAAAAAAAGTTGTTTATTATTTTGAATTATAATTATTGCATTTGGATCTGACATGTTCATAGTCAAACAACCATCATTGAGTAACTCTGCTTACCTGTAGCTGTGCAACTATTAAAGGGCCAGTGCACACCAAAATCCTCTAGCAGATTTCAGAGGGATTCTAGGCATGTTTAGTGACGTTTTCTAAACATGCCTAGCATTTTTTGGAGAGTTTTTGTGTAGCAGATTAGAAATATTGTTACAGTAAAGCCGTTACTGAACAGATTCTGTAACAAAAACACCTGGAAAACAGCTCTGATCTAGCGTTCTTCAGAGCGGTTTTCCACTTTCCTATACCATAACATTCAGGCAGAAACGCATCTGCAAACCGCAACAATGCTGCAGGAGCCAAACCGCTGGTGTGCCCCATCCCATTGAGATACATTAGCCATCGTTTTCATAGGCGGCAGCGTTTTTTAAAACGCTACCCAAAACACATGGGGCTTGATTTACAAAACGGTGCTAACTTTAGCACTGGCCCTTAGCACGTCTAAACTCAGTTGAAATGTGAGAAGTAGTGATCGTGCGCAAAGTACCGCGCGCAAAGTTTTGCGCGCGCACTGCACAGAGCACAGGGCGCTCCGCGCGAAGTGCCCACTAAAGCCTATGGGACTTAGCGCACGATCTGATTGAGAAAACTGGTGCTAACCTACTTAGCACCCAGCACGCCTTAAGACTTTAGACGTGCAAAGTAGGTTAGCACCGCTTAGTAAATCAAGCCCATGGTGTGCACCAGCCCTTTATACAGACATCAGACCTCTTGTAACCGGCCAGTTTCCTGCTAGCAGCAATAAGGCCTTGTTCACACAATAAATTGCAATTGCTGATGCCAGCGTTTTGCAATTTTGTGTGTGATTTTTTTTTAGCGCCTCCTGGCGATTTCCTGCACGTTGTGATTTTTTTATAAAGTGCTTTTCTAAGCACTTTTGCAGAGCGATTCTGTTTTTTCACTTCCTGACATCAGTTCGCTATACAAGGTGCTTTTTTGAGGCAAATTGGCCCGAAAATGGTACAGGCAGCGCTTTGGTGAGCAGATCGAAATCGAACCGCTCATATGTGAACACTCTCATAGGGAATCATTGCACAAGTAGGGTGATTTTGAAAACCGCTGGCGCTTAAAAAAAGCCAAAAGCGCTGTTAGTGTGTACAAGCCTTTGGAGGTCTTAAAAGTGCTCATCACCTACCTTCTGTGAACTGCACATTTACCTGTTCATGTGCAAAGCACATGTTTTCGTATGTTTGTTTTTAGAAGCTCCCAAGCACATAGTTTCTAGGCTGTATGGCAGGCATGTCCAAAGTCCGGCCCGGGGGCCAGATGCGGCCCGCCAAGCCTTTTCTGTTGGCCCCCAAAGCTCTCTATAGTTGATAATTCCATGCCCAGAGGTCATAGCTGCAGTGCCGCATGCAGGGACCGCACTGCCTCCGCCTTTGCTTGCCTGTAGGTTTCCAGCCACTACTATGCCATCAGCAGTAACAACCACTGATTGGCAGCAACCTATACTGGCGGTCCTACTGACTACCCATATTGAGGGTATAGCTACCTATACTGTGTCTACTTAAATTGGGGGCGACCCAATACTGGGAGGCATCTTGAGCCCCCTATACTTGGAGGCTACCTAGGGCACAAGGGTACCCTATGCCTTTTTCTTGTTTGTGGGGAGGCCCAATCAAGACCTTGCTATGGGTCCCCCTGATTTCTAGCGATGCCCCTGGCTTGGGGGTTTGGTGAGTAAAGTTTAGGTTAGTTGATAGATAGGGGGGTGTTAGTATTAAAACAATTTTTATTTTTTTTTACTATGGCTTTAATTTCATATTACCTCCAAGTTACACTTATATCCTCAGCTAATTTTTGAGATAGGAATCCACTCTAAGCCTACGTATTAATACACCACCGGTCAGATGATTGCTGAGCAAGCTGAATGATGGCTGACTCAGCTAATAAGCCCGGCTGCATAAAATATCATTTCCCCTCTGAGTTGGAGTAAGTTCGGCAGTTCCTCCATGAAGCAACGTGAATCATGTGCTTCAGGACGGCAACAATTAGAGGGTGGCAAGAAGCGGCTTCCCTTTCCAAATTTCCTTCCTCCTCAGACTCCAGTCTCCCCCTCCCTAGATGTGCGCCACTGCTTCACTCACCTGCTCTCAGCGTTCCAGCGATAAGATATCTGTCCGCCCGTCCAGCACCCTGTATCCATGGCTACAGCGGTGCTTCATGTGACCTGTTATGTGCTGCCGGGTCACATGAGGTGCTACTGTAGTCAGAGAGGAAGCAGGGCTTCACGTGTCTTTGGTGATCCCATCGCTAATCTGCTGAGAGCGGGTGAGTGATGCGGCGCCAGTGCAGCCCATACCCGGCATCCTGGGGATCAGATGTTGCGGTCCAGCAGGGAGGAGATGCTGTCCTAGAGGAAGCAGAGGGAGGTAAGCGTAGTGCCAGTGCCTGCATTGCACAGCCTGATGCGTCTCTCCTCTCCGCCTTTGCACACACTCGTCGGGGGCTGATAGCTTCATGCGGCAGAAAGTCTAGAACCGGCCCTGGACCCACTCACCATTGGCGTCTTCATTGTCTGAGTCCGGCAAATCAGTTAAGAGATAGAGACTCATCATCAATCTCCTGTGTGTGAGATAATTTTCTGTGTGATCAATATAAACTGGCCAGGTGGGGGAACAATGGAGCTGGGATGATTACAGGGATTTTCTGGGAAGCCTTGATTACTGCTTGGAAGCCATCGGCATCTTCCTCATTATGACCGAGATTGTCAAGAGGCCTAACACACAGCAAAGGTTCTTTCTAAGAGAATGTTTCAGTTATCACTAGGCCAGGCTTAAAGAGGAATTCCAGTGAAAATAATGTAATAAAAAAGTGCTTTATTTTTACAATAATTATGTCTGATTTACATTATGACATTTATTACATGGTGACATTTTTACTGTTGGCAGGTAATGTAGCTGCTGCATGCTTTTTTGGCAGTTGGAAACAGCTGTAAACAGCTATTTCCCACAATGCAACAAGGTTCACAGACCGAAAAAACTGCCAGGAGTACCACGGTCCTCAGAGTTTCTTGTGGGAGGAGTTACACCACAATATCAGTCATACAGCGCCCCCTGATGGTCTGTTTGTGAAAAGGAATAGATTTCTCATATAAAAGAGGGTATCAGCTACTGATTGGGATAAAGTTCAATTCTTGGTCAGAGTTTCTCTTTAAAGTGGACCTGAACTCTTGCACAGAACAGGGGGAAAACATAGAAAAATGCACCTTGTATGTATTTAGAGAGTTTAGCCTAATTCCTCTTCATCTGTGACTAAGCGCTAGTTGTAATTTGATCCCTCAGCTGTGTCAGCTACAGCAGAGAGTTAATTTGTAAATACAGGATGTTAGCAATGGGCTTTATTCACAAAAAAGTGCTAACTGATAGCATGGCCTTTTTTGCGTGATACGATAACGGTTTTGCGTGCAAATTTGCGTTTGCGGAAATCCTCGATCGCGCGAAACGTGAAAATTTGCGCGAAACAGTCGTGCTATCAGTTAGCACTCTTTTATGAATAAAGCCCTATATGTTTACTTCCATGAAAGTAGGACGTAAACACACTTCTTATTTATTCCCATCCTTTAAAGGACAACTGAAGTGAGAAGAGTGATATGGAGGCTGCCATGTTTATTGCCTGTTAAACAATACTAGTTGCCTGGCAGCCCTGCTGGTCTATTTGGCTGCAGAAGTATCTGAATAACACCAGAAACAAGCATGCAGCTAATTGTCAGATCTGACAATAATGTCAGAAACACCTGATCTACTGCATGCTTGTTCAGGGTCTATGACTGAAAGTATTAGCGGCAGAGAATCAGCAGGGATGCCAGGCAACTGGTATTGCAACAAACATGGCAGCCTCCATATACCTATCTCTTCAGTTGTCCTTTAAATTGATATATTACTGATTTTAAAATGTTAATATGAAGGAAAATGAACCAGGATAGAAAGGACCAGTGTGGTTTGAATTATAAAACAACATATTTTTCTTAAGAAATCTTTATGGTATGCATGACTAGGGTTGTGGCGGGGGCGTGATCAGGGGTGTGGCAGGGGCATGGCTTAAGTGTCCCTCTTTCTCATCTCAAAAAGTTGGGAGATAGGCAAACAGGTATTCTACTCTCCTCTGTGTGCGTATGTCTTAACAGTGGCCCCTAGTGGCTGGAAGAAGCAGGCTTTTCCCTCTTTCACAGTTAAAAGTTACCTACTAGGGGTTCTAAGTTTAATTATGTTTTGTGTTTTGGTTTAAACACGTGCAAGTTATTTAATTTCTTTTTTCTTGGTGAATGGCAGGCGCGTATTTAGATCACACATTCCATCACACAGGTGTGAGGGTTTATTTTTATTTATTTCATTTTTTTAGGGGGAGGGGGGCAAGTCCAAATTAAGGAACTTGTTATCGGCGACCTCTATATCCGAAGCGGTGACATTTTATGCATGAAATAATTATAAGCTGCATGAATTAATTATAGGTGAATTTATGAAGGTCATCCCTAGTCACAGCTGCTGATTAGAACAGCTTAGTGGAACTAGTAGGAGAGGCCCCCGGGGAGGAGTTAGACTGTCTTCCTGTCTTCTCATCTGTGTAACCACTTCCAGTCGGGATCGGCTTACACCGCAGCAGCCGGCGGTTATTCCATGGGGCGCTTTCACTATAACGTTATGGATGTCTATCAATTGGATGCTTTGTAGGACACACATATCTGTCGTCCGCTGGGAGTAGACCGCAGTCATCGCAGATCTGTTTGAACTGTTAATTTATTCATGTATTTGTCTTTTTGTGTTTGTGTGTTGGATTTTTATGGGCATTGCATAGACAGAGTAGCACGTGTGAATGATACAAGGCTGGATTTATATTTCTTCTGCCCCCGGGTAAATGTTCTTATGGCTTACTTATAAAGGACCACTAACGCGAAAAAGTAGGCAGTTAAAATCTGACAGAAACTGACAGGTTTTGGACTAGTCCATCTCCTCATGGGGGATTCTCAGGGTTTTCTTTGTTTTCAACAGCATTTCCTGAACAGCAGTTGCAAAGTCTAACTGACAAAATAGTGTGCAAGTGAGTAGGGAGGCTGGCTGGTATCTTACTGTTCTGGCAGCTAAACTGCTGTTCAGGAAATACTGTTGAAAATAAAGAAAACCCTGAGAATCCCCCTTGAGGAGATGGACTGGCTTAAAAACTGTCGGTTCTGTCAGATTTTAACAGCCTACTTTTTTCGTGATAGAGGTCCTTTAAGGGGAACCTAAAGCCAGAGGTACATAGAGGCTGCCATATATATTTCCTTTTTAACAATGCAGATTGCCTGGCTGGACTGCTGATCCTCTGCCTTTTATACCTTTAGCCACAGCCCCTGAACAAGCAAGCATGCAGATCAGGTGCTCTGACTTAAAGGCGAACTCCAGCCTAAACATACATACTGAAATTAAGTTACATTAGTTATGTTAATTTGAATAGATAGGTAATATAATATTTTACCCACCCTGCTTTAAAAGAACAGTCACATGTTTGTGATTCATGGGGGCAGCCATCTTTTTGGTTGAAAGGAGGTGACAAGGAGCAGGAGACACAGTTCCAACTATCCTGTGTCCTGATCACCCCTCCCAGCTGCACACGCTAGGCTTCAAATCTCAAATTCAAAATGTAAAAAAAAAAAAAAAATTGCACCAAAACAGCAGAACGAGAACAACAACATCAGAAATTCCATCATGCTTTGCACAGCATCAGGGGAAAAATGCCCGGGCAGTTTTCTTCTGTGTAGCTAAAAATGAGGCTTGGGTAAGAAAAACAAAGTTCTGATGCTGTGAAACTGTTATAGAAACACCAAGCCTTTCCAGTGCTACTGAGTCGATTTTTAGTCTGGAGGTTCACTTTAAGTCAGGCTGGATTAGCTGCATGCTTGTTTCAGGTTTGTGATTCAGACACTACTGCAGCTAAAAGAGATCAAAAGGACAGCCAGAGAAGTGGTATTGTTTAAAAGGAGAGGAATATGGAAGTCACACTTTAGGTTCCCTGTAATGTACAGCATCCCACCTCACGTTCCATGCACAGCACCCTCTACCAAGTGTAACATTAGGGATGTTCATTCGGATTCCACGAAAATGAAGTTTCCGCATTTCCAATCGGAAATTTGCATTTTCAATTGGAAAAGAGAAGTCAGATTTCAGCAGAAATACCGCATTAGCGCAATTTTAGCCCTTTTACAGGACTAGGAAGCATTGGACCAATCGGAGAATGCAGAAACAACTCGGAAGTATTTAGCCAATCAGAGAATGCAAAAAATAACCCAAAAAAGACCCATCGGAATCAGGGATCGGAAATCGGCAGACTTGGTCTTTAGCATTTCCGATCATCCCTATGGAACATCCATGTCCAGCAATCATTCTGTTTCATGCACAGCTCCCTTGGGCTGCAGCTCCCCTTGTCCATGTGTTGCTCCACATTTGTACCTTCCTTTATGCCTTGTGCAGCCTTTTCTTCCGCATGCAGCAAACCCTCTTCCATGTCCAGCCACCCCTTGGCAGCTGCCGCCCAAGGCCCAGGCCATTCCAGAAATCAGGCCCTGGCTATATACCATGTCTCCCCGAAAATAAGACACTGTCTTACATACATTTTTGCACCAAAAGATGTGCTAGGGCTTATTTTCAGGTGATGTCTTATATTTCTGTGAACACACAAGTTCCTGTGCTGTGTGTCCTCCTGCCTTCCCCACTGTGCCACCTCTTCCTCTGCTGGATCCACCTCTTGTGTGCTCCTTGTACCTTTAGTGTCCTCCTGGTGTCCCCCCATACCTGAGTCCTCCTCTATCTCCTGTCCTCCTGTGGTCTGTGCCCTCCTGGTGTCTCCTGTGTCCTCTTCTTACCCCAGTTCCATGCTGCCCTGTCCCCAGTGTCTTCCGATGTCCCCCTGCATCTGTCACTGTGTCCCCGAGCTTCAGCCTATGGGGAAAATCATGAGTAGCAGCGAGTGCAGTGATTGGCCTAGTGACGGAATGTGAAACTATAGTTTTCAAGAAAAATACTATAGCACAATCTTACAGTACAAAAAAGTTGACAACATTTTATTGGCACAAAACAAAATTCAAAAATAGTTGTAAAAACTTTTTCATTCCTGTAAGCAATCTTCATGAACAACAAGGGAAACTCTCATGAAACCAATAAATATCATGGTCTGGCTTGACATATTGAGCAGTAAATATTTAGATTAGGCGGAGTGACGGAGCCATGGTCCTGCTCCCCAAACATCGGCTCCGGGAGAAACACAAGTTGCCATATTTTTTCACCTTACTGCCGCTAGGGTTTACTTTCGGGGTAGGGCTTATGTTTTAAGCATGCTCGAAATTCCTGCTAGGGCTTACTTTCAGGGGATGTCTCAATTTCAGGGAAAAAGGGTAAAGTTACCGGTTTAGGGCCGTTGCAAGATATTGATGCATATTTAGTGTTAGTATACCAGAGATGGAACTAATGGGTGTATTTATACTTACCTGGGGCTTCCGCCAGCCCCATAAGGTGCCCCAGGTAAGTATAAATACACCCATTAGTTCCATCTCTGGTTTCCTTTAAGCCTTGCACATACAATAGATTTCCATTATTGGAGAAGGTGATTTGTACAGTTGTTCCGTGATGTCACTAAGTGATGCATCATGTCGGACCACAATGGACCCTCCGTTGGAGGGAGTTATTGCTAGGCTGCTCAGATGCAATCTTATTGCTCACTCAGGGAATGTGGCTATTCTTTAAAACCCGCCTTCCCGCTCTGATGACATTTATTAAATCAGCCCATATCTCATTTTATAAAAGTAGGGCTTTAACCGCCGTTGCCGCGGTGACCTTGCTGTGTGATCTATCGGTTTCTTTATTTGACTCCGGCTCTGCTGTTTAAGGTGATGCATGTTTACGACGGCCTTTTTGTACCGGCTCAGACACCTGTGAAAGTGAAAAATCCCCTCCATATAATGTGATAGTTCTGGGAGGCCCGGGCCACGCGGCGCAGAGGCGCATTAGCACAGCGTGCCGCCATACACAGCTGCAGGTGACTGAAAGGCTGTGTGTGCGCCCTGTCATTGTTAGGCCTGAAATATGCCTGGATCCAGGGATGTCTGCTATAATTAATGCACTTTTTGGCTTCAGTCCATTTTCAAAATGAGTTACTTTGCCTCACTCCTGGCGCTTGGAGACAAGAAAAAAATATATCTTCTAATCCTCTCTTCACCTCACAATCAGCGCTCTGATGAAAGTACTCGGGGGGCTTCGACAGTAAATGCAGGTTCATTAGATTTTACGGCGGGCACCGCTGCGAACGCCACGGGCTGATTAAAACCATTTTGTTGACAGTTAAGGGGCTTTTTATTGAAAATTAACACATTCCTCACTGCTTTCAGCCTGTGCTTATTTTTTTACTGTGTGTATTTGGAGTTGTTTGAAGGTTGACAATGAGCCTTGTTTATTGACGTATTGGAAAAAAACAATGAGGGGCAGTGGGGTCGGCCTTAAAGGGGAACTTCAGCCTAAACAAACATACTGTCATTAAGTTACATTAGTTATGTTAATTAGAATAGATAGGTAATATAATTTTTTATCCACCCTGTTTTAAAATAACAGGCAAATGTTTGTGATTCATGGGGGCTGCCATCTTTGTCATGGGGGCAGCCATCTTTTTGGTTGAAAGGAGGTGACAGGGAGCATGAGACACAGTTCCAACTATCCTGTGTCCTGATTAACCCTCCCAGCTGCACACGCTAGGCTTCAAATGTCGAATTCAAAATGTAAAAAAAAAAAAAATTTGCACCAAAACAGCAGAACGAGAGCAACAACATCATAAATCCCATCATGCTTTGCACAGCATCAGAGGAAAAAAGCCCGGGCAGTTTTCTTGTGTGCAGCTAAAAATGAGGCTTGTATAAGAGAAACAAAGTTCTGATGCTGTGAAACTGTTAAAAAAAAACACTAAGCCTTTTCAGTGCTGCTGAGTCGATTTTTAGTCCGGAGGTTCACTTTAAGGTGTGTGGCCCCTTGTGCTATTGACCAAACCTTTTCATAGAAAAACAAAGGATTGTTTTAAAAAATTAAAGTGTACCTGAGATGGCTGGAAAAAAAAAATATATTCATACCTGGGGCTTCCTCCAACCCCCTCCAGGCTTATCGCTCCCTTGCCATCCTTCTCTGCCTTCCGGTTCTTGGCCCCGGAAAGTCCTCTGGTTCGGGGCCAACTCCGCATGTACAGCCCGGCCGCGCGCGTTTCCATCGCCGGTAGTTTGATGTAGGAGTGCACACAGCCAGATTGCGCCTGCGCCGACTGGCCCTAACTGAAGGATTTTGCGGGGGTCTGTTGCGGATGAACCAGACGGCGAAGGAGGACGGCGAGGGAGGGATAATCATGGAGGGGGCTGGAGGAAGCTCCAGGTTTGTATATTTGTTTTTTATTCCTATCTCAGGTACACTTTAAGTCATATGTAAACTAAGGTCAGTTGCCTTGCAGTGCTGGGTCCCCGATTTGAATCCTAGCCAGGGCACTATCTACACAGAGTTTGTATGTTTTCCCAGTGTCTGTGAGGGTTTCCTCCGGGCACTCCAGTTTTCTCCCACATCCCCAAAACATACTGATAAGTTAAATGGCTTCCCTCTAAAATTGGCTCTAGACTACGATACATAAACTACACTATACATACATAGACATATGACAATGTAAGGGATTAGATTGTGAGCTCCTCTGAGAGATAGTGACAATATAGTATACAGGGCCGCCATCAGAAATTTTGGGGCCCCTCACACAACATCAAGTCTGGGCCCCCCTACAGACTGCTGTGCAGTGCACGCCCTCTAGCCACCCCAGTATAGCCAGTACATTGCCCCAGTATAGCCAGTATAGTGCCCCAGTATAGCTAGTATAGTGCCCCAGTATAGCTAGTATAGTGCCCCAGTATAGTGCCCCAGTATAGCTAGTATAGTGCCCCAGTACAGTGCGCCAGTATAGCGCGCCAGTATAGTGCCCCAGTATAGCTAGTATAGTGCCCCAGTATAGCCAGTACAGTGCCCCAGTATAGCGCGCCAGTATAGTGCCCCAGTATAGCCAGCATAGTGCCCCAGTATAGCCAGTATAGTGCCCCAGTATAGCTAGTATAGTGCCCCAGTATAGCCAGTATAGTGCCCCAGTATAGCGCGCCAGTATAGTGCCCCAGTATAGCTAGTGCCCCATATTAGCCAGTATAGTGCCCCAGTATGGGTAGGTGGTGCCCCCCGCTCGTCCTCGCCGCTGTTCTTACCTTAACAGTGGCCGCTCTCCCCTCTCCGGCGTGTGTTGTACTTATTCCAGCAACATCTCCCGGCTGCTGTACGTGATGCGGCAGGAAGCAGGGCAGCGGCTTCCTGTACTGGCGACGTGTATCGCCGTTACTATGGGAACCGAGCCCTGCTTCCTGCCGCATCACATACAGCAGCCGGGAGATGCTGCTGGAATAAGTACAACACATGCCGAAGAGGGGAGAGTGGCCGATGCTAAGGTATTAACAGCGGCGGCCGTTGGGGGAGGGGCGGCGGGAAGAGAGGACAGTCAGGAGGTTAATGCCTGGGGGGGCCCGAGGCTGTGGGCCCGAGGCTGCGGGCCCTGGGCCCGCCCCGGGCCCGTGACAGAAGTCACAGCTGTACCCCCCTAATGGCGGGCCTGATAGTATATATATATATATATATATATATTCTGTACGGAAGATGTCAGTGCTATATAAATACTAAATAATAATAATAATAATATATAAAATACTCTATTATTATATGAATTTTTCATTTTCACTGTGCTTAAACTGTGGGTCAACCATGATAAATGACACGTTTAAGAACAATACAATAAAAAAGTCTGAAGTTGCCCAATAAAGAGAAATAACATTTTTGCACAATTAAAATGAAACAAAAGCCACATTTGACACGTTATTGTCAATGAAGAATTACAAGCAAAAACAAAAACTTTAATTTGGTGACTTGGAGAGTAGAAACTATTGTTACATTGTTTTCACTCTTTGTGATGGGGAGATTAGCCGCCCGGCACGTCTGCAGAATTACGCCGCATTAATCACTTAAAGAAAATTGGATAAGACGCGGGTCTCTAACTCGTTCATATAAGACGCGGATCTGTGTTAACTCGTTCATATAAGATGCAGGTCTGCGTTATCTTCTTCATACCAATTAGTTTTGTTTATAGGCCGAGGTGGCTCCTTCTCCAAGCTCCACGCAAAATTCCATCTCTGGGAACTCTGAAAATCAATTTTGTTTACAACTTGCCTGAGGTTGGGCGGAAAAAAATAAAAATGGCATTGTGTTTGGGTTAGTAGAGCGGTTTGCAGTCTTCAAATGAAATATCTGTGAGCCGAATTCTTCACTTACAGCAATCTGTTGCTCAGGATAAAATCAATACAGTACACAATAATCGCTGTTTTTTATTCAGCATAGAAACCGGGCCTAATGAGTAATGATTGCAAAAAAACAAATATTGTTTTTATTCCGTTATGCATTCTGGCAAGGGCCTGCCTAAAAACCACAAGCACCCATAATTACATTCTGATAGTGCCCTCTCCAGCCTTGGTAGTCAGTGTGTGTCTTTGATAAATGTCCACTGTTAGTTTGCTTGTCAGTGTACTTCTAAATCAAAAGTCCATTTGCACTCTAGTAGAAGCCCCCCTCGTTAAATTCTGGGGTAGTAGCCCTATCATTAAATGAGAAGAAGAGTATTTGTCATTTAAACCAGTTCATCTCTTTCCTTTTAAAAGTGATCTGCAGCAAACTCTCTAAGGGCTTGTTTCCACTGTTGCGACGCGATTTCGGCCGCATTCCGACGCTTGTAAAAACGCATGTGGATGCGTTTCAACATGCGTTTTTACCCGCGATTTCGCCTGCGATTTCGCATGGCAGGGTGCCATGCGAAATTAACCATGACACTGCCAGGGCTAAATAAAATTGAAAAAGGTGCGAAATCGCACGCGAAATCGCGGGTAAAAACGCATGTAACAAACGCATGCGTTTTTACTATTAAATACATTAGCGGCGATTCGCACGGATTCCCGACGCAGGCGAAATCGTTGGCTCTTTTGTGCGTTTTTTTCACGCTGAAAAAAACGCACCTCAACAACGCTACAGTGGAAACAGGCCCATCCACTTGTATTACATGTGCGGATCTGCATGCGTTGGACGCATGCAGATTCGCGATAGTGGAAACGAGCCCTAAGTCATGTTCAGGTGCTTTGTTTAGTCAGGAAAGCAATTAAAAACAGAGAGTACATCTGACAGATCCAGAGATATAGAGGAGTCACCTTGAGAAACAATAGACTCTGCCTCAGAGAATTGGTTTACCCTCATATTTAGCAAGGCGTGAGATTTAGCAACACCTTCTGACAGGTCCTATAAACACAGACCAGGGCAGGTTAACGTTTAAGAGTTTAGCCTGTCAAATCCCCCCTCATCTGGGACAAATCACAACTGTAATTTGATCTTTCGGCTGGCTGCCTCAGCAGAGCAGCTAAACATAGGAGATAACCCTATGTCTGCTTCCATGAAAGCAGGAAGTAGGCATTCTGCAGATTTATGGCAGGATTTGAATCGTCTGTATCCAACGAAGTTCTGAGTTGAGGTTCACTTTAAATATGAGTAATGCCCATACACACCTGGGTTGCCTAAAATACATTTGCGTTGCCAAAACATGATTGTTTCAGGTGCTTTTTAGTGATCAGGCATGCTGGGAAATCATGCTGAATTATTATGTACTGCCACAGATGCCAGCAAATCACTCCTGTTCATCCTCCCCCTCCTCTTTGTTCTCTAGATAGCTGAACCGTGTGTTTAGGCAACCATGGCTGCCGCCTGCCGGTGTGTACAGGCCTTAGACACTTGTGTTTTGCCATCTGATAACTGGTGATTTGTGTGTCTGAGCTTATGTCACCTGTCACAGACATGCTTAGGTTACATGTAACAGCAATGACATCACACTCTCACAGTACTCTTGGGAGGCAGGTAGCATCTGTTTGTTAAAAGGAAATTATTGACTGCATCTAATGGTCTCCTGTAATTTGCATTACATTAAATCCACAGGTGTAAAGAACAAAATCTTTCTCATCCGATGTGTTTAATAAGTATATATTTTCTGACGAATAAAACAACAGATCAATGAGAACACACTCAGTCTTAAAATATCTGGCCTGTGTGTGTTTGGTCAACAGGAAGTGGTTGCCTGCATCTCTGTTCCTTAGTGCGGTAGCTGGAAAAAAGGGCGCCGGCTGAGGGTGGGCGAAAAGGGCGCCGCCATAGACTTTAATGCAATTATCGTTAATACGGTGAAAAAGGCAGAAAAAAGGGCGGCGCGATAGATATTCGTTAACAACATTAGAACATTAGAGCTTTTCAAGTATGTTATTGTTTTAGAAGCTTGCAACGTTATAGTTTTTATCATGTTATTTTGTTTGTATGTACAGATTTTACGTTATCAAAGATATTATCGTTTCTATGTGTAAAAGGGTGTTTCTGCAGAGGGAGTGGTTAGGGTTAGGCAACACCCGGGCGGCGGTTAGTTTAAGCCAACACCAGGGGGTGGTGGTTAGGGTTAGGCATCACCATGGGGGAGTTTAGGGTTATGCACCAACGGGGGTGTGGTTAGGGTTAGGCACCACCGGGGGTGTGGTTAGGGTCAGGCACCACCGGGGGGGTTAGGGTTAGGCACCACCAGGGGGTTAGGGTAAAGCAACACCAGGGGGGTGGTTAGGGTTAGGCACCACCAGGGGGTGTGGTTAGGGTTAGGCGCCACCGGGGGAGTGATTAGTTTTAGGGACCACCAGGGGAGGGTTCTGTGTGAGAGTAGGGTTGGGTTAAGCTGTATTGTTGAATTACATAACAATTTTTAACATTAATATATTTTCGTTATTATTTCCCGTCTGTTTTAACAATGGTATTTATCGTTAACCAGGTTTGACAACGCTTGTCTTTATCAGATTTTGTTATTCACTGCCGCCATTTTGTTATCCAGCCCGGCCCTTCTTTTCATGGTGCCCTTTTCTCATGCACGCCTCAGTGTAACTAGAAAGAACTGTTTAGTTCCATTGAATCTACTGTACTGTACAGTCTGTTGAAGCTTTTTGTTCACTTCTCTGTTTTCTTAGTAAAAAAAAAAAATACAGATAAGACAATCCCCATATGTTGTATTTCAATTTTGTGCATTTAGCAGCTTACTTTGATTTTGGCTGTACCAAGTTATATTAATAGTTTTATCCAAGAAGCATATTTCCATTATCCCGGTTTTTACGGAGAAATGCGTCAGGCTATCGATTAAACTCTTCAGCTTTACCCGATCGCACTAAATTATGTAACAACCGGCTTGTTATTTCTGTTGAGAGCAGCTGAGATGTGTCAGTTATGAAGAAATATACGGTTACCGGGCGCAGGCATAGTGATGATGAGGTCAGGCGGACTGCCTTCATAATACCGGCCAGATGTTTGCTAATAGGGTGCTAATTGCTACTAGAGGGAAGGTGTGGGCAATTGGGCATCCGCCTAAATGATAAATCCAAGGTTATATCTTATTCTGAATCCCTGAGTGTTGTCTGTGTCATGTGACCCCACTGCTGTACAGGTATTATGAGGTAATCTTGTGCCTCCATAAAGAAAATGGCGCACTGGCAGCAAAACTAATATGTCCAGGATACAGCAAACTTGCAGAAACGTGTTAATTCCTCATTGGACTGTACATGGCCACACCTACACAACCTTAGCAGGAGGATTAGCCATACTATGCCAGGGAAAAAAAACACATATATAAGTAGATAAATACTTGATCTACTTACATAACATGTGTCTTGTACTGTGCACGGTTTGATTTTAGTGAATTTTAAATAAATTAGGAGAAACTGTTCCTGGCATTTTCCATTTTGACTTCTTCTGAAGGAGGCCAATCCTGGTACCCTTTTCTTTACTCCTTAAAACTGCACTGTCATATATAGCTTGCTTTGTAAACATGTAAGCACAGCATAGATAATATTTCAGCAGCTTCTGCAGAGGGGTGAGGTGTATTTCCCTTCTCAGCCTCGTGTCACACTGAACTGCCCTCAGCCAATCAGGAATGTGGAACGGGAGATGACAGGCTTCCGTCTCGTCGGCAATGTACCAAATAGAGCCGGGCTGACTGAGATAAGATTTATTACAGCAGAAACATTTCTGATTAGGCTAGAGGTTAGTGTTAGGCATTAGGAGGGGAGTTAGTGTTAGGCATTAGGAGGGGAGTTAGTGTTAGGCATTAGGAGGGGAGTTAGTGTTAAGAATTAGAAGGGGTAGTTATTGTAAGTCATCAGGAGGAGTGGATAGTGTAAGGCATTAGGAGTTGGGGTTAGTTTTTGGTATTAGAAGGGGAGGTTAGTGTCAGGCGTTAGGTGGGGTTTATAATACTATATTACCAAAATTTTACATTTCATCATGAAAACTGCATTGAAATCATCAGACACTGCTGCAATACATACTCCCTTTTCAATATGATCGTTCATGGATTGCTCTCCATTTGAGGAAAACTGTTCCATTTGTGAACCCAGCCAGCCAGTAGTGTTGGGCGAACAGTGTTCGCCACTGTTCGGGTTCTGCAGAACATCACCCTGTTCGGGTGATGTTCGAGTTCGGCCGAACACCTGATGGTGTTCGGCCTTTTAAGTTCGGGTTCGCCCCGAACTATTGAATGGCCGCCGAACAGGGCCGAACAGGGCCCCTGTTCGGCCGAACTGGGCCCTGTTCGCCCGAACATGCCACAATACGGCCCCCCTATGGGGTCGCAGGCATAAGGGGGGAGCATGCCCCGATCGCGGGGGGGGGGGGTCGGAAATTCCCCCCACCCCCTCCGCTAGCGCTCCCCCCTCTGCCCGCTTCCCAATACAAAAGTTTAAGGAAAGTACCTGTGGTAGTGGATGGCCTGGCAGTGGCACTGTGGAGTGAGGAGGAGGAGTCCGGAGAGTGACGCGTTGAGGGAGGCCGGGCAGCGGGCGTGAGGTCAGAGAAAGGGCGGAAGTACCACAAGGGTACTACCGCTGAACCGCCCGCTGCCCGGCCTCCCTCAACGCGTCACTCTCCGGACTCCTCCTCCTCACTCCACAGTGCCACTGCCAGGCCATCCACTACCACAGGTACTTTCCTTAAACTTTTGTATGGGGAAGCGGGCAGAGGGGGGAGCGCTAGCGGAGGGGGTGGGGGGAATTTCCGACCCCCCGCGATCGGGGCATGCTACCCCCTTATGCCTGCGACCCCATAGGGCCCCCAAAAGCGAGATGTTCGGGGAGTTCGGGGTTCGGCCCGAACATGCCGAACATCGCGGCCATGTTCGTCGAACTTTCCCGAACCCGAACATCCAGGTGTTCGCCCATCCCTACCAGCCAGCTGCGGTTTCCAATTCAACATTTTCAGACACTTTCCAATATTTTTAGCGCTAACTTGTTATGCACTTCTGCCAATCTGTAACTGCAAAGACTTTATAACTATGACAGATTGGTGAGATTAATTAATGGTTTTAACATTCTAGGTTTGAAAGATTGCACGACATAAATGGGGAAACAAGGAAAGGAATAGCCTGGTGATTAAATGTGTAGTTAAAAAAAAAAAACTTGAGGAATTTGTTCTAATGTCTGAATACCTGTGTCAGCAATCTATTGACAGCACAGAAGTTGTCCCTGTATAAGGCATGTATTAGGGCTATTTGAAAAATTAAAAATCAGTTCCTGGCCCGGATTTATATCACAGGAGCCTATAGGCACAGATGTCCTGGGTCCTTAGACATCACCCTCCATGAACCTACAAGGGAGGCTCTCAGGAGGGGGGGGGGGGAGTGAGCCTCCTTTCCATCATCAGGCACCTGTAGGCATGTGCCTACAGGGCCTTTAGTAAATGCAGCCTTGGGTAGTTCTCATACTACACAAATTTGGAACAGCTTACAGAAACTGTACTGAGGAGCACCGGTTGTGGAGAGAAGTACACAAGGCAATAGGGTCTGAGCTTATTGACAGTTCATTCATCAGTTTACAAAGATTTGTTGAGATTTGGGGCCTAAAGCACTAACTATAAACTATACTATACATCGTTTGTTTTTTTGTCAACTTTACTTTAAAGCATGATTCCCTGATATTTAACACCCATGAAAAAAGTGTTGTGTTGATATGTGCTTGTTATTGTGCACATAAATTAACAGACTTGCATGAAATTGCACATAAATTATCTAACTGGGTAGTACCAAGTAATTAATGGCAGCTTTTCAGCTGTCCCACCTGCATAGATTAAGGACTAACTTAAAGGAATACTGTAGGGGGTCGGGGTAAAAACAGTTCAACTTACCCGGGGCTTCTAACGGTCCCCCGCAGACATCCTGTGCCCACGCAGCCACTCACCGATGCTCTGGCCCCGCCTCCGGTTCACTTCTGGAATTTCAGACTTTAAAGTCGGAAAACCACTGTGCCTACACGGCCGTATCCTCGCTCCTGCTGATGTCACCAGGAGCGTACTGCGCCGGCACAGACCATACTGGGCCTGTGCAGTACGCTCCTGGTGACATCAGTGGGAGCGGGGACACGGCTGCTCAGGTGCTTTGGTTTTCAGACTTTAAAGTCAGAAATTCCAGAAGTGAACCAGAGGCGAGCCGGAGCATCGGGGAGTGGCTGCGTGGGCACAGGATGTCTGCGGGGGACCATTAGAAGCCCCGGGTAAGTTCAACTGTTTTCCCCCGACCTCTTACAGTAGTCCTTTAAAGCAGGAGCGGTCAGTCATACTATCCCAGGGGGGAAAAACATATATAAGTAGATATCTACTTGATCTTCTTACATAACAGATGTATTGTACTGTCCACATTTTGATTTCAGTGATTTTTTTTTTTTATAGTAAATAAAGATAATTCTTTTTCTGGTATTTTTTATCTTACTTCCCTCTGACTGAAGCCAGTTCTGATGTCATTTTCTCTGTAAGGCCTTTTTCACACCACATGCTATTCCGATTTGCAATTTTGAATCGGTACTGCATGCTGCGTTTTTTCTGTGTTTTTCTGCTTGAGTTGATAGCATCCAGGGAAAATCGGATTCAGAAATCGTATTTGCGATATACAGTGTGCAAGAAGCCTTACTTTTTTTTCTCCTACAGGCTGCACTGTCATGGTTAGCTTGCTTTGTAACACATGTGAGCACAACATAAATCAGATTTTTAGCAGCTCACTGAACTGCCCTCAGCCAATCAGACAAGAGCAGGAATGTGGGAGGGGTGATGATACGCTTCCTTTTTGTTGCCAGGCTGACTGAGATAAGATTTATTTCAGCAGAAACATTTTTGAATAGGTTGGAGTAGTGCTTGCAATGCAGGGTAAGGGAGCAGGCTGCATATTAAACACAGAGCAGTGGGTAAATGGAATTTGATTCTGTGGCTGTGTAGGAACACACTAAGCAGAATCCCAAAAATAAAACAAAACATAACTTAAAGAGGAACGCCAGTGAAAATAATGTAATAATTAAAAGTGCTTCATTTTTACAATAATTATGTATAAATGATTTAGTCAGTGTTTGCTCATTGTAAAATCTTTCCTCTCCCAGATTTACATTCTGACATTTATCACATGGTGACATTTTTACTGTTGGCAGGGGATGTAGCTGCTGCATGTTTTTTTGGCAGTTGGAAACAGCTGTAAACAGCCATTTCCCACAATGCAACAAGGTTCACAAACAGGAAACTGCCAGGAGTACCACGGTCCACAGAGCTACTTGTGGGAGGGGTTTCACCACAATGGGCTTGATTCACTAATTGACTCTAAGCCGGTTAGTGTTCCCTAAGTGTTGGTGGGCGCAAACCACGGCGTTAGGTGGTTTGCGCCCACACAGTTGAAACAATCACACTCACTGCGTGCACAGCGAGGATAATAGTGCACATTGCTGGTCATTGCACCTGATGCAATGAACATGATGCATCGGGTGCCCGTTAAGCAGCGGTATGATGCGCCACTTTGGGGGCACCCGATGCGTCATTTTCATCGCATCGGGTGCGACTTTTAGGGACCAGAGGGTGCAATGTTATTGTCGAACCGTGCACTAATATCGGCACACCCGCGCTGCGCGCGCAGTGCACGGGGCCGCGTGTAAAGCAGCTTTGCGCACACTAGCGGCCAAATAGGGCTTTTCACACCGGCGCTAACACTTAGCGCCAGTTAGTGAATCAAGCCCATTATCAGTCATACAGCACCCCCTGATGGTCTGTTTGTGAAAAGGAATAGATTTCTCATGTAAAAGGGGGTATCAGCTACTGATTAGGATAAAGTTCAATTCTTGTTCGGAGTTTCTCTTTAATTTAAAGCATTGACTGTACTTACAGTCGATGCTGTTCTGGTCTGATAGTATAGTGCAGTATCCACTGATGCTGAGCTCTTTGCAAATGATACAATCAGCATAATCTAACAGAACTGTCAGATTTTCAGATCCTACTGTGAGTGACAGTGACATAGAAAAAAAGTAATTTATAGTGCATTTTACTATTGGAGAAATGCACATATTTATGTTTTTATTTTTATATTTTTAATATTACAATTTTTGGCGGATAGTTGTCCTTTAAGAGTGAGAAAAAGCAAAAAAAAAAAAAAGTTACTTTTAATTATTATCGGAACTATAGATGCACTAAATTCAGTATGTAATTACTAAAAAATTACGCAAAATTATGGCTCCTGATTACATTTACATACAAACTAAATTACGTGTTTTCCTGAAATTTTGCATTGCGATTTAGCATTGTTATTGCGAATTTCGATGCAAAATGACGATAATGTGAAATTCTTGCTCATCCCTGTCACATTCTTCTCCACTCTTGGAAAATGCTAAAGCCAGATAATTCATAATTTACATTTTTTCTGTACCTCGGCCTCTCAGCTCCGAGCCTCATCTTAAAATTTCATGATCAATTTTCTTTTTCATCTTTCTAGAGTTTATGAAAGAGAGCCAATTATATCTCCTTAATCTAAAGAAATGTGCGGCTCTTGATTAATTGCCTACGTAAAGAGATGGGAGATGGGAGGATGAAAAGATCTATATAGCGGCGCTCTGATTAATATCGCTGCTCGTGTAGGCCGCTAATGCGGGGTTACTCGCTGTCAGCGGGTGGGTGTGCGTCCGGTGGGGGGCTGATGGGGAGATGGAAATTGTCACATACAGAGACAGTTTAAAGGGCACTTTTGATCTAATAGCTTCGTGCTCTGCTGAATTCCTTACACAGCAAGTGTTTCACCTGTAATAGGATTGTAATAGGATTCATACAATAATCAGGAAACCCCCGATAATCAAAGATAGTACAATCTCACCGCATTGATGCAGTATAAAGGTACCCATTATTGATACAATCTTCATTGTACAATCTTACACTTCTGTGTAGTATGAGGCCCCTTTTCCACTTGCATTGATAATCTGTGCTGTGTTCCCTTGTATTACCGCAGGGTAACGCATTAATACAAGGCAATGGGGCCGAGAACACTTACTGCCTAGAACACTTAACGTGTCATGCCGCAAGTGCCCAATCCGCCGCAAAGTCAACAGCATGTTACCGGCTAACTTCTGCGGCAATGCAGTGGCGCCGGGAGTAATGTAAGTCATTGGGCGATGCAAGAATTTTTAACATTGGCGGCGGCAGTGAGGCGCGCATGTGGGGAACGACAGAAATAACCCGGGAATCCCAGTAATGGGAGGGAGTATGTCATGGGGCGAGGGGTGGCAAAAGGTGAGCGGGTGGGGGCGAGTTTTAGCGGTGCTGTTCGCGCACTCCGTTGCAGGCTAATGTGTTTGTAGTTCTGCGATTGGAGGGCAATGTGATGGGGCAGAGCATCAAGGGCGTAGCAATAGGGGTTGCAGAGGTTGCGACCGCATCGGGGCCCTTGGGCCAGAGGGGCCCTCCTTCAAACACAGTATTAGCTCTCTATTGGTCCTGTGCTCATAATAATCACTTATTAGATACTTTGAATAGTGGTAATCAGTAACAAGCTGTTCCCCATTTCCTTCTTGCACCTCTGACACTGTAGTTGCCATTGGTAGATTTTGGTGCGCAGTATCAATTGTTATGTATAGAGTGTTTGGGGGGCCCTATTGTAAAACTTGCATCGGGGCCCACAGCTCCTTAGCTACACCACTGCGGAGAATTGCACTGCATACCCACAGCCCAGGTGTAAAACTGGCCTCAGGAACTACCTAAAGTATCTAATCAGAGTAAATTCACTCAGTTTTCGTTTTTACTACATAGATCTGGTAAGATTGTACAGACCAGATTGTATTATTAACGGTACAATATTTTCCTCAGATGATCATTCGAACAGATTTCTGTCCGTAAACATTGTTGCATTGTGGGAAATAACAGCTGTTTCCAACTGCCAAGCAACCAGTATCTCCCTCTGTACATATGTATATAACAACTATCCCATTGTTAGTGGGTGTGTTTATAGATAAGGGCAGTTGGTGGTTTTTTTATGTCTGTCAGTAGTAAAGGTGATTTCCAGCAGGCTCAGGGTGGTTCAAATATCATGAATGATTAACACAGCAATTATCAATCACTCCTTGAGCTATCTTCTATTTTTGAACTTCTCTTTAAAATGCTCATCATCGCTAGATAATTAAAATCATCACGCTGCGCCCGTAACTGACGTCTCAATAGTAGGACAGTAGGACCCTTTAAAGTGGAAATGGGGCTTCTGCAAGCCTCCAGCAGCCGTCCTTTTCCCGCGCCGGTCCTCCACGAGCCTCCATTCTCCCGCCGCCAGCTACTTTTGGTGAAGCCGCCGGGCCATGCGTATCCCTTCTTCGCGTTCCAGTTTGCAATAGCGCTATTGTAGACATGAACACGTACAAAGGATACGCTTGGCAGGGCTGCGCAGGCCTCGACTCACAAGTCGAGGAACGGAGTGGCGGCAAGAGAACGGAGGATCGTGGAGGAGCGGCGTGGGACAGGACGGCTGCTGGGGGCTGGCAGAAGCCCCAGGTAAGTGAAACAGTTTGTTTTAAATCTATCTTCAGTTCCGCTTTAAAAAAAAAAAAAAGATCATAACGTGTTTATTTTACCGCAGTACTGTTAGGTTGGGAGGTTGGACAGCCGAACATCCTGTAATACCAGTAGGGCGATCCATTAAAAATCATAAAAATTTATGAAGCGGCCAGGTTCATAACGCAGAATATTTCCACGGCAGAAACGGGTTATTTTATGCAGAAATCTGCAGAGATAGGCAGGAATTTCTTACCGTTAAAAGCGCTCCTTATTTTTCTTTGTCAGACCTGCGTCCATTATCCGCGTACATATTTCCCAATGCCAAATAGTAATTGATGTGAAGTTGAGGTTTAATGAAGTGACATTAAACAGGCATCATTAGGCACTTAGCTTTTCTATTAGGTTAGACAGGCTGTTGATAAATACATTATGTCCCTTCAAACTCGGGCGATGAGACTGGAGGTTATTCACGACAACACCCAGCAGTATGCGGCCGGTGAACCGCAGCCACCAATCAGCAAGGAGCTTTGAATGCGGTTCTGAAACTTAAAGGAGAACCATTATCATTTGTCATTATCGGATCTCGACTCTTACATTTCATGTGCAGCCCCCTCTTCCATGTGGATCATCGATGTACAGCAGCCCCTCCCATTCCATGTGCAGCCTCCTCTTCCATGTGGATCATCGATGTACAGCAGCCCCTCCCATTCCATGTGCAGCCCCCTCTTCCATGTGGATCATCCATGTACAGCAGCCTCTCCCATTCCATGTGCAGCCCCCTCTTCCATGTGCATCATCCATGTACAGCAGCCCCTCCCATTGCATGTGCAGCCCCCTCTTCCATGTGTAACATCCATGTACTGCAGACCCCTCCCATTTCATGTGCAGCCCCGTCTTCCATGTGGATCATCCATGTACTGCAGCCCCCTCCCATTCCATGTGCAGCCCCCACTTCCATGTGTATCATCCATGTACAGCAGCCCCTCCCTTTCCATGTGCAGCCCCCTCTTCAGGGGCGTAGGAATAGGCCCTGCAGCCCCTGCGCCCGCGGGGGGGCCCGGCCCCCCCCTGGGGCCCGCTCGGGGCCGTTTTGTGGGTGCTGGAGGGGTGGCAGCATGAGGGGAAAGCCTTGCCCACAGTCGGCGGGGAGAGGGGTAGTTCCCCCCTCTCCCTCACCTCGGGGCTCTCCCCTCTGCGCTCCCCTCCAGCTCGTAAGTGTCTGCGGGGCTGTGGTGGGCAGCGAGCGGCGGGCAGATACATACCTGCTTCCGTGCGTTCCATCGGAGACTTCTCCCTCTAGCGGCTGACGTCACTTCCAAGTGACGTCAGCCGCTAGAGGGAGAAGTCTCCGATGGAACGCACGGAAGCAGGTATGTATCTGCCCGCCGCTCGCTGCCCACCACAGCCCCGCAGACACTTACGAGCTGGAGGGGAGCGCAGAGGGGAGAGCCCCGAGGTGAGGGAGAGGGGGGAACTACCCCTCTCCCCGCCGACTGTGGGCAAGGCTTTCCCCTCATGCTGCCACCCCTCCAGCACCCACAAAACGGCCGCGAGCGGGCCCCGGGGGGGCACTCAGAAAATCTGCAGGGGGGCCCGGTGGGGCCTAGTTACGCCCCTGCCCCTCTTCCATGTGTATCATCCATGTACAGCAGCCTCTCCCATTACATGTGCCGCCCCCTCTTCCATGTGTAACATCCATGTACTACAGCCCCTCCCATTCCATGTGCAGCCCCCTCTTCCATGTGTATCATCCATGTACTGCAGCCCCTCTCCCATTCCATGTGCAGCCCCCTCTTCCATGTGTAACATCCATGTACAGCAGCCCCTCCCATTCCATGTGCAGCCCCCTCTTCCATGTGGATCATCCATGTACAGCAGCCCCTCCCATTCCACGTGCAGCCCCCTCTTCCATGTGGATCATCCATGTACAGCAGCCCCTCCATATTTCATGTGCAGCCCCCTCTTCCATGTGGATCATCCATGTACTGCAGACCCCTCCCATTTCATGTGCAGCCCCCTCTTCCATGTGGATCATCCATGTACAGCAGCCCCTCCCATTTCATGTGCAGCCCCCTCTTCCATGTGGATCATCCATGTACAGCAGCCCCTCTCTTTCCTGAACAGCTCCCTGGCCTTGAGCATCAGTTTCCTTGTTCATGTGTTGCTCCCCATTTTCATCTTCCTCTTTCATATGTAGTAACCCCTCCTTCGTGATCAGGTGTCCCTTGCCCTGCAGCTGCTCAAGGCCCAGGCCTTTGTGGCCCTTCCAGAAATGAGGTGCACGGACGCGCCCACACATACACAGAAACCTGCGAATACAGCTGTGGATAGATCTTTTAGAGGGACTAGCGGTGCACTGGAGGGCAGCAGAACTACAGCGAGGGACCACATAGACTTCTAGGGGCTGGAAAAATCCCCAGGTAAGTAAATTTTAATTTTGTCCTTTCAGCTCGGATATCCTTTAACATGTCACCTTGAATGACACTCAGAGATGGGGTTATAAGGGTTGTCTCTGCCATCCTTTCATTATCAGAGAGAAAGGAATCACTCTGCATATGTCACGCAGCGAATAGATTGAGTGCATGTCTCTCTGCCTCTCTGCGCTGTCCAGCCCCCTCCATTCACGCAGAGCATCGGCAAGCTCTTCTCCGGCAGAGATTTTGGCTTCGCCCGGGTAGCCCATGCTGTGCTTTTAAAGATGAAAAGCGTTCCCAAAGCACACAGTGTTCCAGGTTGATGTTAAGAAGCAAATAGGGAGTCTCAGTGGGTGACCATTTACATATCATTATTTAGAAGGCCTGTCTGAGCGCGGCTTGATCCCGGCTGTGTGATTACAGGGCTGCAAGTTTGTCGACTTTAAAAAATAAAGCTTTATTTAAAGTGAAATTCTACTTTGGTTGTAAAAATTGCCATAAGTATAGATGGGTGCCGCCAGGGCTATAACTGCAATTTATCCAAGCTTCATGGAGTCCACCATGCCTCCATTTCCCAACCTCCTCCACAAGGGGTCATATAACCAGTTCAGCCACCATAACCCCCTAAAGCAAGAGCTGCTACCATTACTCCACCCACTCCATAACAAGTGCAGCCATTATAACTCCTCCTATAACAAGAGCTGCTACCATTACTCCACCCCTCCATAACACGTGCAGCCATTATAACTCCTCCTATAACAAGAACTGCTACCATTATTCCACCCCTTCATAACAAGTGCAGCCAATATGACCTCTCCTGTAACAAGAACTGCTACCATTACTCCACCCCCTTCATAACAAGTGCAGCCAATATGACTCCTCCTGTAACAAGAACTGCTACCATTACTCCACCCCCTCCATAACAAGTGCAGCCAATATGACTCCTCCTGTAACAAGAGCTGCTACCATTACTCCACCCCCTCCATAACAAGTGCAACCATTATAACTCCTCCTATAACAAGAACTGCTACCATTACTCCACCCCCCTCCATAACAAGTGCAGCCAATATGACTCCTCCTGTAACAAGAACTGCTAGCATTACACTACCCCCTCCATAACAAGTGCAGCCAATATGACTCCTCCTGTAACAAGAACTGCTACCATTACTCCACCCCCTCCATAACAAGTGCAGCCATTATAACTCCGCCTATAACAAGAACTGCTACCATTACTCCACCCCCTTCATAACAAGTGCAGCCACTATAACTCCTCCTATAACAAGAACTGCTACCATTACTCCACCCCCTCCATAACAAGTGCAGCCATTATTACTCCTCCTATAACAAGAACTGCTACCATTACTCCACCCCCTTCATAACAAGTGCAGCCACTATAACTCCTCCTATAACAAGAACTGCTACCATGACTCCACCCCCTCCATAACAAGTGCAGCCAATATGACTCCTCCTGTAACAAGAACTGCTAGCATTACACTACCCCCTCCATAACAAGTGCAGCCATTATAACTCCTCCTATAACAAGAACTGTTACCATTACTCCACCCCCTCCATAACAAGTGCAGCCATTATAACTCCTCCTATAACAATAGCTGCTAACATTACTCCACCCCTTCATAACAAGTGCAGCCACTATAACTCCTCCTATAACAAGAACTGCTAGCATTACACTACCCCCTCCATAACAAGTGCAGCCATTATAACTCCTCCTATAACAAGAACTGTTCTCATTACTCCACCCCCTCCATAACAAGTGCAGCCAATATGACTCCTCCTGTAACAAGAACTGCTAGCATTACTCTACCCCAGGGGTTAGGAACCTTTTTGGCTGAGAGAGCCATAAACACCACATATTTTAAAATGTATTTCTGTGAAAGCCATACAACATGTTTCAAACTGGGACAGTGTGCTTGCGCAGCAGAGGGCTCATGACCCTATTGCCATGGTGATGTGTATACAGTTGATCCACCAGGCAGCGGCAGTGTCAGACACGTCTTCAGCTTCTCTTGGGTTTCAGCACTTCAGCAATTTCCTGAGAGCTAGACAGGAGAAATACTGACTAACAGCTTGTACAATTAGCTAGCTGACTTGGGGGTTGATTCACTTTGTAGGACGAGATCCCCGCACTTAAATGACAGGCAGCCTATTGGGCCAATCGAAGTGCAGGGATCTTGCCCTATAAAGTCACTGGCCCTGGCAGGGTCCAGAGTGGGACAATTGGAGCAGCTGTTCGTTTTGGGGGACCTGACAGACTACGGGGGCTGGAAGGATATTGAGGTAAGTGAAAATCCACTTTTTTGTCCCTATTCAGGTGCGCTTTTAGAAAACAGAAGGCAAGTCCTTATTATCACTCCTTGCATCCTCCATACACAAATTTACCTTACGCAGACCATTCTTGTAGCATATTTACCTTAAGGGAGTTTGAAGTGGAATTAAAAACAAAAAACGGATACTTACCTAAGGAGAGGGAAGCCTCTGGGTCCTACAGAGCCTTCCCATTCTCCTGCTGGTCGCCATGTTTCCCCGCAGGCTCCCTGTTACCAGTCTAAGACCAATCAGTTGAAGACTGCTCTCTTCTGCCTTGGCTGGTCTTTGGAAGCACTCAAGCTCCCAAAGACAGGTGGCTCTGTACTGCGCACGCGCAAAGTACAGAGCCACCTGTCTTTGGGAGCCCGAGTCCTCCCGAAGAGTCCAGGACTTCCTAAGTCTCCTGCGGTGGGAGATTTGAACAGAGAGGCCTGTGGGGGAATGAAGGGATGAGGAGAGGAGCAGGCAGGCTCTATAGGACCCAGAGTCTTCCCTCTTCTTAGGTAAGTATCTTTTTTTTGTTTTTAATTTGGCTTCAGATTTACTTTAATTCTAAACTGTGGAATATAATCCAAGCAGCAAGTGCTGAAGTACAAGAAACGGAGATGAAATCAGGAGTTAAGCAAGTAAGTTTAGCTCTGCAGTGAGATGAACTCTGGATTCTCCCCCGAAGGTGTTGGCAGGTTTTCCGCACTATTAAAGGCGTTGTTAATTAAAGTGTCTTAACTTAGCGCTGGTTAATTGTCATTACCTTACATGATTAGCTGCTAACGAGTAAAAATGGGCAATTTCAATTTTAGTAAATAGCACCGAGAACTTGTTAACGGGGCGATTGCTGCCCCGAAGGCAATGTGCAAGCACCCAGCACAGCTGACAATGGTGTCCTTAGATGACATTTCAATTTAGGCTCAGTGGAGCTTTAAAATCCTCCTCCGGGCACAAACGTTTCCTTGTGCCGCGTAAGGATAAGACGAAAAATTCTCCAAATGCGCAAATTCTCTACTGTCCCGGGAAGTGGAAGCTGTGCCACCAAATGAAAGTCACTAGTTCCGAATCAGTTAACTGGCAGCTGGATAATATTCACCTTAAACCAGAAAGAAAAATAGAATAAGTCAAACCTGAAGCCCAAAAACATAAACTTATGAGATAATAAATTGTATGTATAGTACAGGAAAGAAATAGACTATTAGTAGAAAAGTCTCATATTGTTTTCCAGTACAGGAAGAGTTAAAAAACTTCAGTTGCTATCTATGCAAAAGAGCTTCTCTGAACTCTCTGACCCAACTTGGGTCGAATACAGCCCTGTTTTCTGAAGCACTTAAAGAGACACAGAAGTGTCTTTTTTACATTCGTTTTGTATCCAGCCGTCTTCAGCATTAAATTCCAAGGTGATTTGCCGCATTCCAGTGGCAAAACGAGTGATTTATGCCCCAGAAATAGCCTAGGAAGGTTCCAGACTTTCCAGGATTTTGCTTCCTGGTAGAGGCAGAGCTGTGCACAGTCGTTCTTCCCCTTATCCAGTCAATCTCCGCCTCTCCCCGCCCCTCTCAGTCTTCTTTCACTGAGAGTGGTTGAGAGAGGCGGAGATCGGTGGAGATTGACTGGATAAGAGGCAGAGCCTCAGCTCGGCTCTGCCTCTCCCAGGTAGCAAAATCTGCGACTTGAAAAGTCATAGAACTTTGCTGGGCTATTTCAGGTGCATAAATCACTTTTTCTGCCGCGGGAATGTGGTGATCAGCTTGGAATTTAATGCTGAAGATGGCTGGATATGAAACTAAGGTAAAAAAGACACTTCAGTGTCTCTTTAAACAGCCAAGAAACAGTAAGAAACAGCTTGAGATAAGGTTTTACTGCAGGAAAGTTCAAAGGGTCATTATTTCTTCTTTGTTTTATAGTTTAAAAGATAGAGTGTGGGTTTAAAACTGCAACAGTATGATGCAATGTTTTTTTTAAAAAGCTATATTTAGTTGATCGGGTCTGTGTTGCTGCACAAGTGGCTCATGCCTGTGCAGTAGTGATCCGGGCCAGATTTTTCCAAAGACTGTGCTAAAAAGCTTTTTTTTTCGGGGATCCTAGAGCTGGAACGGGCCTGCGGAGTAAGAAGAGGGAAGCCTCTTTAGGATCCAGAGGCACCCCCTCCCGAGGTGAGTAACTCCAAGGGGCACTTTTTTTTGCTTCTGGTTTCCTTTAAGCTTACAGTCAATTCTGGAAAGCATTGATTTAAAATCAAAAGGTATTTTTTAATTACATTGTTTGTGATGGAGCAGAATGTGCTGTACACGCAGATAGGCACCCAGTATAACAAGAACTCTTTACTGAAGAAAAACATGCAGAGATAAATCCTACACCACCATCAGGAAGTGCAGATTACTTAAAAAGTGGATCTGAGATGAACTTTTACTCATTGCATAATTGTGTTCCTTTCCTATTGTTTATAGGGCATTCCTCAAGCCAAATACTTTTTTGGTTTTGTTTTAATACTCTAATTCCCTATAAACTAAACAAGCCACGCCCACAGGTTTTCAGAGAGCCAAGGCACTTTCAGACAGTAGCAAGGGCTCATGGGAGCTCAGTCTGGGCAGGAGGAGGGGGAGGTGTTACTAGCCATTGATTTCAGAGGCAGAGGGGAGGAGTGAGGAGGAGAGGGGATTAGGATTTTTTGCTCAAGATGCAGATAAGCCTGCCTCTGTGTAATGTTTACAAGCAACATGGCTGCTGTCATTGTATTACAGGAAGAAATATTCATATTCTATTAAAGCTGTTTGCAGCTAGATTTGCTGTGTAAACTATCTAAACTTTAGATAAGATATATAGACAAGTTACTTGTTATATTTAGTTTTTCATCTCGCATCCGCTTTAAAACAAACAGAATACAGAGTGAATACAGGAAATAAGAACCCCATTCAGATCATCATCGCATCTTACACACAGTGACATCTTGTGGTTGTTTTACTATACTGCAGTTTAAGGTAACTGTTGTTTAATCTATAACAGTTTGCATAGCACTGACACATGTACAGAACATTTTAGCAAGGGTGGAGTTCCCCTTTGAGTTTGCCGTCACCCCTGACATGGAGGTTTAGTTAGCTAGTAGAGGTATTGGGCACCTGACACAACAGCTGCACGCGATGCCTTGTGTCACTAGAAGTTAGCGGAATCTAAGCTAGTACAGTAAAACCATTCCTTCAGTGAGAAGCTCTTCCTCACCTTTATTATTCATGAGAGACAAGACACGGAACAGTGTAGCTTGCGGATGTGTCCTTGCTTAGCTTCGTTCCCGTCTTCCCTGTCTGCCGCCTCTCCACCATCTCATCCCTGTGAGGGATATTAATAATCGACTATCTCTCCCACCTTCAAATACGTAGAGAAGCCCCCCCCCCAACCGATCTCATTACAATGTCTGTCAGGGTTTCTGTTCTTTCTCTTGTTGGGTAAAAAGTTCTTCAGTTGGGTCACCCTGGTTTAGACACAGCAAATTAATATTTTATGTGTAAAATTATGAGCCTTTCGTGAGAGGAATTTGAGAAAAGGTGGAAGGTTTGGAGCTAAAGTAACTCTGGTTAGGCGGATAACCCACACAGTTAAAATATGGCATTGTGAGTCACAATGCCATATTTTAACTGTGTGGGTTATCCGCCTAATTTGTGACAAGTCCCACCAGTCAAAAGGTTAGTAAAAGCCAATGTCAATTAAAAAAAACAAAAAAAACAAAAACAGATACTTACCTAAGGAGAGGGAAGGCTCTTGATCCTATAGAGCCTCCCCATTTCTATCCCAATCTTCTCGTTCCAACAATGTCACCCCCGTTTGAATTCCCCAGCTATCGGACACTTTGGGAAGTCTTCGGGGAGCCAGAGTGCTCCCAGAGAGGGGCACTCCGTATTGTGCACGCGCGGGACTGTGAGAGGAATGGGACCCAGAGTCTGCCCTCTCCATAGGCAAGTATCTTTTTCTTTTTAATTTCACTCCACATTCACTTTAAGGCCTGGTTCCCATTGCGTTACGCTCACTTCCCATTGCGTTGCGCTCGCGTCAGCTTTTTGTTATTTATGATGCAATTTTTATTTCCGATTCCCGCCGCTTGGGTGGGCGTTGCGTTTTTGGGAAAAGTGCTTTTCTAATCGCTTTTCCTGAGCGTTTTTTTTAATTCACTCCCTGACGCAAGTCAGGACGTGATCTCTGTGTCCTGGAAAAGAATAAATACAATGTATTTATTCTTAAAAACGCGAACTCAATCTATGTACAAAGCAATTTTGTGAGCGTTTTGCGTTTTTCCTGTACCTTCCATTGAGGCGGAATCGCCTCAAAAATGGTGCAGGCAGCGCCAGTGGCGTAGCTAAGGAGCTGTGGGCCCGATGCAAGTTTTACAATGGGCCCCACAAGCACTCTATACATAACAATTGATACGGCACACCAAAACCTGCCAATGGCAACCACAGTGTCAGAGGTGCAAGAAGGGGATAGGGAGCAGTTTGTTAATGATTACCACTATTCAAAGTATCTATAGAAGTGATTACTACCAGCACAGGACCAAAAGAGAGCTAATACTGTAGCTGAGGGAGGGCCCCTAGGCTTACTCTTACCCCAGGTTCCCTTTAAAGCAGGGGTCTCAAACTCGCGGCCCTCGATACAATATTTTGTGGCCCTCGCCAGCAAAAGCTTCCTTATAGTTCGCTTCAGTGCTCCCAAGTAATCCGCCGCATCCCCGCCGCTAAACGAGGGCTGCAGAGCCCCCAAATCGCCCAGGGGGCAATCCGGCGGCATTTCCTGGAAGGGGCAGAGCTTTCAGCTTCAGCTCTGGCCCTCCTGACGTCAATCGCGGCGCATCGCCACCTCTGCCCGCCCCTCTCACTCTTCCTTCACAGAGAGGGGCGGGGAGAGGCGGCGATGCACCGCGATTGATGTCAGGAGGGGCAAAGCTGAAGCTGAAAGCTCTGCTCCTTCCAGGAAATGCCAGCGGATTGCCCCCCGGGCGATTTGGCGGCTCTGCAGCCCTCGTTTTGCGGCGGGGACACGGCGGATTACTTGTAATGGGAGCAATGAAGCGAACTATAAGGTAAAATAGGCAAAATAGTTTGCTTCAGTGTGAATTTGATTTTGAAATAAAAATCAATGCAGGGGGGGGGGGGGATAGCTGCTGACTTTGTTTGTGAAATCCCTTATGCGGCCCAGCCTCATCCTGACTTTGCCTCCTGCGGCCCCCAGGTAAATTGAGTTTGAGACCCCTGCTTTAAAGGAATCCAGTCATGGATTGTAGGATCACTCATGGTATCCCCACTGGAGAGGCCCTGGTAAAATCATGCTTAGGGGTACCGGCAAGACATGAACTTAACTTTCCCTCCTATGTTATTTTCTTCCGAATCAGATAAGTGTTGATGTTTTACACATTAATACTCCCTTTGATGGGAGTTCTATAGGGAGCGGAGCGCGCATCGTACAGGAAAGAGTATTAGAATGTAATCAACAAAGCTGCTGTCACTTATTGGCCTTCAGGGGATTGCATATTCATTTTTATTAAGTTTAATTATAGCGGCTCCATAAAATGCTCTCGTTTGGTGTTGTGTGAAAAATGCACAAGTTAATCACTCGTGACATTTAATTGGTGCATTTTTTCCCCCCACATCAGTATCTTGAACTAGAAAAGGGCGCGAGATGAAAGTATTCTGAGACGCTGACACCCGTTGACTGCTTTCAGTAGGTTACCCGTTCGTCATCTGGGCAGTATATAATTCATGCAATTAACAAAAACCTAAAGGTATTAGGGCTACTACAAGCTAACGCTAGACTCCAAAAGCAACCAGCAGTGGGAGGAATAGAGAGGACGGGTTGCTGCTGGGGTAGTATGCCTTGCAGACTCGGCAGGGTATGTGGCGGCAGGGAGCTTTTATAGTTACCTGTCCGGACGGCTAGATCAACTTCTTCTCTCCTGCAATATGCTGGTGATATAACCCCAACATGTCTTCTCTGTTCCAATCACATGGTATGACGTGATCAGGATCCAGGAGACCGTGGCAGCATTACAGCACCACCTGGTGGTAGAAGAGGGGTAATGGTAGAGTCTCTTCCATCACCCGTCTTCCACCACTGGGTAGCGCTGTAATGCTAACATTGTCTCCTAGATCCCGATCACAAGTCATGTCATGTGATTGGGACCCAGACGACCTGCCGAACGTTCAAAACCCCCGGTGGAAGAAGAGAAGAAGCCGTCCAGAACAGATCAATATTACTGCTTACTGCCACACACTCGTTTGGCTGCACTAGGCAACCAACCAAGATATGCCAACAGATGTTTAGAATGCACCAGCAGCTGCTAATGGGTTAATTTAGGGTGCAGTCCTTCAGCTATTCTAAGCAGTTCCATAGACCGCAATGGAAGCTTGTGGCTGTGGTGGTTTTTTACTTGGGCACTGGTGACTGGCTACAACATAGCTGAACACCATTCAGTAGCTGGTGCCAGGGTACAGGGTAGTCCTAAGTCGGCTATTACCGTACCATGCAGGCCCGGACTTAGCTTATACATAGCCATGCTTTGGATCGAGCGATCGGTAGTATTAGGTGGGTTAAGGGAAAGGGTCAGGAGATGATAGAGATAATAGTGTAGTAAAGAACTTTGTTTTGGGAGGGGGGTTAGTGTTAGGCGTAGAGATAGGGTTATGCTTTGGGAGGGTTTTTTTTAAAAAAGAAGGTAGTTCTTTTTAAATAAGAACAGTGGCACTTTAAGACACGCCCCTGCCACACCTCTAACCACACTCCTTGCCATGCATTCCACAAAGAATACAGACTCAAAAGATGTAGTTTTATCATTCAAGTCACACTGGTCCTCTTTATCACCCCTGTCCTCTTGAACAATCTGATATTGAAAAGTGTCTTTACCAAGCATTTTTTTAAATTTTTTTTTTTTTTTTTACACTAAGTATACGCAGGACTTGATTCTGCTGCTTTTTGCATTAAGTACTATAGGCGGTAGGAGATTGTCAACATTTTTGCTACGGCAATCATTTATAGGCTGACAGCTGTGCTTTCAATATACCATCACAGCTTCCAGAACTGTTTCTTTTTAGAGAGTATAATGGTTCAGGCCATATTGTTACAGGTGACGGATCTGTCTTTGTTACATCCGTAAATGTCACCACAGGAACTGATGACGGCTGTGGCACTGACAGGTATCACTTGGATTCCCCCTCTGTCTAGAAATTTGGGGAGGGGGTCGGTTGGTAAGGGGGAGGAGGGGGCGGTGGGAAGAAACGCAATTGAAATTCTATCAGGACCTTTCAGTCAGTCTTGCAAATTTCCTGGTTTTTGAATTAGCCCTGCATTTCATTTCCAAATCACTGGAGATTACAGGCTGACACTGAGCGATGTGCAGGTGGAATTCTAAAGACCCCAAATGCAGCAGGCGAGATTAGGATCTGAAATTGTGAGCAGGCGCGGGGCTGCCTGTGAAAATGAGCTGTCACCGATCTCTAGATTGTGGGCTGAGATTCTTAATTCACGCTCTGCTCTGCTGCTGCTGCTACTGCAAACTGACAGCAGGAGATTGTGCATTGCACCAGCCCCGCCGACTGCTGCTGCTACTACACGTGGCAAGCCGAGCGGGGAAGAGGCCATGTGTGATCATTTTCCCAACATGCTTTGCAAGAGACACAGGCTTGTTCTATCAGCCGAGGATCCGGCAATGCGGGATGGCTGGAAACAAAAAAGATTAATTAGAAATTAGGATCTTAAAGTGCACCTGAACTCTTGCACAGAACAGAAGAAAAACAGAGAGAAATACACCCTGTATGTATTTAGAGAGTTTAGCCTGTCTAATTCCCCCTCATCTGTGACTAATTGCGAGTGTAATTCAATCTCTCAGCTGTGTCAGCTGGCTGCCTTGGCAGAGCAGCTAATTTGTAAACACAAGATGTTAAAAATATGTCTACTTCCTGCTTTCATGGAAGCAGACACACTGCAGATTGCAGGATTTGTAGCAGCTGTAACAAAAAATGTTTTTCTGTAAAGGTTATTGGGCTGGTGCTTATATTTTAGAGCACAGAGGAATTTCTGAGTTCAGGTCCGCTTTAAGCTGAAATAGGGCCCTAGGCATGGTAGTATCTTTGGATCATCCTTATGGAAGTGGCAGTTGTGCCCCATGAAACCTACTGAACCCCAGGCACCTTCTTGGGTTGCCAAAGCATGGTAGTAACTTTGGATCATCCTTATGGAAGTGGCAGATGTGCCCCATGAAACCTACTGAACCCCAGGCACCTTCTTGGGTTGCCTGGTGGATGAATCTGCTGTGTAGTATATCACAGCAAGAGCGGTGGGAAACTTGGATGCAATGGAGACCGTAAGCCAGCTGCTGGGATATAAGCGACTCGTGTGGTTAGGCTCTCATAGAAGCATGCACAAATATTACGTCCGTCGCGAGGAAATGACATAAGGATCTCTCATGCAGAGTCTGGAGATCTCTGATTAATGGATTGCACCGCTCTATGTCTATGGAGATTACATTTTGCAATTCCCCACGCCGCCCCCCTCTGCAGGGCTTCGCTTTATTATTCGCCATCTCATAAATATGAATGGGATGTAAAGCAGCCTTTGAGGCGTGTATAATTCAGCAGAGATCCCATCTCTGCGGCTGTCACCTGGGTGACACCTTGTGATCTGCCGGTAATAGGATGAGGCCGGGCCGTCCCTGTGCCAAGACGGCTCCTTTCTAGTGTCTCCCCCCAACCACCGTCACTGTCCAGACTGCTCATTAGACATCAAGAGACGATGCCGCCATCATGCAGGAGGCCTCATAAGCATCTATCAATGACAAGGTATTGGCGACGGGAGCTCTCCCGTTTGTTATCGAGACATGCATGTGTGTTGCCGTCAGTTGTTCGAGGTCCTTTGTGGATCTCAGAATTATAGGACAGTATCAAATTCAACTACAGGCGGAGAGCTAAATATACCATCTGTAAGTGGAACACTCACAAGTTACTTTTTTAGGAGGCTTTTGCAGATTAGGTGAAGCAACGGGTTGGAGCACACATTCGGTTGGGCGAAGCCATAGAGCATATTTTTAGTAAAATTGAGTCTTCTCAGTGCTAGTGGTAATATTGTGGAGATGGCATTTGGCTACTATATAGGCAAAGGTCCAGTGTCACAAGAATAACTACGTACCTGGAGCAGGTGCGGACGATTTGTAGAGGACAGCCTCCCCTGCGACTTACCACCCCCAGGCCCTGGACTCCCACGGGGGTTGTGCAATGACCTTGCAGCAGGAGTGGTGCCTTATGCAGGTCGTAACCCCAGAAGATGGTTGTTTACTTGTAAGCTTCTTGATCTTGGTTATACAGGTCGAGTTCCGTAGTGGAGCAGATCTGGAGACAAGCAGGGATCCAGCACCAGAACGAGTAGTCAGCCAGGCAGAGGTCGGTATCAGAGCGGGTAGTCGAACAGGCAAGGGTTTGGCAACGGAGCCGGTAGTCAGCCAGGCAGAGGTCGGTATCAGAGCGGATAGTCGTACAGGCAAGGGTTCGGCAATGGAGCAAGTAGTCAGCCAGGCCAGGGTCAACATACCAGGAGCAGGAACAGATTCAGAGGTCAAGCACAGGAGACAAAACAAACAGTACGGACGGACAAGCTGCAATACTTCAGCACTGATCGTTGGTTCTCTCCAGGTTAAATAGGCCTTTGGACGGAAGTGACGTACGAATCACGCCATGCACGCGTACGTCAATACGCATCACGCCGCGCATGCGCATGTTAATAGGCATGATGCCATGCATCATGCCACGCACGCGCACGCCATCCAAAACATGTACGCGCGGACGCCCAGTACGGGCGCACGCACGTCCGCATCCACATGGACGCGTCACCACTCCCATGCCATTCTAATGCGCATAACGCCCACGGGTATGGGCAGTAAGGCCCCCAGGAAACCAGCCACCCACACCAGGACGCCCACGGACATCAGTCTGTAGCCGCCGCCTTTCCTGGACATGTAAGTGACCGTGACACCCAGGCCTTGAAGAGCTACATCCTAAGAGGGCAACTGGCCATGTAAGAGAAGGGTACAAATTGATAAAGTAGGCTGGAAATGGGGAGCAAGAGGGATGCTGTTGCCTAAGAGAGCATGAAAGAGAGGTGCAGCTGTATGTGGTTAGTATATATTGAATGGGGATTCTGCCCATGGAATTGTGGATGCTGCTGACATGGAAGGGGTGCCTAATATTCAGGGCCGGATTTGTACTTTTTACCGCCCAAGGCCAACTATACTGTCTGTATGGTTGTTATCTCTGTGTGCCCCAATGAGCATTTTACTTACTTTCCATCATTGGATGTCACAGACAATAAGTATTTTAGTAATATGCGTATAGATTATAAGTTGTGTTTTCCTTAAGAACTTTATGTTATGTTTGCCATTTTGTTAATGATGGATCCACTGTGTCACTATGAGAATTAGGCTGATATGTACCTGCAGGGATAGAGCTTACAGGTCTTGCAGGGACGACACAAGTACAGGACACAGAGTACGAAGGGTTAAAGCTGTCCTTGTAAATGGGGATGGCTGCACAGAACAGCTTTACTGCCCCTCACTGAGCCGCCCCTAAATTTCTGGTGCCCTAGGCCATGGCCTATCTGGCCTTGCCAGAAATCCGGCCCTGCTAATATTGGCTATACTGCATAGCCAAAAGCAAGTGGCCACATATTACAGCTTACAACATGGATGGTGAAAGGCAAAGGGGTAGTGTTAGGAAATACAGAGGGGGTGGTTGGATTTAAGAATCAGGATTAGTTAGGAGATTAGGGTCTGATGTTAGAAAGGGCAGTACATTGGGGAGTGGCTAGGGTTAGGTGTCAGATAGCAGAAAGGGATTGTTAGAAGACTGTTGCATGGCGGGGTGAAGTACCAAAGGCCAAAAAGACTGCTCTGCGAATAGTGTAGGGAGATACTTTAGAAGATCGCACAGGGACCACTCAAGTCTGCAGCGACTAATAAGAATGACAAGACACAGAACATTTATATTGTGCTTTTCTCCTGGCAGACTCAAAGTGCCAGAGTTGAAGCCACTAGGGTGTGCTCAGTAAGCAGTAGCAGTGTTAGGGAGTCTTGTCCACTCACAGCACAGCATCTCACAGCACCTGAAGCACCTAGAGTCTAACTATAGAGTAGAGATGCACAGCAGCACATAACACATCAACAAAAGGCACAGTGCCATCGTATGGCCATTTAGCATACACACAATCTGAGCATGAAAGCTGGTGCACAATACAGTATTTCAACAAGTAGAAATTGGTTATCAAATGTTACCAATATACTAACTACAAGCATAGGTGCACCAACCAACTACAAATCCAGTTAAATTATGTGGTCACCTCATACGATGGCTCAGCTATAGGGTTTCTCTTGGTAGCTGTGCAGGGACAATGTGGTCATCCAAACCATCATAATTGTCTAAAACATACATGTCAAACTCCGGCCCATGGGCCAAATCTGAGCCGTTAAATGTGGCCCTCAGGTGGTTTCCCCACTTTGCATTATGTTTGGCCCACTCTAGACCACCAGGGAAGCTACATTGGAGGTGAAGCCCTAGAACAGCAGGGAAGTAATTTAGGGAAGGAGGGGGAAGCACTAAACACCAGGGAACTGTATGGGGTGGTCACTAGGCACCATGGAACTGTATAGGGGAGGATGGGGGCCTCTAGGCACCAGGAAACTGTATAGGGAAGGATTGGGGGACTCTAGACACCAGGGCACCGTATAGGGGTTGAATGGAGTCTATTAGACACCGGGGAACCTAATAAGGAGGAATGGCCAGTAGATATTGGTATATTCTGTATCTGAAGAAGCTGGTTTAACCAGTGAAACAGCTGTCAGGCACTAGAATACCCCCACTGCTTTTGTACCTGCTTTCCCAACCGGAATAAAGGGATTTTATTGAAGTGGTCCCCCACTCTGCCTCTTCCTTGCACCAGTATATATTGAGGTTGGCCCGTGACTAGGTCCCAGTGTACAATTTTGGCCCACTTTGTGCTTCAGTTTGACACCCCTGCTCTAAAATGATCCTATTACCAATGCCATAAAAATGAGTGGGCGTATATAAAAACAGGTCCACAACATGGTGCTTGTGAGGATAATTTGAGAAACGTTGGGTTCCTGCTCTTCATGAAGGACACAATGAATCGGTGATGCTCTGTAAGCAGGAATGTAACATACTGGATTGGAACGAGGAGACAGAGACAGAAGATCTCTTGTGGGCACTTGAACAACAGCGTGAAACTTTTATTACTGCTGCTGTGCTACTAAGTCAGAGAAGATTTATAATCTGCTCTAAGTGTATCTTTTAAGAGTGTGTGAGTATTCATAGAGCGGGGTAATTATTTAAGGCTTAGCTTTCTGGGGCCAGGAGTGGTTTTACGGCTTAGTTAATGACCTTAAGACAAACAGAGTAAATAAAATTGAGTGGTAGTGTACAGCATGGATGAGAGAAGAGGCACTTACCTTGAAGTGTGTTGCCGCATGCTCCGTGTGGACCAACGCCTGTACGGGACTGGTAAGGTATTTGGGTCCAAAATCAGGCTTCAAAGCCAATTTGTACAAATCTATTTAACCCTGTCACCATGTGTGTAACTACAAATCATGGAGCCCCTCAGCAGAACTTTGAATGGTCCTACCAATGTTCACACCTTTTCTCTTGACTCCCCTTGGTGACCCTCAACCCTGGGGCCCATCTCACAAGGGTCATAAAACACAAGTGGACATCATGGTCTTCACACCCATAACAAGTGTAGCCACAATAACACCTGATGTGAAGTTTGGGCCCCCTATTTAGAGCAAGTGAAGTAGTTGTTTAGGCTTAGGCCTCCCTACAGCTCTGCCCCCCACCTATTGCAGGGGCTGCTCCACGCTAGTTACCCCCTCTTCCCCCCCCCCTCCCCCGGTTGTCACCTCCTTCTCTCCCAGTCAACAGAACTTTATGCCCCGACCCCCACATTCTCCTTTCCGAATGTCCTAAACTTCAGTACCATGTGGTCCCACCATCCAAGAAGACCAAAGAGTCCATAGTACTTTGGCTCAAGTTTATGCACTCTTGATTCATCCCCATCCCACACTCCTACTCCCTCCCTTCCTACCGCTTTTGGGGGAGGTCCCCGGTAGTAACAGTCATGCCCCCATCAAAAGGAACAAATCAGTGGCATGGATGTGCCGTGAATGCCACGCCCTCTCCTAAAAGCCGCCTCAAGAGACCAGGCTGCTACACTACCAACATGGACAGATGCAGCAATGGGACGCCTCTGGGTCATCAGAGCTCTCATAAGCAGAGATGGTAAGTGAAAGGCTAATAATTCTAATTTGCATGTCATGTTGTATGCAGCGTTGAATTAGACCAATCCTATACACTTCCTGGCGATTTTGATTGGTCCAGTTTATGCTGCATACAATTTACATTAAATTCTGGGAAAGAGGGCAGGAGGGGGCACCATGGCCTGTGTTGCAAATAAGTGGGCAATTGATTCGTCCAATTAAATGTGGCCACTCACCATACAATTTTTTATATTTCTTTTCAATTCAAGATTGAAAATCATTTTTTTCTGATTCACTGTAACATTTCAAAAATCTGACCAATGTACCGTACATATGTGTTCAATGCTTCCTAATTATGAAAAAAAAAATGATTGAAAACTCTGAATAATTGCTCGTGTCTCTACATTACGAAACTATCTACCACATACTATACGATCTTGCAAAAAATTTATCAGAAATTTACCCCACTCCCGATTGAGAAACATTAAAAAAAGGGAAATCCAATTGGAATTTTCACTCAAATAATCGTTTTTTTTTTTAAACGATTGTTCTTTATAAAAAAAACTGATCATTTGTATTGTGTGTGGCCAGCTTTAGTCTAAACCAGTGCTATGCAAACTTGTCTCTCCAGCTGTTAAGGAACTACAAGTCCCACAATGCATTTGTCTTTATGAATCATGACTGTGACTGTCAGACTCCTGCAATGCATTATGGAACTTGTAGTTCCTTAACAGCTGGAGAGCCAAGTTTGCAGAGCACTGGTCTAAATAGCTAGTGTAAAGAGCGTCCATTGGACAATGTCATCATTTCCCCATCTGCTGCACCCTGTGACACGTTGTTAGATGTTTATGCATTGTGTTTCTTGGTTTCCTGCCATTAAGTCGGAAGACTGACCGCTTTATGTGGCCGCCTTAAACTGAATCACCACCCATTGCGATAAACACGGAGATCTTCCTTCTTATGCTTGCCATAGCGCTGCAGCTTCCCAGTGAGCGGGAAATGTTTGTTGTGTGTAGACTTCAGGAAGCAGCGAGGATGTACATCAGTCTCCACTGCAACTCTCCTTCCATCACTGTACAAATAAAGTCAGCTAAAATCTCATTCTTAAAGAGAAACCGTAACCAAGAATTCTTTCCAATCAGTAGCTGATAGGCTCTTTCCCGTGAGAAATCTTTACCTTTTCTCAAACGGATCATCAGGGGGTCTGTATGGCTGATATTGCGGTGAAACCCGTCCCACAGTGTGATGTCAGGACCATGGTTCTGACATCACACTGTGGGAGCCTTGTTGCATTGTGGGAATGGCATGTAGAGAGTTCTGTACTGAACCCTTCCACCACAATGAGGCCACCCCCCTGGAAGGGACCCTAACCTCTAACTAAATGATCAAATAAGCATAACGTATTATAGGCAGAGGATCAGCAGGACAACCAGGCAACTTGCGTTGTTTCTTTAAAAGGAAATTAATATGTCAACCTCCATCTCCCTTTCACTTCAGGTGTGCTTTAAGGGCGCGTTCACGCTTATCGTTGTGCAAAGAAACATGCGACTTTTTCCAATGCACATATCTGTGTTTGCGACTAAACAAACACCCCCCCCCATTCTTATATAAACTTTTAATTTTGCCATATTTAAGTGAGAATGTATGGGTAAGGTCCTTACCCTAAGGTCACAATGAATACCAGTGAATTAAATTTACTTGAAAATGTAAAAATGTAAATAACTACAAAATCACATGGGATCTTTTTGTACAAACGCAACTCTTCTGCGTGTTTTGATTATTCTGCTTTGTCATTGACTTACATTAAAACACGATTCGCACCCAGAAAAAAAAAACAGACACGCTGCCCAATTTTTAATTTTTTGAAAATGTGCATATACACTGCGCAGCTATTGAAAAACATTACATGCGTTATGAATGAATTTTTGTAATTTCGCGAGTCGGACGTGACCCCTGCCTAAAAAGACCAATTTCTGTGGATTTCAAGGAAGTAAATTGTGATGAGTTAATGAGATCTTTTATAGTTCATGTACTTCCTGAGTTATATCATACCACAAACAAGGCCGGTATTCGTACAGGAAAAATGAATCATGCAACACGGGAGTCAAGATCTGACTCAAGGTTCCTACAAATGTACTAGAGTGGTGTCGTAGTTCACACCACCTTGTTGTCACAGGTCTACTAAAAGACTACTACATCCTTTATTTGCAATACTTATAGGTTTGTACAAGTATTGCAAATAAAGGATGTAGTAGTCTTTTAGTAGACCTGTGACACCACTCTAGTACTTTTGTAGGAACCCTGAGTCAGATCTTGACTCCCGTGTTGCATTATATCATACCACCCAAGACACACCCTTACCACACCCAATAAAACCCCTGTGACATGCCCCTGTGACATCCCTAACCACACATACGACAAATAATTCAAGGGCAGAGGTGTACCTATAGCCTGACGGGCCCCCAGGAAAACTAAGCCAGTCGAGCCCCCTGCACAACACTCCCGCCCATTACGTTTTTGCCCGCACCCCGCATCACATGTTCATTACATTATAAATGGAAAAAAAACATTATTTGGCACCCTCACAATAAATGTACTGTACCTCTGGCACATTTTCCTGTGTCCAAAGCCAGGCCCCATGGTAAATCTTTCCCCAATTCACAACCACTGAAAAAAACGACTTCCTTTTTCCCAACTTTAGAAAGTTCAAACTGGTACATTCTCTTGACAAAGGCGAAGAGGGGGGTCAATGATTGATATATAATATAATGTACCGGTAATCAGTAAAATAAAAAAAAATTTTGCACTAATTTTTGCAAAAATAATGTAAATGTTTTGAATTTGTAACGAAAATAGCATCAAAATCATTTTGTACTAAGTTTTTGAATTTTTGCATTTTTCACAAATATTTATGCTAAAATAAACAATTTCTGCGCTTTTCTCGGCACATTAACAATTTTTTTGCCTTTTTTGCAAATTTTTGCATCGGTAATAAAATTCTTATATTCACATTTTTTTTTTATTTGATATTTGCAAGCAACTCTGGGGGTAGGGGAGGGGTAGCATTAATTTGTAGTTTTTTTTTTTTAAATTCTCACATTTTGCCATTATTGTTGGGTTACTCGGGGTTGTACAATGTGCCAGGGCGCGATAAACCAACCCCATTTGCTTTTAAATGTGAAGAAGAAGCGGGAGGACTATTGCTATAAGCGTCTCTCGCGTAACCCCAGAATCTCCTAGATAAAAGAGAAAATTAATCATTTCTCCTGGGCAGCCAGGGACATCCAATGCAATGCGCAATTCTAGAGGTTAACTGAGCTGCCAATGATATAGGCCACTTGGCAATATCCATTCACACCTTCAGGCCTGCAGCTCATCAAGACTTTGCCGATCTTCTAACAAGTTCTCAGCATGAATATTAATGTTCTGTTGTGTTTATTACTTTGAAAGCCAGGATAATGGCATATCATTTGTGGACTGCTGAAAAGGAGGCATGCATTATTAAATGAAACCTTGACATTACAGAAAAAAAGCCACTGTAGATGAGAAGGGTGAAATTAATCTGGAAACTGTATTTTTTTAAGCATATTAAATATTTGACAGATGAACTACATGCATTATGTTGTGGGTTTCTTATTCTTTTTTTTGTTTTGTTTGGCTACTACTAAACATTGTAAGCTGGATAACAATCAGCACTGATTTTGACCACACCTCCAGTCCTTTATTTTGACCAATGAATGTTACCATTTCCCTCAAGCAACGCCCCCGAGGTTCCAACAGTCGCTACTTATCAATGTATCCACTTCTTCTTGGATAAGGCAATGACACAAATTGCAAGGAAACGATACTGACAGCCGCAGCGATGGATACAGATCTCAGTAGCATTTATTTTTGTAGAAATATTCTTTTCACGCCTTGTGGCTCATGCACAAAATGTAAGGAAGTTTCAGTGATTCCTGTGTAGGCCAAGAACACCTAAACGAGATGTAGAGAGATAAAGACCAGGAGCCCAATGGTGCAGTATTGTTAGGTATTTAAAAAAGGATTCAAGTATATGCAGGTATATACTGTATATACTCGACTATAAGTCTAGAAATTTAGGTCTAATTCACTAAATAAAAGTATAGGGGTCGACTTATACACAAGTCACGAGCAACACTGAGTAATGTGTGTACTATCTAGTAGTGACATTCCCATTTGCAGCAATGTACCCAGTGGTAAGTGATACTTTTTTGATAAAGGAAATGCCAAGAAAACACAGGTCTGAAAGTCCTGGCAACAACAAGGTAAGGGGCACATAGAAAGCTACTGATCTGCAGGAGGGGGAGTGAATAATTGCTGCACTTGGGGCCTAGAGGAGTTATTGGCTGCATGTTTTGATCATCAGATACGCCACTGATCATTACATGTATGCAGTGCAGCCATTAACTTTGCTGGGTAGACTTATATTTGAGTTAATAAAAAATTCCAGTTTAAAAGGGTCAAATATCGGAGTCGACTTATACTCAAGGCTAATTATATTCGAGTATATACGGTACTCACAAAGATGGGTTGCAGATCCCTGCAACCAACCTATAGGCCTGTGGTAAATGGACTGCCCCTGGACTGGATGGTCATTCAACTAAAGTTCTATAAACTTTCCAGATGAACTGCAAAGCTATCACCTCCAAGGGAGGTCTGATTGAATGATTGGGTAGTATGGATGTGCCCAGTACAGGAAAAAAAAATACCTTGATAATACTAAAAGTAAAGTATTGGCGTCTTTACTCTATTTTTAGTACTATCAAGACATTTTGTATTGACCTGAGGAAGCGGGCTATGACCCGTGAAACGCGTTGTCTGAATTGTGGTTTTGAATAAATACTTTTCCATTTGAACTGGTGTACTTATTTTCTGGAGAGGTAAGCAATTGCCTTTAAACACACTGACGTAACAATAGGGGATGCAACCCCTGCCGTCGTGGGGGGCCCGGGACCCCCTAAGGCCCCGCTCGGGGACTTTTTGGGGGCAGGAGGGGTCGCAGCATAAGAGGAGAGCTGTGGCCGCAGATCAGTGGGGCGGGGGGAAATTCCCCCCCCCCCTCACCTCAGGCACTCCTCTCAGCGCTCCCCTCCTGCAAGCAATTATTGGTGGTGCTCGTGGCAGCCACGGCGGTGGCGGCAGGCAAGCTGAGCACATACCTCTTTCTGGCCGGTCACCAATCACTAAGTGCTTCATGGAACTTCGTGTGTAAACATTTTGCAAAAAAAAAAAAAATTTTGCAGGGGGGCCCGGGGCTTTCTAGGTACGCCCCTGTTTGAACACCAATAGGAATATAATAATTTTTCATGCAGTGGGCGCCTCCGTCCTACCCAACTATTCATGCACAAAATGTATCTTATGAATGTCCTTACCTTACTTATTTTAATTAATCATCAATTGGGTTGAGTTCTTGATTTTTACGCGGGCCACTGCAGCACCTTGATTCGTTTCATTTTTTAGAAATTCTACTGTATATCTGCTGTTTAGCTTGGGATCATTTGGACATAGTCACACTGTGCAGAGGTATTTTACCTTTCACTTCCAACAGGTACGTAGTGAGCGTTGCTCAATTAGCCCAATGCGTGTTACCTCGTTGTACATAGAAGTTCCACGTGCCTTGCCACGTTTACTGCACACCTGTAAGAAGTACTGGTAAAAGTGTTGTGCACTTTGTGTGCATGCCAATTTTACTGCTGCAAAGTGAAAATGCCTGTTTGTCCTTTTGAATGATCCAGTTTTGGCTAAGCTTTAGTGACTCTGGAATACTTTGGTACGCAGTGCAGTTTATGGTCCACTCATAGGGCCTGATGCATGAACTGTCGGTCAATGTGCAGGTAGTGCAGAGCAGTACTAATGCCAGAGGAGTCACGTAGGTTATGTAATTAGTGTAACTTCCATTACCAATACCGAGGCAATGCACTGATTGCTATGGTATTGTGTGGGGTGTTACTTAAAGTGAACATCCGGACTAAAAATCGACTCAGCAGCACTGAAAAGGCTTGGTGTTTCTTTAACAGTTTCACAGCATCAGAACTTTGTTTCTCTTATACAAGTCTCATTTTTAGCTGCACAGAAGAAAACAGCCCGGGCTTTTTTCCCCTGATGCTGTGCAAAGCATGATGGGATTCCTGATTTTGTTGTTCTCGTTCTGCTGTTTTGGTGCAATTTTTTTTTTTTTTTTTTACACTTTGAATTTGACATTTGAAGCCTAGCGTGTGCAGCTGGGAGGGGTAATCAGGACACAGGATAGTTGGAACTGTGTCTCCTGCTCCTTGTCACCTCCTTTCAACCAAAAAGATGGCTGCCCCCATGACAAAGATGGCTGCCCCCATGTAATCACAAACATTTGCCTGTTCTTTTAAAACAGGGTGGGTTAGAGATTATATTACCTATCTATTCTAATTAACATAACTAATGTAACTTGATGACCGTATGTTTGTTTAGGCTGAAGTTCCCCTTTAAGTAGGTGTACCATGCCTTACCATAGCAATGTGTGAAATACCTTGGTAACGCAAATTGCGGTAATTGGGTAACAGGAGTTAGTTAGACTACATGGTGCCAAATCCTGTAGCTCCAAAACACGTCAAAATCATCACCCCTCCACTACCGTACTTCACAGTTTGTTTAAGGTGTTAGTGCTGTGCCTGTACAGTGATTACTAATAAACGGTCACCAGAAATCAAACATGCTTAGGTGGGACCACCAAGGTAGATCTGTGCAGAGTACAGATAACATGAATTTTAGATGGAATTATCCTCTTTTGTACTGTATTATAGTCAGTTTTTAGGCTTTAAGCTTGGCCAACCATACTGCTTATTCAAAAAGAACAGAGAGTTTATTTGCCACCACACAAGGTTTCTGGATAGACGGTCATGTCTGTCCTTTTTTTGGCCACATTAAAATCTTTGCCATGCTTCTGGCTTTACGCAAGGCTCAGGATAATAAGGCACTTTGTAAGCCGAAGAGGACATGTTGTGAATGCACATTTTCTTTGCTACATAAAATAGAATCGGGACAAGATGCCTCCATTAAAAGCTCCATTTCAGGCATAAATATTGTTTATGAATCTGCTAACGGTTCACTTGTGGTTTATGTAAATGCCTCCGTTCACCACCGCATCCAGGCCGGACTCTCGTGTTCAGTGATATTTAATCAGTCAAAGTAAACCCGAGCCTCGATATCTTCCCTTTCTGTTATTATATTTTTTTTGTCCTCTTCTGTGCGTCTTCGAGCTTTATCTCATTGTCGACATCTCATCTCCTCGCCTTTCTCTTGGTGAACGAAAACTCCTTTGGTGGAAAAGCCAGCTGAAGCCCTTTTCTTCCTCTTACATTTTATGAGATGAACAGAGTAATCTTTCACACTGCTGATCTGGAACTAGAAGAGGGGGGTGGGGGGGAATAGAAGGAACCAGGCCGCTCTTTAGTCTAGTCACGTCCATCAGACTCAATTGTCTTGCTTGGTGCCTTCCCAAACATCTTCACTCTGGCCTTGCATTCTCAATGTTATCTCTCTTATGTGCCTTCTTTTTCATCCTCATTATCTCTTTTTTGCCCTTTTGTGTACGACATTTCAAACAGTGGTCGCTGTTTTCCTTCTGTTTCATATTTATGACTTATCTAGCTGTGAAAAGGGGCTCTGGTGACAAACACTTTAGCTTTTAATAAGCAAAGTAGGCCCTGCTCAGAAATTATGGTAGGAAACGTGCGTCATATTCCATGCAACGTCTAATTAAAAATATGGTCTTGCAGAAGAACATGGCGTTTGATAACGTGGTCAAACTGCCCACTGGAGTTCATTCTTGTCGCTATTTTTATATAAAGTGTTGTTTTATGTGGCACGTGTGTTAAGTAAACAAATAGAGTTTCCAGTATTTTAGACGTGCATTGAACCTTTTTTTGGTTGTCTCTACTCTTCTGGAAGATGTGTTGTGTTGTCAAAAGGTTTGATGACTTGACCTTTTTATATGGTGATTTGCACTGGACTGGACAAGGAGCCAGTTTTTACTAAAGTGTAATCTTTGGTGCTGTATCTCTAGAGTACCCTCCTCTGTGTGGCCTGCAAACACCCAGTGCTCAGACAATAGGGATATGTGGCTACCACCAGGTTGTATAAGACCACGGTAAGGCTGGTACTCTTTAATCGGGGGTACACTTTTATTAGTAATCTCACATGAAAACAATTTAAAACAACAACTTACATTGAATGTCCATGCACGTTGAACCCTGTTGCATAGGCTGACCAGATGTCCTCTTTTCCCCGGACAGGTCCTCTCAGGTTTTTGAAATGTCTCAGTGAAGAGAGCCGAACACAGAGCGAGTCAAAAGAGCCAATTGAAGAGACAGAGAGCCGAACAGCCAAGACTCAGACCAGTGTTTTCCCCAGAGCCTATCAGCTGGACAGTAGTGTTGTCCGGATCATGAACGATTCGGATCTTTGATTGAGTCAAATCATCCGGATCATTCGTTCATTGTAATGATCCGGATGATTCGACTCACAAAAAAGATCCGGATCAAAAATCTGAATCGTTCATGATCCTGGGAGGACCTGTCTCTTCAATCTGCTCTTGTGACTCGCTCTGTGTTCGGCTCTCTTCACGGAGACATTTCAAAAACCTGTGAGGACCTGTCCGGGGGAAAAAAGACATCTGGTCAGCCTACTGTTGCATAAGAAAGCCCATAAGGTATTGCACTATCCCAGAGAGTATAGTGCACCTTAAAGGAGATCTGTAGTGAGAGGTATATGGAGGCTGCCATATTGCTTTCCTTTTAAGCAATACCAGTTGCCTGGCAGCCCTGCTGAGCCATCTGCCTGCAGTAGTGTGAATCACACCAGAAACAAGCATGCCACTAATCTTGGCAGCACGGTGGCGTAGTGGTTAGCTCTCTCGCCTTGCAGCGCTGGGTCCCTGGTTCGAATCCCAGCCAGGGCACTATCTGCAAAGAGTTTGTATGTTCTCTCCGTGTCTGCGTGGGTTTCCTCCGGGCACTCCGGTTTCCTCCCACATTCCAAAAAACATACGGATAAGTTAATTGGCTCCCCCTACACTACATAATATAGACATATGGCAATGGTAGGGATTAGCGCTGGGTCCCTGGTTCGAATCCCAGCCAGGGCACTATCTGCAAAGAGTTTGTATGTTCTCTCCGTGTCTGCGTGGGTTTCCTCCGGGCACTCCGGTTTCCTCCCACATTCCAAAAAACATACGGATAAGTTAATTGGCTCCCCCTAAAAAAAAAAAAAAAAAAAATTGGCCCTAGACTGCGACACATACACTACATAATATAGACATATGGCAATGGTAGGGATTAGATTGTGAGCTCCTTTGAGGGACAGTTAGTGACAAGATATATATATACATTGTACAGCGCTGCGTAATATGTCGGCGCTATATAAATACTGAATAATAATAATCTGACAAAAGTGTCAGAAACACTTGATATGCTGCATGCTTGTTCAGGGTCTAGGGCTAAAAGTATTAGAGGCAGAGGTTCAACAGGGCAGCCAGGCAACTGGTATTGCTTATAAGGAAATAAATATGGAAGCCTCCATATACCTCTCACTACAGTTCTCCTTTAAGCTATAAAACCATGACAGGATCATTAGAAGATTGCCCGTTTCTCCTCTCCTCCTGACCAGGTTTCGGCTTTCCGCTGAATAAAAGTGTACCCCACTGTAAAAGAGTACCAGCCTGACTGTGGTCTTATATAGCCTGGAGGTGGCCACAAATCCCTATTGTGTGAGCACTGGGTGCTTGCAGGCCACACAGAGGAGAGTACCCTAAAGATACAGCACAGAGGATTACTCATTACTTTGTCTGTTGTCCGCTGTGGATTGGATACCTTTGGTTGCCATTGCGATTACTCACCAGCGCTCATATCTCCCCTAACTACAAGGAGCCAGCTAGTGCCTAAAAATCACAGCTTGTACCTAATATTTGAGTTATTCTCTGTTGTCAATAGGACTGGTGCGACTGCCTAACGCTTCATACATGTGCTAGATGGAACAAGGCCAGTTGGGGCCACCTTTGCCGAGAACATTGCGTGGGTACAGTTGCCTCTGATCCCCCTTGGCGCATCAGCAGGTGATCATCCTGGCAGATTGAGGGATGCCATTGTTCTTTGACTTACCCCGCCTAGTTTACGCCGCTCCATCGTGCTCTACACCTTTGTTCCTCCTCTTGCCTGCTGTACAGACTCGTTCAATTGCCAATCCCTCCTGAGCAACAGTTGTCATGTGTGTACAAGGTTTTATAGCATCCCTGAAGGAATTATACATTCCTTAAAGTGAACCTTAACTATGGTACATCAAAAAGTTTTACTTACCCGGGACTTCTCCAAGCCCCCTGCAGCCATCCTGTGCCCTCGCCGAACTTCGAGAGTCCTCCACTCCCCGCCGCAGGTTAGTTTCAATTTCGGCCGACTGAGAGTCGATCCCTGACATGCGTAGTCTTCTTCGCCTTGCCTCCGTCAACCGCATCCTCCACAGGCGCAGTATGCAGGAGGCACTTGATGGCGGGAAGGCGAAAAAGACTACACATTGCCGGGGGCCGACTTTCAGACGGCCGAAAACGAAACTCCGCCCCAACATGGGTCTGCTACAATGCTGTTTTCTGAAGCACTAATCTCAATCTGTCTCTCACTGTTTTTTGTTTGTTTAAGGTTTTTCTGCCAGGAAGTTCAAAGGGTCATTAGCTCTGCTCTGTTTCATCATTTAAAACACGGTGTAATTTGTAAACTTCACATTTTAGAGAATGATGCAATGTTACAGGAAAAAAAAGCGGGTCTCTTGCCCCAGGCGCAGTTTGTTGAATTCTTAAAAAGGCGGCAAAATTTGGATGGGGAATGGCAGTTTAGGCGCCAAAACCTGATCTTTAGGCTCCAAAACCTGACCTTTAGGTGCCAAAACTGGACGGGGAATGGCAGTTTAGGCGCCAAAACCTGACCTTGCCCCAGGCGCAACTTGGTCTAGATCCGTCCCTGGTTGCTGTGGCTACACTTGTTATGGGTTGTGGGAGTTATGCTGGCCACACTTCTCACAGATATCCCTCAGGCTGTGGGGTTTGCCAAGGTAGGTCAGGGAAAGGGGTGTGAACATTGGGGGACTCCCGTAAAAGTTTTGCAGGGGAGGGGCTCCATGATTTGGAGTTACACTGTCACCTGGAACTCCAGTGTTACATTGCAAGAGCTCTACACCGTCGTACATACTGTCCACCTCTACCCACAGCTTCCACCAGAGGTCTTCTGCGTTGGATGGTCCACTTAATGTATAGGTGGAGCAGACACCATATGCTGGCACTATCCATATGTCATTACCGAGAAATGTATTGTTATCAAACAGCCCTCCTCCCCCTTCCTCATTATCACCCCTTGAGAGCACAAGACTTAAACCACCAATTACCGGTAATTCTCTAGGTGTCCTTAAACACCATATTCCACCATTGTTCTAATTTTGTTCTTGAGACAAAAGCTTCGTTCGTTAGCAGATCGTGTATTGTTATTCCCGATAATTGTCACTTATTTTTTTCTCCTACCTCTAAACTTCTTTTTTTTTTTTACACTCTGTGATCTGCATCTCCTCAATGGGAATTCAGCAAACTACCTGCTGCCTGCATACCCTGGGGATGGCAAGAGACAATACATGGGATAATTGCACGCTGCAACAGCTTGTCATATCCTCCTTCTAGGGCTTCACATCCAACCCATAAACACATCACTGCAACCAGGCCCGGATTTACCTTACAGGAGCCTATAGGCACAGACCTCCTGGCACCTTAGACTTTGTCCTCTATGAACCTACAACCCCCGCCAAACTGCACCACAAGTGTGCTGGCTGGCCTAGCTGTCACTTCTCCCTTACTTCCCTTGCACATCATAGGTAGCTAGCTACAGGTGCCCCTTAGTAATAGGTAGCCAGAGGTACCCTCATTATGAAGTAGTTAGAGATGCCCCCAAGTATTAGGAAGATCTGGTTACTGGAATGATGAGATTCGGGTGAGTAACTTCTCATTTACACACTGCTTGGGATGCTGCATAGGGAAGGAAGAAGGGAGGCACTAAGGGAGGGGCGTAAGCTGCCTTTCCATCATCAGGCGCCTGTAGGCCCATGCCTACGGTGCCTAATGGTAAATCCAGCCCTGACTGCAACTACAATGCTGAGGCACCTCTTCATTCTGCTCTTTTTAAAGTGTATACATTTAAAGAGACACTGAAGCGAAAAAAAATGATGATATTATGATTTGTATGTGTAGCACAGCTAAGAGATAAAACATTAAGATACATCAGTGTAATTGTTTCCAGTACAGGAAGAGTTAAGAAACTCCAGTTGTTATCTCTATGCAAACAAGCCATTAAGCTCTCCGACTAAGTTAGTCGTGGAGAGGGCTGTTATCTGACTTTTATGATCTCAACTGTTCCTGGACTATTTACTTTTCCTCTGCTAGAGGAGAGGTCATTACTTCACAGACTGCTCTGAAAGAATCATTTTGAATGCTGAGTGTTGTGTAATCTGCACATATTATAGAATGATGCAATGTTAGAAAAAACACTATATACCTGAAAATAAAAGTATGAGAATATTTTCTTTGCTGCTAATCTTCTAGTAATTATTCATAGTACACAACCAATTCACTATATCATTTTTTTTTCGCTTCAGTGTCTCTTTAAAGGTAACCTGAAGTGAGAGGAATAGTGAGGCGGCCATTCAATCTCTAATAAACAATGCCAGTTGCCTAACTCCTGTGCTGATGCTCTGCCTTTAATACATTAAAGCAGTAGGAACAGCCATACTATCCCAGGGAAAAAAAAACCTCATATATAAGTAGATAAATACTTGTTCTACTTACATAACATTTGCATTGTACTATACACTTTTTGATTTGAGTGAATTATATTATATAGTAAATAAAGAGAAAGCAGTTCCAGGCTTTTTCCATCTTTACTGCCTCTGACTGAACCCAATCCTAATGTCATTTTACTAATATTTTTTCTCCTAGAAACTGCATAGCTAGCTTGCTTTGTAAACCCATGTAAGCACAGCATAGATAGGATTTCAGCAGCTTCGGCCGAGGGCGTGAGGTTTATTTCCCTTCTAGGCCTCAGCCAGGCTGTCACACTCCAATCAATGAGGAGTAGAAATATGGGAGGGGAGATAACAAGCTTCCCTCTCCCCGGCAATGCACCAGAATAGAATAGCCAGGCTGACAGAGATGCGATTCATTACAGCGTACACATTTATGATTATATTGGAATGCTTGCAATGCAGACTGCATAGTAAATACAGAGCAGTGAGTAAATGGAATTTGATTTTGTGGCTGACTACTATCCCGCTTTAACATACATTGCAATTTTGGTGATGTTACTGTTAGCATGTATGGGGGCCTTGCTATTAACCACCAAATTCAGCACGAAATTTAGCAAAATTACAAATGGATTGCACAAAATTACACAAAAGGTGGTTTTAGCGCATGGCGCTCAGCGTCAAGCTCCGACATTAGGCACTGCTATAGTGCACAGGGCGCTTAGGCGTGATGCGAGGCTCCTGTGATCTCCAGACCTGAATTACTTCTCCCTCCTAGTTGCTATGACTCAGAGGGGGAACGGTATTTAATGCCCCGGGAATTTGAGCGGCAACAAGGTGAGCCATCGTTTGGCTTGCCCTGTGCCCAGCTCACCGACGATGTAACTATACATACACCGTGGAGAGTCCCTAACGGTTGGGAGTTCCAGGAGGCAGCTGGAAGAAGCAATAGAGCTGCTCAGATTGCAGCCTTTCCTCTTTCTCCAGTGGTATGGGTACCTTTAAAGAACCACTCTAGTGAAAAAAAGTAAGCAGTTAAACGGACAGGTTTTGGACTAGTTCATCTCCTCATAGGGCATTGTCAGGGTTTTATTTATTTTCGTGGAGCTCATCCCCACAAGTTTGCCTTAGGCAACAAAAAGTTTAGAACCAGCCCTGGGAGTCACTTACAATCTGGAATGGGCGCTGAGTTGATGGTGCATAATTAAAGGGGATGTTACTAACTGTAAAGGGAAATATCTATGTGCGCTACAAGATGGACTCTATCCTTATGTTCATTCAGGGTGGTCTTCATAAGGGGGGGTCACTGACTATTTGGAGGGGCAGGTGGCATACCAATAGGGGTTGCAGAGGTTGCAACGGCTTTGGGGCCCTTGAGCCCGAGGGGCCCCGAAGGGCCCTCCCTCAACTACAGTATTAGCTCTCTATTGGTCCTGTGCTCATAATAATCACTTCTAAAGATACTTTGAATAGTGGTAATCATTAACAAACTGTTCCCCATCCCCTTCTTGCGCCTCTGACACTGTAGTTGCCATTGTCAGGTTTTGCTGCACCGTATCAATTGTTATGTATACAGTGCTTAGGGGGGCCCATGTAAAACTTGCATCAGGGCCCACAGAGCCCTCACCCCAATAAGTTTAAGAACCAGTGGACTAGTCCAAAACCTGTTGGTTACTTTCTATTAAAGGAGTGGTTCTCTAATAGAAGTTGTGGATCAGTCCCCATTACGGAGGCGGTAGCCAATTAAGCTCCACAGCGCCCAAGCGCCGCTATAGAATGATCTGTATCCATCTGGTAGCCTGAGAGTTAATCAAGTCACCACATTTTCTATTCTGCTGCCTTCATCCCTCGATCCGATTCCCAATAAATCTATAGCATCTCATCACCTGTGCGAGATTAAGCAAAGCCCTCAAGTAAATATAGCAAGTGTGATGGTTCAGCCATTTCTTTCCAGGAAAAAGCACAAAAAAAAAAAATCAATCCATTTTCGCATGGCGGCGGCTTCTACGCCTGCCGCCCAGCTGACAAATCGCACATGACAGCTGATTGCATTGCAGGTAATTTTTGTACACAGGAAGCAACGAGCAGGTATCGAGATTGTAAATGCAGACGCCGGATTTAATTATTTTGGGGATCTTTTATTCATAAGTCACCTGTGTATTTGTAGGGAGCTCAAAATGACATATTTCTGCTTTGCTGGATAGCAAATAGTCCAGCTCTGCTCTGCAGGATACAATGCTGCAATACAACAAAGAGGCCAGCAGTAAAAACGATACAACAGCAACATACACATAAATAAAAAACAGCGTGGCAAATTACCTGGATATTACACAAGACAAATAACATTTATATTGCGCTTTTATCCCGGCAAACTCAAAGCGCCAGAGCTGCAGCCACTAGATGCGCTCTATAGGCAGTAGCAGTGTTAGGGAGTCTTGCCCAAGGTCTCCCACTGAATAGGTGTTGGCTTACTGAACAGGAAGAGCCAAGATTCAAACCCCTGTGTCGTAGGCAGAGCCCTTAGGCCCAGTTCACATTAGCGTTCGCTATCCGGATTTTCCGGATCTGATCCACACCGCATACTGTACAAACGGAACGTACGTTCCGCATAGCAATGCAAAGTCTATGCGGACGTTCACACGTGTCCGTTCCGTACAGTACGGAGCCAGATCGGATCCGGACTCCAGACTCTTTTCCAACATGCGCTATTTTTTGGGTCCGGATCTCCGTCCCACGCACCCGGACCGGAGCCGGACCTGAGCCTGACAGCACCATCCGGAACACAGAAACCAATGGGAAACGGAAGGCACAGAACACACTGCCTACAAAAACCTGACGTTCTACCCCACTTCCTATGCGTATCCAAGCGGCCATTTCGGATGGGGACACATGGGCCAAGCATGTCTGGAGTGGAGCAGCAGTGACAGATGTGCTGGAGCTGTTTGGCAGAATGTCGGAGGTGGAGGTGAGGCCTACAGCGGAGGAACCTGATTCTACACCTGCACCAGGTGCACCTTCTGCTGACCCCAGCATTTTTTTCTTAAAATTGCACTATTTTTTGCCCACGGATCCGGATGGCAGCCTGATGCATGCCTGATGCAAACGGACCGGATCTGGATCGGAACCGTATGGTTCTGATCAGGATCAGGTCAGGATCCGATCAGGATCCGGTCCGTTTAACTTGCCAAAACGCAAGTGTGAATGGGGCCTTAACCAGTACACTATTCAGCCTCTCCTAACGTTTTGGCAAGACAGAACATCGCAACCAATTTAAATTATTCACTGAATTATTCACTGAATCTCAATAAATTCATCTAAAAAAAAGAACATAGCCTGTGTTCCTTGTTAGGATATTTGGGTGTCAAAAACGTATTGTCCACATTTTGATTTCAGTGAATTTTATATAGTACATAGAGAGCAAAGTGTTCCAGGCATTTTCCATCTTTACTGCCTCTTACTGAAGCCAACCCTGTTGTCATTTCCTCCCTTTTTTCTCCTGCCAGAAATGATGTATGCAGAACTGCAAATGTCATATCTAATTTGCTTTGTAGACACATGTGAGCAGAGCACAGATCGTATTTCAGCAGCTTCTGCAGAGGAGCGAGGTGTATTTCCCTTCCCAGTCACGTGTCGCACTAAACTGCCCCCAGCCAATCAGTGAGGAGCAGGAATGTGGGAGGGGCAATAACAAACTTCCCTTTCCCTGGCAATGTACCAGGCTGACTGAGATAAGATTAATTACAGCAGAAACGTTTATGATTATATTGGAATGATTGCAATGAAGGGTCAGGTCTACATAATAAACACAGAGCAGTGAGTAAATGGAATTTGTTTTTATGTCTGACAATCCCACTTTAAATCGCTCTGAAAATGCTGCATGCAGGGCGATTGCGATTTCGGCAAATCACATTCACTTATGTGGGCTCACCTCTGTGATCTGTCAGTCTAGCGTTTCGGAACCACCGGCGATTTCGAAACGCTGCTATAAACACTCTAGTGGGCCATAGCCCTGACATTTGCCCCTGTCCTCCTCATTTTGTAAGCCCTATATATGACTCTTATAATGTCTCATGTGGCTTGAGATCGGTTTGGCGCGGGTTCCCGTCTTGTCTTGGGAACGCTGTGATCCCTCTTTGAAATATCTAGCGAGAAACATAAAAGAAAGGTGTTTGAAGATAGAATGGGTCGTGTTTTTTTTTCCCTCGGAGATTGGTCAAAAGCAAAGACGAAGAAGTCAACATAAAAGATTGACTTTGGTGTTTGCCGGCATTGATGCTCCGCGAATCTTCTCTGTTACCGACAGACATCGCGCTGCCCTCTGCTCGCCCCGCGCCACCGCCTCCTGCTCCAACGAACCAGCCGGATCTCGCCAGCAGCGCAGCGTTCACTTTTTATGACACGTTGAAAGATGGAGGCGCCATACATTTTAGCCGATAAAACAGAAATGAAAATGCCGCGCCTGCCTCGAGGGGATCATTGCCTAAAATGCGCCGATATATTATTTGGTAGGGTATTATTCTAAGTAATTGCGGTATTTACAGCCGTGCTGAATAACTGGAATGACTGCTAACGGTTACACGCTGTCGTGACCAAAGAATTACGCAACAAATTCCCTTGTTGTGCAGTCACTCATTTTCTGAGCGCTGATTTAATCATACCTCCCATTAGAGATAAGAAAGAGGGACACTTAAGCCACACCCCTAATCATGGCCCCATCACGCCCCTATTCATGCAAACCATAAAGATCTTACAAGAAAAATATGTTGTTTTATCATTCAAACCACACTGGTCCTTTCTATCCTTTTTCATTTAACTTCATTTTAGAATTTGAAAATAAGAAATAGATCAATTTAAAGGGTGGAAATAAAGTTTGGAGTCCATTAAACACATTTTCACTAGAAAAATACATACAGTATATTTACACAGATCTGTACATCAGTCCTGAAAGAGGGACAGAGGGATTGGTTCCCAAAGAGGGACTGTCCCTCCCAAAAAGGGACAGTTGGGAGCTATGGTTTTAATTATCGGAGCTGCTGATATAGAATTTAAACAATATACTTGATTAAAGTATATACCATGTAGATACTCTAATACAAGTCGACCTCGTGTATAAGTCGACTCCAATAACAACTTTTTATTGGCTCAAGTATAGGTCTACCCAGCAAAGCTAATTGCTGCACTTGCAGCCATTAACCCCTCCTGTCCCTTAAGTGCAGCCAATAACTCCTCCATGCCCCCAAGTGCTGAAATTATTCACTCCCCTTCCTGCAGTCAAGCATTATCCTCATGCCCCTTTCCTTGGTAAGGCCCCATTCACACTGCACGCGTTTCCAGCCGCGTTTTGGAAACGTGTGCGGGAGGCCGACACGCACGACATCAGACAGTGCACTGTCTGATGTTCACACTGCATGCGTTCCAGACCTGTGCGGTCCGGGAACGCATGCTGCACGCATTTTTTGCCAAAACGCGTGGCTGTCCCATTCACTTTTCAGTGATGGGATCAGCCACGCAATGCATACAAACGCGGATGGCGTGCGTTCGCATGCGCTGCGCTCCGCACGCATGCCCATCCGCGTTTGTGATGTGAACGGGGCCTAATTGTTGTGACCAGGACTTTCAGACCTGGGTTTTCTTGGCATTTCCTTTATCAATAAAATGTCACCTATCACTGGGTGAATTGCTGTTGTGGGGAATGTCACTGATAGTACACACATTACTCAGTGAGCCCAGTGTTGCTTGTGACTTGTGTATAAGTCGACTCCTATACTTTAACTTAGTGAGTCAGACCTCAATTTGTAGACTTATACTCGAGTATATACGGTATTTGAAAGGGTATTTCACTTGAGCTGGGTTTTAGGCTCGGGCCCACTGGAACGTTTTTCGGTCGCAATTTGCTCTTTTGAGAAATCCCTGATTCCCTAAGCACTAGGCTAATTAGCACCTATGGCCATGATTCCACTACATTGGTAATACCGTGTTTCCCTGAAAATAAGACACTGTCTTATATTAGCCAGATCCCCCTTTAGTATTTAGCTAGATCTCCCCCAGCAAATAGCCAGAAATCCCTAGTATGTAACCAGTGTATATCGGCACACCCCCCCTTCCCCTCCCCCCACCGCAGACACTAACACCTCTCTCCATGCTAATCAAAGTTAAACAGCAAATCAACTGACTCAGCTTGGACATGCAGTAGAATCAGGACTTAAGAACACAGTGATCATCTGAATCCAGAGTGTTGCACTGCTGCTGGCCCCCCTCCTCCAGCAAATCGGATCCCCCTTTGCTTTGCTGCTGGCCTCCCTCCTCCAGCAAATCGGATCCCCCTCCTGCACCACTGCTGCTGCTACGGTAGTTTACCTCCTTTGCTGCTAGTGCCCCTCTGGCTTACGCTGTACATAAAGCAGATCTGCAATCAGCGGGGATAGGCAACTAAACTTGTACAGTATCAACGCCGCTCAATACAGGAAGTGATCTTTGGAAGCAGTAGATTTGGGCGCATGAGACAAGTGGACAAAAAGGGCGCCCCATTCACTTCCATTATAAATATCGTTTAATGGGCGCTGAACGGGGAAAATAAGGCGCCGGAGATTTTTAAGGATTTATAACGGCGCCCGGAGATTTTTAAGGATTTATAACTATGTTTGTGATGATTTAAGTTTACAAAATGAGCCCGTGACGAATAACGTTTATGAATATAATAAATCACTATTTCTAAAACATTTCTAACACATTATTATCCACCCAAAAAAATAATTTACATTTTTTTTCTTTACATTTTTTATTTATTAATGTCTGTAAAACATTATTATCCATAGGGGGTTTTAGGTTTAGGCACCAACTGGGGGGTCTTAGGTTTAGGCACCAACAGGGGGGTCTTAGGTTTAGGCACCAACAGGTGGGTCTTAGGTTTAGGCACCAACAGGGGGGTCTTAGGTTTAGGCACCAACAGGGGGGTCTTAGGTTTAGGCACCAACAGGGGGGTCTTAGGTTTAGGCACCAACAGGGGGGTCTTAGGTTTAGGCACCAACAGGGGGGTCTAGGGGTTAGGGATAGGTACAGGGAGGGTTTTTAATAAACGAAAATATAAGTTTCACTTTACAAACAGGGAAGATTAACGTTTTAAGAATTGCCGATCTCATACACATTATTTAGTGATTTATAAATTCATAAAACACTATTTATAAACGAAATTCTACACAATAATTTCTATAAACGATATTTCCATTTATCGTTTATACCACGCGCCCTTTTTTCCCGACGCCCTTTTCGTACGTACGCGTGATCTTTGTTTACTTCCTGTATACGGCAGCGCTGTTACTATACAAGTTTAGCTGCCTATCCCCGCTGATCGGAGATCTGCATATTGTACAGCGTAAGCCGGAGGGGGGCTAGCAGCAAAGGAGATAAACTACCGTAGCAGCAGCAGCGGTGCGGCATCACTGCGGGGGGTTCGGGGGCGGAGCATAGCTAGGCCTTATTTTCGGGGAATGCCTTATATTTCAAGCATGCTTGAAATATAAGACATGTCTTATTTTCATGGGATGTCTTAATTTAGGGGAAAGACGGTATTGAAATGAGTCTCATATTTTTCATTTTAAGGTCTGCATTATTAAGACTACATTCTGAAAAGCAGCCATGACAGTCTGATGTTACTTAACCTGCAAAACCAACAGGATTAATGACTCTGAGGTTTTTAGCACCAAAAGCCAGATAAGAATGTTTTGCTTTCTATTTACTTTTCAGGGCATCATGCTAAATTCATTTTTCTGTTTGACTTCCTCATTTGCAGAGATAAAAGTTTGTGTTTTTAGAACTTGCAGTGCAGGAAAGCAGAAAGGGGCTTTAGACAGTTTCTCTGCAAAACAATCAGAATTAATGACTCTGAGGTTTTTAACACCAAAACATTATCAGCAGTGTTTTCACAGCCGGATAAGAATGTTTTGCCTTCCATTTACTTTTAAGGGCATCATGGGAAATTCTTTTTTCTGTTTGACTTCCTCATTTGCAGAGATAACAGTGCATGTTTTTTAGAACTTCCAGTGCAGGAAAGCAGAGAGGGGCTTCAGACAGTTTCTCAGTATGACTAGTGCTATTTGTATGTTTATCTCATCAAGCTACTTCAGGTATCCTTTGAGGCAGCAATGAGGTGGATCTGAATTTCAGACAAAAAATATACCAAAATGAAATACAGTATGTACTGTCAATCTTACCTGCTAAAAAGCTTGTAATTCTGGCCATTCTTTGCTCCAATAGTGTTGGCCAAGCTGCATTACCTGCAAGGCCTTCCTGACAAATATACTGACCCTGTACTGCACTTTCAAAAAATGTAGGTAGTGCCTATTCTTGTTTTCAGTCCATTGATGGCTGGCCATTTTCCCGAAAAAAAAAAAGTTTGTGATAGGCATAGGTACGGGGTTAGTGTTTGGCATAGGTGGTGGCGGGGGTGTTGTTAAGCACAGGTATGGAAGAGGTTAGTGTTAGGCGTAGGAAGGGGTGGTTAGTATTAGATGTAAGTATGAAGAATTAATGTTAGGTGTAGGTATGTGGTAGGTCAGCATTAGGCATAGGTAGGGTAGCCCCCATTGTGATAAGCATGCAGCTCAGTGGCAGCCCATTGTGTTCATTTCTCTCTCTCTCTCCGTCCCCCCATTCATAGTGGTGGCTCCATCCTCCTGCAGCAGGAAGCAGCACCCACCTCACCAGCTCCATGCGTTCCAGTGCTGGCATCACTCTTCAGCAGCGCCCCCAGTGCCCTCTCCATGGTTTCAGTGCTTTACTCTGCCTGTGATCGCAGTAACCATGGTGAGCACGCTGGTGGCGCTGCTGAAGATGGCAGCACTGGAACGCATGGAGCTGGTGAGTGAGCGCCCTCTCAAAGATGCTGCTCTCCGCTGCAGAGGGAGGGAGCCGCCGCTATGAATGAAGGGAGGGAGAGAGAAAGGGGCACTTTGGGCAGTCAGTGAGCCATCCATTTCTCCAAATGGGTTCACTTCCTGTTGCACTTCTGTGTTTGTCACAGCGCCACGCCTATCGGCCACCGCCCTGAGACACACCTATCACCGTGCCTCATCTAAGAGGTAGGGGGTTGGTTAGTGTAAGGCGTAGGTATGGGGGAGGTTAGTGTTAAGCATAGGTATGGGGGAAGTTAGTATTAGGTATAGGTATGGGGGAAGTTAGTATTAGGCGTAGATGGCGGCCGCGGATGTAATGTGAGGTATAGGTAATGGAAGCTGATAGTAGGATAACAGTAATACTAGACTACCGATAGTCAAACTATCAGCAACAACTGGTGCCCAAATAAATAGGTGCTATTATTAAATGTCCGCATAATACACAACTGGTCCACCTATCAGAGCTGTGATGAAGACACGGAGTTACTGGGCTCTGCCTGTCATCACCAGAAGATGCTGCTTTTAGCTACCCGAGTTCATCCATGTGCAAAATCTCAGCACTGCCTTCATTAGGATTTCATGAATGGGAGGGTAAGTTCCTGTGAGGTTATTCTGAACAAACACCTCCAGGAAGCCAGTACAAACATCATACGGAGGAGCCACATCCTCATCGGAATCTACAACTAGGACTTCAAGACTGCCGGCATGCGTCACAGAGCAGCTCGGCGCCCTTTGCAGCCCAGGTATCGGTTAATTAAGAGTCACTTTGCCCATCAAGGCACATGCCTCGGGCAGCACTACCAAAGGGAAGCACACTGCTGCATGCAAATCTGTTCCCGAAGGGAGCAATGCAAATAACGAAGAGGCTGCTGTTGTTCGTGAAGTCGTTCGTTTGGACATCCGGTGCGCCAGGAGGACTCGCTATTCCAAAAAGAACTGTGATTATTACTGAGGGGTTAGAAGGTCATGGCTCTAGGCAAGGTAGTAGATTCGGGGTCCTTTTGATAAGCTGAAGTGGAGAGAGTTCAAATAAGGTGATAGGTTGGTTCCTTGACACCCACTAGGGGGATGGTGGTTGCACATACTACAAAGTTTGCATCAGACAGAATAAAGTCTAGAACCAGCCCTGGTTGGAGTCGAGGAATCAGAGCAATTTTGGATACCTGAAGTCGGTGGTTTCATAAACTGAGGAGTCGGAGTCGGGTGATTTTCGTACCGACTCCTCAGCCCTGAATAGTTCTTTAGGTGGGTTCAGTGAGATTTGGCCAGTGAGGTATACCTGTTAATAATTTGTGAATCCTTAATAGACTTTTATCAAGAGTCGACACATCATTTCTCTGTATAACCTACCAATTTATTCTATAAACTATTGAATGTAGGCTTTGATTTTCCTATTCACAAAATTGGGTGAGAGGTGGAGGACACAAAATTGCCAGAAATGGTCATTGTTGTCACACATAGACACCTCTCCCTGTCTTTGTCACGTGTAGAAGTTGTTCTACAGGGTTTAGTAGAAAATGTCCATCCTCTGAGCTTTATAGCCACCTATTTTAATTCTCCGTGAAAGGATGATACCAGCGTAGTGTGTCTGACTGAGTTCTTTGTTGATATCTGCTGCTCATCCAAGTGTTGAGCCTCTCCATTGTTTGCCTGCAATTCCGAAGATTCACGGCTATAACGAGAACCGCTCTTTGTGTTGACAATGGATTCAAATCCCATTTTATGCTTTTTCATTTCACCTTGTACCGCGGTGTTTGCTTTCTGTATTGTGAGGCTTGCCATTTAACTGCCTGCGACAAGCAACGGGCAGGCAGGCAGACGAGACTGCGCTGTTCTTGGGGATGTCAGTGTTTATTTCAGAGATTGCTGTTTTCTGTGGATGTCGCGCTGAAGGAGGAGAGGGGGGAGGGGGGAGGCTCTATACGGCGACAGGGTATAGATAGAGACCTGGCTGCACCTTCCTGTGACATGATACACTTTTGTTTATTTTCAAGTGACTTCCAAATGTAGCAATCAGGAAATGATTTTTCCTCTATTTTGCACAAAAGATGAGTTTTACATCCTGCTTTGTGCAGACTAGGGATGCTTACTCGGATATCGTGGAATTGAAATTTCCTCATTTCATATCAGTAATCGGCATTTCCTGTCGGAAATCGGAATTCCATGGAAAAATCTGATTTACCGCAAGTCAGTAATTTTAGACAAATTACAGAACTCAGAAGCATTGGACCAATCAAAGGATGCTGTAATTTAAGATCAATCACAAGGCTGATTTTCCGATTTCCGATATATATTTTTGCATTCTCTGATGCAGAAAATAGCAAATTAAATACTTTTTGGAAATCGGAAAATTTGAAAAACGGAAATGGGGAAATTGGAAAATCTGTAAAACAGAAATTGGCATTGGCGGAAATTGGAATTTCCGCGGAATCGGTAAGGGTCATTTCTGACCATCCCGAGTGCAGACATATGAACCAATGAGACAAGCGAGGAGAGAAGGGGTCATGCTTTTCTTTATCATCAAGGTGCACACTGTTGTCATGGTTTACAAAAAGTTTCCTAAAAAAAAAGTAGCTAAAAAAACAAAAGCAAACCTGGCGGGTAAAAACAAGAAGATAAAGTTAGGTACTTACCGCAGTAGAGGGATGATTCAGAGGCTTCTCCGTGCATCATCTACCCCACCAGTACTCGCTGGGAGCCTCTTCTTCTTCGGGGGCCGTGCCCCTGTCCACGTTTGAGCATGGCTGCACTGCGCAGGCATAAGTAAAGCCGGCACCTGCAAGAGATGGATTAAGATGTAATGGGGCCCTAGGCACGGTATTAGAGTTGCTAACCCCCTTGTGGTCCTTTTGATAAGCTGAAGTGGAGAGAGAGGTCAGAAACGGTGGGCCCACTAACACCCACTAGGCCCCAGGCACCTGCTTAGGTTGCCTGGTGGATGATCCTGCTCTGGCACATGCACAACAGCCCAAAGCCACTCGTGCATGCAGGAAAAAAGCCCCGAATGAGCAAACTCGTGCTTGCGCAGCGTGGCCACACTCGTACGCGGACAGGAGTGCAGCCACGAGAAAATATTCAAAAAGCTCTTGTTAATATGCTTGGAGGGTCCCATCGCTGGATCTGGGAGGTCAAGGAGCACAAGTCTGTATTATCCAAAGGCTTCCCTTTACTGAAGTAAGTATCTAACGCTGATCCTATTTCTCATCACAGATACGTTAGGTGGCACGCGCCGTGCCGATATACATTATGCAGATTACCGTACTGAAGTGGAGTAGCCCTTTAACACATCCAGAAGCTGTCTTGTTGAAGACTTGCCAAGGATCTCTTTCGCTGCTTTCCAAGTTATACAGATTCCCATAACGAGAACATGCGTTGAAATGCTCCCCTTCTCAGAGGAGACAGAGGGGAGCAGCCAAAGCGATCGCAGAGGGACCCAGAGCTGTGGGGGGCCCCCAACTACTAACCTTCCCTTCCTCGGATACAGGGGACTATACTTCAGATCAGGAGTTTTAGTGGCTATACTTTTTTATGGGTGTAAAGATCATGATAGCCACACTTGTTTTATGTCCCTAGGGAGATGGGCCCCAAGGTTGTGAAGGGCAAGAAGGGGAGGCAGGGGAAGGGGTGTGAGCATTGGGGGCAGGGGCGTAACAATCGCCCCGCAATGGATGCAGCTCTGGGGGGCCCATGGAGGGAAGCCTGTGGTGGGACCTGCAGTTCTGGTGCCCGACTAGGGCCATTTATAGGGGCAGGAGAGGGTACAGCGCTGAAGGGGGGGCAGGGGGTACACACGGCAGTGGGGAGGATCCTTGACAACCCCCCTTCTTCACCTCGGGCTCCCTCCTGCAGTGCTCCTCCCTCAAGAAATGAAAGCGGCCGGGCAAGGAACGCACACTCACCTCTTGCCTCCCGCTGGTGCCCTTCACAGCCTTGGGGCCCATCTCACAAGGGTCATGAAACAATGAAGGCCCCATCCAAAGTTCCGCAGGGGAGCCCAGTGATTTCTAGTTACGGCAGTATGAGGAGGAATCTAGTTTTGTTCCCTAGCAAGATAGATGACTGGGCACTTTCTGCTTCCGAAGCTTCCCCTGTATTTCCCTTTCATCTAATGAATGAGCTTAACCCATAATAAGAAGTGTTGGGGCCCTCATCGGCATGCAGGCCGCGCTCTCAAGTTCCCTCGCGCTGCCTTCAGATGAGGTCTGCCCATAAACTGTACACATCCATCATAGAAAAGTAGCTAAGTTACGAGCGCGGAAACTTGTTTCCCGAAGTCAATCAACTATTCTAATCACTCGGGTGACTCGCTTCTCTGCCGAGCGGAATATGCCTACAAATATTTGTGAGCCGCCGAGGCTATTATTAAACCCCTGGCTGCTGTATAAAACAAACACGGACGTAGTCGTAATTGGAATAATTTTGCTAAACCAAGTGTTTTTCACAGCAGAAACGGTCTCTCCCAGGAACCGTTGCAACCCGCTCCCCGTATGTTTCAATTCGCAGGCAAAACAAAAGGCCTCCAACGCGTTTTGCTTTCTTTCTTTTTCTTGTTAACTATTGCTTGATTAATTGCTTATGAGCCAATATTTTCCTGCTAACAGGTGTCAGGAGGTTTAAATCAAAAAAGGTGTGAAATAATAAGCACCTCAATGGAAATTGGGACTTGAATAGTTTGCCGGAATGGTTGGCCAACAAATAGGCAAGCAAAATTGTGGCAAGGTCAGAGCCTGATTTCTGAAAAGGTCATGTAGGCTGTGGCCAAGGGTGGCGGCTGGCTGCAGGGGCAACTGGAAATGGAAGTGGGGGTTGGCGGGTTGCTGCATATGAAGAGGAAGCTGCAAAGAGAGGAGCGAGGCCATAATTGGGAAGTGATACTTGGAAGAGGGGAGCGGCCACCTAAGAAGTCTGCACATGAAAGCATTTAGGAGAAGGGCAGCTGTGCATGGATGCTATGCTAATGCTATACATGGAAGAGGGGGCTTCACAAAGAATGGAAGGGGGGTGCTGCATAAGGATGTTTACGCTGCATTTTAGAATTGCGGCTCTTAAATTGAAAATAAGAATGTGAGACTGCAGGAAAGTTCTAGATATTCCCACTGCTCCTACAATTACCAGTATCTCATAAGGTTATTTTCTTTACAGTAAGTTACAGTAAGTTTCAGTTCCGCTGCCCTGCAGTGCACGGCTAGCACTTCCAAAAGGTCCCTGTCCACTCCATCCTTTTCTCATTTCACACCCCTTTCTCTCCCTCTCCTCTCCCCACATCCCTTCTTCTATCGCTCCTCTTTTTCCACACCCCTTTTCTCTCCCTCCCATCTCTTCCCACACCCCTTCTCTCTCTCTCATCTCTTCCCACACCCATTTTCTCTCTCCTCTCTTCCCAAAACCCTTTTCTCTCTCCTCTCTTCCCACACCCCTTTTCTCTCTCCTCTCTTCCCACATCCCTTTTCTCTCTCCTCTCTTCCCACACCCCTTTTCTCTCTCCTCTCTTCCCACACCCCTTTGTTCTCTCCTCTCTTCCCACACCCATTTTCTCTCTCTCCTCTCTTTCCACACCCCTTTTCTCTCTCTCCTCTCTTCCCACACCCCTTATCTCTCTCTCATCTCTTCCCACACCCCTTTTCTCTCTCCTCTCTTCCCACACCCCTTTTCTCTCTCCTCTCTTCCCAAAACCCTTTTCTCTCTCCTCTCTTCCCACACCCCTTTTCTCTCTCCACTCTTCCCACATCCCTTTTCTCTCTCCTCTCTTCCCACACCCCTTCTCTCTCTCTCCTCTCTTCCCACACCCCTTCTCTCTCTCCTCTCTTTTCCCACACCCCTCCTCTCTCTCTCTCCTCTCTTCTCACACCCCTTTTCTCTCTCCTCTCTTCCCACATCCCTTTTCTCTCTCCTCTCTTCCCACACCCCTTTTCTCTCTCCTCTCTTCCCACACCCCTTTTCTCTCTCCTCTCTTCCCACACCCCTTTTCTCTCTCCTCTCTTCTCACACCCCTTTTTCTCTCATCTCTTCCCACACCCCTTTTCTCTCTCTCCTCTCTTTCCACACCCCTTTTCTCTCTCTCCTCTCTTCCCACACCCCTTCTCTCTCTCTCTCCTCTCTTCTCACACCCCTTTTCTCTCTCTTCTCTTCCCACAACCCTTTTCTCTCTCCTCTCTTCCCACACCCCTTACTCTCCCTCTCCTCCCACACCCCTCCTCTCTCTCCTCCCAAACCCCTCCTCTCTCTCCTCCCACACCCCTCCTCTTTCTCTTCAAATCAAAAAGAACTTTATTCCAACCCCCTATCACCCATCATCTGTTGCACATCAGAGAGGTGGCTCACACTCCTTTTTGTGCATTATTCCTCTTTCCCTGCTTGTTAGGGAGCCTAAACAGAAAAAAATCGTGTTTTTTAATGAATGATATTTTCCTTGACAAACCCGATGTGTGCATGAAGTGATCCTCCATCCTGGAAATTACACCCTGTCACCAGACACAGACTCCTTCTCCGCCACTTACCGTGTTTACAGAACAATAACACCTTCTTTGCGTTGTTGACAATTCGGAATCAGCAACCATTGATTTAGGAAATGTAAAACCATTTTTTATATTTCATTTCATCTTGTCATTCCTGCTATTTGCGGGTGCGCGGCGCAGATTACACGTTATGTCCATTAAAATGATCTCCGATCTCCTTAAATGTCACCGTAATGGCTGGATACATTAACTTAGTCTTAAAGGACCGCTAAAGCACAAAATTGAAATTTTCATTAATGAGGCGTGAAAGTATAATGGAACGTCGCGTGTTAACCTGATGTTCCATCACAGCCCTGGTAAAAATTTAAAATTGGATGTTAACTTCCCATTCCATTCCGACCAAGTAAAGTTGCTTGGAGGGGAAGGGGGAGCTTGGTTAACGCAATTGGCTACTCTTTTCTTTCGGTGGACTTGTTCAGAATGGGTGTCGAGGCCCTTAGATCAGGCATGGGCAAACTCGGCCCTCCAGCTGTTACGGAACTACAAGTGCCACAATGCATTGCAGGAGTCTGACAGCCACAGTCATGACTCCTAAAGGCAAATGCATTGTGGGAATTGTAGTTCCATAACAACTGGAGGGCCGAGTTTGCCCATGCCTGCCTTAGATTCAGCTCAGAAAAAAATACAACATGCTCCAGATTTGACATAAAGTGTGCAACACCATACGTGGTAGAAATACCGATAAATGAGCAATGCACTTCAATGAAGGGATAAGAGGCGGCGCCCCAGATGTGATAAAATTATCTAATAACAGTTTAAAGCATAAGGTTTGCCTACCTTAACCCTCTGGGGACCGGCTGCCTAACCTCCCCTTCAGGACCAGGCCATTTTACATGCGAGAAGGGGGGGGGGGCACATTTGGGGGTGTCAAGCAGCGGGATCCCCAGCAGCTCTTACTCACCTCCCAGGCTCCAGCAGTGAGCAGCTCTAGCCCCCTCCACTCTAGCTGGCATCCCCGCTCGCACTGCCGCTAAGTGCCGGGTCGCAGCTTGATGACGTCATCAAGCTGCAGGAGCGGGATAGGTTTAAGCATTAGGTGGGGGCTTTGTTTTAAAAAATAAATGGGGGGGGGGTGTTCATGTTAGGGTTAGGCGGGGGGCAGGGCCGGTTTAAGCAACAGTGGGGCCCCAGGGCAAAATAAACCTGCCCCCCCCCCCCCAACAGATACCCCGGAGCAAAAATTGGCATTAAGGGACCTTTTTTGCAGCTGGTATAGTCAGGGTGTGAAGCCCCAATCGGTCGGAGCTCCACATTCTGGCTACCCCAGCCTGCATGGGGGACGAGGGGTTAAAAAGTTTCAGGAGGGGGGACCCCACATAATTTTTTTTAAAAAAATTCCCACACTCTAAACATCAAAAAAAATTGGGAAAATAGGAAAAAATGCCAGGGATCTTCATACAGCCATATTGCGGCTGTATAGCGATCCCTGGCCAACGGGCTGCGGCTGCGTATGGACCCCCTGGAAACCCTGTCAGGAAATGTATTGCTCTTTCTTTTGATACATGTAAAATTACACTACCGTTAGGCACTAAAAGTGACATTTAAAAGTATACTTTTTTCCTTCAAAACTTTAAAATCGATTTTCTCAAAAACTATAAGATCTTTTAGAAAAATTGTTTTTTCCTCTTATTCCCAATGATCTCCTTAACATATCCTGCAAACATATCCTGCAAATGTAGGGTTTCTAGAATTTAAGGTGGATTTGCTATTAACCATTAAAGTCGGCTGGTTTTTAAATGTGTATTTTTTCCCTTTGAAACTTTAAAATTGATTTTCTCAAAAACTATAAGGTCGATTTGAAAAAAAATGTTTCCTCTTGTAGCCACTGGGGGCCCCTACAAGCTCTGGGGCCCTGGGGCAGCTGCCTCCTTTGCCTCTATGGTAGCGCCGGCCCTGGCGGGGGGGGGGGGGGTTCTTTTAGGCACCAGGAGGAGAGAGTTCAGTTGAGAATGGGTGTCGGGTGGTGCATTGTAACAAATCGGTAATGTAAATTACCAATATGTCACTACTAGCACCGCCGCTCGGTGCCCAACTCACGCAGTGCCGCCGCCGCAGTATGTCGACTTTTCAAGCTGTACAGAAAGTTTCTGCTCTTTTCAATCTTTTTCTCCACATTCCTTTAGCAAATCTTAATTTCCTAGAAAATCCGTTACCTACGTACAGGAAAGACGGAGGCGTAAATGGTGTGAGACGAGAGAATGAGGAGGATATAAGATATGAGCCTCACTCATGGCACTTCTCCGTACATTACACGTGGCTGTGGCAATAAGTAAAGAGAGAGAGAGAGAGGGTCCTCTTCCTCGGAGGGAGTTTATAGCCCTTGAAACGCAGCCCCGTTCCATCTCACTCAATGTACTCGAATAATCCCAGCTCAAAAATTTTATTCTACAGAGATACATTTACGTAGAATGAGCTGGGGTGCCTGCCAATACCAAGCCACAGCATAACTGCAGAGGTACATTAAATAAGCCACATAAACTATTATAGCATTACAATGGGTCCAAAGATGCGTTTTGTAGAAATATATTATTCTAATATCTCATTTTAAGATTAGGGAGCTTATAATGTACTGATGATCACCTGACTGGGTGTTATTAAAATGTGATTACAGGTTAATTGGGTAGGGCAAAACTTTACTTAATGTGGAATTATACTCCCAAAAATAAAAGGTAATAAAAGAACATTTGAAAGCATTTCCACACATTACCTGTGTGTAAAAATGTTGATTTTCACTGCAGAGAGCAGTACAGGCTTGCTTATCTCTAGCTAATCTGCAAATGTAGCAGGGGCGGGGTTCTGCTGGAACACCTCACACAACCCCCTTGGCTTACTGGCTTGCCCATTAAAGGGCAAGAAGGCTATGAAAGCTACCATATTTATTTTATTTTAAACAATACCAGTTGCCTGGCAGCCCTCCTGATCTTTTGTCTCTAATACTTTTAGCCGTAGACCCTGAACAAGCATGCAGCAAATCAGGTACTCTAACTCAGCTGACTCAGGTTTTTTTTTTAGCCATTTGTTTGTTCCAAGGTTTTGACTCAGGCACTACTTATACTAGAAGGTAAACAGGAGTACCAGGCAACTGGCATTGTTGACAAGGAATTAAATATGGCAGCCTCCTTATCCCTCTCACCGTGGGTTCCCTTTCAGGGACTAAAAAGGACCAAAAAGTGGTGTAAATCCAAAATTAGCCTTCTTAAAGAGACTCTGAAGCGAGAATAAATCTCGCTTCAGAGCTCATAGTTAGCAGGGGCATGTGTGCCCCTGCTAAACCGCCGCTATCGCGCCGCTAAACGGGGGTCCCTTTACCCCCAAACGCACCCCAGCACGACTTGGTCGTGCATTTGGTCGCTCCTGGAGGCAGGGCTAACGGCTGCAGCCCTG